>NC_083422.1:1238762-1975429 GCF_020745735.1 Hemiscyllium ocellatum | reverse complement strand
TCATCACTGACTCATTTTTGCCGATTCGGAGTCTCCTTGCAAATAGCGACTGTTCTGCACCCGTACTATATGCTACAGCAGCGTTCAATAAAGAAAATTACTGGCCACAGACAACTGTAGCAGGCTGTTTGGTGCATGTCACCTTTAAACGAATGTGGATCAGGTATAATAAGATCTTCATGTGCTGCTGATTTAGATCATTTGATACACTAAATGGTGGAAAGTACTCAATAAGACAATGAATAATGATATTTCTGAACTCCACTTTCCTGCCATTTTCCCAAAACCTTTTGATTTCCTTACTGATTAAAAATCGGTCTAGCTTAGCTTTAAAATTGCCAGCTTCAAAACTGGTGTAAAAATGACCTTTCATGGTATGCATATTATTTCAAGTAGGAACCTGTCACATGCTGGTGCAAGGCTTGATACATTGCAAACATGCCATTGACTTTATCTCAAACTGCCACCAGGAGATCAAAGTTTCACATTCCAAAGTCAGACATCCATTCTTGGTTTCCCACTTTTGTTGACTTCATAAAATACCACACCTTCCACTACAGGAAACTGGGAGGAACTTTGATCCAATCATTAAATAACAGCGATTTGCTAAAGTGCAATTCTACAGTCTCCCTCTCTCACCTTCAATCTTTCATCCCATAGTCTTCCTCACCCATTTCTTTCTTCTCCCTGAGATTCCATTTCTCATTACTATACTGGCATGTCTGTATTCCCATGGACCAATCATCATTCGAGAGCGCGAACCAAACTGGCAATGCAATTTCATTGTTATAAAAGCTTTAATGACAAGAATTTCAGCAAATTGTAATGGGGTTGCTTTCACAGAATCTCAGAGTGTTACTCCTGTTGGTTACTGGGTTGAGGGTCAGTAATTGTACTCAAGACAGTACTGACACCAGACAATTCTTTGCTATCTCTTTACAGCAGACCTTATTCTCATTTCTTACGGCCGTTCCATACTTTTACTCTATGATCTATATGTCCTTTTTTGTTACGATCTGCCTGTGCTGCTCGGAAAACTAAACTTTTCCCCTCCACTTAAGTACATGTGACAATAAATCAAATCAAAGAATTAAATCAAATGGGATAGGCAGTTCTTTGGAAACTTCTGACTTGATTATACAGTCAGAAGTTAACTACAATTAGCCTGTTGGATCTGTATCCTGTAGTGAATGCTTTCATTATGGACTCACTTGCTTCAATTACATGCTGAGCTTCCACAGGAAGCAATTTGAAGAACAGGTTTCAATGACAACATTTTTGCTTCATTCATTCCTAGGATGTGGGCATGACTGGCAGGGGAATTATTTATTATTATTTATTATCAATTATTTATAACCCAACTCTAAATGACCTCAAGGTGGTGGTAGTGAGCTGCTTCCTTGAACTGCTGCAATTGACTCGGTGTAGGTTAGGGAGGGAACTCCAGGGCAGAAAAGGAACTGATGGCCAGATAATTGTTTCTGCAGCACAGATTGGAGCTGCACATGGGACACTGAAGAATTTCCAAAACTGAGGACATTGCTCTGACCAGAATCTCTTGCAAGTATCTAGTTTAATCAGAATTTGGAGAGTTCTGATGCAGTTAAGTAAGCAGTTACTGAGAAGTCAGGCATTTAAATATCTAATCAAATCCCTGGGTCATTATTACCCTAGTATTCTCCAAGTTACTATACAACCCCCAATTACACATTCCCCAAGATGCTGACCTGATACTCCTTCCTTCAGGGCTAGACCTGAAGCTCATGTTTCCATCTGGAACCTTTAGGATGTGATCTGGCTCAACTCATTACTTCCCTACCACCACCCCCTATCCCCAGCCCCACTCTCAAACCTCACACTTACCGTATCATGTAGCTGCATGGCTGCACATTTAAAGTACAGAATACAACAACTGATTTCTGTGAATAAGGGGGCATGCACGGTTTGCCTTCCTCAAACTTGCCTGCATCACAATCGAATCGCTTGTAGATTTAAAAAAGGACAGAAGATGTAATCTTGCCAATCCAGTCCTTCTTTCCAAATCAGGATGGTGAATAGTTTATAGGGAACTTGCAATTGGTGGTGTTCCCATTGCATCTATTGTCCTTCTTGAGGGCAGTGATCTTGGGAAGGTTGAAGATGCTGTATAAGGAGCCTGGTGAATTTCTGCAGTGCATCTTATAGACAGCAAAACCTCCACTGCTAAGCATTGCTGGTGCAGAAAAAAGAAATGGTTGAGGGTGTGGTGCCAATTAAGTGGTATTCTTCATTCTGGATAGTAGGTAAAAACAAAGGACTGCAGATGCTGGAAACCAGATTCTAGATTTAGAGTGGTGCTAGAAAAGCACAGCAGTTCAGGCAGCATTCGAGGAGCAGGAAAACTCGATGTTTTGGGCAAAAGCCCTTCATCAGGGAGCGCTTTTGCCCGAAACATCGATTTTTCCTGCTCCTAAGGTGCTGCCTGAACTGCTGTACTTTTCCAGCACCCCTCATCCTGGATAGTGCCAAACCTCGATTGTTGTTGGAGCTGCACTCAGCCAGGCAAGTGGGCATTCAGGAGGTGAATTATTTGCTGAAGCCATTGAACTTACATTGCTAGTCCAGTTCAGTTTTTGGATGATGGTAACACTCAGGATGTTGTTAGTGAGTGATGGTGATTCCCACAAAAGGTCAAGTGTCGATAGTGTCATCAGAGATGATCATTAGCTGGTACTTTTTTGGTGTGAATGTTACTTGCCATTTATCAACCAGAGTCTGGATTTTGTTCAGATCTCACTGCATGTAGAAGTGGACTGGTTCAATATTTGATTAAGTCGCAAACGTTACTGAACATTGTACAGTCAGTGGATTCTGGCGTTATGACAGAAAGAATGTCATTCACGAAGCAGTGAAGTTTTCACTGGTGCCGTTTCATGAACACTTTGTTAACATTAAGAAAATAACTTACATAGTAAATAAAATCTTATTTCCTGGGTTATCAAATAGTGTATAATTTTTTTTTTAAATCACTTGTATAAACTACATATTTCTATCAGTTTCATTGTAGCACTGGCCATTTCCATGTTTAGTCCTCAGGCCTGAGCCATTCTTGTGCCTCAATAATTGGTTTTTCCCCCCACCCACATTTTGCAGACAGCCTTGTTCACTATCAAATTCTCCCAAAGAACTCACAATACTCTTTATGAAGCACATTAGATCAAGTTTAATGTATTCACAAAGTCACTTTAAAAGACGTGCGCCTCTACAGTGTATAAAATTAAAGATTCTGCTTTGTCAATAAGGCATGCATTTTACACAGATCTTAACAAACTCATCTACAAGAGGTGACAGCAATGTGCAACACAACCAACAACTACATTTCCTGAAAATGCATTTCAGGTTTTAACAACTGTTTTCAGTTCTCAGGGGAATTTTAAGTTACCAAATATATATACCTTTGTTAAGACACAACACAATACTTCACAAAATTATGTAACAGAGGTAAACCAGAATATCCTTTTTACTTGGAGAATGTTGTACCTCTACAACAAAACAAGCTAGATGGAACTTGAATCCAGTTTTATCCCCTTCAATAGCCTTAGGCAAATCATGAATAGACAGTTTAAAAGCTAGTGTATTTGATGACAGTAAGCACAAAACTGGGAGGTGACAGAGCACAGTAATTTGAAATTGGGACTTTTGCAAATCCAGCAGTTTCTAGTTAACCTGTGTGTTGCTAGTGGTCTTTTTGGCATTTCAAATGGAAGATTTTTTTGCATGTTTATATATGCAGTGCTCAGCAGAACACACTGAAAACCTCAACTATGACAATGGAGCCATAGCTGTTTTAGAAAGGAAAGTGCAGGGAATATGAAATACTACCCGTCCCAGGAGTTGGTGCTATCCACAACAGCTCTTACTGTCCAGATTCACGAAGTCTACATGCCACTGCTGTAATAAGGGCAGCTCCCTTTCCACTACCATCTTCTGATAACAGGAACGTCACATCACATTTTGGGGCCAGTTCTTTTACTGTTTTATGCATAATCCTTGAAAAGCTGTTAAGAACAAAGAAACAATATGTGTTATTGTATGAATGCATATGTTGCTTCGTTCTTGCCCCAGAAAACACACTTAAAAAAATTAGGAACATGACTCTACAATGGGTTAATTGATAGTACTTACAGCCCAAAAGACAAATAAAACCCGCTCTGATTGCAAGAAGAATATGGTTAGAGGAAAGGTGCAGGCAGTTGGTTTGGAATGGGAACTAAGTTAGGCCTGCAGTTTTGACAGACCTACTGAACTCAGGTAGCACATCACAGACCTGCACAAATCTGGGATTTCCTGCACTATAATGTGCATGATTGGGACTTCAAAGCACCAAAAAGCAGGTCACATTTGTCTTACTTAAAATAGTTTTTCTATTTGTGCTTTGTTCATTCAGATCCATCTTCTTTAAGCACTGTCCACTCATTTCAAATGAGAGTAGATGTTTTATTTTCTGATTAGGTAATGTAGCAAGCACCAGTTTCTAAAACCTGCATGGAATTACTCCTAGCGTACACACTGCTCCCTTTAACATTGACACACAGAGTAGCTGTTGTGTGTACGATTTATTAGATGCACTGCACTCTCTCACTAAGACTTCTTCAAATTCTCTTTTAAAGGGAAAGGGCACAGATACATAGGAGCACCACTACAACTCTCACACTATCCTAACTTAGAATATCACCACTCCTTCACTACTATGGCTGGCTCAAAATCTTGGAACTCTCTCCCTCATTACACTGTTGTACCTACACACCTGAACTGCAACAGTCCAGGAAGACTGCTCACCATCACAGCATTACAGACAAGCACTAAATACTGATGGCATCCAGGGTACAACATGAGTAGAAGATTGGCTGGCTAACAAGAAGCAGTGAATAGGTATTAATGTGCCATTGTCAGGTTGGCAAGATGCAATGAGTGGTGCCCCACAGTAACTGGTGTTGGGGCCTTAACAGTTTATAATTTATAAAAACACCTCAGATGAAGGAGCAGAAGATAGGGTTGCCAAATTTGCCGATCACACAAAAATAGGCAGAAAGTGATGAAGTAGATACAAAGATTACCAAAATAGGTCAAGCGAGTGCTGAGATGTGGAAAATGGAGTATAACGTGGAAATGTGTGAATCTATCCATTTTGGCTGAAGAATTTAAAAAATAGCATTCTATCAAAATGGTGAGAGATCACACAGCCTTTAGATGCAGAAGGACCTGGGTGGCTTTGAGCATCAATCACAAAAAGGTTAGTATGCAGGTCCAGCAATTAATTAAGAAAACTAATAAAATGTTAACATTTTTTGCAATGAAAACTGAATACAAAAATAGGGAGGTTATGCTTCAGTTATACAAGGCACTGGTGAGAGTGGATCTGGAGTACTGTGCACAATAGGCATCACCTTATTTAAAGACAGATGTCTGGAATAGACAAGTCATCTTATGAGGAAAGGTTGGACAGACTGAGCTTATATGTGCTGGAAATTAGAAGTGTAAGGGGTGACTTGATTAAAACAATTGCCTACTCATGCTCCTTATTTGTGAATACTGGTCTAGCTTGAAATGTGTCACATGAAAAAAATAAAACACCAAGGTGATTTGATGCCACTTTCATTAGTTAATAGTAGTTACTTATTAGTTGCAGACATGGGATACAATTCTGCCCTTACTTCACTGGAACTGCATGTCATGAGTGAAGGTGCCATAGGCAATCTCATGGTTCTTTTGTTCTTAGCCAAAGTGCCATTAATAGGCTCACTCAGTCTTACAGTCAGGTATGTCAGCCTTCCATTCATTATTTCTGCACAGAAGTTTCTAAATCTGGACTACCGAGGGCCAATACATCTTTTAATTTTGGAATTTTCTGCGTTTTGAAATAGGCTACCTAACTGGTGTATAAATCCACGTGTCCATTGATCAGTGAGCGCTGATACTGAGTGTATGCTGGGAAGGGGACAACTGATTGCTCCATATGAAACATAGCTCTGCCCAGCCTGAAACACTGCATGAGGACAGACCTCTGACAACATCGTCAACACACCTCCTGTTGCTTGACAAGGGCCAGCAAAGCAGATTCTGGAAAAGCACCCATGTTCCATCAACTGTAACCATGAGGGCCAAAGCTGACTTTGTTACAGTACCACAGGTGGCCAGTCCTGTGACTGCATGTATGCTCAAGGGCTCTGTCTGCTGTCAATAACGTATTCATGCTGTACACGCTTTAATTTGAGCCTGTGCAGATTTCAGGAGGATGAGAGTTTGGGGTAAGATCGGGATGTGGGGTTAAGGGCAATGTGATGCATTTGTATATGATGACAAACATTAAATCTATGTGGTGACATCAGTGCTTGGAAACATACTTCCCTAATGAATGAACACGAGTGGTTACCTGCATATAATCCCATTCATACAAACGTATATATCCTAACTTATATCATAGCTAGAGAGTTAATATATACCATACATACATACATAGTCCAGATTTAGTCCAGGGCGGCATGGTGGCACAGTGGTTAGCACTGCTGCCTCACAGCACCAGAGACCTGGGTTCAATTCCCGACTCAGGTGACTGACTGTGTGGAGTTTGCACGTTCTCCCCGTGTCTGCGTGGGTTTCCTCCGGGTCCTCCGGTTTCCTCCCACAGTCCAAAGATGGTGGGTCAGGTGAATTGGCCATGCTAAATTGCCCGTAGTGTTAGGTAAGGGGCAAATGTAGGGGTATGGGTGGGTTTCGCTTCGGCGGGTCGGTGTGGACTTGTTGGGCCGAAGGGCCTGTTTCCACACTAAGTAATCTAATCTAATCTACCCTAGTAGGTATAAGCCCATAGTGTAAGAGGATTAGTGGTGCAATATTAGATATTTACTGAAGCAGATTGATGAAGCAACAGTTTTATTTTCCATCTGCTTGCATTCCTCAACTTTAGAATATCTATTGAGAGATTGGGCCTGAATAGAAAGTATTCCATTCTCCAGCACATTGCCCTTAATCATTATAAAAATAAACTTTACCCAGGTAAACCACTTACTGTGGGTGGAGCTTGTAGAGAGTTCCATCTACACCGACAGTAATCTCCAGGTGATCCAAATCCCGGTTCTCCCTTATTTTGTCAACAACAGCTGCCATTCCTGCACCACAGAGCTGGGCTGCTCTCTTAGAAACAGCTCCGCACACCTCTTTAACGATGATACTGTCATCACAAGTGCTGTCCAGGCCAAGCTGCTGAAGGATTGCACGGACTTGGAGCAGAGCCAGGCGGTCACTGGTCAGAAATAGAAACAAAATAGGATGTCAACCACAAAGATCAGCATTGTCAAACTGGTGGAGTAACATAAAGAAAAGCTGCTTACCTTTCTATCTGGGACAGAAACTTGGTTTCAAAGATGCTTCTCGTTTTAAGTCTCTCCGAGATCTGTCCTCTGAACAGGAATCCCCGCTTAGTGAAATCAATGACCACATTTCGCACAATCTCACCCAGATACATCCCACTGATCATTTTCTCATATCTGCCATGACAAAGTCAAGAAACTTTTATTGTTCGTGTGACATTTGCCTTTACAGCCCCCCCAATGTCCCAATTATTGCAGAGACATTCATCTAGATCTTCTGATATCAACAGTGTGAATCCCGATACACCTGTTGCTATTGTGATTCAGGAATCATCGAAATTGTTGACACATACATTGAGATATCTCAGATGGCTTAAACGTCTAATGGGCTAATTCACACTATCTTCACAACCCTCTGCAAATATCTTTTATACTGATATCAGTGTTGTCAACTTGGGTTCGATACCCAGATATTTACTTTATAGATGTTACACTATTTGGTCTCTGGTTTAACAACTCACCGCCCCAACTAATCCACACACACAACTCCACTGGCCTTACAATCTAAATCCCCAATCCCACAGCCTCATATTTACCACTCTCCCATTAAACCAGACTTTCCAAATCCCCTCAACTACACCCAACTCTCCCACTCAATGCTCCATTCATGCCCTCCACTCAATGAGACCATTAAACAATGTACTGACTGCATCAGCTGCCTTCCTCGACAACCGTGTGGAAGCATCAACACTACAGCTGGGAGAAAAAGATCAGGCCGGAAGGATGTAATAACGATGTGCAACAACAATCTTTGAGGTCAGGCTAAGTGTCCCAACATCACACTGACTGAAAGATCGGGGCAATCTGTTTCTGTTTACAGTATATCCCAATAAACATTCAAATTTATTCCACAAAAGCAAATCACAATTTGAAAACTTTGCACTTGGTATGCACGACACAAATCTCAGAAGGTACAGATACAGCTTACTGTATGGAACAACAGCACCTGACCACTACTCTTGGAAGCCTGAAAGCAATGCAAGTTTACTAGGTTAAAGTGAGGACTGCAGATGCTGGAGATTAGAGTTGAGAGTGTGGTGCTGGAAAAACACAGGTCAAGCAGCATCCGAGGAACAGGAGAATTGACGTTTCGGGCAAAGCCCTCCTGATGCTTGTGCTGCTTATCACAAATGTTAAGGCAAAGTTGAAACAACTTCAGCAGCTGCTACGCCATTGTAGTTAAAACGATTCAGGCTAGTATATTGCCATTTCATCAACTCACTTTTGTTTCCCTTGGTTTAATGACAGATCATCCACAGCATTGTCATACTCTGTCCTGATATCATCAAGGCATCCATTGTCACCAAAAGCACCCCACTCCATATTCACGCACATGAGCCCTTCGTCTCCTTCCACAGTCTCGGTGTTTTTTGCTTCTTCCATGTAGCAAGTATTACTGCCGGTCCCTGTGCACAGACAGGAATGTCAAAGGCTGCATCAAATATCATGTCACAAATACCCATGTAGTTTAAAATTAAATTTATCAAATACATATGAAACACAAGTTTGGGAATTAACTCAGAATTGATGGAACACAACATTTGGAAAGCAGGGATTAAAACATTTAAAAATATCATGAGATGCTGAAGGGAGCAGAATGTACTTCCAGAGTAATTACAAAAAAGAGAGTTTGAATGAATACAGCACATTTGATGGCCTTTGATTTCTCAGAAGCAGCTAATGAACCTTTGAAGTGTTGTCACCATTTACACAGTTGACAGTTACTCACAGCCAGGTTGAAGATCTGTGCTATGGAGGATTTTGAATTTGAGATAGCAGAAAATTTGGGAAGGGCAGCTCTTTCCAAGGAAAAAGGTGAAGGGCTAGGATTTAGAAACAAGCAGAACAATGCGAACTGCTTACAGATTTAAATCTGAAGTACCAAGGTGGTGTGACTTGGAGGGAATGATTGTAGCAGCTGGATGGGAAGATGTGAGGAATTTGTAAGGAGAGCAGATGAATAAAGGCACATGCTCAGTACTCAGTGCAGAAATCCTGGGAAGGAAGAAATGGGTACTGGGGATGGAGATGACAATCAGGGTTCCAGGTGGATCTGGCTGATGGTCAGAGTGGGTCCTGCTGCTAGCAGAGCAGCCAGGGCAGTAGCACAATCAGTTTGAGGAAATGGAGCTGCTACAGCAACACAGTTGTGATGTTGAGCAGTTGGGGGTGGACCACACTCATGCTTCCTGACAGACAGAGATACGTTTGTTAGAGATGAGCTGGGTCTGCTTTGGACACAACGTTTTGCTCTCCAGTCCTTTCCTCAAAATATTTTTCTTTATTCAAATACAGATTCATTTTCCTTTTAAATTTAGTTTTCTTTCCCTGTCACTAAGATTAAGACCACACAATCAATCAGTTGCCTCTGCCAGATTTCTCCCTTCACTTGGCCCACTGGCCAAGCAAGACCTGCAAAGAGGTCAACATAGGGTGAAGGATTCAATAATGAGAGGCCATGCATTCAAGGTGAGAGGAGAAAAGTTTAAGGGGGTTACACGCAAAAAATACTTTACACAGAGGGTGGTCGGTGCGTGGAACACATTGCCAATAGACGTAGTAGAGGCAGGCACAGTAGATTCAATCAAGGTGTGTCTGTACAGATGCACGAGTAGGTGGGGAGCAGAGAGATACAGATCCTTAGGAATTGGGCATAAGTTTAGACAGTGGATTTGGGTCAGAACAGGCTTGGAGGGCTGAAGGGCCTGTTCCTGGGCTGTAAATTTTCTTTGTTCTTTCTTTGTCTAACTTGGACTCAGTCAAAGAAATGCAAGATTTAGCCCATGGGACATTTTTTTCATTATTTGCAGAGGGAAGATGGAGACTGGTTTAAATTTTATCTGAAGGACAACCTCTGATAATGCATTGGAATATTAGTCCCAATTTCATGTTGATGTCTTTGTTGAGAGTGATCCATCATCATGAATACAGGACTGGCTAACGAACAGGAAACAGAATTGTGATGGATGGCTTGACAAAATGTAACAAATGAAATGCCACAGGAATCAGTACAGGGTTTCAATTATGATTTATATGGATGACTTGGATAATATGACCAACTGTGTTACAGCCAAATTTACTGAAAATACAAAGATGAGTAGGAAAAAAAGTTACAGACAGAGATTCTTCAAAGAGAAATAAACATGTTAGGTGAGTGAGTATAAAATGTGGTAGATAGAGTCATAGAAACGTACAGCATGGTCCAACCCGTCCATGCCGACCAGATAACCCAACCCAATCTAGTCTCACTTGCCAGCACCCGGCCCAGATCTCTCCAAACCCTTCCTATTCATCTCGCATCCAAATGCCTCTTAAATGTTGCAATTGTACCAGCCTCGACCTCTGGCAGCTCATTCCATACACATACCACCCTCTGCATGAAAATGTTGCCCCTTAGGTCTGCTTTATATGTTTCCCCTCTCACCCTAAACCTATGCCCTCCAGTTCTGGACTCCCCGACCCCAGGGAAAAGACTTTGCCTATTTATCCTATCCATGCCCCTCATAATTTTGTAAACCTCTATAAGGTCAACCCTCGGCCTCCGGCACTCCAGGGAAAACAGCCCCAGCCTTTACTTTACTTTACTTTACAGTGTGGAAGCAGGCCCTTCGGCCCAACAAGTCCACACCGACCCGCCGAAGCGCAACCCACCCATGCCCCTACATTTACCCCTTACCTAACACTACGGGCAATTTAGCATGGCTAATTCACCTGACCCACACATCTTTGTGACTGTGGGAGGAAACCAGAGCACCCGGAGGAAACCCACGCAGACACGTGGGAGAACGTGCAAACTCCACACAGTCAGTCGCCTGAGTCGGGAATTGAACCCGGGTCTCAGGCGCTGTGCCACCGTGCCACCTCTTCAGCCTCTCCCTGTAGCTCATATCCTCCAACCCTAGCAACATCCTTGTAAATCTTTTCTGAACCCTTTCAAGTTTTGCAACATCTTTCCAATAGGAAGGAGACCAGAATTGCACGCAATATTCCAACAGTGGCCTAACCAATGTCCTGTACAGCCGCAACATGACCTCCCAACTCCTGTACTCAATACTCTGACCAGTAAAGGAAAGCATACCAAATGCTGCCTTCACTATCCTATCTACCTGCGACTCCACTTTCAAGGAGCTATGAACCTGCACTCCAAGGTCTCTTTGTTCAGCAACACTTCCTAGGACCTTACCATTAAGTGTATAAGTCCTGCTAAGATGGGCTATAATGTTTAAAAATTAAAGTTTTCTACCTGGCAGGAAAAAAAAGGAAAGAATGCTCCACTAAATAAGGTACTGCGTATCTTTGCACGTGAATCACAAAATGTTAGTGTTCAGGTACAGCAAAAAACTAGGATGACAAACTTAATTGTGAGTCTTACTACAAGACCAGGTACCAGGGGACTGGAGAGTAGCGAATGTTGTGCCCCTGTTCAAAAAAGGGAATAGGGATAACCCCGGGAATTACAGGCCAGTTAGTCTTACTTCTGTGGTAGGCAAAGTAATGGAAAGGGTACTGAGGGATAGGATTTATGAGTATCTGGAAAGACACTGCTTGATTATGGACAGCCAGCACGGATTTGTGAAGGGTAGGTCTTGCCTTACAAGTCTTATTGAATTCTTTGAGGAGGTGACCAAGCATGTGGATGAGGGTAGAGCAGTGGATGTAGTGTACATGGATTTTAGTAAGGCATTTGATAAGGTTCCCCATGGTAGGCTTATGCGGAAAGTCAGGAGGCATGGGATAGAGGGAAATTTGGCCAATTGGATTGAAAGCTGGCTAACTGGTCGGAGTCAGAAAGTGGTGGTAGATGGTAAATATTCAGCCTGGAGCCCAGTTACAAGTGGAGTTCCGCAGGGATCAGTTCTGGGTCCTCTGCTGTTTGTAATTTTTATTAATGACTTGGATGAGGGAATCGAAGGGTGGGTCAGTAAATTTGCAGATGATACGAAGATTGGTGGAGTTGTGGACAGTGAGGAGGGCTGTTGTCGGCTGCAAAGGGACTTCGATATGATGCAGAGCTGGGCTGAGGAGTGGCAGATGGAGTTCAACCCTGCCAAGTGTGAGGTTGTCCATTTTGGAAGAACAAATAAGAATGCGGAATACAGGGTTAACGGTAGAGTTCTTAGTCAGGTGGAGGAACAGAGGGATCTTGGGGTCTATGTACATAGATCTTTGAAAGTTGCCACTCAGGTGGATAGAGCTTGTAAGAAGGCCTATGGTGTATTAGCGTTCATTAGCAGAGGGATTGAATTCAAGAGTCGTGAAGTGATGTTGCAGCTGTACAGGACTTTGGTTAGGCCACATTTGGAGTACTGTGTGCAGTTCTGGTCGCCTCACTTTAGGAAAGATGTGGAAGCTTTGGAGAGGGTGCAGAGAAGATTTACCAGGATGTTGCCTGGAATGAAGAATAGGTCGTACGAGGACAGGTTGAGAGTTCTCGGACTTTTCCCGTTGGAACGGCGAAGGATGAGGGGTGACTTGATAGAGGTTTATAAGATGATCAGAGGAATAGATAGAGTAGACAGTCAGAAACTTTTTCCCCGGGTACAACAGAGTATTACAAGGGGACATAAATTTAAGGTGAAGGGTGGAAGGTATAGGGGAGATGTCAGGGGTGGGTTCTTTACCCAGAGAGTGGTGGGGGCATGGAATGCGCTGCCCGTGGCAGAGTCAGAATCATTGACGACCTTTAAGCGGCAATTGGATAGGTACATGGATGGGTGCTTAATCTAGGATAGATGTTCGGCACAACATCGTGGGCCGAAGGGCCTGTTCTGTGCTGTATTGTTCTAAGACCAGGGATGGAACACAAAATTAGTGACGTCTGCTACAACTATACAGGGTTTTGGTGAGAATCACATGTAGATACTATGTATGGTTTTGGTCCCTTTACTAAATGGATGAGGGTGGGTGGAGAAAGAGCATGCTTGCATTGGAAGTTACTGAGGAACGGTTCACTTGGTTGATTCGTAAGATAATGAGCAAGTATTGAGTAGGTTGGGGCCCATATTTATTAGAAGCATGAGAGGCGATCTTCAAAAAATTGATTGTGAGGGGTCTGATTGGGTGGATGTTTCCCCTTTTGGGAGAATCTAGAACCAGGGGACACAATTTCAAAATATAAGGTTTCCTATTTAAGTCGGAGATCATGAGGAAAAGCCTCTCTGAGGTTGCTGATCTTCGAAATTCTTTCCTTAAGGGAGGAGTGGAGGCTAGGGTCATTAATATTACCTTCCAAACCCACAGCCATTGCCATCTAGAAGAATAGCAGGGCAGAAAATACATGAAAACACTACCACCTGCAAGTTCCCTCCAAAACACTGCCCATTCTTTCACTAGGTCAAAATTCTGGAATGCCCTCCCTAAAACATTAGATTAGATTAGATTAGACTTACAGTGTGAAAACAGGCCTTTCGGCCCAACAAGTCCACACCGACCCGCTGAAGCGCAACCCACCCATACCCCTACATTTATCCCATTACGTAACACTAGGGGCAATTTAGCATGGCCAATTCACCTGACCCGCACATCTTTAGGACTGTGGGAGGAAACCGGAGCACCCGGAGGAAACCCACACAGACACGGGGAGAACGTGCAAACTCCACACAGTCTGTCGCCTGAGGCGGGAATTGAACCCGGGTCTCAGGCGCTGTGAGGCAGCAGTGCTAACCACTATGCCACCGTGCCGCCCACATTGTGGGTCTACCTACAGCACATGGATGCAGCAGTTCACAAAAGCTGCTCACCACCACTACCTAAAGGGCAACTAGGGACAGGCAATAAATGCTGGCCAACCTACAATGACCACATCGCAGTAGTGAATAAAAAAAAGATATATTCAAAACAGAGCTGGCCAGATATTGATTAACATAGAAACCAGAAGTTTACAGAGTCAGGCAGGAAAATGGAGTTAAGGCAACGCAGTCAGATCAGTCAATCATTATTGAATGGGCTTGACTGGCTGAACAGAACATTCCTACAGGCCCTTATCTTATTTGGGACTTGAGCTTGAAGCCTTTTGACTCAGATGAGATTTTGCTACTCTTCAGGTCTGGTGAATCCGAATGAAAAATGCAGCGAAATGTAATTGGAAAGTTTTGGTATAATTTATGAACATGCTAAATCTTAATTATTGAGTGAGACAGAGAGAGAGACAGACAGACAGACAGACAGAGAGAGAGAGACAGGCAGAGAGACAGGCAGAGAGACAGGCAGAGAGACAGGCAGAGAGACAGGCAGAGAGAGACAGGCAGAGAGAGACAGGCAGAGAGAGACAGGCAGAGAGAGACAGGCAGAGAGAGACAGGCAGAGAGAGACAGGCAGAGAGAGACAGGCAGAGAGAGACAGGCAGAGAGAGACAGGCAGAGAGAGACAGGCAGAGAGAGACAGGCAGAGAGAGACAGGCAGAGAGAGACAGGCAGAGAGAGACAGGCAGAGAGAGACAGGCAGAGAGAGACAGGCAGAGAGAGACAGGCAGAGAGAGACAGGCAGAGAGAGACAGGCAGAGAGAGACAGGCAGAGAGAGACAGGCAGAGAGAGACAGGCAGAGAGAGACAGGCAGAGAGAGACAGGCAGAGAGAGACAGGCAGAGAGAGACAGGCAGAGAGAGACAGGCAGAGAGAGACAGGCAGAGAGAGACAGGCAGAGAGAGACAGGCAGAGAGAGACAGGCAGAGAGAGACAGGCAGAGAGAGACAGGCAGAGAGAGACAGGCAGAGAGAGACAGGCAGAGAGAGACAGGCAGAGAGAGACAGGCAGAGAGAGACAGGCAGAGAGAGACAGGCAGAGAGAGACAGGCAGACAGAGAGAGAGAGAGAGACAGGCAGACAGAGAGAGAGAGACAGGCAGACAGAGAGAGCAGCCCAACAATTGATGTCAATTAATATGTTGTGTTACTTATAAATTTATCCTCTTGACAAAACTAGACTTCATAAAGTTTAGCAGGATGAATTTTATGTCTTGTGATATATGTTCATTTGTGATTCTGCTCTTCTGATGTCAGGGATATCAGAAGTCTGGGTAAGGACTGGCAATAGTATTTCTGCTCCTGGCAGACCAGGCTCCCACCAGAAACACAAAGCAAAAAAATAATCTCCAACACATGACAACACTTTAAAGCTTTTCATCGCTGATGTATATGGTCAATGGATTTCAATTGCCAAGCTCTCTAATGTTCTAATTATTATTGATATTGACACAAAATCAGAGAGACAAATAAATTGTCTCTTGACATCCCAAAGTGTTCACATCACATGTGCAGATTCTGAGCATACACACTGTATGAAACACTTGGCTAGTAAAACACTTGGTGGTGCCCAAATAAACACAATAAATATGAGTGAATGGGACAGAATGACATCACTTACAATACTGGCAGGGGTGCTATATATTAGCATGTTGTATATGCGTACTGAAAGCATCAGAGAATGTCAGATGATATTCTCAGACAAATCACTGGGTACAGTGCCAGTGCTTATTAGTCTATGTGGAATGTCACTGAGCACACCTCCAATCATGGCTGGTACATCTTAACATTTTATTTAGGGTTTTAGAACTATGTCAAGCTTTCAAACATAGGGACTGAAAACCAGCTACGTATGGCAATTTTTAGAAAGTTTGCCACATTACTCACCCACAATCATTCCAACTTCACAATGTGGATCTTCATAAGCACATGTCATCATGGTCCCAACGGTGTCGTTTACAATCGACACAACATCAAGTTCAAACTCCTAGAGGTGCATTTAAAAAAAGTCAGACATGAACAGGGAACCAGTTAACAGACTTGAAGAGTTAAATGATATATTCCAGGTCCTACGCAACAAATAGGCAATACATTGTTTGATCTGCCTCAGTTAGATAGAAGCTATCAACTCTGAACTGGAATATCTGCAGGTTGTAACTTTAACAAATGCTCTGAAAAAGACACTTGCTCCACCATGGCTTCATTAGGTTCCAGTTCAACTTGTGACATTCTGTGTTGAATCCCACACTATCAAAGAGTATGTCTCTGAGTTTATGGGAGAGTATGACATTATGACACAGTGAACTATTTAATGTTATTGACTGAAAAATCAGTGAGACAAATAAATTGATGTCTCCTGATACCCCAAAATATTCACATTACACATGAAAGATTCTGAGCATACACACTGAGAAACATTACCAGTAAAATACAAGATGGTGTCCAAATGAGCTACTTAATTCAGGGACTCGGGCTAGTGGAAATGTTTGCTTCAAATCGCAAAGCTGCAACTGGCAGAATTTAAATTCTGGAATTGAAAGCTAGCCTCAGTAATGGTGACATGATAACGATGACCAATTGTTATAAGAATCCATCTGGCTCATTAACGTCCTTTTGTCTGGCAACGTGGTCAGTGGCCAAGGTCAAGCCAAAGGTTCCAACTCCCGAGTGCTAACAAATGACCTCTGGGTCACTATCCCATGCCAGGGTGAGTGTCTGCAGGCGAGTGGTTTATTAGAGAACAATCAGAATCTGTGGTCCTCCAGCATGCATGGGCTCATGCTGGTGTTTTCCCCAAGTTGGCAAGCGAAAGTAAGGCATTGACAGTTTTCTGCAAGATTGAAGGTTTACTAAAGCAAGTAGCTTTACTTGTAGTACAGTTAGTTCTGCAATAACAAGTGTTTCTTCAACTGATATACTGGCTTTAACGCAATTGAAGAATTGAGACCATTACTTCAGAATGAAAACTTTCCTTACATGTACAGTCCATGACACAATCCCAGCCCCAGTAATTTAAATGGTGATTTTTTTTCCTTATAATGCAAGATCGCATGAGAATGGAACAATTGCGTCTTATCAGAACCAACTGCATGTTGGAAAACTTCAATATTGTTTCAGTTGAGAATGGTCTTAAAAAATCCATTAAGGCAGCTGTACAGTCGTTGGGGGGGGGGGGGTGACCCTTTAGGAAACTGCTTGTGCTGACTCAGCGTTAGCTTTGCTCGGCTTAATGTCAGCATCTGCCCGTCTCAGATGATAGATTGCACCTGCTGAACTTGTCACTCTGGACTGAACAAAGGATGTTGCTACTATAGAAGCCAATTCAGGAGTTGCATTCCTGCACACAGTTGGTACAGGTGAACAGTGCTGGCCTGATGCTAATTGATGTTATTTCCTTCTGGTGGTCTCTCCCATTTGACTTCTCATCAGTTCATTCGTCTTTTGACTTGAATGGGCCAACAAACTGGGTTTGGATTACACATCTTTATTAATTCACATACCCTGAAGCCCTTAACTAATATAAGATTAGGTTAGATTCCCTACAGGGTGGAAACTGACCCTTTGGCTCAACCAATCCACACCGACCCTCCGAAGAGTAACCCACCCAGACCCATTTCCCTCTGACTAATGCACCAACACTATAGGCAATTTGGAATGGCCAATTCACCTGACCTGCACATCTTTGGGCTGTGGGAGGAAACTGGAGCACCTGGAGGAAACCCACGCAGACACGGGGAGAATGTGCGAACGCCACACAGACAGTCACAGGTGGAATCGAACCTGGGACCCTGGTGCTGTGAGGCAGCGGTGCTAACAACTGAGCGGCCCTAAAAAGGATCAAAAATGCAGTTTTGAGAATGCAATGAGCATTTATAGTAAGAAAATCCAAGTGTCAGAGATGAAATGCTCTGTAGGTTTTGGAATTCTTTGTTGTATTCTAGACGTCAAACGTTTGTAGCTCTTCCTTATGATATTAACTTTAAAGATGCAAGAGTTGTGGGAAGGATTGGTTATGGTGCATTTCATTAACTAGATTTAAAACGGACAAACTTCCAAGAATTTTCAACAGCTGTTGAGCAAGCCATGAGGTTAGTGAGAGAGGTGGGGTGATAATGGGGGAGTGCACCCAAGGAGGAGAGAGGAATAAGCAGTGGAAGTGTTCACAACCTAGTGACAATAAAGATGTTAACTAAATTGAAATTAAATCTCAAGGGTAGAGTGAAGTTATGACATTGACATGAAGCCATCTGCATTGATGGCTGGGAAATTCAGTCCACACTGTTGGGAACACAACTCATCCACAGACAGTGGAAGTAGAACTGAACTATCAACTGAAACTCACTTCAGATTGTATGCAACATTTAGAATTACCTCATTCCTTATAAAACATAGACACTGCTTTCCTTCAGTTAGCTCTGACTGTGACAGACTAGTAAGCAATAATTTACCTCTATATAGACTCCTTCCCAAATAAAAATTTGGCAGTGTGCTCCAAAGGTGCAAGCACCATTTTAATTCATGCAATCAATCTGCTCCAGAGAGTCCTCATTCAAATTTGTGACTGCTTCTGAAAATTGCAACTTTAAAATGAAACAGCCAAATCTTTCAGGAGAAAGTGGAGACTGCAGATGCTGGAGGTCAGAGTCGAAGAATGTGGTGCTGGAAAAGCACAGCTTCTGAGGCAGCATCTGAGGAGCAGGAGAGTCGCCGTTTCAAGCATTCCTGATGAAGAGCTCGAAATGCTGACTCTCCAGCTAAATCTTTCAGACATTTCTCACCTACTGTATCATGCATTCTTAGTTGAAATAACTTGAATGTCAAAATATGAGGAAATATAAAAATACAATATGCAATATAGAGTTTTTTTTTAAAGAAAATCACACTCACTTATACTGGAAGCTAGATTTCAACGTACCTAGATTTTTTGAAATATCAGAGTTGATTACTTTGGGGAGCTGGTATATTGAGATCTGCGACAGATCAACCATGATCTTGTTGAATGGTGGGACAGGTTTGAGGACCTTAATTCCCCTACTCCCAGAATCACTGGATTCCGCCATTCAGCCACATTGACACTTCGATCTACTCCAGCTCCAAATCATTTTGCTACCCATTATGTGTGCTAACTTTTAACATATCATTGAGGGTTTTACACTACTTCAAGCTTTCCTAGGATTATTTAGATAGGTCAGCACGTCCTGGACAGGCTGAAAGGTCTCTTTTGCGCAGTATGGCTCCATGTTCTTATACTGTACTTTTAGATTGGCTGAGCACCATCTAGTGGGAGAGGTTGGTCAAAGTGGGAATCAAATCTTAGGACTGCCTGTACTGACCAACTTCCACCACAAGATAGAGCCCATAAGAAAGAAGCTGCTGTACAGACAGCTCCTTCTCAATCAAATTTGAATCTTAAAACATAGAATATGTATTTACTCTTTATAGCTCAAAGCAGAAACTACATTAAAGAAAGCAGCTGCTTTAAATATGGCATCACTGGCAAAATTCTCACTCTCTACTTTTCCAAGTAGATGCTTGTATTTAAAATAAGAACAGAAACTGCTGGAGAAATCCAACAGGTCTGATACCATCTGTACGGAAAAGGCAGAGTTAGTGTTTTGAGTCCCTTCTAAAGAGTTAGTATACATTTATGTATCCATGAAGATAAATGAGTTTGATTCACACAGCAATTAGAATTTTCTAATTAACAACCCAGTCTTTGGGCAAGGCTACAATTCCACAGAAAAAGCTGAAATATGGAAAATATTAAGAGGTACTTGTGGACCTATTCTCCCTCCCACAGCATACAGTAGGGTGGAGAGCGATTTAGGACCAAAGGACGACACAGATTTTCTGTTCAACTCGCATTTAGCCACAAACTTTAGAAAGGAGAGCAGTGCAGAATTCATGCGTGATTTTCCTTTGTGTGACTTTTTAAAAAGGTGAATTCAAGTTTGCACACCTACAATACAACGGACAAAAATCAGAGAATAAAATACAGAAGATATAAAAAGAAACAGAAATTGCAAGAGAAATTTAGCACATCGGGCAGTTCTTTGGAACTATTCTGAAGGGTCACTGGAGTCGAAGTGTTTAGAAGAACATTTGAAATGTCATAATATTCAAGGCTACAGGCCAAATGAAAATCCTTCAAAGGGAGATAGATTCTTAAGGCTGTGGAGAAAAACCATGGAACTGGAAATAAAAGACAATTGCCATCACTATCAAAATTAATGCAGAAGATAAGCAGCAAGAAATAATTTAAAAATCAGAAAACAACACTTTTTTAAAAAACCAGGAGATGTTAGAATGGAAAATCTGCTGCCACAAAGTCATTAAGGTGAATAACGTGAATGGATATAAAGGGAAACAAGACTAACACACATGGATTTTAAGGAGATACTGAAGGGGTCAGACGAGGACTGAAGGTTAACCTGCTTCAGTGCTCTCATTGTGGCCCATATAGTAATCACTTAGAAAAATACAGTATTTATGATAAAAATACAACTTACATCTCTTCTTTTAATGGCATCCCTTAGCATAGTAACTACATCCTCACCCTCACAATCGGTTGCTTTAAAACCTTTGGTCCATTTAAGAAGAATACCCTGAAGAGGAAAAAACATTCAATAAGATTGGAAAGCATTTTAAAAAGGCAGCGTACTGTTATAAATAATATGCATTAGATATTAATATAAAACAATTATTAATATTAATTATACCAAGCAACACTGAATTTTTTATAGAAGATTTTATGTATAATGGAGCTTGCCTCATCCAAACTCTTCTGCTCACAAGGGAAGGAAAAGGTGAAACCAAGAGGGAGCCGAGCACCTTTCATTCCCATGTAGTCAAGGAAATCAGAGATGCAATAAACAATGTGGTCAAATAGCTGAAAATCAAAAGAAAATCAATTATTTTATTATTGGTAGTTTACCAGCACATAATTAAACATGAGCACCAATTAAACAGACTCTAGCATTTCCCACTTCCATAATCTGTAAAGGTGGAACTGGATATCATGGATGGCCAGCACAATCCCCACCTTATTTATCTCGGGTCACCTTGGACCGAACCTTAACATACAGCCAACTCCTCATGAGGCTGCAGAATAAATTAAAACTCACAACCACTGCCTTAATAAAATGGCCAATACCTCAGAGATCACAGGTCAAGACCCTAAAGGTCTCTGCTCTTGCAACATGTACTCAACCTGCAGAACACTGTGCCACACTAACCTGACGGCACCAGCTCAGCTCAACAACGAGCACCACAGGTACCCTTTGACCAGCTCACTCATCGGCCTCTCAGTCCTCAGCAACACTGTTTTTCCCCAGCCCACTCCTGTTCCATCAGGAGGATAATTGCAACAGGCAAGCTCCTGGAGAATGTCTGCTCCGTTCCAAAATTTTCAACAAATACCAATTTAATGGAAAACCAACATTTATACTGCATATGAGGAAGAGTGTGTAGTATAAATGTTAATTTCTCTCAAATTGCTATTTTTTGTGAATTGCCCTGATGAGTACAAGATGAAAACCTTTGACAAAATGTGACTTTCTTCAGTAACACTCAAGTTCTATACTACCAAATGTTTCAAAGAAATGCTGTGACTGTATCTTATCCATCTGACAAGGTAAAATCCACTTCTCTTGAACTATCTAGAATCTGGCATTTTGGGGATGCTGAAATCTGCCATTAAAAGCAGAAAAAGCAAGTGCTTTTCCTAGCTGCTCTGAGAGACGTGTTGTATGATTTGAGAATGAGTCAAAAAGTGTAGTGCTGGAAAAAGCACAGCGGGTCAGGCAGCATCCGAGAAGCAGGAGAGTTGATGTTTTGGGCATTAGCTCCCTTTATCCGGGATGAGGGAGAGGGAAGGGGTAGGGGTGGGGTTGAAGGTAGGTGGGATGGTGATAGGTTGATGCAGGTAGGAGGTGATTGTGATAAATTGGTAAAGAAGGTGGAGTGGGTAGGTGAGAAGGACGATGGATAGGTAGGCCAGGTCAAGAGGGCAGTGCTGAGTTGGAGGGTTGAATCTGGGAAGAGGAGCGGGTAGAGAGATTTGGAAACTGGTGAAGTCAATGTTGAAGCCATATGATTGTAGAGTCCTGAGGCAGATGAGATGTCCTTCTGCCATTTAGCAGTTGGCTTCAATTTATTGGTGGAGGAAGCCCAGGATTTGCATGTCCTTAGGGATCTGAGGCAGAGTTGAAATGGTTGGCCAGAGGACAATGCGCTTGCTTGGTGCGTGCAGATCAGAGATGTTCCCTGCACTGCTCTGTGAGTTGGCCCTTGGTCTCCCCAATGTAGACCCCACATCAAGGGAAACAAATGCGACAAGTGATGTGGGAGCATGCAACCCTCCAACTTGGTATCACTCTTGACCTGACCTGCCTGCCCATCCACCTTCTCACCTATCTGCTCCACCCTCACCAACCTATCACAACTACCTCTTACCTGCATCCACCTATCGCCATCCCACCAACCTTTCCCCCAACCCCATTTATCTCTCAGCCCCCTTCCCCCTCCCCATTTCTGATGAAGAGTTAATGCCCAAACTGCTTACTCTCCTGCTCCTCAGATGCTGCCTGACCTGCTGTGCTTTTTCCAGTGACATGTTTCGACTTTCACTTTCTCCTGCTTTGAGAATGGCCAATGTAACAGTTTTGTTCAGGAAGGAACAGAAGGATAAACTAAATATCTGTAATCTAGTCTATTTTGTGCCAAGCTGTTCGATTTCAATTTTAACTATGACCAATTTGCAAGGGTGTGAATTAGAAATGCACTTGACATTTCAAACATTAGACACTAAAACAAATGCAAAGAACTGTCAATGCTGGAAACCTGAAACAAAAACAGAATGCTGGAGAAACACACCAGTTTAGCAGCATTTGTGGAGAAAAAAAAATACTGTTTTGAGTAGAGTGACTGTTCTGACAAAGGGTCACTGGACTCAATGTTAAAGTTGTTTTGTCTCCCCAAGATCTTGCCAGATCTACAGAGTTTCTCCAACCTGTTTTATTCAAAAAATTAGACTTGGTGTATTTTAAACAGGAGAATTAGAGAAATATAGCAGAGCAGAGGCTTATTGAAATTACTGAAAAGACTCAGCAGGTTTCGCAGCATGCGAGAAAACACTGTTAACATTACATGTCCCGTGACCCTTCTTCAGAACTAATAGTAGCTCGGAATAGATGGTATTTATGGGAATCAAGATTTGAAGGTGCCGGTGTTGGACTGGAGTGTACAAAATTAAAAACCACACAACACCAGGTTATAGTCCAACAGGTTTATTTAGAAGCACTAGCTTTTGGAGCGCTGCTCCTTCATCTACCATCTTAGGTTTTTCACCTGATGAAGGAGCAGCGCTCTGAAAGTTAGTGCTTCCAAATAATCCTGTTGGACTATAATCTGGTGTTGTGTGATTTTTAATTTTATTTATGGGAATGAATGGATAGGTGGAGAGCAAGAGGGGGCCAAGTGAGAGGGCGGGAGGAAAAGCAGAGACAAAGTTGGGCAGATAGAGGGATTGTTGATAAATATTTCCTGATGAAGGGCATAATTCTCCTGCTCCTTGGATGCTGCTTGATCTGCTGTGCGTTCCCAGCAACATCTTCTCGATTCAAATTATTGATAGTAAGCCAGGGAAAATCGGAAACTAGGTAATCAATAAAGGAGGGGAATGGGTCTGCTGGTGGCATCCAGGTGTCAGGAATGACAGCTTATGATCCTTTGAATGCAGGTGCTGGTGGGGTGGAAAGTGAGGATCGAGGAATCCTATCAGTGTCGTGGGAGGGAAAAGAAGAGATCGGTGCAGAAGTGTGGGAAATGGGTTGGACATAACTAAGGTCCTGTCTATCATGGTTGCGGCGAATCTTGGTTGAGGAAAAAGATGGATATATCTGAGATTCCCCTGCAAAAGACGAGACAAATGAAAGCAGAGAACATGGTGGTTGACATGGCAAGCAACCGGAAGCTCGGGGTTATCTTTACGGATCGAACATAGGTGTCCTGCAAAATCGTTGCTCAGTCTGCACCTCGTCTTACCAATGTAGGGGAGACCACACAATGAGCAGCAAATACAGTAGACTACATTTAGCGAAGTGCAGATAAATCACTGCTTCACCTGGAAGCTGTGTCTAGGGTCTTGATAATGAGGAGAGGGGAAGTAAAGGAGCTGGAAGAACAACATTTCATCTTCCTTTTGGGGACCTTATAGTTTTCAAGACTCAATACAGAGTTTAATAACTTTAGAGCATGATCATCTCCTTCCATATTGATGACCCACTCCCACAACCCAGGACCCGTCATGACATGGATTGTTTTCAAGAGAGGTAAAACAATGACTGCAGATGCTGGAAACCAGATTCTGGATCAGTAGTGCTGGAAGAGCACAGCAGTTCAGGCAACATCCAGCACCACTGATCCAGAATTTGTTTTCAATAGAGCCAACCCATTTTTATGTATTATAGCTTCCATTATCATCCACCTAGCTTCTCTTCTTCCCTGGCTTAGTATAGATGGTAATTTGTTTATCTGTCCACCTTCTCCCGCCGCCGTCTCTCAATGGGCTCCTTTTCCACCTAACTGCTAACTCTTTTCCCCATATCCCCATCAGCGTAAATACCAGCCATTCCTAGTGGCTATCTGTTCTGAAGTGCCACTGGAATCAAAAACGTTCATGCTGTTTTCGCTTCACAGATTCTGTCAGACCTGCTGAATTTCTCCTGAAATTTGTGTTTTTGCTTGTTTCAGATTTCCAGCATCTGCAGTTGTTTTTGTATTAAAGCAGGAGAATTAGTGTGGAATTGCTCAAGGAAAAACTTGCCAGAATGTGCCAAATGGATATTTTCTGAGCAGTAAATCTCTATGCAACGAAGGTTAAGAAGCCTTGCAATGGTAAGGATGTGGAGACCTTTTGGTGAATTCAAAATGTTTACAGCATAAAAAGAGGTCATTCAGCCTGCCAGGTTTCTGTTGACCTCAAAAAAAATGCATCTTGTGTACTTTTCCCTACAGCTCTGAAAATGTTCCGGTTTCAATTAAATTTCAAATTTTGGAAGTCCATTTATATCTCAACAGCATTATACTCATTTGTTTCCCCATCAAAAGAAAAACGCAATCAACTTAGAAATATAATTTGATCATAATAAATCTGTGCAAGCTTTCCTTAATCAATCTGCATTTGCATGTGACTGTTAGTTTTGTTTCAACTAATTGTTTCAAAAAACTTCCCCACCACTAAGGTTAAACTGACTGGTCAGCAGTTGCTGGGAATATCTTCATATTCTTTTTTTTGAGCAACCTTTTAATGTATACAGTTCTCCAGTCCTTTGCCACCACCGAGTCTTTAAGGTAGATTGGAAAACTATGACCAGGGCCTCTGTAATTTCCATTCATGCTTCCTTCAGAATTCTTGGATAGATCACATCACATCCAGCTGCCTTAAGTTTACGTGCAGGAAGCGATCCAAGTTTACCTCCTTATCAATTTTAAATCCTTAAATATCTCAGTTACCTCCTATTTCATAGAGACCTGGGTAGAAATTAGAACATTTAAAAGACATTTGGATAAATACATGAATAGGAAAGATTAGGAGGGATATGGTCCTGGATCAGGCATGTGGGACTAGTTTAGTTTGGGATTGTGTTCAGCATGGGCTGAAGGTCTGTTTCCATACTATATGATTCTAAGACAAATATGAACTATTGATTTCAACAATATAAAGAGGAGGTGATACATTTTGGAAGATCTAATGCAGGACGGAAGTACACAGCAAATGATAGAACCCTAAGATGCATTAACATATAGAAGAATCTATGCATACAAATCCACAGTTCCCTGAAACTGGAGATGGTGGTCAAGGTGAGGTATGGTTGCCTTCATCAGTCAGGGCTTACAGGGTAAAGATCAGAAAGACATATTGCAGCTGTACTGAACTTGAGTGAGGCCACATTTGGAATAGTGTGTTCAGTTTGGTTGCCAAACTGCCAGAAGATTGCGGAGGCTTTGGAAAGGTAAAGAAAAGGTTTACCAGGATGTTAACAAGATTGGAGGGTATAAGCTATGAGGAGAGACTGGACAAATCTGGTTTGCTTGGATTTGAATGTTGGAGGCTGAGGGGTGACCTGATTAAGTTTACAAAGTTATAAGAGGCATGGATAGAATGGATAATCGGAGTCTGTTACCCAGGATAGAAATATTAATTAGGTTTAAGGTAAAAAAAAGGAGAAAGATGTGGGACACAAGTATTCTTTTACACAGAAGATGGTAAGTGCCTGGAATGCACGACCAGAGGAGGTGGGAGGAGTAGATACAATTGCAATGTTTAAGAGGCGTTTTGGTTAGTAGGGAATAGATAAATACGGACTATGTAGAGAAAAAACGATTTTAGTTTAGAAAGGCATTGTGCATCAGCACAGACTTGGTGACTGAAGGCCCTGTTCCTGTGCTGTAGTGTTCTTTTGCTCTTTAATATCTCAAATATGCCCTTACTTTGTGTAAACCAGCTGTTTGATTCCTAATTCCTTCCACCCGCCTCTTACTATCCATTAATTATTGATACACCGACAGCAACACACTAAACAACCAAGAAAATTTTACCTACCTCTTCCCCTGTCCCTTGCATTATCTCCAAGGGAATAGCATAGATTTTGTTGTGCATTTCAACTGTTCGTCTCTTGCCACTACGAATCTTCACAAGTAGAACACGGAAGTTGGTTCCACCGAGGTCAAGGGCTACAAAATCCCCATTTTCTGTAAACAAAAATTGAAGTTAAACAATAAATACTTTTGATCCTTGCTATCGTCCTATTAATGTTAAAAAATAACCTGAGGATTTCTTTGGTTATTATTTTGGATTGGTACTCATTATAATATCCAATGATTCTAAGTACCGACACTATTAATGGAGATGATGGTGTACGGTAATCGCCAATGTGCTTTAGGGAAGATGATCTGCTGATCCGATCTAGGTATGACTCTGGAAAATTGGGAAGTGCAACAGGTTGAAGGCACCTTGGGAGAGTGTGACAGAGGGAGATGGTACATGGTTATTCTTTTAAAATGTGTGTTCAGGAGTTCATTAGAAAACGTGGAAGTGCCATCATGTAAACCTGTGATATCTGACACAGCATTATTTCAAATCACTCTGGTGCTTGCTTCATGCCCTCTCGTAAACACAAACATCCTTCAGCTGCTCCTGAAGTAGGAACCCATTTTGATGGAACCAACACCATCAGATTTATTTCAGTGTCAGGCATTTTGAAAATACAAGACAAGACATCAAACTGCATATGTCTTCATACCTACTTATTACAGCATTCAACTGGTCTTATCAGAAATAAGAAATCAGAACTCCACAAGCTTCAGAACAATACAGGCATGAGGATTTAAGCTGATTAGGTCAGTTCTTTGTCATATGGAAAATAAAGAGCTACAGGAATTGATTTTTTAAAAATCAGCAAGGTAAAAATAATTTCCAGCAGGAATGCAATGTGCCCATTGCGCGTAATGGGAGGAGAAAGCTGTGGGTAGACCCAGAGTCATACTGGACAAACCAGTTATGGATATTGAAGCCAATCACGAAATGGACTCCTCCCTTCATTTAGCAAAAATCAAAACATACCAAGCAGAAACCTGTGAACAAACAGCAGTTGGGACTGTAAGACAAGGCAGGTAACCTTGGGAATGTAGTTGAGAGTGTTTCCCCAACTGTACTATCCCTACGCGGTGAGACAAAGCTACGTTTATCACCAAGCTGCCAGAAGACGTGAGCTAAGGCATAATTCCATAGGCACAGTTAAAGAAAGGATCAACAAATTCCATTGTTTCAGTAAAGTTAAAGAAGCCCTCTGTGAAAATTAGGATGTGAAAATTCAGAGTTTCCATGATAGTTATAATGACAGCATTCCTTACATTGGACTGAAATCAACACCGACCAGGAGTAGTCCACAAGCATCAAAAGGAATGACTGGCCTCAGGTATAGTTAAATGGAAAATATCAAATGCAAGGAAAGTGTAGGAAAAAAATGCTTAACAGCTTTCCCTTAGAGGTGTGCCCCTTGCTGATGAGGTTTGTTTAATAATATACATAGAGAGAGAGAGGTAGAGAGAGGTAGAGAGAGGTACAGAGAGGTACAGAGAGGTAGAGAGAGGTAGAGAGAGGTAGAGAGAGGTAGAGAGAGGTAGAGAGAGGTAGAGAGAGGTAGAGAGAGGTAGAGAGAGGTAGAGAGAGGTAGAGAGAGGTAGAGAGAGGTAGAGAGAGGTAGAGAGAGGTAGAGAGAGGTAGAGAGAGAGATAGATAGAGAGAGAGATAGAGAGAGAGATAGAGAGAGAGAGAGAAGGAGATAGATAGATAGATAGATAGATAGATAGATAGATAGATAGATAGATAGAGAGACAGATAGATAGATAGATAGAGAGAGATAGATAGAGAGAGATAGATAGAGAGAGATAGATAGAGAGAGATAGATAGAGAGAGATAGATAGAGAGAGATAGATAGAGAGAGATAGATATAGAGAGATAGATATAGAGAGATAGATATAGAGAGATAGATATAGAGAGATAGATATAGAGAGATAGATATAGAGAGATAGATATAGAGAGATAGATATAGAGAGATAGATATAGAGAGATAGATATAGAGAGATAGATATAGAGAGATAGATATAGAGAGATAGATATAGAGAGATAGATATAGAGAGATAGATATAGAGAGATAGATATAGAGAGATAGATATAGAGAGATAGATATAGAGAGATAGATATAGAGAGATAGATATAGAGAGATAGATATAGATATCTATATCTATATAAAAAAATAAAGAGAACTGAATTCCATGATGTGGCCACAACCATCCAGACCATTAGGACTAGGTGGAGAAGATGCACATATGCACCGCACAAGTTTTGAACTTTCTTTGGAGGCAGTGTGGGAGTAGTAAAGCTTTACTTTTCTTCTCAATTTTAAACATTTAAGATTCAGTAGTCGAGCTCAAACACTAATAGTGTCGCCGAGTCACTTGACGAAGGGACAGTTATCAGTCAAACACCTCAGATTTGAATGGGGCCTCAATAGGTACTAATTGCTTTTGAAGCTCAATCAGTGAGTGTTGTCCAAGCTCACCTCAGCTCTACATAGGAGAGGGCCTGTTGAAAGTGCATGATCAGGAAACTTCACACAGTTAGGAAGGAGCGATCCCATCCAGGGTGAGACACAGCCTATGCCAGGAAATAGTTTGTGAACTTTAGCTGCAGCATAGGAATTCGGTGCAGTGGTGAACAGGTGTTTTCGGCTTGCTTTGTTTGGCTCATAATTTGTAAAGTTTACCTTAAACAGGATAGATTGAAGCCCAAGATCAGGGCCCAGCACAAAATAAAGTGACATCACAGGAGAATCATAAGATCATTGGTTAGCAATGGCTACTATTTCGACTTTCTGCTATAGGCTAGATTGAAGGTAAATAGCAGAAATAGGAGAAATATTTACCAATTAAAAACTAAAAGATCAGTAGGAAATTAAAAAAAAACAAACTAAGAACTAATAAATAAGATCAATGTGAGAGCTAGTGGACCCCACTGTAGTTCATAGTGAACACATCAGCAGCAAATGTTGGCTGCATGAGGAACTCCAGCTCAGAGCTGATGAGCTGGAGTCTGAGCTTTGAACACCACAAGAAGGGAAAAGTTACCTGGATGCTATGCTTCAGGAAGTGGTCACACCCCTTCGATCAACAACCCCGAAATCTGTCAGTGGTCAGTGACAGGAGGGTGTGACTATAAGTGAGGCAGATAAGGAATGTAGGAGAGGTAGTGCTAAAGGTGTCTCAGCCCTTGGAAATTGTCCAACAGACTTCAGATGCCTGCTCCCCGTTTGCACGAAAGTGGAGCTGAAGGGAGGGTGAGCAAACTGACCACAGCACCATGGTATAGGGAGGCATTCAAGAGGAGGTAGAAACGAGAAATCTAACTCTAATCAGATTCCTTGTGCGGCCAGAATTAAGAGTCTGAAGGCAGTGTTGCCTGCCTGTTTCCCAGGATCAGGGCATCACATCTGGGCTTTAGAGGAATTTGGAGTGCAAACAGAAAGGTCTTGTTGCCTTGGTCCATGAAGGCACCAATAATTAAGGTAGAAAGAGAAAGCAGGTTATTCTGAGGAAATATAAACAGCGAGGGGCAACATTAAAAAGCAGAATCAAAACGAATATGATCGCCAAATTACTATCTAAGCCATCTGTTAATTGACACGGTAACAACGGGTTTGAATTCACTGAACATGGGCACTAGGACTGAGGGAGGAAGGAAGGAACTGTTCTGGTGGGACAGGATCCATCTGAATCATTCTTAGATCAGAATCCTGGCAAATTGCATAACAGTGGGTTGGAGAGAGCACTTTCAAGTAAATAGTGAAGAACATGGAGGTGGGGGGGGGGGGGGGGGGGGGGAAGGGGGGAAGGAAAGAGGGCTGTTCACTCCCATGAAGATTGTAAAACCAAACATAAAAGATAAGGTTGAACTACTGGTTAGTCATGGGGCTGACAGTTACCACAAAATAAAAGGTACAGACTATATGCATGTCATCAGGGTGGCATGGTGTCTCAGTAGTTAGCACTGCTGCCTCACAGCAGCAGGGTCCCAGGTTCAAATCCAGCCTTGGGCGACTGTCTGTGTGGAGTTTGCACATTTTCCCAGTGGGTTTCCTCCCACACTGTCTAAAGATGTGCAGGTCAGGTGAATCGGCCATGCTAAATTGTCCATAACGTTAGGTGCACTAGTCAGAGGGAAATGGGTCTGGGTGAGTTACTCTTCGGAGGGCCGGTGTGGACTGGTTGGGCCAAAGGGCCTGTTTCCACGCTGTAGGGAATCTAATCTTCTACGAAGGAACCATAAAAGTATGGGGAAATGTGATAATCAAACAGACTTAAAGACTTTATATCTGAATGCATGAAGCATTCATTATAAATGAAACAAACCAACGGTACAAATTGAAGTCACAAAGACTTTAAATTAGTTGGAGGCTCAGGAGAAGTTATTAAGATTTGCAGAACAAGTAATTGGACAGATAATGGAAAGGATAAAGAATCTAACTTCAGGTACAGCAATAAAGGGACAACTATGAGAAGGCAAAGGGAAAGCAGAAGAGGTATGGTCAATGTAGGACTGAGGATATTGTATTTAAACGCACTTAGTACACAACATAAGGTAAATGAACTCCTTATTAAACTCAAACCTTTCCAAATGCCTGTTGACTTTTTCTCATGCACATTAGGGTCACGGTGGCAGTCAGGCATTCAAGTCATCAGGGGCTTCAACTCAAGCTGGATTTTTGGAGCCCAGGACTGAAATAGGCAAAGTATACCTGGTAAGACTAGTTTTGAACAAAGTGTATTTCTTTGGAGAATTGTGGTACTTCTTTGGATGTGACCCAAGAATACCTTACAAGATTATAATTGGTTATGTGGTTGCTCCTCTCATTCCCATACTTCTGGATTTCCCTCACGGATCTATCCTTGGAGCTCTATTTCTCATTTACATGCTGCCTCTCAGCAAAGAGGCCCAAAACTTGATGTTATCATCCACACATGATTTGGAGATGCCGGTGTTGGACTGGGGTGTACAAAGTTAAAAATCACACAACACCAGGTTATAGTCCAACAGGTTTAATTGGAAGCACACTAGCTTTCGGAGCAACGCACCTGACGAAGGAGCGTCGCTCCGAAAGCTAGCATACTTCCAATTCAACCTGTTGGAGTATAGTCTGGTGTTGTGTGATTTTTAACATCATCCACACAGGCTGACATCACCACCTCTCAACTGTTCCTCTCTTTAAACTTTCAGAATAATTTCTGATGTCCAGGACTGAACCAGAAGTTTCTTTGATCCCTGTCCAAAAATTCATTCCCCAGTCAACAATTCTCTCTCTCTCGTTCTCTCTCTCACCCTGTCAAACGTCTGAGGCTAATCTCAGCCCAAGATGTACTTCCAATCACATATTTGCATAATCTAGACCAACTATTTCCACCTGTGTAAGATCACCTGACTACTTTGCTGCCACAATACATCTGCTGTTGAAACCCTCACTTGTACCTTTTCAATCTCTAAACTTGACTGTTCCAACGGGTTTCCCACATCCCACCCTTTGGCACCCTGACGACAAGCAAACCTCTATTGTACGTATTCAAACTATACCGACTCCCAGTTTAAAATTCCCATACTTAAGAATAAGTCTTTTCACAGCTTCATTCCTCCCCATCTTTTTCTCTCCAGCATAGGGGTCCACAGCACAGAAAAAGGCCTTTCAGATTATCATGTCCACGTGAATTAAGAATGACCACCTATCTATTCTCATCCCATTTTCCAGCATTTGGCCCATTGTATTGTTTGTCTTGGCACATCTAAATACTTCTTAAATGTTGAGAGTTGCTGCCTCCACCATCCTCAATAGGCAGTGAGTTCCGATCCACATCGCCCATGAGTGAAAAAGATTTTCCTCACCTCTCCTCGAAACATTCAGCCTCTTACCTTAAATCTATGCTCTAGCCATTGATCTCTCCATCAAGGAGAAAGTTTCTGTCTACCCTATCCATATCCCTCATAATTTTATATATCTCAATTTTGCCTCCTCTTAATCTCTGCTGGAGGGAAAAATACCCCAGTCTGTCCAATTTCTTTACACAACTGAAATCCTGCAGTGCTGGCAACATCCTGGTAAATCTCCTCTGCCCCCTCTCCAGTGCTATCACACCACTTCTGTAATGTGGATTCCAGAACTGCACTCAGTACTATTTTTTTTAAATATGAAGTTCCAGTAACTACCTCCCTGCTCCTCAAAATCTATGCCATGACTAATAAATACTTCAAACCTTCTTAATCACTTTATCCATCTGGCTTGATATCTTATGGGACTGGTATATGTGCACATTAAATCCTACTTCGAAAGTTCCAAAAGTCTGAAAGTTTAATCTCTGAACAATTAGTGGCCATGCCTTAAACTACAGAAGCCCTAAACTCTAGAAGTTCCTCCCTAAACCACGCTGCTTCTGTTTCCTTCTTAAAGATGTTCCTTAAAACCTATCGCTTTTCCCAATTGCTTTACGATTCTCATGTGAAGTTTAACTCTGTTAGGCCGAGGTAAACACAGAGACTGTTGGACTGTTAATAATAAAGTACACAGGCCAAGATTTTAAGTATAACTTGGGTACCTGATCCATCTGGGGTGCTACGAACAAAGGTTGGCAACATTTTCACTGTTGCAGTATCATGAGATTTCTTCTTTAAACCAAGCTCCATCTCCGTTCTCATTCTCTTCTTCACCTCAAACAGCTGCTCTTGCGTGAGTGTGAACGATGCAAGTGTTTCATCTATTTCTTTGCGTTGTGAAACAAGCCTTGCGGCCACTGCAGTGACCATGGCAGCACCTTTTCCACTGCCACTTTCCGAAAGGAGAAACCGGACCTCACAGTCGGGGACTAACCGTCTCACGGTTTTCTGGAGGCGCCTGGCAAATCTGTAAGAGATCACAAAGAGATCAAGTAAGATTGCTTCTGCACACAAAAGAATATAACCATCATAATTTTACAAACACAATCGTAAGAAAAACATTTACAGCTGCCCGGTGCCTCAGTTGGGCAATGAGCTGTCAAGTACAGGTCCCAGATCCAATTTCTGCTGCTTTAACTGACTTCTGTCAGGGTAGTTATGATCACCCAACGTTCCTGTTACTAATTGTTCAGGACGGAGATCAATTCGAGAGATTATGCTTGCGTGACCCACAAAGATTTGCCCTGCTTACTGACATTATTTATAATTTTGTATCAATGTTTCCAAAAGAACAGAATCACAACTGATAGGATTAATTCGCTGAAAGAACTGCGCTATTCCTTAACTTATAAAGGAGTCTCCCTCCTGCACAGAACACCCAGAACCTTCGTGAGCTTAACTTGATACAAATGTAAGTTATGTTGGTTCTCTGCAGTGTGAGGGAGGGATCCAGCTGCTTTTGAACAGGAATGACGTTTTATTCATTTGTGAGAGAGTCAAGTAGTTACTTTCCAAAGTGGCCAACAACTATTTGAATCAGAGAAGCCTTGTTTAATTGCTTTTGGGATATTAAAGATTTGGAGCTGTTTAAATCCCAGATGGCTCGAAATTTGAGGCTGCACCACTCAGAAGGAATTATCCCTTACAGTGAGGTGGAACATAAGAATATGAGATGTTTTCACTGTTTGACATTCAGATTATGGGCTTATTGACTCCTTCATTTGTTACTTTCTCACTTCGTTAAATAAATTTTTTTTAAAAAGAGGTCTGAAGTTGTGATTTGTGGACGAGCTGGTAAAGTTGCTGTTTGTCTATCAGTTCAGTGAGCAGAATTCAGTGAGTACAAGGCTCAGACAAGCACACTGTCTTAAAGGGACTCTGGACCTTATAAAGTGAAGTTGCACTGAATTAGAGGAGACTGTTAAACAAAACGTAGGAGCAAATTACTGCAGATGCCGGAATCTGCATGAAAATAGCAAATGTTGGAGATCACAGAGGGTCAGATAGCATACATGAAGTGAGGGCAAGCTAATGTTTCAAATCTAGATGACTGTTTATCTTCACTTCAGCTCTGAAGAGGAGTCATCTAGACTTGAAACGTTAGCTTGCTCCCTCTCCATGGAGACTGTTGTTAAATTCAGAGTAGGGAAGACGGCCTTTGGATTCATGGATGCCATGGTGGATTGGACAGAGGTGTGGCCTTACTTTGCAGTCAGAAAGCTGCCAACAGCATCTTCAAAAGAGAACGTGCTAAGTTACAGAAAGTGGTCAATTTTCAGAATATAGCCTTGAGTACCCAGCAGCAGCGGTACAAGGAGCTTAAATGTTTTTGCAGCAAATACATTTTCAATGATATCTTCTCGACACCAAACCAAAATCTCACGCTATTCAATCACCACACCACCATCATTAATCTGTGGCAATCAAGTTCCACATCTAACATCCAGACACTTCACTACCCTTATACATATTTCAATGCTGCTGGTCTCACACCCAGTTCCCACAGGTTTCATATACAGTACCTCCATATACCTTTCATGCATCATAACTTCAACTGTGACAATTGTGGCATGCAGTGACAATGGGATGCTGAGTCAGGACATCACATATCATGGAGGTGAAACTGTACTGATTAATCTTTTGGTACCTGCATATTTGCTAAATGATTTTACTTTACTACAACACCCATGATCCTGCTGTACAGTGTAATATGCAAGCAGAATCATAGAAACATAGAACAGTACAGCACAGAACAGGCCCTTCAGCCCACGATGTTGTGCCAACCACTGATCCTCATGTATGCACCCTCACATTTCTGTGATCATATGAATGTCCAGCAGTCTCTTAAATGTCCCCAATGACCTTGCTCCCACAACTGCTGCTGGCAACGCATTCCATGCTCTCACAACTCTCTGTGTAAAGAACCCGCCTCTGACATCCCCTCTATACTTTCCTCCAACCAACTATGACCCCTCGTGTTAGTCATTTCTGCCCTGGGAAATAGTCTCTGGCTATCGACTATCTATGCCTCTCATTATCTTGTATACCTCAAATAGGTCCCCTCGCCACCTCCTTTTCTCCAATGAAAAAAGTCCGATCTCAGGCAACCTCTCTTCATAAGATAAGCCCTCCAGTCCAGGCAGCATCCTGGTAAACCTCCTCTGAACCCTCTCCAAAGCATCCACATCTTTCCTATAATAGGGCGACAAGAACTAGATCATTCAGCTCAAGTCATAACATTCTGAACAGCATCCCTATCTTCTAATCTACCTCTGTAAATCTGCATTTCCTATGGCTAAATCACGTAGCCTGCACATCCCTAAACACTATGGGTAACTTAGCATGGCCAATCCACTTAATCTGTGTATTTTTGGACTGTGGAAGGAAATCCACACAGACAGTGGGAGAATGTGCAAACTCAACACAGTCACCTGAGGCTGGAATTGAACCTGGGTCCATGGTGCTGTGAGGCAGCAATTCTATCCACTGAGTCACTGTGGGGAGAAGTTGCAGAATGCTATGGTATAGAGGGGTCTGGGTGTCCTAGCACATTAATAAAAGTTAACATGCCTATGAAGTAAGTAATTATTAGGAAGACACATGTTGGAATAATCACAAGAGGGATGGAATATAAAAGAAAGGAAGTTCTTACCTCAACTGCACAGGACATTAGTGAGAATACACATGGGAGCACTATGTATAGCTTTGAGCTCCTTTTTAAAGGAAAACACATTGCACTGGAGGCAGTTCACAGAATGTTCACTTGGTTTATTTGTAGGATGAAATGTTCTATGACAAATGGTTAAGCAGGTTGGGCTGAGGGGTATTAAAATTCATAAATCTGAAAAATGTTCTTATTGAAAGATTACAGAGTAATTAGGGACAGCCAGCATGGATTTATGAAGGGTAGGTCTTGCCTTACAAGTCTTATTGAATTCTTTGAGGAGGTGACCAAGCATGTGGATGAGGGTAGAGCAGTGGATGTAGTGTACATGGATTTTAGTAAGGCATTTGATAAGGTTCCCCATGGTAGGCTTATGCGGAAAGTCAGGAGGCATGGGATAGAGGGAAATTTGGCCAATTGCATAGAAAACTGGCTAACCGGTCGAAGTCAGAGAGTGGTGGTAGATGGTAAATATTCAGCCTGGAGCCCAGTTACAAGTGGAGTTCCGCAGGGATCAGTTCTGGGTCCTCTGCTGTTTGTAATTTTTATTAATGACTTGGATGAGGGAGTCGAAGGGTGGATCAGTAAATTTGCAGATGATACGAAGATTGGTGGAGTTGTGGACAGTGAGGAGGGCTGTTGTCGGCTGCAAAGGGACTTAGATATTGATGCAGAGCTGGGCTGAGGAGTGGCAGATGGAGTTCAACCCTGTCAAGTGTGAGGTTGTCCATTTTGGAAGAACAAGTAAGAATGCGGAATGCAGGGTTAACGATAGGGTTCTTAGTCAGGTGGAGGAACAGAGGGATCTTGGGGTCTATGTACATAGATCTTTGAAAGTTGCCACTCAGGTGGATAGAGCTTGTAAGAAGGCCTATGGTGTATTAGCGTTCATTAGCAGAGGGATTGAATTCAAGAGTCGTGAAGTGATGTTGCAGCTGTACAGGACTTTGGTTAGGCCACATTTGGAGTACTGTGTGCAGTTCTGGTCGCCTCACTTTAGGAAAGATGTGGAAGCTTTGGAGAGGGTGCAGAGAAGATTTACCAGGATGTTGCCTGGAATGGAGAATAAGTCGTACGAGGATAGGTTGAGAGTTCTCGGCCTTTTCTCGTTGGAACGGCGAAGGATGAGGGATGACTTGATAGAGGTTTATAAGATGATCAGAGGAATAGATAGAGTAGACAGTCAGAAACTTTTTCCCGGGTACAACAGAGTATTACAAGGGGACATAAATTTAAGGGGAAGGGTGGAAGGTATAGGGGAGATGTCAGGGGTGGGTTCTTTACCCAGAGAGTGGTGGGGGCATGGAATGCGCTGCCCGTGGGAGTGGTAGAGTCAGAATCATTGGCGACCTTTAAGCAGCAATTGGATAGGTACATGGATGGGTGCTTAATCTGGGATAGATGTTCGGCACAACATCGTGGGCCGAAGGGCCTGTTCTGTGCTGTATTGTTCTATGTTCTAAGTACTTGACAGAGTAGGGACTGTGAGCATATTTCCTCTAACGAAATCTAGAGTATGAATCATAGAATCCCTACAGTGTAGAAGTAGGCCAATCAGCTCCACATCGACCCATCCAGACACACATCCCCAACCCCATTCCTGTAACCCTGCATTCCCCATGGCTAATCCACCTAGCCTACACACCTTTGAACTATGGGAAAAAACTGGAGCACCTGGAGAAAACTCACACGGACATTGAGAAAATTTGCAAACTCCACACACAGTCGCTAGAGGCTGGAATCAAATCTGAGTCCCTGGAGGTGTGAGGCAGCAGTGCTAACCCCTGAGCTCCCATGCCACCCCGATGCTGTCAGGAAGCAGTGGAAACGGAATCATTGAATATATTGAAGTCTGAGTTAGACTCATTTTTGATCTGTGTGGGAATCATAAATTATGGAGGAACAGGTAGACAATGAAATTAAGGCTAAATAATCAATTCAACTATGATCTTGTTGAAAGATGGAACAAGTATGATGGACCAAATGGTCGATTCTTGCTCTTAGTTTTTAAGATTATGCTCAATGTTGTTACACTAACATGGACAACTACCTTTGGCCTTCTGTCACATTGCCTGACTGTGGTATGATAGCAACTAAGATATCATTCTAGATTTAGGTCTACTGTTTCAGATACAAATGTCAATTGTCCTAACTATGAAACACTCATTATTGCTTTTCCAATCTTGCCCTGCCTTCTAGTATTGCTGAACCAACAATAGTGCCAAGTGGCTGTCTGCACTTCCCAGAGGAGCCATCATTCTCACTAATAATCAAAATTGTATATTTATTAGAGAACATGATGCACTCAGAGGACTGCTGCCCTACCAGCCTGTGGCTCTTGGATTGTTTTGCAAACAGCCATTCTCTCTCTGTGCACACATCTTAAGCTGGAGAATCCACCACATCTCAAAACTTGCTATCCAGGGAGACATCCGTCGCCTGGATACATCACAGCAAATTCAGTTTCTGCAATAATTTGCAAGAGCTCTTTTAATGTGCCAGAATATTGTATAGAAAAGCTGTCCATTATTTAAAAAAGGAGGGAGATTGCAGAACTTGGTGATACAGAAGGGTGCTCTGATACCTAAATCACAGAGAAAATGTGCAGGTACAACAAGCGATTAAGGAAAGTAAATGTAATCTTGATGCTTATTGCAAGGGGAATGGAATAAAAATTATGGAAGTTTTACCACAGCTACACAGGGCACTGGGGAGACCAGTCTGGTACTGTTTGTAGTTTTGGTCTCCTAAATTGAAAAAGATCTCTGTTTTTAAGAGTAATTCAAGGCAGGTTCACTCAATTTATTTCTGGAACAGAAAGGCTTATCTTATGAAACACAGTTGAACGGGTTAGGTCAATTGGTATTTAGAAGAATGAGAGGAAATTTTATTGAACCTTTTGGGAGATACTAGTAAAATTAGAGGACGTTAGAGGATTCTGGAGTGCAGACAGGAAAGTGGAGCTGAGAACACTACTCAATCAGCCATGATCATATTGAGTGATGGAGCAGGCTTGAAGGGCTAAATGATTTATTCCTGTTTCTAAGGCCCATGGCATGTCATCCTGGGCCAAAATTTGCAACCTTCCCCCAGAACCATTGCCAGTATCAGAACTGCACACTGAGGAAAAATGTAAAGGTAAATCCGATTTTCAATCAAATATTAGACAATGATTCAACAAATGTGTAAGATAGATTTGCTCTCACAGTTAAAACTGTCCTACTTAGACATGCACAGAGGTAAGGTAAATTCAGTAGTTGGAAAGTGACTGGTTTTTTTAGTCCTTTAAATTGTCAGCTGGTCGGGAGATCCAAGATGGCGGTGACCCAGCAGGTCTGACTCTGCAGAGTTCTGCCCAAGACTCAGACAGAGTGGGGCGCCCACCCTCACTTCATCTGTTAAATTATTTATAATAGTTTTTGCCCAGCACCCTTAGCCATTTTGTGAACTTTAACAGTTTGGTGCTTTCTTAAAAATGACTAAGGGCAAAGGGTCCCATAGCTCCACCTCGCGGGTCTTACCTGCAGAGGCAAGCCTGATCTCGGAGTTCGTTAAACTCTGAGAGAAGATCGATGCATCCATCGAGGAGACCTAGTCCAGGTGGGAGTCGATCTCGGTCGTGCTGCAGAAGCATGACCGAGAGATCGAGAAACGTGGGCAGCGTGTTAGAGGGGTGGAGCAACGGACCGCGGCCTCGGAGACTACTGCTGAGTCATCCGCGGGTCAGGTCCGGGCTCTGGAGCGGCAAGTCTGGACCCTGGAGGAACATATCGACGACCTTAATTCTCGAGGTCGTCTGAAAAATATTCAGTTGCTGGGCCTTCCTGAATGGGAGGAGGAAGGCTAGCTTGTGGATTTCCTGGAGCAATGGCTCCCACAGCTGCTAAAATTGAAGTCGAAGCTGGGCCAGGTACAGGTTGAGCGGGCCCACCGGGTTGCTGTACACAAGCCCGGGTCGGACCAGCGCCCCTGCCCAGTCATGGTCTAGCTTCAACATTACAGGGAAAAACAAATACTGCTAAGGCCTCCAGAGTCTTGGGGAAGGATCCTCGGCCATGATATACAAGGACTCCAAGATAATGTTGTATCAGGACTTTTTTCTGATTATGGTCCACAAGAGGAGGGCATTTGACGAGGTGAACTAGTGTCTGAGAGACTTAAGTATTTGATATTCCATGCAATATCCGGCAATACTGCGCTTCAGTCATGGCGGATTTTTTAATATAACTTTGGATCACTGGAAAAAGTAAAAGAATTCGTAGACGCTCTCAAATAGACTGCAAGACTTGAACTGTATGGACGTCTTTATTTTGCGCCCCCCCCCCGCCCCCACTCTTTGTCTTTCCTTCTTCCTCTCTTTTCTCCATCTTCCCATTGGGGAGGGGCTCGTTCCTTATTCTTTCTTCAGTCTTATCTAGAGCTCACGCGGTTTATCTGATTATTGGGGAATGTCTCAGTGGGTTTTTTTTCCCTTTTTGAGTTGCTTAATACTTGCTGGGATTGTAAATATTTTTATCTTGTGCTGTTTCGTTAAGCATATCTAGGTGAGTGTGTGCGCGCGTGGGGTCGCCCACTTTTAACTTCTGTTTTAGAAGATACTGGAATTTACTTATTTTATTTTGTAACGCCTGGGCTGAGGGCAGGGCCCTAGCTGGGAGAGCTTATGGCAGGGTTAATGGAAGGTAGTAGTGCCCCCTGTGAGCAAGGAATTCCCATACAGGAATATGGGATTTTGAATCTTTATTGCTCCCCAAGCACACCCTTTTAAATTTGTAATGGAAGTGTTCTCTAAGTTGATGGCTCTAGGGGTCTGCCATACAATTATAGGGGGAGATTTTAATTGTATCGGTGACCCAAAGGTGGACAGGATACCTAGGAGCTCTGCGGGCATATCTTTGAAATCTAGGCAGCTGGTGGATCTGAATAGGGAGTTGGGACTGGTAGATGTGTGGAATTGTCTTTACTTTCTATTCTAACCCACACAAGTGCCATACCAGAATCAATATGTTTTTTTGTCCCCTCGACCCTTTTGAACTCAATATTGTCCTGTAAAATAGGGAATATAACGATTTCTGACCATGAAGCAGTATACATGGAGGTTAAGACTAGTGATGACGGCATAGGTCCCCAACACTGGCATATGGAGCCTTTTTCAATTGAAGGATAACAAGTTCATAAAATATTTTTCGCAGGAACATACTGGGATAACAACTCAGGAACGGCCAGTAACCCCTCGACAACGCGGGAGACCGCAAAGTCAAACAGGCGAGGCTTGGTCATCTAATACTCTGCAACCCAGAAACGACAAAAGGGACAGCAACAGTGTCTGCTCGATGCTTGCCTAAAGGCAACTGTGACAGCGATGGCCCTCCATCACTAAACTACAGTGGATCACCGCCCATAGGGCAACCCTGCATTTACTCAAACAGCAAAGAGGGAGATTTTGTTCACAAAGCAGAAGCTATTCGAATACAGTAATAAACACAGCAGCTATCTAGCATACCTTACTAGAAAGAAAAAGGCTCCCAAGCCATTACATCCATTAGAGACAGTTCTGGTACCCTGACTTATCATAAAAAGATCAATGCAGCCTTTAGGAAGTACTATTTTGAACTGTATAAGTCACAGAACTGAGAGGGCAGAACGAGGAAGTCTGAGTCTGAGTCTTTCTTTAAATATCTGGCCCTCTGGGCCTACTCGCAGAGCAGGGGTCATTCTTGAATGCTCCCCGGCAACCCAGGAAGTGGTGAGGCAGATTCAGTGTGGCAAAGCGCCTGGACCAGAGAAATTCCAGGCTGAGTTTTATAAAGAATTTATAGGAGAACTGGCCAGGCCACTTATAAATATGTAAAACTATTCACAGTCAGGGCTGCCTCCCGCCTTCGCTGAGAGAAGCAAATATTTCTCTCATTCTTAAGAAGGGAATGACCCCAGAAGACTGCTCCTCATATAGACCCACATCCTTGTTAAATGTGGATATTAAAATTCTCTCAAATTTAGCATTAAGTCTGGAGAGGGTCTTACCATTATTATAAAAGACGACCAGACGGGGTTCATAAAGGGTCACAGATCAACTTATAACATTAGAAGAATCTTAAATAAGTTACAAGCCTGCCAACAAGGAACAATACAGAGTTTAGTGGTCTCCCTTGATGCAGAGAAGGCATTTGATCAGGTAGAATGGCCATATCTTTTTTTATACACTGTAGCGGTTTGGTGTTGGAGAGGTCTTTACTAAATGGGTCACGGTATTATATAATGATCCCAAAGCAGCGGTGATCACCAACTGTTTAAGTTTGGGTAGCTTTAGCATCAGCAAAGACTGTCGTCAAGGATGTCCTCTCTCACCATTATTATTTTTGCTAGTGATTGAGCCGCTGGCAGAAGCTATACAAACCGACCCTAACATAACGGCTCCGGAGATTGGATCGGGCAAGCACAAAAATACTCTCTATGCGGATGAAATCCTCCTTTTCTTAAGTGATCTTTTGACATCTGTGCCCCACCTAATTCAAATGGTCAATTTATTTGGTATGTTTTCAGACCACAAAATCAATTTTATGAAATCAATGCCATGCCACTGGGAGGTCTTGCCAGTATATCCAGTTTTCCGGACAGATCCTCTTTTCCCTTTCGGTGGTCACTAGGAGGTTTTCTGTACTTTGATATTTTCATCACTCCGGCATTTGGTCAACTATATAAAGCCAATTGTACACACTTAGAGAAAATAAGTCAGGACCTTCAACGATGGGAAGATCTCCCGATATCTTGGTTAGGCAGAGTCACTTTAGTCGAGATGAATATTTTACCCCGTCTTTTATACCCTTGACGCTGCCGAGGCAGGCACTGCATAAGCTTTATGGCTGGCTCGGCTCGGCTCCTTTATTTGGAGTCATAGATGGCCCTTTATCAAATTAGGAAAGCTGCAGCTTCCATAAGGGGAGGACTGGATTTTCCAGATTTCAGGAGGTACCAACTGAGCTCCCTATTTATCCTATGTAGCTGATTGGGTCTCGTGACCCACAATCAATCTGGTTAGATATTGAGGCCTCCCAAGCAACATGTCCTCTCATCTACTACTTATGGACAAGATGAGAGTTATTACGGATTATTGTAAAATCCCTACTGTTTTAAATACAATCAAAGCCTGGAGAATAATGCAACAAGATGAGGGTAACCTGCAAAAAATCCTCCCCTTATACCCCTATAGTGGGAACATTAGGATTTCAGCCAGGGTTGACTGATGCTATATTCAAAATCTTGGAGTCCAGAGGTATCTCCTGTTTAGGAGATCCGTTCAACGGGGCGTTCATGATGTCTTTTGAACAATTACGCCAGAAGTTTGGGCTACCCAGCAGGGACCTCTTTCAGTATTTTCAAATATGAGACTTTATACAAAAGAAGACCACACCGATAATCTATCCTTGCAATCGGATAAAAAAAAGGAGTGCGCTTCGGCCGATGGGTCCTCCCTCGGTCAGTACTCTCTACCACCTACTATGCAATAAGGTATCAAAGGACATGGAATGGTTATATAAAACCTGGAGTCAAGAACTAGGGTTGGAAATCTCCTTAGAAATGTGGGAGGACGTCTGGGAAAATACCAGGAAGATGTCTATTTGTAACAGAACTCAGGCTACTCAATTGAAGATATTTCACAGGGCTCACGTGGCACCTGAACGACTTGCAAAATTCAAGGCAGGCACATCTCCAACGTGTCCTAAATGCAAAATCAAAGTTGATACTCTTACACATTGTCTGTGGACATGCCATAAGATCCATAGGTATTGGGACAGAGTAGCAAATGCCTGGGCAAAGGTTTTGGGTATGGAGATTGGATTGGACTCAGGTGTCCCTACTCTTGGGCTCCCCAAATTTCCCCTCTTTGGATGTATATGGGAGGAAATTATTCACTATCCTTTCCATTTGTGTGAGGAAAAATATTTTAGTGAATTGGATACCCGAAGGTCCCCCAGGACTTTCAAACTGGTACAGCTTAGTCATGGAATATACCCCCCTGGACTTCCTTAAGAATATGGAGCACCAAAAAACTGAATTATTTTATAGAACATGACAGCCCTTTTTGAACTATACTGACACAGATATTTTGGCCATATTGTCCAGGGCCTTTATTTAGCTGTGGTAATGGTTCTGGCTGGTTCGGGGGCCCCTGGGAGGAGGAATCCTTTATAAATGCGGGATGTGTTATGACTTGATATAAATCTATTTTGAGTATGTATTTAGTTATTTATTTACCTTTTTTTTTATTGTTAGTAATGTATGATACCTATTTTATATTTTGGTTATTTGTAGAATAGAGTAATTTTTTAAACATTTCATATTGGTGTTGTTATTGTATTGTAAAGTGGAACATACTAGTTTGTATTATTTTTGTAAATTTTGTGAAAAGTCTTAAAAATCTTCTTTTTCAATAAAAATATCTATTAAAAAATTGTCAGCTTGTCATTCTTGAAAGCAGACTGCGCAGTTCAATTTGAAGGTCTATTTTAGAATTAAGTAATTGATAGCAATGACTTACTGTGGATGCATCTTGTAGAGTGACCCATCCACTCCCACTGTAGTGCGGAGCCTTGGCACACCTTTATTATCACGAAGTCGGGTCAGGATAGCTCCAAGGGCAGCAGCACACAGATTGGCTGAACGGAAAGAAACAATTGTACAAACATGCTGCACAGCAATGCAATCCTCGTCTGATGGCTCCAGGCCCAGGCGAGTCAGAATTTCTTTGGCTTTCAACAAGCCTCCTTTGCTTCTGTAAAACAAACACAGGTCGTAGAATTGTTAAATCCTGGCTAGGGCTGTCAAGATTTAAGTCCACCCCAAGAATTCTCTCCTCTTATGAAACCTTAAAAGTTTATTCACTTCTCCTGGGACCAACTCAGAAGAAATACATAGTCCTCCAGGGACATTTAATTCTCTTTAGTGTTCTGGTTATTCCTCAACGTATACATTTTGGGAGGATCTTTTCTTCAGTTTTCTTTAAAGAGCATATGTGTGGACTCTTAGCTCCATTTCCTAGCTTCAAACATCCCTATAATCTGTTGAATATTTTGGGCTGACGCAAACATTTTTAAAACAATTTTTTAAAATTTACTTTCAACACAACACTATGCATTAAATAATTTATATTTCTAATGGTTGTAACTGTTGCCTCTTCAGACTCTACTACAAGCTTAGAGACAAATCATTTATTGTTCAAGTTTTTCACCATCATCAACATAACCTACAATTCAAGTGTAATTAACTCCAAGCTTGCTGTGAATGGCATTTACTTCAGGGTTATAGATCAATTTCTCAGATGCCCTATACTGTTGAAACATCAAGTTCTAGAATTTATTTTCAGAAACAAAAATAATGAACTAGACTTTTACAACATGTTCCTGCACAAGGAAATGAGAACTCATTGACTTGTTTTCAGTACATACACAAGTAATAGTCAAATTTTCTCGACTACTTTTTAAGGTTAAATTTATGGGGTCAATTATATGGCTACTACTTTTGAGAGGCTGAAATTCATGCCCGTCAAAATTTATACCATATCATTAGCAGAAGCCCAACTGATCTCTCAACAAATAAAGAAAAAGGTGAGTTACTGTAGTTCTGAAAACTTGGAGTGGAACCCAACAGCCAGTGGACTGGAAGATGGAGCGCAGTGAGGAACAACCAGCAGACTGGAAAGCTGGAGTGGGATGTGACAGCCAGCACACTGACTCAAATGTTGATCTGTTATCTGTAAAAAAAAACTAGTCAACTTTTACATGAGATATATGGAAAATTCTAGGTTTTGGTCAAAAATAGGGGGTCAACTTTTACTCGAGTATATACAGTGTAGATCTCAACAATTATCTTACCACATGCAATACCGCATAATCATTCCTCCAATGACTAATTACATCCACCTCAATAATTGCATGCTCTGAATTTCATGCCAAGAATCACAGGCGAATAATATTTTGTGCAGTTTATTCTATTTACAATAAATAAAATCGAAAATCCCAGCTGCAAAAGGGATTTTCATTCTGAATTTGTAGGCTTTTTTTTGACAAAGTTTGCTCAGATTTTGGTTTTGAGACAGGACGTTTTTCATGTCTACAATTTTTCACGTTTGAAGCCAAGGTCCTGGTTAATTCCACAGTTACACAATCTCTTTCTTCTTGCTCAGCTGTAGAAATGTCTTCATTAAGTTCATTTCCTAGACCCAGACAATGGAAGTTTGCTTTTAGAGTTAACTTGTTCAAAGCAGATACTTGTGTCAACAATTTGTTCCTTTGTTGGTAAAAGCCCTCTAGGAAAAACAGTCAATCGCTTTTTAAATGTTCAAACAGAAAAGATTGATGGTCATGTTTGGTTGAAGTTTATGTATCTTCTAATCCTCTTGTAATCCTTATTTTATGATCTCATTTTAAATAAATGTTATTAATTCCCATCTGAGCAACATCAACAGTTTCATCATTTTGGAATTTCTTTTTCCCCTTACAGTTTATCACATAATTCCTTAGATTTTTAACTGATCTTTTGAACTATGTCCAGTTTTGAGGATTCATATTCCATTTCCAAACACTGACCAGTTATTGTTAATTGAGTGTGTGATATTAACCCTTCAGAGTCAATGATGTCACAGTTCTTTCTGTGAAAAATTCAGATCTGGAAATTCTGCAGGCATTTCTGCTGCTTTTGTCCAGTGCACTACTGTGATGGGCTGAAAATGCGCAGCAAGTCAGGCAGCATCCAAGGAGCAGGAGAATCGACGTTTCGGGCATGAGCCCTTCTTCCTGAAGAAGGGCTCATGCCCGAAACGTCGATTCTCCTGCTCCTTGGATGCTGCCTGACCTACTGCGCTTTTCCAGTAACACTTTTTCAGCTCTGATCCCCAGCCCTCACTTTCTCCCATTACTGTGATGGACACAGTATTTTAACTTGAATGTTTGTTGCTAAACTGAGCTACAAATAGGTGCATATTTGTTACTTACAGGAACATTTGTGGACAATGACACACTGTTCCAGATTGTAGCAAAAAGCTACGCTGCCTGCTATATTATTTGCTAACATAAAATTCAGGAATAATACGTGATTTAGAAATTGTATCAATAATAGATTAAGAAATAATTTTGCAGTGCAGAATTTAAGCATTCATCCAAGTGCAAGGTAGAAGCTTCAACTTCCTGTGTCTTTTTGCCAATGTTTACTAGATATAGGAACAGGAGTAGGCCAGTGAGCCATGAACTGTCTTTATGGCAAGAATACCTTCCAGGTGCCTTATTAAATAAGCCTTTGACTGATCTAATAAGACACACAGGTCCCTTTGTATCTCTACATTTTCCAACTTCTTACCATTTAAGAAATACTGTGCACATCTATTTCTCTTACCAAAGTCAACCTCACATTTTATTACATTTTATTTCATCTGCCATGTTCTTGCCCATTTGCTAAGCCTACTCAACTAGATTAGATTAGATTACTTACAGTGTGGAAACAAGGCCCTCCGGCCCAACAAGTCCACACCGAACCTCCGAAGAGCAACCCACCCAGACCCATTCCTCTACATTTACCCCTTCACTTAACACTATGGGCAATTTAATATGGCCAATTCACCTTACTTGCACATATTTGGACTGTGGGAGGAAACCAGAGCACCCGGAAGAAACCCACGCAGACATGGGGAGAATGTGCAAACTCCACACAGACAGTTGTCCAAGGTGGGAACTGAACCCAGGTCTCTAGCGCTGTGAGGCAGCAGTGCTAACCATTGTGCCACCGTGCTGCCCACAATTCTTCTTGTGAGCCACCTTAAAGCTTCCTCACAACACAATTTTTTTTATCATTCACAAATTTGAAAATATTTCATTTGGTCCCTCTCTTCAAATCACCGATATATATTGTGGACAGCCAGGATGCAAGTACTGATCCTTGCAGTATCCATTTATCACATTCCTGATGAAGGGCTCTTGCCCAAAATGTCGATTCTCCTGCTCCTCGGATGCTGCCGGACCTGCTTGCTTTTCCACTGCCACACTCTTGACACCCATTAGTCCCAGCCTATCAATCAGTGACAGGGAAACTAATGGAGAAAATTCTGAAGGAGATAATTCAACTTCATTAGACAGGCAAGGTTTGATCAAAGTTAAAAGTCACGACACCAGGTTATAGTCCAATAGGTTTAATTGGAAGCACACTAGCTTTCGGAGAGATGCTCCTTTATCAGGTGAAATTTTTAACTTTGTACACCCCAGTCCAACACCGGCATCTCCAAATCAAGGTTTGATCAGGTATAGTCTGTGTGGCTTTATCAGATGGAGGTGACACCTAACAAATCTAATGGATTTCTTTTGAGAGGGTGACCAGGGGTGTACATGGGGGGAGTGCAGTTAGTGTACTTCATATGGATTTCAGCAAAGCCTTTAACCAGGTCCCAAATGGAAGACTGATAAAGAATGTAAAAATACATAGGATCCTGAGTAACTTGTCATAATGGTTCCAAAATTTGCCAGGTGCTGGAAGACAGTGAGTACCTGGCAGAAGGCTGTTTGTGTGACTGGTGGTCAAAGTCCTCTGATATACCAATGGGCTAAGTGCTTGGTCCCTTACTGTTAATTTTATATGTACAAAGGAAAATAATTGAGAATGTGGGAGACAAGATAAATAATCTTGCAGATAGCACAAAGATTGGCTGGGTGGCTGACAGTGAGGAGGAACGGCTTAAGTTACAGGATGATATAGACTTATTGATCAGATGGAATTTAATCCCAAAAAGTGAGAGTTGATGCAGGATGGAATAAGACATGGGAGTATTCAATGAATTGCAGGATACAAGGAGGAATGGGGTACCTTGGGGGTCTGTGTCCACAGATCCCTGAATTCAGGACCGATTAAAGATTGTAGTAAAAACATACGCAATACTTGCCTGTATCAGTCATGGCATAAATAAGAGCAAGTAGATTCTGTTGAATCTCTAAAAGACATTAGTTGGGCCTTAGGTGGAGTACTGTGGGCAGATCTGGTTACTGCACTAAAAGATAGTGATTGCACTGGATGAATTACAAAGGAGATTCACCAGGATGTTTCCTGTAATGGAACATTGTAGCTATGAAGAGAGGCTGGATAAGCTCAGATCGTTTTCTTTGAAGCAAAGAAAGTTGAGGTGAGATGGGAGAAATCTGATAGGGTTGTGTGAGATTGAGGGGCACGGTCAGGGTGGATAGAAAGCAGCTGTTCTCTGTTAAATAGTCAATAACAAGGGGTATAATTTTAAAAGTCACGAGGAGGATTACAGGATTTGAGGAAAAGCTTTTTCACCCAGAGGATGGTGGAAATTTGGAATGCACAGCCTGGGAGGATGGTTGAAACAGGAAACGTAAACTTTAAAAAGGGTAAGCACTTGAAATATCATAACATTTAAAGCCTTGAGCTAAGTGTTAGTGTGTGGAACTGACTAGTGGAGATGTGGAGCAGTTTGATTCAACACTAACTAATTATCCAAAGGGCCTCTTCTGTACTGTACGAATCTATATATCCATCACCTTTTCTTGCTTTTTAAACATCGAGTTTCCTTGAATATTCAGTTCCCAGTTCCCTGGTCACCATGCAACACTGTTTCTGAAATGGGAATTAAATCATATTCACGTATTTCAATTTGTGCCTTTAGACAGTCTACCTTGGTGCAAATGCTGCCTTCATTCAGGCAAAGTGCCATAAATTTGGTTTGTTGGCATCATTCCACTTTCAAAGCATACTCTATAGTCGGCTTTGTTCCTCCTTTATCCTAATCTTCCTAGCATCTTATCAACTTCCTGTTGCCAACGTTACTTCCTTTCCATTTGGGCCATAGTGTAAATTCACTTGATACAATGGGATAGGCACAATTTTTCCATCAATACCCTTTACATTGGTTATTCAACACACATTCTAAAGTCTAAGTCTTTTGCTAGTAAGCTTGGACCGGAAGCTGTATCTCTTTGAATAACCATTCTTTTGGATTCTTCCTTGGACAAAAACAGTGACTTCTCCTCCAAATATGAAGACTTCCTTTTATGCCCACTAACAACATTAGAAGGGTTTGGTTTCTCACAAGCCTCACCTCTTTAACGCAGCTTTCTGCACCAATGAACACCAGTCATGTAGACCTTCCACCAGTTTAACAATTTACCTTTACATGACTGACCTACAACATTGTGGTTATGTTGATGACCACAATGCAGAATCTGCTCTTTTGTCCCTGGAATTCCCTTTGTTATAGTTTGCATTAGACCATAAGACATAGGAGCAGAAACTAGGCCAATTGATCCATTCAGTCTGCTCTGCCACTCAACCCCATTTTCCTACTTTCTTCCCACAATGTTTCATCCCCATGGCAATTAAGAACTTATCTCTGTTTTAAATATGCTCAATGACTTTGCTTCCAGAGCCTTCTGTGGCAATGAATTCCACCGATTCTCCACTTTCCAGCTAAAAAGATGTCTTCTCCTTATCTCCATTTTAAAGGGTATTCCCTTTACTCTTAGGCTGTGCCCTTGGGTCCTCACCTCTCCTTCCCAACATCCACTCTGTGCAGGCCATTCAGTATTCTGTAAGTTTCAATCAGATCTCCCCCATATCTTTCTCAACTCCATTGAGTATAGTCCCAGAGTCCTCAAATATTCTTCACATTTTAAGCTTTTCATTCCTAGGGACATTTTCGTGAACCTCCTTCGGACCTGCTCCAGGGCCAAAACATCCTTCCTGAGGTGTGGAGCCCAAAATTGCTCAATTCTCTAAATGAGTTCTGACCAGAGCCTTATAAAGCCTCAAAATACCTTCCCGATTTACATTTTAGTCCTCAAGATGAATGACAACATTGTATTTACTTACCTAACTACCAACTCAACCTGCAAACCTGGTCTAAGACTCTCAAGTTCCTTTGCACTTCAGATTTCTGAATTTTCTCCCTATTTAGAAAATAATCCATGCCTTTATTCTTCCTACAAAGTGCATGACCTCACACTTTGCCACATTGTATTTCATCTGTCACTTCTTTACTCATTCTCCTAATCTGTCTAAATCTTTCTGCAGCCTCCCCATCTCCTCAATATTACCTATTTTGAATCATCTGCAAACCCTGTCCAGAAAAATCTTAGAAATAGCAGTGTTGCCAACTGCTATACAGAATAAAGTTTGCCCAATAATCTTGTTAGCTTCAATTTTATCCCAGTTTAAGGACGCAAAGATACACCAAGAGACTTCAGTTTTGATATGAATCTGTTAAAGGTCCTTTTGTCAACCTTTAGAAAAAAAAATCTGAAATCACTGCAATTAACCAACTAAGCTGCCTCAAAACTACACTTTTTTGAGCAAAGATTACCAAAGCACAATGGCTGAGTGGTTAGCACTGCTGCCTCACAGTGCCAGAGACTCAGGTTCAATTTCAGCCTTGGGCAAGCTCTGGCCAAGCTAAATTGCCCAGAGGATCCAGGAACGTGTGGGTTAGGTGAATTTGCCATGGGAAGTGCAGTTCGGGTCGGTGTGGACTCAATGGGCCATTTTGCCTGCTTCCATGCTATAAGGGATTCAATGATTCTATGAAAGCAAGCATTACTGACTTAACATTATAATTTATAACATGTCTTTGTAAACTAAATTCTATTTCCTCCTGACAGAATTCCCTCATCTTATGAAATCTTGAAGGTTCATTCACATTTCTTTGGACCAATATAAGAAATAGACAACAGTACTCCAGAATGTACTTCAGAATTTTCTTCACTGTTACTCAAGATAAAAATTATTTGGGGGTCCTTCCATTAACTTTTAATTAAGGAATCCCCCAATTTTCTTTCAAAAACCTCGTGACTGTGGACTCCTCAGCTCTTTTGCCTGGCCTTAGACGTACACAGGCTTCTTTATTCCAGTCTGACCCACAGAGTCAGTATAGCTCTTCCCAAGCTAATTATTCAAGCAGATGGTGTTCTGAGAGGACCATTGGCAATTTCATCCACTATTTACAAGCTACAGCAAGCCTTCCAGCTACCTTTACTAAGCGGTTCATGTGGTGTATATGGATTTCAGCGAAATGTTTGATAAGATTCCCCACAGTAGGCTATTGCACAAAACACAGAGACATGGGATTGAGGGTGATTTAGCGGTTTGGATCAGAAATTGGCTAGCTGAAAGAAGATAGAGTGGTGGTTGATGGAAAATATTCATTCTGGAGTTCTGTTTTCAGGAGTGTACTGCAGGGTTCTGTTTTGGGGCCACTGCTATTTGTCATTTTTATAAATGACCTGGACGAGTCATTGAAGGATGGATTAGTAAATTTGCAGATGACACTGAGGTCGGTGAGGTTGTGGACAATGCCGAAGGATGTTGCAGGTTACAGAGGGACATAGATAAGGTGCAGAGCTGGGCTGAGAAGTGGCAAATGGAGTTTAATGTGGAAAAGTGTTAAGTGATTCACTTTGGAAAGAGCAAAAAGACTGAAGAGAATTGGGCTAATGGTAAGATTCTTGGTAGTGTAGATGAGCATAGATCCTTGAAAGTTGCCACCCAGGTTGATTGGGGTTGTTTAAGAAGGCATTGCTTTTATAAGTAGAGGGATTGAGTATCGGAGCCACGAGGTCATGTTGCAGCTGTACAAACTCTGATGCAGCTGCACTTGCAGTATTGTGTACAGTTCCGGTCACCCCATAATAGGAAGGATGTGGAAGATTTGGAAAGAGTTCAGAGGCAATTTACTAGGATGTTGCCTGGTATGGAGAGAAGGTCTTATGAGGGAAGGAGTGAGAGACTAGAGGCTGTTTTCATTAGAGAGAAAGCGGCAAAAGGTGACTTAATTGAGACATACAGGAATTAGAGGGTTAGATAGGGTGGACAGTGAGTGTCTTTTCCTCGGATGGTGATGGCTAGCATGAAGGGACATAGCTTTAAATTGAGGGGTGATAGATGTAAGGCAGATGTCAGAGGTAGTTTCTTTACTCAGTAATAGGGGCGTGGAAAACACTGCCTGCAACAGTAGTAGTCTTGCCAATTTTAAAAGGCATTTAAATGTCATTGGATAAATATATGGATGAAAATGGAATAGTATAGGATAGATAGGCTTCAGATTGTTGCACCGACCTGTGAAACCATCGAGGGCCGAAGGGCCTGTACTGTGCTGTAATGTTCTATGTTCCTCTCAAAATCCAAACTGAACTACGCACGTCTGTCAGTGACAAAAAAAGTAAGTCTAACCCTTATTTCTATGACAACGTGATGCACGTTGGTCTGACTGAAAAAGAATTAGACTATTTCACTTCCAACAAATCTTGATTTTGCAAGCTGCGATAATAATTTAGATTTCTAATGAATATATCTGCTCTTTGTTCAAATTGCCCAACAAGCTTAGTGATGGATCATTAAGTATCCTCATTGGCAACTCTGACCTTACAAGACCAACGCAGTCTACATTATTCCATGAATGATCAGAAATTAGGATTCTCAGAGGAATACAGGTATGCTGGGGTGCTTATCCACAGACCCTTGAAGGTGGTGGGACAGTTTAGTAGGATAATGAAAACAATACACTGGAATGAGTGTCTTTATCAGTCATGGCACAGATTATTAGAGCAGGGAGGTTGTGTTGGAGCTGTACAGAACCACAGCTGGAGTACTGTGCACACTTCTATAGGAAGGATATTGGAAGGGATGCAAAGGAGATTCACCAAGATGTTTCCTGGAAGGAGGCATTTCAGCCATGAAGAGTCATAATATTCAAGGCTATGGACTTAATGCAGGAAAGTGGGTCTAGTGGAGGTAGTAGCTGAAAATGTGTTGCTGAAAAAGCGCAGCAGGTCAGGCAGCATCCAAGGAACAGGAAATTCGACGTTTCGGGCGTAAGCCCTTCATCAGGAATGAGGAAAGTGTGTCCAGCAGGCTAAGATAAAAGATAGGGAGGAGGGACTTGGGGGAGGGGCGATAGAGATGTGATAGATGGAAGGAGGTCAAGGTGAGGGTGATAGGCCGGAGTGGAGTGGGGGCAGAGAGGCCCTTCCACTGACACCCTCCTTCGACTGACTGAACTGGTCCTCACCCTGAACAACTTCTCTTTCTAATCCTCCCACTTCCTCCAAACCAAAGGAGTTGCCATGGGCACCCGCATGGGCCCCAGCTATGCCTGCCTCTTCGTAGGATATGTGGAACAGTCCATCTTCCGCAACTACACTGGCACCACCCCCACCTTTTCCTCCACTACATCGACGACTGTATTGGCGCTGCCTCGTGCTCCCACGAGGAGGTTGAACAGTTCATCCACTTTACCAACACCTTCCACCCTGACCTCAAATTCACCTGGACCGTTTCAGACTCCTCCCTCCCCTTCCTAGACCTTTCCATTTCTATCTCGGGCGACCGAATCAACACGGACATCTACTATAAACCGACTGACTCCCACAGCTACCTAGACTACACCTCCTCCCACCCTGCGCCCTGTAAAAACGCCATCCCATATTCCCTATTCCTTTGTCTCCACCGCATCTGCACCCAGGAGGACCAGTTCCAATACCATACAGCCCAGATGGCCTCCTTCTTCAAGGACCGCAGATTCCCCCCAGACATGATCGACGATGCCCTCCACCGCATCTCCTCCACTTCCCGCTCCTCCGCCCCTCCAACCACCACCAGGACAGAACCCCACTGGTTCTCACCTACTACCCCTCCAACCTCCATATACAGCTTATCATCCGCCATCATTTCCGCCACCTCCAAACGGACTCCACCACCAAGGATATATTTCCCTCCCCTCCCCTATCAGCGTTCCGAAAAGACCACTCCCTCTGTGACTCCCTTGTCAGGTCCACACCCCCCACCAACCCAACCTCCACTCCCGGTACCTTCCCCTGCAACCGCAAGAAATGCAAAACTTGCGCCCACACCTCCTCCCTTACTTCTCTCCAAGGCCCCAAGGGATCCTTCAATATCCGCCACAAATTCACCTGCACCTCCACACACATCATCTATTGCATCCGCTGCACCCGATGTGGCCTCCTCTATATTGGGGAGACAGGCCACCTACTTGCAGAACGCTTCAGAGAACACCTCTGGGACACCCGGACCAACCAACCCAACCACCCCGTGGCTCAACACTTTAACTCCCCCTCCCACTCCACCAAGGACATGCAGGTCCTTGGACTCCTCCATCGCCAGACCATAACAACACGACGGTTGGAGGAAGAGCACCTGGGAACCCTCCAACCACAAGGGATGAACTCAGATTTCTCCAGTTTCCTCATTTCCCCTCCCCCCACCTTGTCTCAGTCGAATCCCTCGAACTCAGCACCGCTTTCCTAACCTGCAATCTTCTTCCTGACCTCTCCGCCCCCACTCCACTCCGGCCTATCACCCTCACCTTGACCTCCTTCCACCTATCACATCTCCATCGCCCCTCCCCCAAGTCTCTCCTCCCTACCTTTTATCTTAGCCTGCTGGACACACTTTCCTCATTCCTGATGAAGGGCTTATGCCCAAAACGTCGAATTTCCTGTCCCTTGGATGCTGCCTGACCTGCTGCGCTTTTCCAGTAACACATTTTCAGCTCTGATCTCCAGCATCTGCAGACCTCACTTTCTCCTAATGGAGGTAGTAGTATGTTTTGGTGTTATAGATTCAATAGGCCAAAGTCCTCTTCTGTACGGGATGATTCAAATGCAACCCACTCCAATCTTTTAAAACTGTATTTACTTCTGGAATGGTGATCAGTTTCTCAAATGCCTCCATAAATCCACTACTTTAAACTTTAGTTATGTTTGAAAGCACATAAATGATTAGTTACTTTTTTGCCACCAAATTATTTTTGACGAAAGTTAAGAATTGGGACAACTGGCGAGTGATTTTGGAATTTTGGATGAAAGGAGTTGGAATGTACCTTATCATATTTTATGAAATAAATTGCATTTAATTCATTTTTGAAAAGTTCATGAACATTCAGCAGTGCTACACTAGAATGTTGTGGTTCAAGGCGGCAGCTCACCACCACTTTCTGAAGGGAATTGGGGACTTGTAATAAATACTGGCCAGCCAGTGATGCTCATGTGCAACAAGTATATTTTTTTTCAAATTACATCCAGACGATCGGTCCCAGCGGTCACTGTTACTGTACGAACCTCATCAATCTGGCATTCATCAGAATACATCACTCAAACTGTGATTGTCTAACCTGCCACGCTCACACTAGCTATCTGATCTCAGAACATTACTCCAACAGTGAATTTATCAGCCTTATGCTAAAGCAAAAATCCTGTGAAATGGAGAACATCAATTCCTGTGGAGCTGTAGTCAATTAATATTCAGAAGGAAGTGGAAAGGATAAAAATGACATGCTATCCACACTATTTGAGATGGAGAAAAATAATGGGCAACTTCTGGGCGGCACTGTGGCTCAGTGGTTAGCACTGCTGCCTCACAGCAACAGGGTTCCAGGTTCAATTCCAGCCTTGGGCACCTGTTTGTGTGTTTGCACATTCTCCCCGTGTCTGCGTGGGTTTCCTCCGGGTGCTCCCACAGTCCAAGGATGTTCAGGTCAGGTGAATTGGTCATGCTAAATTGCCCATAGGTTAGATGTGTTAGTCAGAGGGAAATGGGTCTGGGTGGGTTACTCTTCGGAGGGTCGGTGTGGACTTGTTGGGCCGAAGGGCCTTTTTCCACACTGTAGGGAACCTATTTTAATCGAACAATGCTGGGATATGGAATTAGTACAGCTCCAAGTGTTACTTACTTCTCAATGGCAGATACATGTTTTGTTTCCAATTTGCCTTTGGTAAGCAGTTCTGGCGTTATGTTTCCTTCAAAGATCAGTCCTTCCTTGGCCATCTTGACAAGAATGAGCCTCACGAGTTCTCCCATATACATTCCACTGATCATTTTCTCAAACCTGCACAAGTAAGTTACACAGATAGAACTCATCCATCTCGCTTCTTAATAATTAAGTATCAATCCTTTTCTGGTTGGGCAATAGTAAAATAATTACATTCTCCAGTCTAGCAACAATCATAAGCTTTCAAAAAATTTAATTCTGTGCTCATAGTATTCTGCACCTGAAAGCTGTGGTACTGAAAAACAGCAAACTATAATCAACTTGCTCAACATTAAAATAGTGACTGTTTTTAATAGAAACGGTCTCTGTTCCATTATTTGCTCAAGGGCAGAGAGTGCCAGCTTTAAATGCATAACTTCCCATCTTTGCTGAAGACAAAGACTCAAATCTTCTACAGCACTTTTCTCAGGATGCCCAAGATAAAGCACCATGTTTAAAGAGCCAAGATCAGAAGAGGGGCCAACTTTCTCTCAATAACATGATGTCTCATCACCTGTTTTGTCACCTAATTAAACAATGACAGTACCGGGTGATCAGCCAACTGCTCATTGGAGGTACACTCCTACCAATAAGCCTAGGGAAGTTCCACCTCAAGCAAGCAGCTTTTCAGTTAATAAACAAATATAAAACATAAACTTACAACTGCTTTCCTGGATTGAGGGAACCACGATCTATTTCCCGATCAAATTCAGTTCTGATCGATTCAAGTGACCCATCATCTCCAAAACCTCCCCACTCGATGTTTATGCACATCCGTCCTTCATCACCTTCCACCAGGTCAATATGTCTCAGCTCCTCCATGTAACAGGCATTAGTGCCAGTACCTGCACATCAATTCAGATAGAATATTCTATCAGTTCAGAAGCAAGTATTTTTAAAACCAATTTTTAAGTTTCTGTTCTCCTCCCAATGCCAAATATGCATGGAGTACAAACCACATGCTGACCCCTGACAGCTAACCCATCATTCTCTCTGCAGGAGCCCTGATCAGGAGCAGTAAGGGTGCACACCAGTTTGATAGGGGGTAACACAACAAGGCTCGAGTGACTTAGAGGTCAGGCCTTTGATGCATAACAATTTCAGCAACTGACAGATAGCAGAGATTTGGTAGCAGATCTGAAAAACGTGTTACTGGAAAAGCGCAGCAGGAGAATCAATGTTTCGGGCATAAACAGATGAACAACACTGGAGACATTCAAGAAAGGTCTTTGGCAAACACTGGGAAGCAAGGGTTCCAGGTGAAAGGGTGTTGCTGACCAGAGAGGAGGAGCACTCACTCATGCCTGGGGTTCAGTGGGAGGCTAGGGAATAGTTTTCTCTTATGCTTGGGACTGGGGAGAGGGTGGATGGATTCCTCACACTGTTTAATTTGGAAAAATACCAATGCTGGTCAGGTAATGGGTGCATTGTATCATGCTATGACAAGGGCTGGTCAGAAGGAGAGGTGAAAATTAATGTGATCATGCTGGTGATTGCCGTGCAATTGGGGCAACGCTACCTTTCAAGGAATTGAAAGCAAAAGATTTTTTATGTTGCCGTCACCACTCACCAACCAACTCTGCCCACATTTCTGTAACTGGGAAGCACACGAACCCAAGCCTCACTGCTAATATTATCTCACAACTGTATGACATCAGTCATAACTTTTGTATCTTAATAGTGGAGCTCAACCTAGGAACCGAATCTTGGATTTTCCAGTGTTTATGACACATTTTCACACCAGTCAACACTGCACGGTCATACAATTGATAGTTATTAAATAAGTTGTTACCTATAATAAGACCAACTTCACAGCGCTGGTCATCAAATCCACAGGTCATCATGGTGCCAACAGTGTCATTCACCACAGCCATAATATCTACGTCATAGTCCTTGGGAAGAAGGAAAACAACACTTAGCCATAGACAGCGCAGGAAAATTAATAAATTGAACTCAGAGGAGATTGATATGGTGTTGGCCCTCTATTTATAGATATGAAGCTTGCCTGGATCTGACAGTTTCCCATAGTCCCATGGGAAACCTTTGAGCTTTACAAACATTGCACAACATAGCTCAAAGACTGGACTGATCTAAACGAGCTCTGAATAGTGGTCCCTATACAACAAAAGGAGCCATTGAATGAAAATATGTTTCCTGACTGCCTATGGCAAAGCAAAGGACTTCATCCAGACCATTTATTCTTAAATCATTCGATCAGTCTCCTTCATCTGCCCCTCCAAATGAATCATTTAATTGTAGGAAATCTCATCCAACCCACTACATACTCCCAAAATGTCTTGGGCTAAGATGATGTTAATTGTATTACCCAGCTAGAGATTCTTTAAAAAGTTATGCAGTTGTCTTCTGCATTCACAAGAAGCAAAATAAACATTAATATATGACTCACTCATGAGAATGCATCAGCAGTAGGAGAACTCTTTGATAGTGGATTGGAGAAAAATACCCTTCTGTCCCTGGCATATATGGATCCCAGCCATGAGAAGCTCCAGTACCCAGTGACTAAAACCTGCTCAGCATCCTGCTCCCAATCATAATCTAGGTTGATATATGAAGACTGCCCATTGGGTAAACTAAGACTTATTATTACTTCCTTACATTTCCACTCAAATTCTTAGCTATATTAACGCAGGATAAGAGTAGTGACTGAAAAAGACACATTTTGCCCAAGTATTTCATCTTGCACTCATCACAACATCTGTAAGGATACCAACCTAAAGTGCAACATTTCATATAGTATTAGAATAGAGTGCTGATTGATGGGCAAATGGAAGCTGATTGGTAATGTGTTGCCATGAAGAATACATACTGGTCAGATGACGATTAACAGTTAACTTCCAAGCTTTGTTCAAATAATGCAAAGCATTATTCTCAGGAATCAGAACTGTACAATACTGAAGAACCCTTCATGGTATGGAAGGAAGGTCTTATGACAGAGAAAGCCTTTTTCCTCGGATAGTGATGGATAGCATGAGGGAACAGAGCTTTAAATTGGGGGACAATAGATATAGGATTGATGACAGAGGTACTTTCTTTACTCAGAAGTAGGGGCATGGAATGGCCTGCCTGCAACAGTAGCAGACCCACCAACCTTAAAGACATTTAAATGGTCATTGGATAAACATATGGATGAAAACGGAATAGCATAGGATAGATAGGCTTCAGATTGGTTCCACAGGTCGGCGCAACATTGAGGGCCGAAGGGCCTGTTCTGCGCTGTAATGATCAATGTTCTAAAAGCCACTTGGGAAAGTGGACGTTGCTTAAGGAAAACTACATGATCTGTTACTGGCAAACTGTGCACTTCTTGTTGAAGCAACAGAGAGGGGTTGGAGGGTAAAGCTATTGGTGTGTTGTACATGGACTTCCAAAAGGTATTCGATCCAGTGCTGTACAACAGATTAATGCGCACCATTAAATAAAAGCGAGAGAATAAAAGAAATGGTAGCATCATAAAAAAAAATCCAATTTCATGTCTAAGTGATGGGAAACAGGGTGCAATGGTTAAAGGATGGAGGAAAGTTTGTCATAGTGTGAGTAGAGTTCCCTAGAGGCTACTGTTGAGTGTCCTGCTATTTCTACATTGATGATCTGGACCATTGTTGTACAGGAAACAACTCACAAATTGGGAGACGATAAAAAAAATTAGAGGAGTTGTGAAGTGTGAGGAGGCATACAAAGCATTGACAGGTTTAAACATAAGTCACTGAAGGTGCAGGATCAGGTTGAGAGTTTGTTAAAAACACATACAATATCCTAGGTTTCATTAATAGGAACACAGAGTGCAAAAGCAAGGAAGCTATGTTAAAACTTGCATAAAGTTGTAAACTGATTTGGCCTTAACGAGAACATTATATCCAGTCTGACTGCTATATTTTGGAAATGATGTGGAACCAGTAAAAAAGGTGCAGAAAAGATTCAGAGGAATGGAACCTAGGATGCAAAAATTTAGTTATATTACCAAATTAGAGAACTTGGAATTGTTCCCCTTGAAAAAGGTTGAGAGGAAATTTGATGGAAGTATTCAAAAACCATAAGGGTTATGGACAGAAGGGAAAGGGGAACAGTTGCCATTGATGGAAGAATCAAGAAGAAAAGAGCACAAAATTAAGGGAACAGTAAAAAGGTAATGGTGATCTGAGGAGAAACATTCCCTCAGTGTTAGGATCTATGATGCACTGCCTAAAAACATGGAGGAGGAAGGTGTGATTGAGGCTTTCATGACTGATCTGAAATTAGCTTAAAAAGGTGCAAGGTTGTATAGAGACGATGAGGGAGTGGCAGGGTGAACTGCTTCTTTGGAGAGCCAGCAAAGACAGAGATCTCTTCACACTTGTCTTTGCTGTGAATCATTCTGTCAATCTAAAGTGCTCTCACAGTTAAAAAGCTTCAAGGGCCACCGTTTTGACTGGGAACCAGAACTTGACATGTGTCAATAGAATTGTACGCCAGGAAGATAATGCATAGGGTTAGGATAATGAACAGTTACATCATCCAATAAATATTTTGATCCTATATCAGTGACATCAATCCAGTCATTATGTGTTTCTCGCAATTCTTGCTTCAGTGCCCAGATCAACGCATCAATGTTGGAAATAGCAATTCACCATATGGATGGAAAGTTTATCTGACCTGCAGGCCAGGTGAATTGGCCATGCTAAATTGCCCATAGTGTTAGGTGACTTAGTCAGAGTGAAGTGGCTCTCAGTGGATTACTCTTTGTGGGCGGTACAGTGGTTCACTGGTTAGCATGTTTGCCTCACAGGGCCAGAGACCCGGGTTCAATTCCCACCTCAGGTGACTGTGTGTGGAGTTTGCACATTCTCCCCATGTCTGTGTGGGTTTCCTCCCACAGTCTAAATGTGCAGGTTAGGTGAATTGCTTGTAGTGTTAGCTAAAAGGGTAAATGTAGGGGAATTGGTCTGGGTGGGTGGCACTTTGGTGGGTCTGTGTGGACTTGTTCGGCCAAAGGGCTTGTTTCCACAATGTAAGTAATCTAATCTAATGTAATCTATTCACTCAAACGTACCCCTCTCTTGTCGATAGCCTTGCGAAGTAGCTTCACCACATCGGAACCCTCCACTCCACTTGCTTTGAAACCTTTCGTCCATGTGATCAGAACACTCTGCGACAGAAAGAGGACTACATGAATATCTATGAATTCTGTAACTAATACTTAAGTTTCATAGAACAGCAATGTACTTTGAAAGCAAATACTTCATAAAATGAAAGAGAAAAGTAAATTTAAAAATAAGTAACTGAAGGTCTGCTAGCCTCAGTATAATATGATAGTTTCATTTTTGGAGTATTGTTTTGAGTGGCTTTCGTGATAAATCTCTGCCTTTGCCACCTGGTTTCAAATTGCTTCTCTTTACTACCCAGCAATCAACACAGAATCTACAGATTTGAGGAGTAAATTACAAATACAGACAACAGCTGCCCTCATTAATAGTAAAGGAACAACCGGCAGAAGGGTCTGACTTACAAATTTAACAGACAAACATAGCTAAAATCACACAACACCAGTTATAGTCGAGTGTGGTGCTGGAAAAGCACAGCAGGTCAGGCAGCATCTGAAGAGCAGGAGAATTGTCATTTCGGGCATAAGCCCTTCATCATGTCACTCCTGATGAACAGCTTATTCCCAAAATGTCGATTCTCCTGATCCTTGGATGCTGCCTGATCTGCTGTGCTTTTTCAGCACCACACTCTTGACTCTGATCTCCAACATCTGCAGTCCTCACTTTCTAACACCAGGTTATAATCCCACAGGTTTATTTGGAAGCACTAGCTTTCGGAGTGCTGCATCTTCATCAGGTTCACAACCACCTGATGAAGGAGCAACACTCCGAAAGCTACTGCTTCCAAATAAACCTGTTGGACTTTAACCCGGTGTTGAGAGATTTTGAATGTTGTCCACTCCAGTCCAACACCGGCATCTCCAAGTCATGACAAACATACGTTAGGAGCAGGAATCTAGCCACCTCTGCTTTTAAAATATATTCAAGAACCCTGCTGTCACCACCTATTGAGGAAGAGATTCAAAGTCTCTCAATCTTCTGACAAACAAAATCCTAATCTATGTCTTAAATCTAGTTCTAGATTCTTTCAAGAAAGAAAGGATCTTTCCCATTTTCACTCCAAGATTCTTCACAATCTTACCTTTTTCAATCAAGTTGGCTGTTGCCCTTCTAAATGCCAGTGAATACAAGCCAATCCCATCCAATGTTTCTCCCCAAGACAACCCATCCATTCTAGGTATTAGTCTAGTATGGATTTTTAGATGTAGAAGTTCATGCCTCAGACCATCAAAATTGGCCTTGCCCCAAACTGGAACTTTAACTTGTGGACCATACCTATTTTACTAATGGAATTATGGTCACTAACACTTCCATAACTTGCCCTGCCCTATTTCCCAAGAGGAGATCAGGTTTTGCCTCGTCTCTAGTAGGACCTTCTACACATTGCATGGGAAATTCTGTCTGAACACACTTAAATTTCTCTCCATCCAAGCCCTTAAAACTATGGCGATCCCAGACAATGTTAGAAAAGTTAAAATCCCCTATTATTACAACCCTATTATTCTTGCAGCTATCTGAGATCTCCTGACATATTTGCTCCTAATCTCCCGCTAACTACTGAGGGGCTTTTTTTGAGAAGATTTGTAGCTCAGGTTGATGATCAGCTCACTGAGCTTGAAGGTTTGTTTTCAGACATTTTGTCACCATACTAGGTAACTTCATCAGTAAGAATCTCTGGTGAAGGACTGGTGGTATGTCCCACCTCTCTGTTTATAAGTCTTGGTTTTTTAACGTGGATAATGCCATTTCCATTTTATTTTTCAAGGGAAAGTAGTAAGGATCTCTAAGTCAATGTGTTTATTGATGGAGTTCTGGTTAGAATTCCTCTAAGAATTTCTGTGCGTGTCTTTGATCTGCCTGTCCTTAGGAGTGTGTTGTCCCAAAGTGGGGTCTTTCTTTGGCTGTATGTCAGTTCCCATCCTCCCAGATCTTACATATAACTGTCTTTTCCTTTTGACCAAGGTCATAACATCCCTGGTCATCCAAGTTTCACATAGGTTGCCACACCTATCCTTCATTCTTGCAAGAACATACCGGTCCTGAACTCTTATCAGCTGCCATTTGAAATACTCCCACATGTCCGATGTGGACATTCAAACAGCTGTCTCCAATCAAACTTCTCCTGTTTCTGCTTAATATTGTTGTAGTTTGCTTTCCTCCATTTAACACCTTCACCCAAGGACTGCTGTTATCCCTATTCAGGGGGTATCCTAAAACTCTCAGTATTATGGTGACTATGCCCAAGATGCTCACCCACTGAAACCTCACTCACTTGGCCAGGCTCATTTCTCAAAACTGGATCCAGTATAACATCTTCCTTGGTTGGATTGTTTACATATTGTGCCAAGAAATTCTCCTGAATGGTCCTTACAAATTCTGCCCCATCAAAACTCCTGGGCATAAAGCGAGTCCCAGTCAACATAGGGAAGTTAAAAATCACCCACCACCACAACCCTGCTCTTTTAAAATCTTTCTAAAATCAGTCTACATGTTCTCTCCTCTATCTCCCACTGGCTGTTGGGAGGCCTGTAGTATACCCTAGTATTTCACTGTTCCTATTCCTGAATTCAACCCATATTGCCTTGCCGCATGAGTCCTTTGATGTATTCTCCCTGATGTGAGATACTCCTTTACCAGTAATGCAACACCCCCACACCTTTTATATCCCTGTCTACCACACCAGAGACATCTAAATTCTGGGACATTCACCTGCCAGTTTGGTCCCTCTTTCAGTCTCCATAATCGTGATAATGTCACAGTGCCAAGTACTAACCAAAGCTCTGAGCTCATTTACCTTGCCTGTTATAGTTCTCACATTGAAACATGTATTTCAGAGACTGCCTCCCCTGCTCTTTTCAGCAGTGTTTCCCTGCCTCTTCCTGTTCTTAGTCATAATTGCCTTGGTTTCTACCTCTCCCTCAATTTCTGCATCTACTGCCCTACTCCTCTGGTTCCCATCCCCCTACCACTCTAATTTAAACCCTCCCAACCACTCTACCAAATACCACCTCAAGGACATCAGTCTTGGTCCTGTCCAGGTGTAACCCATCCAGTTTGTACACATCCCACATCCCTCAGAACCAGTCCCAATGCCCCACAAATCTGAAACCCTTTCCCTCACACCATCCCAAGATAACTACCTTCAAAGGTCCTACTTTTCAACTTTCTTCCCTGTTCTCTATATTCTGCTTTTAGGACCTCATCCAATTTTGTTTTTAGCTTGTGATTAGTACTGGCATATATCACAACCACAGGCTGTTTGCTCTCCCCTCCAGAATGACCATCAACGGGAGGGTGCTGGAGAAACCATGATTACCATCATTTGAAAAAACAGAAGGAAAGGTTGATGATTGTGAACAATGGTGACAGGCAGTTTGAAGCAGGTAAGAAGTGATCCCTTGAGTCTTATGCATGAATCTTCAAGGTTCAGACAGTGGCAGCAGCTGCTGTGGCTCATCTTCTATTTTGGAAGAGCTCCCCAGCAAGGCAGCCTGGGGTACGTCGAAAAGTGAAGTCAGGCTTGAGAAAGCAGCTGATTAGGTGAATAAAGTCCGGGTGAGTCTTTATACTGCTCAAATTTTGTGAGGTCTTTATTTATTTTGAGTTTATAATTTGTAAGTGCAATAGCAAGATGTCTAGTGAAGGACCCTATGAGAATTAACTTTTCTTGATTTTACAGACAATCTTAAGGGTTTAACATAATGCCGTAAGTTAAGGACAGAGAGCTCAAAGCAGTGTAGTGCTCCTCCTGGTCTATGTGGGAAGTCAAACACACCTCCAGTACCTGGGACCAGAATATCTGCAGAAGTGTTCCCAGTTGCAGTTCCTGGAAACCGGAACTCTGAGCTGGAGCAGCAGGGTGACACTGTACAGCATCCACAAGGCTAACATTATCATGGATAGCACATACAGGAAAGTGGTCACATTGCAGGCAGGAAGGGAATGGATGACCACTAGGTGGAGAAAGCAGACTGGACAGGCAGTGGAAGCTGCTCTGACCATACTGCTGCAAGATAGCTATACCATTTCAAATACTGATGGGGGTAATGACCACCCAAAAGGAAAGTAGCAACAGCTGAACTTGTTTCATCACAGTTGGCTCTGTTGCTGAGGATGGCAGGAGTAAGAGTGGCAAGGCTATAAAAACAGTTTATTTGATCTGTTCTCAATCAACCTTGCTGGCACGCTTCAAATCACTGCCCAGAAAGTCCCCACTGGAATGGAGCTCACTTACAGAACCAGTGGGAAATTATTTCATCTCTGCTGTCTTCAAGTCAAACCCAAAGTCAACCCAGCGTCATCAAGCTGCAATACACAGATGATGCTTGCTTATGTACAAACTCAGAGGATGAACTCCAGATCACCAGCCACACTTTTACGGAGGTATGAGAGCATGGGTCTCACCCTGACTATCAGCAAGGCCAAAGTGCTCCACTAACCTGGCCTGGCTTTGTGGAGCAAACCTCCAAAAGGTCAAGATTCATGGGGGAGACCTTAGAGAACATTGGTATATTGTAAATAGTGTACAGATTGCTGAAAATGCATCCCTTATCCCAACTCTGGCTATTAGTTCACCATCTTCTGTGCTCATATACTATGTTCAAAACCATGGACTCTTAGCTTAACTGGTACCATATCAAAGGCCCTCTGAAAATCCAAATATATTAAATCAACTACTTCACCTTTAATTATCCTACTTGTTATCTCCTCAAAAGAATTCAAATAAATTTGTCAGGTATTAGTTATTTGATTCGCAAAAATAAAGATTATAATTTCTTTCTCTATTTTTTATTTATATATATATATATATAATAACTTCTGTGTAAAGGATTGCTCCAGTTTCCACCAATTAATTATAAATCCAGAGTCAAAGATTTGGTTTTTAAAATTAAATGAAATAAAGCTTTGCAATTGATAAATAAAGTGTACTATAAAAATAATAGCTACAATTAAGTTCCATTTTGAACACCGTACTTTGCTAAATACTTTGTCTATTGTCCATTCACTCTCACCTCATCCAGTTTGCTCTGTCTGCAAGGAAAGGAAAAGGTGAAGCCAAGTGGAAGCTTTTTATCCTTGATTTCTTGTTTCTCAATGAAATCTCCCAGGCATTCAGCAACATGGTCAAAAAGCTGTACGGCAGAAGGTGAAACAAAATATGACTTTACAACAACAATTTTCTCTTGTCTTACACGCTGTCATCAAATTGTGCAACAGTATTTAACAATTCCTTTTATTTTGAGTCGAATATTTGAAGTGGCTAAAGGGTCACAATTGCACATGGGCCAAAGGTAGAGATTAGAATTTCCTTCACAATATACTTTATTTTGCTAAGCATTTCTCTGGTTTCCAGCATCTAATTAGAAGCTAACATATCAAAGATTTTTTTTTAAAGTGAAGTAAATATAGTATTGCAATTGAAACAAATGACCCAGGTTTTTATTTCATTCAGGTTCATAATGTGTTGTTGAAGGAACAGTGAATATGGGTGCCATTGCTTAAGCCAATCTTTATTTCCCATGCCAATTAACCCAAAAGAGATGAGAGTCTGCAGTTGCATTTAGGTCAGGTTTGGTTAAGGGTGGAAGATTTCCTTCCCCAAAGCGAACCAGGTAGATTTTTATAATAGTCAACAGTGGCTACATGGCCGCTATCAGGCTAGCTTTTTGTTCTGGACTTTCATTGTACGCAAATTTTGCCATGGCGAGATTTGAACTCATGATCCCAGAAAATTAGCCAGAGGTTCTGAATTACTAGTCCAGTGTTGTGATAATTCATAATTTCCTCCTATTTAGGAAAATACTAATACTAAGGCACTGTGGGCGCACGGTGGCACAGTGGTTAGCACTGCTGCCTCACAGCACCAGAGACCCGGGTTCAATTCCCACCTCAGGCGACTGTCTGTGTGGAGTTTGTACATTCTCCCCGTGTCTGTGTGGGTTTCCTCCGGGTGCTCCGGTTTCGTCCCATAGTCCAAAAATGTGCAGGTTAGGTAAACTGGCCATGCTAAATTGTCCGTAGTGTTAGGTGAAGGGGTAAATGTAGGGGAATGGGTCTGGGTGGGTTGCGCTTCGGCGGGTCAGTGTGGACTTGTTGGGCCGAAGGGCCTGTTTCCACTGTAAGTAATCTAATCTAAAAAACATCTTTTGAAAGTGCTGAATGTGTGGGATAGACAAATTCTCCACAAGCAGTCCTATTAACAGTAGCTCTCAAATCAAAACTGAAGTCAATAGAATTCAATAGTCAATAGAAGTCAATATTTATCCACCATCTCCTCTTTAAACTCTCCACAAAAGATTAGAATTGGGGCATTCAGGTGTAAGTGAATTTTTAACAACATGGTAAGTCATAGTGAAAAGTATTTCCAAGCTTCAATTCTATGGAGTATGAAGTTTCACTCATTGATAATATAATCAGAATTTTAAATGTTAAAAGGAAATAATGGTTATATTTTAAAATTTACTGTTTGCTTTTACTATCTCTTCTAGGTCCATCACTTTCTTTCAATCTTAATTTTGCTTACTGCATATGATTTATCTCTAATATTCAATTCCTGATTTAATTGTGTGTTCTTTTGTTATTTCCTACATTATGGGTGTTGTTGTCTTGACAGCATTTACTGCTCATTTCTATTTGCCCTAATGAGTTGTTGTCTTCAACCCTAATCTTCCATAGGGTTATACACGTGCTGTTAGGAAGGATTTTGATTCAGCAACATTGAAGGAACAGTGATATATTTCCGAGCCAGGATGCTGCGTGGTTTGGTAGTGAACTTGTAGGCAGTATGTTCCCAAGTGTCTGCTGCCCTCATCTTTCTGGATGGTAGAAGTCACAGGTTTGGAAGGTGTTACTGAAGGAGCCTTGGTGTTTAATTGTACTCAGGTATTGGGCATTAATTGAGGACTTAGCTGTACTGATCTAAGTATTGCTTGTGAAGCAGTGGTAGTACCCTACCTCTGCAAGTCCCATCTGTTCCACAGGTGAGAGATAGTAATCCTGAGCAGATTGTTTAGGAAAAAAAACTGTACTCTTCTAGGCAAAGTGGTAGTGTCCCTACTTTGAATGAGGAGATCTTGGTTCATGTCCCACCTAGTCCAGAGGCGTGTCATAACACTCTGAACAGGTTGATCAGAAAATATACAAAGCAGTCCCAATCTAAAAAAGCTTGTGGCACAGCAGTAGTGCCCCTACTTCAGAGCCAGGCTGCAAGTCCCAGAGGTGTATCATAACATCTCTGCACTCATCTAGAGGGCCTTTGTAATGCATTGGTAGAATTCCCACCTGAAAGCCAGGTTAAAGTCCCACCCGATCCAGAGGTGTGTAATAACATCTCTGAACAGGTTGATTAAAAATCTCTCTCTCTGTACTTATCTAGGGCTCCTGTAGTGCAATGATAGTGTCCCTATCTCTGAGCCAGGAAGCCCAGGTTTAAGTCCCACCTGATCGAGGTATGTAATGACATCTCTATACAGGTTGATTAAAATATCAGAGTCAAACATGATCTTGTCCTTGCATCAGCCGACACTTGCACAATTTCCAAGCAGAGTCACAGGAGGAATGGCAGAACTCTCAAATTCTGTACTCATCTGGGGCCCTTGTCGTAGAGTGGTAACTTCCCTAACTCAGAACCAAATTCAAGTCTCACCTGTTCCCAAGGCGTGAAATGACATTTCCGATCAGGTAGATTTAGAAAATATATTTTTACTCATTTAAGAGGTTGATTAGAAAATTCTTTGCATTCATCTATACGAATATAAAGGAGTAAGACACCATGGCTCTTGTGATTCATTGGTAGTATTCCCCACCTTTGAGCCAGAAGGCCCAAGTTTAAGTCCTGCCTGTTCCAGAAGTCTGTCACAAGATGTCAGAATAAGAACAAAGTAGTAAATCACAGGAACAGGCCTTTTACTCTCTGAGCCTGTGACGGTCATCATGCCTTAACCAAACTAAAAAAAACAAACCTCCTGCCCGTATTTTGGTCCATATCCCTCTACTCCCTCCCTATTCATGTAACCATCCAGATGCCTCTTAAATATCACCAATGTGTCTGCTTCCACCACCTCTTCTGACAGTATATTTCAGGCTCCTATCACACTCTGCATGAAAAACCTCCCTCACACATCTCCCTTGACATTCCCCCTCTCACCTTGAACTTGTGCCGCCTTGTAATTGAAACTTCACCCTTGGGAAAAAGGGCAGAGAGTTGCAGGCTATCTTTGCCTCTCAATTCTGGAGACCTTTATCAGGTCTTCCCTCAGCTGCCTCTTTCTAGTGAAAATAATCCTGCTCATTTTAACCTTTCCGCACAGCCAATCCCCTAGAGACCAGGCAACATCCTGCTGCACTCTCGCAAAAGCTTCCACATTCTTCTGGTAGTGATTTAATAAGTTGGTTTAAAAATATCTATATAAGCATAATCAATGTGTTTTTGTTGGTTAGAGGAGCAAGGTTTTGTACATATATTAAGTTTAATTTTACAAAGACACAGCTGGAAACTTGAGTTCTAACAAACCTCAAATTAAACCAGAATAGACATTATAAATGCTGGAGGAAGAATTTTGATCAGGCCTGTAAATAAGATTTGTGCCTGGAAGCCAACTGGTTGATAGGCCTGGCTCTCCATTAGTGGGGAATGTTCTGGAGGAAGGCCCAACAGCAATTTGGCAGCCTGCGCTGCATTAGAGGGACAGTGAGCTGGATTTAGAGTTGGGACACAAGGGGAAAAGAAGTGGCGGCATTTGGTTTAGGTGGTGGTATTTAAGCACCGGAAAAAAGTGGTGAGCTTGGGAGCAAGGATAATTGTTTGGAAGAGATGTGGTGAAAGAGGAGATAGTTTGACCATAAGTAGAGCTGTCAAGATACTTCACTTTTCTGTACGTTTTCTGTGTCTTCTTTTATCTGTCTGGTCAAGATAACACTTGGAATACAACTCCATTGTAATATTTAGACTGCAACACACCAACTGGAAGTAGGTTCGTCAACAAACTGTATTAAAACTCATGCATCTCTTCAGAGCCTAATGTGTGTGTGTATGTGTGTGCGCGCGCACATACATGTGTTTGGGGTTGGGGGGGGGGGGGGGGGGGGGGGGGGGTGATGGGCGCAGAGGTACTGTGAAAATTACCAATTGCATACTTTTCTGGAAGAGACAGGTCAGTTGGCTCGATTTCTCATCTTGCATATTCACGGTTGAGAGCACTTTAGATGCCCACTTACATCAAGTCTACGCTTAGAGCTTGTGAACATTCAGGGCCACTGTCAGCTTGATCAAAAGCAAGCACTATTCCTTTTGCTAACTGCCAGACTGGGGCAATAAAGTCAATTAAAACTTTTGATAAGAATCTTCTCTGTTAATTTTGCGCATCACTAGGTAAGCTCTTTTTAAAAGATACCTGGATCTATAGCTGAAGTGCTATATATTGCAAGGCTACAGACAAGGTAATGGAAACTGGAATTAGAATGGATAACTAGTATTTTTATTTTCATCTAGAACAGGCACAGTGGGATGAATGGCCTCTTCCTGTGCTGTAACCTAATATTCTATGGGGTGTTTCCTTTACACTACAGACATGGGAACCAGTTCCAGCTGTTCTGCAGGTTGAGGGAGAGTAATCCAACTCATACCCAAAAGGAGGGTATGCTGAAAGGGAGGCACATACTGGGCTGGGCAAAGCCTCTGTTTGTTGAGGTAAAGGGTTGGGGAGTTCCAGCTGCTGAAAAGATCTAGAGGGGCAAGATGCTCCAGCACTCAACAGTAAACTTCAGCTGAACAGGGCATTTGCCTGGCTGTTCCCATCATTACCACCTTCACAATCATTAAATTCAGGGGTTGTTTTGTTCATTCCTAAACCTGCACCAAATTAGCCATACACTGAAATGGACCAGTCAAAGCAAGATAATTAGTCTCTATACAACTGAGTAATAGAACAGAAAATACCAGTGTTCTGCCTGTATCTTTACCTCATCATATGTAGGTGTATGTACTTCACGGTCAACTGACCTGTACAGTGCGTACTGGTGCAACATCAGTACATCAGTACATGGTAGAAAGCCACTTAAAGAAAATTGCACTGTCGAAGATCACTATACCAATGTCAGTAGAAAATTCATGTTATCTAAACTACATCCACAATTCATCAATCGCGTTATAGTCGACTCGCATTGCCAACACAAGCATCATACCAGAATGACCTGTATTTCTAATCTAGATTAGAGTGGTACTGGAAAGGCACAGCAGCTCAGGCAGCATCCCAGGAGCAGGGAAATTGATGTTTCAGGCAAAAGCCCCTCATCAGGAAGACATCACCATTCCTGATGAAGCGCCTTTACCTGAAACATCAATTTTCCTGCTCCTCAGATGCTGTCTGACCTGCTGTGATTTTCCAGCACCACCCTAATCTTGACTCTAATCTCCAGCATCTGCAGTACCTCACCTCAGTGTGTATTTCTAATCTGTTCAGAGATGTTATTATACACCTCTGGAGCAGGTAGGACTTGAACCCGGAAATACTAACCATGTAACTTTCAGACAAAGTGCAACTGTTTAGGTAACAGATCAGAGGGCTGCTCGAACCAATGTTGTAACCAGCGAAAGTTTGGAAAACATTGTTATACAAATGAAGAATCACTTACCCACAGAGTCTCCTTTCTTTCTTTGAACAGATTTTGTATTTTTAGAAGCAGTAAGCATTGCCTTGCACCTATATTAAACTCCTGTTCCCAGTAAAAGGGTTTGGCTCTGATCAATCAGCAGGGATCACGTGGTGCAGCAGTAGGATCCCTACTTCCGGGTTCAAATCCCATCTACTCCAGACATGAGATGATATCTTTCAATGGGTTGATTATAAAATAGAAGTAATTAGTCAAGACTGGGACTCTCCACCATTCTAAATCAGAACAGAGGTGAACTGAAGGATCTGCCTGGCTGCTCGAGTTGGAAACTATGCTCCTGGGCCAAGTGTTGCTTGTGATAACAGTTTATCTGTGTCGCCGCTCATTCAGCTGACTCAAAATCTGAACAGAAAACTTGCACACACAGGTTTTCTGTGAAATGTCAACGGCATGAGGGTTTTGCCTCCCAGGTTCTGCCTCTTAGTTTTCTTGCTGCCAATTATGATTTGCAGTCAAGGAGTCATTTCAAATCGATGGCGGCAATGTTGATTCTGTATTAGAGCAATCCACAACTAACCCGACACTCTCCTGATGTCTTTCTTTCTCTCAAAAATTTAGCTACTTTTCTCCTTAAAAAGATGCAATGATATGTCTCAAACTTTCCTGCTGCAAATCATTCAATGCTCAAACAAATGTGTAAATTCATCTCAAGCTTGACTTCTCAGCAGCAATTTTACATTGATGATTCTTCTACCTTATTAAGTGACTCCCTACTTATGAGCATAATTTTAATTACTGTTGTTATTTACACACTTTAAAGACAGTCATATCATTGAAGTGCATAAATTATGTTCTGAAGGAGCTCTGATGGAGGGTCACTGCATCTGAAACATTAACACTGATTTCTTTCCACTTGATGCTGCCAGACATTGACATTTTCTAACAATTTCTGATTTTGTCTCAAATTTCCAACATTTGCAGTTCTTTCCATTTTTTGTATAAATTGTGTATTTCATCATTATCTGAACTATGCAGGAGTAACTTAATTAGACAAGAGCATGGGATTAAATAGATGGCTTTTTCAAAGAAGGGCACTTAGCTGTGAAATGTTACAACTGAAGACAATTTATTCTGCGATGTGGTTCTCCCTTAAGTAACGTTTCAAATAAATTTATAAAAGTGAATGCAATAACCCATACCCGTGCACCACTGCCGTGCATGATATCCTCTGGTGTGGGGTAGATCTGGGTTTCCATCTCCACCTTCTGCTGTCGCTCACATGACACTTTTACACGTAGAATGCGAAAACTGGAGCCTCCTAAATCCAGAGCAACAAAGTCTCCCTTTTCTGTAGTAAATATCAGAAGCAAAAGCTGTGGTTAGAGTGCCTACCAGTTAAAATATCTTAAGAGGAATCTGTTATCAGGAAATCCTGGAGGAACATAGAACAGGAGCAAGCCATTCAATCCCACAAGCCTGTTCTGCCTTTCTAGACCATGGCTGATTATCTACCTTAGTGCCATACTATCCCCATATCTTTTGATGTCACTAGTAACTAGATATCTATCAATCTCCCTTGAACTTATTTAATGATAGAACTTGTACAACTCTCTGAAGTAAAAAAAACAATTCACTTTGAATGAAAAAGTTCCCCCTCACCTCAGTCCTGAATAGCTTGTCTTTAATTCTAAGGTTGTGTGCCCGGTTCTAAACTCTTCTTACCCAGTAAGGAAAACAATTTCTGTATCTATTCTGTCCATCCCTTTAAGAACTTTGCAAGTTTCTGTGAGATAATTTTTTATTCTTTTAAACTAGAGAATATAGGCCTTCCCTCAAAATTCCCACCATGCCAAGAATCAAACTGGTAAACATACACATTACTCCCTTGCTTGCAACTGTATCCTTCATTAGGCAAGGGGACTAGAACTGCACATGATCTAAATGTTCTACACAATTGATGACATATTTAATCCTGTACTCAAATTCTTGTGATAAGGCTAACATTCATTGCTGCAATTTTAGTGACTAGTGAACAAGGATATTGAGGTCCCTTTGGACAGAAACATTTTCCAATCTTGCATAATTTAAGAAACATTCTGCACCTTCATTTTTCCTACCAAAGTGGATAAATTCACAATTCCCCACAATATACTCCATCTGCCATGCACTTGCCCATTCACTCAGTCAGTCTAAATTGCCTTCCTACCTCTCTCTATCCCCCTCGCAATCAAATTCCCACGTTTAGTGTCATCTGCAAACTTGGCAATCTTGCATTCACTCAAGATCCAAAATACAGATGGTCAACAGTAGGGAAAAAGCAATGATCCTTTTGGTATTCTTCTTGTCAAAGCTTTCCATCCTGAAATGACCTACTTACTGCTATTTCCTGCTTTCTGTCCATCCTCAATCCTAGTTCATTACTCCCAATCCCATGTGCTTTAAATGTGCTCACTAATACGCTGCGTGGGACTTTATCAGAAGGCTTTTCATCTACTTATTGACTTTTCTAGTAACATCCTGAAGAAACTCAGGTTCATCAAACAAGACTTCCCCATCCTACATTCATGTTAACTCTGTCCCCTCGTTCAATTACTAATAATCAAATCTTTTATAATAGATTATCTCTCCCTGTAATTTTCCTAAAAGTAAGACACAAATATCCATGGCAGCAAAGCAAAACTGCATCCAAGGTTATAATTTCTGAATTTAACACGCTGAATGTATTAGAAGAAAATACAAAGACTGGTATAAGTTTAGAACTCTCTTTAAATTTTTTATTTATCGTATTTTTCTAATCAACAAAGATGCTATTGCACACCTCTGGAGCAGGCAGGACTTGAACCCAGACCTCCCAGTCCAGAGGTAGGTCTGCTACCACTGTGCTACAGAGGCCTAAATAAAGAACACAGATGGAGGGGGATAATGTCGCAGCCACCGCTAGCAGAAATATCCTATGGCATGTGGTATTCCACACAGTCCCCATACAAGTACGAACCAGGCCTGAACCTGCTTAGCTTCTGAGATCAGATAAGATCAGATGGTTTCAGACAAGAATGGTGATAAGCTAGAACTCTTCTACAAAACAGCAATTCAATCTTGACCAATTGCTAATTTAAATCAAAGATGGATGACATATGTTATCCAAAGATAAAAGGAATCTAAAACAAATAATGTGATATGGAATTAGGTTACAGATCAGCTTTGGTCTCACGAAGTGGTAGAATAAGCTTCATGGCTGAATGGTCTAAGTCCATTCCTATGAAACCGAGGTGAATATCTTTAAACGTACAGAATCCTGCATGTTCATAAAATAACTGCATTTCACAGTAAACTCTAGTGATTCTTTGAATATAGTATTTGTCAGCTTCCAAACCTTGAGAAACTGTAACTCTGGACAAAATTGACAGTCACCTGAACAAATGTGAATTAGAAAGGTGTGGCACTGGAAAAGCACAGTTGGTCAGGCAGCATCCAAGGAGGAGGAGAGTTGGTGTATCAAACAGAAGCTCTTCATCAGGAATGTGGGGGGTACTGAAGGGGACTGAGAGATAAATGCGAGGGAGGGGGGTGTGGCTGGGGGGGCATGGGGGGAAGGTAGCTGGGAATGTAATAGATGGATGAAGGTGGGGGAGATGTTGATAGGTCGGAGTGGAGGGTGGACAAGGATAGGTGGCGAGGAAGACGGACAGGTGGGACATTTGAAGAGGGCAGTGCTGAGTTGGAAGGTTGGATCTGGGATAAGGTGGAGGAGGGGGGAGATGAGGAAACTGGTGACATCGATTCATTTTCTCCAAATATGAATTAAGGAAAGCCAGAATAATTTGTATAGGGCAAAAGAGGTTTCTAACTTGCTCGTGATTAAGTCAAATGTCAGCAATTTCAAGACCAAATGTTTGCATCTGGTGGCTCTGGTCAAGTAGGTCAGGTAGATGGGAATCATTACAGAAAGTGCAGAAAAGATTCATGGGAATTGTTCTTGGGATAAGGGGCTTCAGTTCTGTAGACAGAAGAAATTGGTCTGCACTTTTTGGAGAAGGGAAGATTAAGAGGAGATATGATAGAGATATTCAAAATCTTTTATGGACACATGAACCAAAGATTAGAATCAGGAAGAGGGAAAGGGGTTGGATAGAAGGTGTACACTGGGGAATTTATTCCCACTCAAATCAAAAAGAATGAGAGGTCACAGATTTAAAGTGATGTACAAACAAAAAGGGCGAAATGAGAAAAACAAACTTCTTCACACAGCAAAAAAACTTTGGGTATCGAATGCAACGGCTGGAAATGCGGTGGAAGCAGGTTCAACTGAGGCATTCAAGAGTCAGATGTACAGCATGGAAACAGACCCTTCGGTCCAACCCAATCTAGTCCCACCTTATTTAGATAGAAACAATGTGCACGAAAAAGGGAAAAGACAGGAGACTGGCTTTGCGTATGACTGGGTGAATGGCCTCATTCTGTGCTGTAATCATTCTGTGATTCATTCAGAGGATATGGGCATTTATTACCCATCCCTATTTGCCCTTGAGAAGGTGAGCTGTCTTCTTGAACAGATGCAGTCCACATGCAGTAGGTTGAGCCACAATTCCATTAGGGAGGGAATTCCAAGATTTTGGCTCAATGACACTGAAGGAATGGTGATATGGTTTCCAAGTCTGGATAGTGAATGGCTTCAAGGGGAACTTGCAGATGGTAGGTTCCCATATGTCTGCTGCCCTTTCCCATCTAAATGAAAGTGGTTGTGGATATAAAAGGTGGTGCTATCTAATGACCTTTGATCAATTACTGCAGTGCATCTTGTAGACTGTACACACTGTTGCTACTGAGTGCCAGTAGTGGAGAGAGTGGATGTTTGTGCATACGTGCCAGTCAAATGGGCTGCTTTTTCCTGAATGGTGGTCAAGCTTTTTGAGTGTTGTTAGAGCTGCATCATCCAGGCAAGCGAGGAGTATTCCGTCTTACTCCTGACTTGTGCCTTGCAGATAATGAGCAGGCTTGAGGGAGTCAGAAGAATGAGTTACTCGTCTCAGTATTCCTAGTCTCTGCCTTGCTTTTGTAGCCACTGTATTTATGTAGGGAGATCAGTTGAGTTTCTGGTCAATGGTAATCTCAAGGTGACGCAACTGAATGTCAAGGTGGTGGTTACATTCTCCGTCATTGGGAATAGTCATTGTCTGACATTTGTATGTCACTTGTCAGCCCAAGTCTGGATATTGTCCAGATCCTGTTTGCATTTGAACATGGACAGCTTCAGTATCTGAGGAGTCACAAATGGTGCTGAACATTATACAACTGTTAACAACCATCCCCAACTTGGCAATTGTGTTATAGCGAATTCGCGTTAACAAAACACACATTATAGCAGAATGACTGGTATTAAATCACCACAGTCTTTACTGCTCTATTGAGAATAATTCCCACTTCTCAGGTTATAAAGCTCCTGATACCATTCTCACAAATGTCTTCTGCAAACTTTCCAATCCCAAAAACCAACATAATAGAAAAGAACAGCATAAATCTCGTGCTTAATATCTGTGGGGATAAAATGATAGTTCCCATAAAAGGGAGCAAGAAAAGAAATGTAGTGAGGTGTGCTGTGCTTATGGGAACTCACTTGAATTTATACTAGGGAATATGTCAAATAAATGCGTTGGAGATCTTTGAAAACTCTTCAGAATTAATTTTGAAGCCTTGCCTAAGATGATACTGCAAGGAATTAATCTGAAAACATAACTGAATAGATGTACCATATGTACATTTCCATATGTACTTTGTTATCAAAGTATAACCACAAGCGGTACCTGGAACATCAAATCACCAAATGAGCAATATGGCTATAGGAATCAAACTACAGGTCGCTCTCTCCTAAACTGTTGCTTTTCTCAGAGATCACAGATTTTATTGGCTTGCGACCAAATATTGACCTTGTTAATAGCAGGACGGGGAAAAAGAACACTGCAGCAAACAGATCATTACACAAGTCAGCACTCAGAAGAACCAACACTACCCAATTATGTAATTGTGCAAATGGTGAAGGTTCCAGTTATTAATTTGACAGCCACTTCAAGAATCTATGGCAGCAGTAACTGTAATCACATCAGCTTCCAATGAATTAAGGAAAGCAGACAGTGAGCTAATTGTCCACTCCAACTCAAGCACTTCCTTTCAAATTTCCTTCACAGGAGTAACAGCATAGTGACTCAGCACTTTGCAAGTATTATTCATTCACATGTAGTTATGTCTAAGCTGTCAGCATTTCACATAAAATAGTAAAATTGAATTATGAAAATCACCCTCCCAAACCCATTTGCAGACAAATAGGCATAATTGATCAGTTTGAATTGAAGATCATATATTAAATGAGAACATATTGGAGTCTGAGGAGCTTCTTTCAGTGCACTATGTAAACCTGCTCATTTGAAATGTAAACAATTGTTGACTGCATACCTAGAAACTAGAAGGCCATCATATTCATGAAAATGTTTTTTCTAGTTAAACATATACAATGCAAGGACATAAACTACATTTAAAAACATCTTTACAGTCCAACTAAACCACGAATTACATGTAATTAATCTTGCCAAACAGTAAACAAAACTGGAAGTTTCTATTTAAAAAATTTGAGAAAAGATTTTTTTAATATTATAATACACCAAGAACAATACAACTCAAAGAAACAATGCCAACTGAACAAGATTACACCCATGTGCATACATACCCACTCACAACAAAAAAGGAAATAAACAGACAGAAGAAAAATAACAATAAATAGGTTCGAGCCAAAGGTTGCTTCCATGCTGTACATCTCTATGCGGAACAAAAGAGTAGCTCTTGATCTTTAACAGCATTAACGAATATACATTCATATGTTCGTAATTCTTCCTCTCAGGATATTAGATTTATTAGACAAGATCATCATGGCTATATAAAAGCCCTTATTAGAGTGACAGATATGTCTGTATCTAGGTAATCCAAAAAAGGCGGTCATTTCTTACGAAAATCCTCAGTTTTCTGGTGCATTATACTCATGAGAAAGTCTAAAGGGATATGCTCCATGACTAGCTTACGCCAACCTGATAGACCCAGGGAGGTTTAAACACCCTGAACAGTCCTGGAAGAGAAACTGGTTCCATCTCCAATTCAGTCCCTAAGGTCCTCTCCATCACGCATAACACTGCACTCCAATATGTACGAAGCCTACGGCAGGACCACAAGCAATGAGTAAGGGTGCCTGTAGCCATTCTGCATTTGGGACATATTGAAGATAATCGCACTTTGAGTTTTGAGAGAAGATCTGGGACCAGATGGGCACTATGAATAATCTTCACAGGCATGGGTCCTATTACAGATTGAAATCCTTCCTGTATTTTCACAAACATCTTCCCATGACTCCAAGGAGATCTTAACCCCTAGCTCTCTCTCCCAGACCTCTCAAAGTCACCGAGTTTGGTCCGAGGGGCCGCTCTCCAACAGATGATAAAGAGTGTTGACAGAGAGTGTGTTGTTCACACTAAGCACCCTCTTCTCCATATCGGATCTATAAGGGTCGGTTAGAAGTATGATTGTTTTTTGAATAAAGTCCTTGATCTGTAAAAAAAAAACTGTCTGAAAATAAAAAAGAGGTTTCTATGAGGTAGTGCGTACTTACGAGTTATTTGATCAAAGGACATCATTGTTTTTCCCTCAAATAAGTCATCCAAGCTGCCCACAGTTTAAACCCAGAATCCATTACCCAAGTGGGGTAAAATTCGTCTTAAATAGATGATCAAAGACATATACCTAAATAAAGAAAACCCCCTTGCAACCATTTAAAGGGAAAAATCGGGATTCACTCTCGGCATCAGGTATTTCCCCAAGACCTCCCACAGGTATGGCCTCTGACTTTGTAAAATTAATCTTATAGCGTGTAAAGGGACCAAACGAATTGATACATAGTTTGAGTACCTGATCTGATACAGCTGGATTTGACACAATGTAATCTTACTGTGACTTTAATCCCACTTCTAAGACAGATGTGTCAGGGTCCTTCCACCAGTGGCTCAATCATTAACATAAACAACAATGGTGAAAGGGGACAGCCTTGTCGACTCCCCCTAAAAACATTAAAATTACTGGATCGCACACTATTGGAGAGAACCGTGGCCAGAGGATCACTATAAAGGAGCCTTGTCCATTTAATATAAACTTGGCCCAGACCAATCCATTCTAAAGTATAGAAGAGATATGGCCATTCAACCCGATCAAATGCCTTTCCTGAATTGAAGGAGATCACTAGTCCCTGTACAGATTGTTGTTGACAAGTTAGAAGATTACTCAATATAATTCAAACAAAATTATTGGAAGATCTGTGGCTCTTTATAAAGTCCATCTGGGCCTCTTTGACAATGGAAGGCAGCACAGTTTCCAGCCTTGATGCAAGGGTCTAGGACAGGATTTTGAAATCAACATTTAAAAATGTGATGGGCCTATAAGAAGCACAATCCTCCAGGGTCTTCCCTTTCTTTAGGATAAGCGAGATATTAGCCTCTCTTAAGGATGGTGGAACGCAGTCATGACTATACAAGTCGTTGAACATGTTAAGCATCAGCCCTGACATTATGTTTATAATGTCTTTATAAACTTCACGAGGAAGGCAGTCAGCACTGAGTGCCTTTCCGCTCTGAAGCTTCTTCACAGCCTCCTGCACTGACAAAGGGGCATTAAGGCAAGGCGTTTGTTCAGGGGTTACCCCTGGACAATCCATGTTCTTCGAAAAAAAGAACTTAACCCCTCTACCCTCTCAACAGGATATAATTTGAGGTAAAATTTCCACAATGTTGTACATTAATCTTTTGGGAATCACAGGTAAGGGTTCCAGTCCTAATTGAGGAAATGGCTTGGGGGGGGGGGGGGGGTCTCTTTCTCTTGGCAAGATATGCGAAATATTTGCCTGGCTTATCACCATGCTCAAACAGCTTTTGTTTTGCAAAATCAAGTTCCCTCTTGACTGTCTATGAGAATATGGAATTCAACATGGACCGAAGTGCTGTAATTCTCTGTAGCTTAGTCATTGAGGGTCTATCAAAGTATGCTGTCTCAGCTGCCCTCAACCATGTCTCAAGTAATCCAAAAAACTTCCTTCAAGAAGGAAACATGATTGTCTATATTCAAAGCATCCAGCCTACTTTAATGTGTCCAAAACATTTTTCCGCCTTCTCTGGTGGGTCAAGAATGTGTTGATCCATTGAAAGCAATACAGAGCACCATTGGGTACCATAAAGTATAATGAATCCAGAGTTCCCTTAGCCTTCTCTCGATCTCATCAAAAGACTTCCTTTTCTGAATCATTGCCATTGATAAGTCATGAAAGAACATAATCCTGGAGCCTTCATGAGTTAAAGCCATGGGTCCTGGAAGCTTCCATAATTCTTTGTTCAGCCCCATAATTATGAAATCGCACAAGGACAGGGTGAGGGCACTGGTCCAAGCCTAATCTACGCGCCGTAACCTGATGAGCTCTCTCAATCTTCACCTGCCTTGCTTCAGCTTCTAAGTGAAGGAATCGAGGCAGCCAGTTCTCAAAAAACTCTAACTGCCTTCCGTCCACTCTGGCATACCAACGATATGAACGTTCTTCCTCCTGCCCCTATTCTCAACATTGTCAACTTGTTCAGTTAAAGTCAGTCCGTTAAAGTACAGACCTGTGTTTCAAGGGCTTGAATTCACGTCTTAGAGGCCTCAAGTTAGCAGCTCCTCCCAAGTACTTTACCCTCACCCAGGCATGTCTCAATTTATCATGTATAGTATCCTAAACTGCTCTTTTCTAAAAGAAACTTAATTCATTATTTTCAATTGACTCAACACTATCTTCCTCTGCTGTTTCTTTAAAAGAGTCTGCAGAAGGATTATAGGCAGGTTAAGCGAGTGGGTTTCTTTTCTCCCCATAGACAGACCTCTCTTCATTGAAATAGTTCTAAAACTTCATTTCCAATTCACCTAATTTCTGTCCCAGAGTTCTACTAATCTGGACAATATGAAACATTACAGATCTCTTTAGAATCATAAAATCAGCAATTATATCACCACTGAACCTCTAGTCCAATGAGAACAAGCCCAATTTCTATCAATGCTATTCATAATCCAATTCCCCAATCATCCAGTTTCTTTTGTTAAAAAAACGTCACTATAGTCTCAGAGGTGCATAGGACTGCTCTCTCAAAGCAGCACACGAAGGGAAGCAGGATTGGAAGTTACCTCAGACAGTGTGGGAATCAAATCCATGCTGTTGGCATCACTACCCAGGCATCAATCCAACTGAACTAACCCAACCCTTATTTCTTGTCAGGGAATCCGGGGAGCAAATAGGGTAACGACTTATAAAGTGGCACCATTTCCCCATTACTTTGGCTTCAAATAAATTAACTGAGATTCCAAAATGTTTCAATTCTGGTGGCATGTCAGTCAGGCTGGGTTCCACCAAGATAACAAATGGAGTGAACATGAGTTAAAAAGGATATAGAAGTAGAAGACAGCAATGATCGCATTAGCTGAGACCACTGATTAATTAGAATGAACAGTTATCATAATTGGGTTGTGTTGAAATAGCTAAATTACCAGGTGAGTACCATCCTCGGTCAGTATCTGTTCTTAAAGTAGAAATTAGACAAAAAGGCACGGATTTCCGGGACCCAACGGTTTTATATTCTTGTGGTCTTTATTAAAATAAAAGTTACTCATGAGTACGAAAGTTTAATATGGTAGCTTCTATTACAGGTGCCTACAATGGTGGACACCTCTTCTGTGACACAGACAGAGGCAAATATGCAAATCACAGTATCATCCAGTATATGTGCACTGAAACTGGGAATGTGAGGCTAGTACTTTTCCCAAGGAGTTGATTAACCTAATCCTATTCCCCTGGTCATTAATCCTCCTATTCCTGAAGCATGTCTCTGATCTCTTTTCAGAAAATGGATGGATTCAGTTCCAACACCTATGGCAAAGAACTCTACACAGACATCGAGGCTTTGACCAGAAAAAGGAGGCGGGATGGCCCAGGTACAGGCAGCTGGGTTCAAGGGAATCTCTGCAAACAGGAGTTTACGGAAGAAGGACATCAGGAGGGTGAAAAGCCTTGGCTGAGAAGATTAGGGTAAATCCAAAAAGTACTTTAATATATTAAAAAGAATAGATAGAGAGAGAATAGGGCCCCTCAAGGACCAAAGAGGGCATGTACGTGTAGAACCGCAGCAGATAGGCAAGGTTCTCAATGAACGTTTCTCCTCTATGTTTATTGTGGAGAAAGACATGAAGACTTGGGAATGTTAATGGTGATATCTTGGGAACAGATCAGATCAGCGGTGGTGTTGGATATATTAGAATCTATGTAGGTGGACAAATCTCCTGGTCCTGGCCAGAAAGATCCAAGAACACTGCAACAGGCAAGAAAAGAAATTGTGGGGGCCTTGGCTGATATTTTTGCATCATCATTAGCCATGGGTGAGATCCTGAAAGACTGGACGGTAGTGAATCTTGTCGCATTATTCAAGAAGGGCTGCAAAAGTAAGCTTAACATCTGTGTAGGGTACATTACTTGAGAAAATTCTAAGATACACATGCATTTGGAAAGTCAGGGTTTGCAAGGTTTGTAGCTCAGGTTGAGGTTTACTCGCTGAGCTGTAGGTTTGATATCCAGACGTTTCATTACCTGGCTAGGTAACATCATCAGTGGCGACCTCCAAGTGAAGCGAAGCTGTTGTCTCCTGCTTTCCATTTATATCTTTCTCCTGGGTGGGGTTCCTGGGGTTTGTGGTGATGTCATTTCATGTTCATTTTCTGATGGGTTGATAGATAGATCTAGATACCATCTATCAATCCCTCAGAAAACGAACAGGAAGTGACATCACCACAAACCCCAGGAATCCCATCCAGGGCAAACACATAAATAGAAAGAAGGAGGCAACAGCTTCGCTTTACTTGGAGGTCACCACTGATGATGTTACCTAGCCAGGTAATGAAACGTCTGGATATCAAACCTACAGCTCAGAGAGCAAAGTTACACCCTAAAGTCAGGGTTTGATCAGGGACAGTCAGCTTGGCTTTGTGTGTGGGAGATCATGCCTCACAAATTTGCTAGAGTTCTTTGATGAAACAATCAAGAAGATCGATAAGGATAGGGTGGTAAATATAATCTACATGGATTTCAGTAAGGCCTTTGACACAGTTCCACTTGGTAGGCTCCTCTGGATGGTTAGATCACATGGAATCCAGGGAAGCTGGCAATCTGGATACAAAATTGGCTTGATGGTAGGAAGCAGAGCATACTTGTCAGACTGGAGGTCTGTGACTAGTGGTGTGCCTCAGAAGTTGGTGCAGGGCCCATTGCGGTTTGTTATCTATGTCAATGATATGGATAAGGATGTACCAGGCATGATTAGCAAGTTTGCAGATGACCCTAAAATAGGCAGTATCACGGACAGTGAGAAAGGTTATCAGAAATTGCAGTAGAACCTTGACCAGCTGAGGAAGTGGGCCAAGAAATGGCAAATGGAACTTAATATAGATAGGTGTGAGATCTTGCATTTTGCAAAGTCAAATTAAAGTCAGAGTTTCATGGTGAATGGTAGGGCCTTAAGGAGCATAGTGGAACAGAGGGATCGTGGAGTTCAGGTTCACAGTTCTCTGAAAGTGGAGTCACAGGTAGATAGGGCAGTGAAGGCTACTTTTGGCACAGTGTCCTTCATCAGTCAGGGCACTGGGTGTGGAAGTTGGGAAGTTATACTGCAGTTGTACAGGACATTGGTGAAGCTGCACTTGGAATACTGTTTTCAGTTTTGGTCACCTTATTATGGGAAGGACGTTATTCAACTGGAAAGAGTGCAGAACAAATTTACAATGTTGTTGTCTGGATTCGATGGGCTGAGGGAGATTCAATAGGAAGAATTTGCATAAACTAGACTTCTTTCTTTAGAGCGTAGGAGACTGAAGGGGATCTTATAGAAATGTATAAGATCATGGATAGGATGAATGCACTCCGTCTTTTTCCCAGAGTTGGGGAATCAAGGACTAGAGGACATCAGTTTAAGGTTAATGGGGAAAGAATAAATGGGAACCTTTTTACACAGAGGGTGGTACATATATGGAATGAGCTGCCAGCTGAAGTAGTTGAGGTGGATATGTTAACAACATTTAAAAGACATTTGGACAAAGACATAGATAGGAAAGGTTTAGAAGGATATGGGCCAAGTGCAGGGAAATGGTTAGGTGGATGGACATTTTGGTTGGCATGGACCAGTTTGGGCCAAAAGGCCTGGCTCCATGCTATAAGAATCTGTGACTCTGACTCTACGACATGACACTTGTAGTTCAGACATTAGAGAACCAGTTGATAGCAGTTTCATTATCAACAAGCTTTTCAATTCCAGACTTCTTAAATGAATTAACTGAATTCAAATTCTACCAGCTGACAGAAGGGATGCAAATCATTACCCTCTGAATTACTCGTCCAGTGGAATTTACATTATGTCAATGTCTAAACAGTCTTTCAAAAATCGACAGCTTCCCCAAGAGACTAGAACATGCATTTAGAATCTTCAACTGTTCAGTCACATTCCAGATTAGCTTTTACTCTCATTGTTTCTTGATCAGTTCCAGGTTTTAGGACAAAGCTTTCAGTATTAGTGTCTTATTGCACATCATATACCGAAACATTTTTAACTTTACAAACTCAACTGTTGTACAATCTCTGTAGATCTTGTGAACATGCTGTCGCCCTGAAGTCCAAAGTACCCAGGATGTGGGAGTAGAGTTAGATTAGGGTATTGAACTCAATGCCATAATCATATGAATGATGGAGAAGGCTTGAGGGAGTTACTCCTACTTCTACGTTTTAATATTATTAGACTTTTCATCTTGTATCCAGTACTGGATTAGAAGAAATTCTCTCCAGTTACACATTGGGAAAATGGATATCCTTGTTTTCAGTTCACACTCCGAATTTAGTTTTCTCCCTCCTGACTTCATTCCTCTCCCAAACAACTGTCTGAAAAAATGCCAGCCTGTTTACAAACTTGGTATCATATCTGACATGGTGATAAACTACTGACCACTTTATGCCTTCATTAAAATTACCTATTTCCACCTTTGTAGCATTTAGGGACTTCATTTCTACCCCCACTCATCTCCCGAAATTCTCATTCACGCTTTCGTTTCCTTTTATACGTGACTATTCCAATGATTTCCTGGGCAAACTCCCAAATTCTATACTCCTTAAACGTGAAATCATTCAAGTTCCATTCATTAGTCATTCCGGTCACCATTGAACAACACTGGCACACAATCAAGCAACATCTTGCTTTTAAATACTTAAATATTCTGAGATTCCAAAATTCCTCCATGTCCTCACCACCTCCCCCCACTCCCCTCAGGAATGTTTAGGTTAGGTGCATTAGCAAGGGCAAGTATAGGATAATAGAGTAGGGAAATGGGTCCGGTGGGTTACTTTTCAGAGGGTCAGTATGGACTTGTTGGGCCGAAGGGCCGGTTTCCAGACTGTAGGGATTCTTATGATTTATTTCCAGTATTAATCACACCATTATAAAATTTCATACTTTCCAATGACAGGATCCAGGTTTAGGAGTTTCTTACAAACACCTTGCTTCCCTCTTTTACGAGGCTTCTTAAAGCCTACATCTTTGACCAAGCATTTGATAGGAAGAAGAGCTCATGCCCAAAACGTCAATTCTCCTGCTCCTTGGATGCTGCCTGACCTGCTGCGCTTTTCCAGCAACACATTTTCAGCTCTGATCTCCAGCATCTGCGGTCCTCACTTTCTCCAAGCATTTGATCATCTGATCTAATATCTCTTCATGTGGCTTAGTGTTGTACCTTATTTATAATGCTCCTATGAAGTCATGGAGGCTGGTACAATTTCAACATTTAAGAGGCATTTGGATGGGGATATGAATAGGAAGGGTTTGGAGGGATATGGGCCGGGTGCTGACAGGTGGGTCTAGACTGAGTTGGGATATCTGGTCGGCATGGATGGGTTGGATCGAAGGGTCTGTTTCCATGTTGTATGATTCTATTTAATATTAATATTATTAAAAATATGTTGCTTAAAATAGTAATTCTTCATTTTTGTAAATGTTCTCGTGAATTTTGTGCCCCTATCAATGCTATAATTTCTACAACAATGTGCCTAATACTATACAGCAACTATCCTCTACTTGAACCACTACCTTTACTTGTGCGGGCACATGGCAAGGTTCCACTGTTCTAAGCTTTCTCTAACTATACTTCCAAAATATATTACTTCACACTTTTCTCTACTGCACAACATCACCACCACTCCACGTGTACAATTTACTATATATCCAATTTGGTGTTATCAGTGAAGTTCTTGATCTATCAGTACCTAAATCAAGATCACTTATCAGTACATTCTGCACACCGTAATACAGCTATCTTCATGCTAACAACATGTGGCTGTAACATCTATCAGAATCCGTACTAACTTACTTTAGGAAGAAAAAACACTACAACTGCCCTGGATCAAAGATCCTATTGCCAATACATTTGAATATCTTTTAGAAATGTGCATTAAATAAAAGGCATTTGTTTCTGAGCTGCATGACTCCATGAGGGAGCTCAATACATTAAAACAGTACTGTAACTGCAGGGGCAGGTGCAACAAATAGAAAACATCCCCAAGCATCTGACCTCCAGAAAATGTGTCCCAAGACTGCTCAAGTTAGCTAGCCCAATTAATACAGTCTAAGCACCGTCTTGGTAATCAGCTATGGTAATGACAAGTAGAATCATAGACTTGTAGAGAAGACGCCCTTCAGCTCATCAAGTCTGCACTGCCATAAATACACTAAATCTATATTAGTCCCAATTTCGACTGCTAGACCAACAGCCTTAAATATAATGACACAAGTGCTTATCCAAGTACCTTTAAAAGGTCTCACTTATTCCCCAAGCAGCGCATTTCAGATACCTGCCAACCCTCTAAATTTCCTGCCCGTCACCTTAAAACTATGCCCCTTTGACAGAAGGGAATAGTTGTTTTCTATTCACCTCGTCCACGCCCCTCAACCTTATATACCATCAGGTTCCCGTTTAACTTTTTCTGCTCCAGACAAACAACCTCTCTCCACAGCCATGATACTTTATCCCAGGCAAGATCCTGGCCATTTCCCTCTGTACCCTCCCAGTGAATCACATCTTTCAGACAGTGCAGTAACCAGAAATGCACATAGTATTCCAGCTGTGGCCTTACCAAATACTCGACAGCTCTAACATAACCTCCCTGCTCTTGTATGCTATGCCATGACTGATAAAGGCAAATGACCTGAGTGCATAACTACCTTGTTCACTGGTCCTTCAGGGATTGGCGTACACGCACCCCAAGATTCTCTAAGCTTGTCATGTATTGCCATTCATTAAGTCTTGCTCCTTCTTTCAAAGTGCAAAACCGCTCATTTCCTCTGCTACACTGTTCTATTTGCCATCGATTTGTCCATCTATATCCTCCTGTAACCTAAGATCAACCCTTATGTCAATCATCCAGCCGATCTTTGTCATCTGCAAACTTACTTTTCACCCGCTCACATTCTTATCTACATCATTTATGAATATCACAAAAGGTACTGATCCTTGTGGAAAACCACTGCAAATTGGGCTCCAGTCACAAAACAACCTTCTATGTGTCCTACTAGTACATCAATTTTTGGATCCAAATTGCCAAGTTAATCTTCTTTACCAGTATCTCATGTGGGATCTTGTCAAAGGTCTTATTGAAACCTATATAAACTACATCAATCCTCATGCACATGCTTCGTCACCTCCGCAAAACCTTCAACCACATTTGTTCGGCATGATCTCCCTCTGTCGAAGAGTGTGGTGCTGGAAAAGCACAGCCACTCAGGCAACATCCAAGGAGCAGGAGAGTTGGCATTTCAAGCATAAGTTCTTCATCAGGAATGAGAGGTGGCCCAAGGGGGCTAAGAGATAAATGGGAGGGAGTGGGGCTAGGGGAAAGGTAACTGGAAATGCAATAGGTAGATAAAGGGGGAGGTGAAGATGATAGGTTGGAGAGGGTGGTGGAGCAGAGATTTGGGAAGGAAGATGGACACAGGTAAGACAGTTCAAGAGGGTGGTGCCAAGTTGGAAGATTGAATCTGGAATAAGGTGGGGTGTGGAAGAGGAAACTGGTGAAATCCACATTGATCCTGTGTGGTTGGAGGGTCCCTGGGCGGAAGATGAGGTGTTCTTCCTCCAGGCGTCGGGTGGCTAGAGTAATGCAGTGGAGGCGGCCTAGGACTTGCATGTCCTTGGCAGAGTGGAAGGGAGACTGAAAGTGTTCGGCCATAGAGCACTGGGGCTGTTTCGTGCATGTTCTAGAGACATTCTCTGAAACGCTCGTAAGTTGGCGTCATGTCTCTCCAACATGGAGGAGACCACCTAGAAAGCAACGGACACAGTAGATGATGCATGCGGAAGTCCGTCCAAACTCCCAAAGGATCCTTCCACATTCAGAGATTTACCTGTACTTCCACACGCATCATCTACTGTGTCTGTTGCTCTCAATGTGGTCTCCTCTATGCTGAGGAGACACAATGTCAATTTGTGGAGTGTTTCAGAGAACGTCTCTGGGACATGGACTAAACAACCCCACTGTCCTATGGCCAAACACTAACTCTCCCTCCCACTCCGCAAGGACATACAAGTCCTGGGCCTCCTCCACCACATTACTCTAGCCACCTGTTCTTCCTCTAGCCTGAAAAAAGAATGCCTCATCTTCTGCTTTGGTACCCTCTAACCATATGAGATCAATGTGGACTTCACCAGTTTCCTCATTTCCCCATTCCCCAGTTTATCCTTGATCCAACCTTCCAACTCAGCACTGCCAACTTGAACTGTCCTACTTGTCCATCTTCCTTCCCACCTATCCGCTCTACCTTCCTCTGACCTATCTTCACGCCCACCTTCATCTACCTATCACATTCTCAGCTACATTCCTCCCAGCCCTATCTACCTCCCATTTATCCCTTAGACCCCTTGGGCCACACCCTCATTCCTGATGAAGAGCTTATGCTCAAAATGTCGACTCTCCTGCTCCTCAGATGCTGCCAGGCTGGCTGTGCTTTTCCAGCACCACACTCTGACTCCGATCTCCATAATCTGCAGTCCTCACTTTCTCCTAGATGATCAGCCTCTGCCAAAGCCCTGTCAATAGTTGATGCCATTTGTATGAAATACATACAATTGCCTACATGGAACATTATCACATGACTTTAAAAATACTTAACCACATTTATTTATTCCTTTTTTTGGAGAACTCTAAGAATTGAAAATATCCAGAGATGAGTTGAGAATTTATATATTTGGTTATTTACTGTCAAAGCAAGAATGATAGCCAGACCTTTAATATTGACTTTAAATGGACAATTGGATACATACTTAATGGGGAAAAAATTGCAGGACTTGGAGGAAAGAGCCAGGGAGTGGGACTAATTGGTACATGTTCTCAAAGAGGCTGAGAGCTGATTTTAAGATTTTAAGATGATCGAATAGAATTCAACATTTTCAAACTCCATGCCAAGTGATCAATGATTAACTCAGTTATAACCTTCTGAGGAGGGAATCAGTAAACAAAATCACCAGCTAACACAAATATCTTTGATTTGTTTGCACTAGCACAACATGGATGTGATTAGAAGACTAACGACTTAAATATAGCTCTTGACCCTGAGAATAGAAGTACACATGCAACAATCAATCTTCATCATATTGATCAGCTAAGCACTTCAAGCAACGTATTGCAGAGATTTAGTACTTTTCTGTTCTCCATCTGATAGTAGGAAAGAAAAGACTACATCCTCTTCAATATGGAAATATACCAGAAAATGTAACTAAGTGCAAAAGTGATGAAAAATACACTTAACGCCTGTACAGCAACACCTATACAGGCACAGATTACACATCCACTGATCAGCATGTAGGTTCATCATGTAGACCTACAAGCCATCAACTAGTTCACCAGATGTGTACGATGGATCACTTTGTGTTGTGGATAGATATAATATTTATCTTACCAACTAATGTCTCACATGAATGTACGTGCTGCACAAACTTGAAGATGGATTTTATAAAATCATACTCCAACTGGGTTCCATCTATTAAAGCTGCCCGTTTGGATCTCTCCAGGATCAGGAAGAAACAGTGGCCTATATTTTCTGTTTGGGAGTGGGAAGCAGGAGTAAGGACTGTTTTCTCCCCAGCCCACTCCTGAAAAGATGGGCATTCTTTTGACTTGGACTAGGGTGGTCCTTTAGTCGGTATAACCATAAGACCATAAGACATAGGAGTGGAAGTAAGGCCATTCGGCCCATCGAGTTCACTCTACCATTCAATCATGGCTGATGGGCATTTCAACTCTGCTTACCAGCATTCTCCCCGTAGCCCTTAGTTCCTCGAGACAACAAGAATCTATCAATCTCTGCCTTGAAGACATTTAGCGTCCTGGCCTCCACTGCACCCTGTGGCAATGAATTACACAGGCCCACCACTCTCTGGCTGAAGAAATGTCTCCGCATTTCTGTTCTGAATTGACCCCCTCTAATTCTAAGGCTGTGTCCACGGGTCGTAGTCTCCTCGCCTAACGGAAACAATTTCCTAGCGTCCACCCTTTCCAAGCCATGTATTATCTTGTATGTCTCTATTAAGTCTCCCCTTAATCTTCTAAACTCCAATGAATACAATCCCAGGATCCTCAGCCATTCCTTATGTGTTAGACCTACCATTCCAGGTATCATCCGTGTGAATCTCCGCTGGACATGTTCCAGTGCCAGTATGTCCTTCCTGAGGTGTGGGGACCAAAACTGGACACAGTACTCCAAATGGGGCCTAACCAGAGGTTTATAAAGTCTCAGTAGCACAACGGTGCTTTTATATTCCAAACCTCTTGAGATAAGTGACAACATTGCATTTGCTTTCTTGATCACGGACTCAACCTGCATGTTTACCTTCAGAGAATCCTCAACTAGCACTCCCAGATCCCTTTGTACTTTGGCTTTACGAATTTTCTCACCATTTAGAAAGTAGTCTATGCTTTTATTCTTTTTGCCAAAGTGCAAGACGTCGCATTTGCTCACGATCTCTGCTCAATTAAGAGCACCAGGTTGACTCTCAAAGTTGAGGGCTAATCAGACACTTTCAGCTTGAAAGCAGTGGAAGGCGACAGTGAAAGGTCACTGAGAGGTCACTTCAATACAAGAGGCTCCTTTTCAAGGACCTTATCAATTCTTTAGAAAATTGATTCAGCAGCCAGGCCACCTATGGGAGACAGGAATCCCTCTGCAGAGTACTCTCTGGGTACACATGCACTTGAGAAGAGAAGGAGGGTCTACCTGTCATCCTGCTTGGAGTGCTGTCATCGATCAGCCTGCCTTCAGACAATTAAAAAGCCTCTTCAAAAGTCAGGAAACTGGAGGCTGTAAAATATGAGCCAGCGTCCTTTAACTATAACTAACGAGGCTTTGAATGAACTCATTTTGCTTCTCGCCCCTTGGTAGCCGCTGACATGCTTCGCCAAAATGGCCAGTATGAGGAATAGGGTTGTGAATTCAATATGCTGGTAACTATTATGCTGAGTTTCAAATTCCATCTCCATCCTTAGTTGTCCTCAGTACAGTGTCAGACATCATGTTGCAAATAGGTTCAAACAATTTGACCCAGTTCTTCCTTGTATAATCAACCTTTAATCTTAGGACATTTGAAAGGTCATTTATTCTTAATACAGGGATACAATTCCTTTTTCCTCTTATTATAGGAATATCCTAATTTATTCGCCTCTTCATATACTTTGAATGCTGTTTGGAACACATAGAAGCAAGTGTTCAAACTACTTGAGTTTATTTAACCATTTGGTTATCCACTTTGGTGGCATGGTGGCTCAGTGGTTAGCACTACTGCCTCAGTACCAGGGACTGGGTTCGATACCACCCTCTGTGCAAACTCCACATGGACAGTTGCCATTCTCCACCTGCCTGTGTGGGTTTCCTCCAGGTGCTCAGTTTTCTTCCCACAGTCCAAAGATATGCAGGTTAGATGGATGGGCCATGGGAAATGCAAGGTTAAGAGTAGGGGGGTGGGATGCTCTTCAGGAGGGTCAGTGTGGACTTAATAGGCCGAATAACCTGCTTCCACACTTTGGGATTCTAATCTAATATCCACTTTGGTTTCATATTCCAGAATACCCTTACCAAATAAAAAGTCTACTTTAAATTACAGTGCAGCTATTCAGCACAATCAGTGAATGTTGATGTTTAAGCTCTAGAAAACCTCTTCCACTCTAACAGCATATCTTCTATACATTTCTTAATTCATTTTTGTTTTGTAATCCCTTAAATGCATCAATACTATTCACCTCAGTCGCCGCTTATGGTAGCTAGTTCCACACTCCCGTTTCTCTCAAGATCTTTATCAGCTCACCTCTGAGTTTACTGCTTTTGAGAGAAAATAAAAACATCCCTAATTTGTTTGTTCTTGTTAGTTCATTCTGTTCTTGGGACAAAGGAACTGTCCTTTGACAAGAGTACAATGGAACTGTATTTTCTGGAAATTGGAAGACTGAGGGCGATCTAACAAATCCTTAAGAAGCTCGAGAGGGTAGAACGTTTTCCTTCGGTGGGAGGGTTAATAATTCGAGGCAACAGTCTCAGATTGTAGGACTGGCATTTAGAATAGAGAATTTAGAAATCTCCACCCAATAAAGGGCAGTGTATGTTTGGAATTCTCTGGCTTAGACAGCAGTGGATGCTCAGTTGAGTATGTTCAGAACAAAGGCTGATAGATGGATAGCTACTCGGAAATTGTGCAGATAACACTAAACTATAAGGAAAGCAAATTGAAACTCCAAAAAGGATATCGACAAATTGAAGTGGACACAGCATTCAATGCAAAAGAACATTGAAAGACAATAAAAAAAAGGACAAAAATAGAAATTGCTGGAAAAAACTCAGCAAATCTGGTAGCATCTGTGGAGAGAAAGCAGAGTTAATGTTTCAGGTCCAGTTTCCTTTCTGCAGAAATAAACAGTACAATTCTAAAAGGAACTTGGAGCAGAGGGACTGGGTTTGTGTGTGCACAGATCATTGAAGGTGGCAGGACAGATTAATAAAGCAGAAAAGTGTGTTCTTGGCTTCGTAAAACGGCAGCATAGAGTATAAGAGCAAGGTGCTGATACTGAACTTGTACACAACATTTGTTAGGCTTCAACTACAATATTGTGCATAGCTGTGGGCACCACATTACTGAAAGGTTGCAAATGTATTGGAGAAAGTGCAAAGGTGATTGACCACAATGGTTCCAGGAATGAGAAACTTAAATTATAATGATAGATTGAAGTAGTTGAGATAGTTGTGCTTGGACAGAAGGCGACCAAAGATCTGTTAGAGGTTTTCTAAATAATGAGTAGGTTGGACAGAGTAGATAGGAAGCTGCTGATAAAAAGATGAGACAAAAAGAGGGCTAAGACTTAAAGTGATGTGCAAATGAAGCAAGAGTGACATGAGAAAAACAGTTTTACACAATTAGTAGTTAGGGTATGGAATGCACAGCCTGGAAATTTGGTGAAGCAGTTTCAATTGAGGCATTCAAGACGGCATTTAACGATTAAGTGAATAGAAATGTTGTGCAGGGATATTGGGAAGAAGCAGTAGATTGACACTAGATAATAGAACAGATGCAGACACGATGGCCTTCAGTACTGCAATAATTCTGTGAACTACGGGATTAAGAGTTGTTCTGGCAGGTGGGATTTAGATTAAAGTCAGTTTGATTTGGATGAACAATGAATCAAATTCAAAAGGGCTTTACAGTGGGTGACACAGGATGGCAGTGAAGGTTCTTTTTCAGACTGGAGGCTTGTGACTTCCAGTATTCCACAGGGATCGGTACTGCGTGGATTTCCTCTGGGTACTCCAGTTTCTTCCCACAATTAAAGATGTGCAGGTAGGTGGTTTGGCCATGCTAAATTGCCCCTGGTGTCTGGAAACGTGCAGGGTAGGTGAATTAACCATAGCAAATGTGGGGTTACAGGGAGAGAGAAGGGGAGTGGGTCTGGGTGGGATATTCTTCAGAGGATTGGTGTATGCTCGATGGGCTGAATGGCCTGCTTCGATGCTGTAGGAATTATATGATTCTATGATAAAGGAGGCAAAGACCAATGTTATGGTTCTCAAAACATCAATTAAAAAAAGTCACAACTGGAAGCACCGCAATAGAGGTAATGAGCAAATTAAACTATTTTGGCTTAATGATTAACACCAAAGTTATACTCAAAAATAGAATCCAACTTAGATTAGTTATGTCAAGAAGTGTATCTCTGATTCAAGTAACAACCAAAAACAACAGTATCAAGCTGAGAAAACATCTAGTCCAATGACTTTTGTGGGGTGTTGTACTCTGCGGATACAAGTTAGAGTCTGAGAGAAGAATAACAGTTGTTGAACTATGTTCCCAATAAAGCTGTACTGAAAATGAAATAAGTTGAATTACGTGACGTTACTAGGAGTGTCAGGTTGGATGAGACATATTAATTTCTTGCACAGGACAGACTAAAATCAATCTTCACTCGGCTGTACACTTCTTACACATTTACTTCACCACCCAGTAACAAGGTGTAAGGAAGTAGACCATTTCAAGTTGCATTGTGGCCATGAAAATCAAATTGTGCTCTAATGTTTCTGATGAAAAGGAACATGCAAATAAATTTTAACCTAGAAAAATATAGAGATTGAAATTGAGTGATATAATAACTTCAAAATAGAATGCAGCACAAAAGTTTGTCTAGTGGCATCAGGAATTTTGCATCCAACTGAAAAGGCAGAATGAACCCAGCTTATCCTAAAGATGGCATTTGCGACAGTGCCGCACTTCCTCAATATAGGATTGAGCTGCCAGCTAAATTACATGCCAAAGTCTCTGAATTGGACCTTGAAAATATTGCCAAGGCTCTCCCCTGTATTGTGACTACAGAATCATAAAATCCCTACAGTGTGGAAGCAGGACTGTACATCCCAGCCACTACAGGCAATTTAGCTTGGCCAATCCACCTAACCTGCACATCTCTGGACTGGTGAAGAAAGCTGGAGCACCCAGTGGAAACCCATGCAGACAGGAAGAGAACATACAACCTCCACACAGATGCCCAAGGGTGCAATCAAACTCAGATCCCTAGCACTGTGAGGCAGCAGTGCTAACCACAGAGCCAGAATGCCACCCACGTTGCTGAAAAAGATAATGAGTTTCATCACTGCCATACCACAAATCAGTGAAAATGGAATAGTCAGTTATGAGGAATGCACTCTCCACTTTGGCACTTCTGTCCAACAGACCTTGAAAGTATTAGATTCTATATTTTGCATCAAATTGACTATGCATGTCTACAAAGTAGGTCAACTCTCACCATCTGTACCATATTACAGCTGACAGAGGCTGTTCTCATTCCAAGGTACATAGCAAAGTGCTGACACTAAGTATCACAAATAATTTAGTTACATAGCATTAATCTCAGCAAAGCATTACTGCATCAGTTTGACCATTCTGTTACACCAGCCAATCTTGTAGTCCCGCCAACACAGATATATTTGAAATGCAATGTAACCTAGTATTAGTCCACACTGGGGATTAAGTGGAGAAAGCGGTCTTCAGCATCATGGCACAAAAGGAGAATAGATTCTCATTCACGTCAATTGTACCCAAGAGCGGATTCTGATTTGATATGAAGGAGGATTGTCATAGCTTCAGAAACTAACCATAGACATAAATCCAAGAATTGTTCAGGGAAATTTCCAATTATTTTCAGTGTTTTGTTGATGATTTTCCCTCAGCTGTAAAATGAGCTGATCATTCCAGTGTTCAATTCTATTCATAGCTCCACTAAAACAGCTAATGCCAGATTGCAGCTACAACTACGTTGTCTGCAGTGAATTTTGCACCTCCTGACTTCTCAAAGTCTCTTCACTGGAGTTGTCTTCTCAGAAGCTTATAAAATTAAAACAGGACAGAGTGCATGTAGGAAGCATGTTCCTGATGACAGGGTAGTCTAAAAGCAGAGTCACAGTCCAAAGGAAACTGTTCAGGGCTGAGATGAGAGAATACTTTTCACTGAGAGAATGGTATATTTATGGAATTTACACACACAAAAAGCAGTTGGTGCCAAAATACTATGATTCCAAAGATTCCAAATATAGTACTTGGAGATAAAGGGTTCAAAAGGATCTGGGGGAGAAGCAAAAACACAGGCTGCTGAGTTGGATGATCATCCACTATCATAATAAATGGCAGAGCAGGCTGAAAGACCAAAACAAACTACTCGTGCTCCTATTTCTATATTGCTATAACTGGAGCACCCAGTGGAAAATCCCACAAACATGAGGAGAACGAGAAAGCTCCACAAAGATGCCAGAGGGTGGAACTGAACCCAGGTCCCCGGCATATGAGACAGCAGTGCTAGACACTGAGCCCTGTGCAGTCCACGTTCTTCAAACACGATAACAAGTTTCATTGCTGCCATAACACAAATCAGTGAAAACTGACAGGTCCGAGCACTTGTCAAAATTGTGTTGCAGGGAAAGCACTGCAGGTGAGGTAACATCCGAGGAGCAGGAGAATCGATGCTTCGAGCATAAGCCCTTTCCAGCATCACACTCTCGACTCTGATCTCCAGTATCTGCAGTTCTTACTTTCTTCAAGTCTGAGGACTTGGCTAAATGCAAGCAGTTGCACTAATGCTGAAGAAGAGTAACTCCAGCCAGGACTGATGAATGCTCCTGAATAATTCTCCTGCCATTGGAGTTAATCTATAGAAGACAGGCTAACAATTCCATCTATCCATGTGACTCCAACAGTCACAAAATTGAATATGATGATGATGATAGGAATGCTATCAAATCGAAATCATATTCCATATACATTTGGATGTTATAGGATCACTGTGCCTCCATTGTTATGGTTCAGAATTCTGAATCTCCTGAATAATACCACCCCTCATATTCCTTATTCATTTATGATAGGTGGCTTCCACTGGCTGGACCAATATTTATTCCCCATCCCTAGCTCTTATTGAGAAACTGAAAGTGAACTATATTTTTCATGGAGTCCGCATTGTAGGGATGATGTGAATGAGAGGGTGCAGAGGAGATTTTCAAGGATGTTGCCTGGGATAGAGAGTTTTAGTTACAAAGAGAGATTGGATAACTAGGCCTGCTTTCCTTAGAGCAAATGTGATGCATGATATTATGGGTAGCATAGATATGGTTGACAGGAAGATTTTTTTTCCCTTTGATGGACAGATCAGTGACTAACAGTCACAGATTTAAGGTAAGAGTCAGAAGGTTTAGAGGAGGAGATGAGAGGAAAACCCTTTTTCATCCAGAGGGTGGTGGGAGTATGGAACTCTGTGAGGATGTTCGTAGCTAAAGTCCTCATAACATTTAACTAGTATTTAGACATATACTTGCAATGCCAAGACATATGGGAAGTGCTGAAAAATGGGTTTAGAATAGATAGGCAGTTGTTTTTGACTGGTGTGGACCCAATGGGCTGAAGTGCCTTTTTCTATGCTGTAGACCTCTACGACTCTATGCTGCCCACTTGATCTATGTGCGCTGATGATGTTGACAGGGAGGGAGTTCCAGGAATTTGACCCAGTGATAGAAGGAACAGTAATTTATTTTCAAGGTATATTGTATGTGGTTTGGACAGAACTTGCAGGACATTTCCAGGTATCTGCTGCCCTCGTCCTTCTAGATAGTAATGGACTTGGTTTTAGAAGCTACTGTCTATGGAGTCTTGGTGAGTTGCCATTATGCATCTTATAGATGGAACACACATAGAACATAAACAGCAGAGAGAGTACAGGGGTCCTTTGGCCCTCATTGTCGTGCTAACCTTTTATCCTACTCTAAAATCAAACTTACGTACCCTACATTTTCATGTGTGGGAGAGGGAATGAATGTTTGTGTATATGGAGCCAACAAGAGGAACTTTGTCCTGGATGGTGTCAACTTGAGTATTATTTGAGCTGCACTCATCCAGGCAACTGGGGCATTCCATCATACTCCTGACTCTTATGCTGTGATTAGTGATCAGTTACTGTCTGCCTACTCTTGTAGCCAGGTTTTGTATGCATAGTTCAGTTAAGTTTCTGGGGAACTCAGAATGGGGAACTCTGGGGAGCTATGGTAATCTAGGTAGCATGGGGTGATAGCTAGATTCTCTTCTGTCATTTCTGTCACACAAGTTCTAGGCAATGTCCCTTGCCATTTGTCAGTCCTAGCCTAAACATGTTTTGGTCTTGCGACACTGGAGCGTGGGCCTGCATCAGTGGAGGAGTTAGAAATGGCGATGAACGTTGTCCAATCATCAGCAAACATTCCCACTTCTGAATCTATGATGGAGGAGGTTATTCACAGAGCAGATGATTAGGCCTAGAACCCTACCCATAGGAACTCCTTCAGAGATGTCCTGTGTCAAAGATGACTAGCCTCCAATAACCACAATCATCGCCCCTTGTGATAGGGTCTAACTCCAAACAAAGCTTTGCCATTTCCTACTAACTCTAATTTTTCTAAACCTTCTTGATGTCACATCTGATCAAATATAGCATTGATATGAAGGGCAGTCACTCTCACCACTGATCTTAAGTTCAGTTTTTTTTGTCTATGTTTGAATCATAGCTATTGCAGCCTCTCACGGTCAGGAGCTGAGAGGCTGCAATAGAACCCATACTGAGCATCAGTCAGCAGCTTAGTTCTACGCAACTGCAGCTCTATAGCACGGTTGGCAAATCCTTTGAACATTTTAACTGTTGATCAAGAGTAGAATTACAGGGTGGGAATTGGCCAAGTTGCATTTCTCTTGCTTCTTGTGTACAGGCTAGACATGGGTAATTTATCACATTGTCAGGTAAGTGTTAGCGTTGTAGCTATACTGGAGCAGCCTGGTTACGGCCTCAGCAAGTTCTGAAGCACCAGTCTTAAGCACTCTTGCCATTGTTGTCAGGCCCCAAAGCCTATGCAGTTTTCAGTGCCTTCAGCCGTTTCTTAACATTATGCAGTGAACTCAATTACCTGCAGTCAGCTATCTGTGATGCTGGGCACTTCTGAAGGAGGCCTAGCTGGATCATCCACGCAACACTTCTGGATAAAGATGGTTTCAAATGCTTCAGGCTTGTCTTTTGCACTGATGTGGTGGGCTCTCCCATCAAGGATGGTGATATTTATGGAGCCTCCTCTTCCAATGAGTTGTTTTAAGTGTCCACCACTATTTATGACTAAATATCACAGAACGTAGATGTGATATTTTGGTTATTGAATGCTTAGCCCAATCTGTCATTTTCTATTATGCGTTTGGCACACAAATAATCTTGTAGCTTCTCCACATTGATGCCTCATATCTAGGGATGCCTTATAGCATGTCCTCCTGTACTCTTCATTGAACTAGGTTTGATCCCCTAGCTTGACAGTACTGACAGCATGGGGGATATGCATTACCATGAGATTGCAGACTGTGTTGGAATACAATTCTGCTACTACTTGGACCCCACAGTGCCTCATGACTGTGCAGTCTTGAGTAGCTAGATCTTTTGAAATGTATCTCATTCTGAAAGATGGTAGAGTCACACTCATTTAAGACACATTCAGACAGAACAAACAAGGACAGGAAGGTACGGACCACATGCAGACAGATTGGATTAGTTTAGATTCACATCACAGTCAGACGTGGTGGGCTGAAGGGCCAGTGTTCTTGGTTCTTAACATGATGGAGAGTATTCTCAATGTAAAGAGGGGACTTTGTTTCCATAAGGACTGGGTAGTGGTTACTCCAACCAATACTGTCACGAATAGATAAATCTGTGGCTGACAGGTTTTTGAGGATGAGGCAAAGTAGGTTTCTCCCCCAGTGGGTTTCACTGCTACGTTCCACAGATCCAGTCTAGTAGCTACATCATTTTGAACATGACCAGCTTGGTCTGTACCATTGTGGCCAAGTCACTCTTAATGGCTGTCACCAAAGTCCCCACTCTGCACCCTCATCACCCTTTGTGTTTGGTGAGGATGGGGAAACCTGTCTGTGAGACTAATCTGTCAGCTTAAGGCCCAGGTGTTAGTAATGAAGACTGTACCAGGTCAACAGGGCTGAGTTTTCTATTGGCATTTTCAGTACCTTGGTCTGTGTCAAATGGTGCTAACAGCAGTGGGGTCAATATAAATTCTTACAAAATATCCCAATTTTAGTTTCCACAATGGAAATAAAAATCAACTTGATTCAAAAAACAAACAGCTGAACACTGGGTCTTACATAGTATTCCACCAGGAAAGAAAGGTGAAAAAATATGCAAGTTTTATTGTACTTGGAGTTGAGAACTATAAATTCAATACTGTAAATGTTGTAACTTGATTAAATCTGCTGTGATGATCACTTTTAAATAAATGTGATGAACTGATTAAATACAAGGCACATGGTCTACAAAGGAGACTAGCCTAACAAAGAGGAAGTAGCTAACATGCAAAATATATTACTAATGGTATTCTCCTCATTACATTATGATTACTATGCCAGCAGTCGAGTACAAACTGAGATCTTTCAGCTGTGGAAGTGGTTCTTAGCAGTGAGTGTGAAGGTAAAATAACCTGAAAATCCTGTTTATAACAGACTGTTCGGAATGGCCTCATTTCATTGGAATGAAGGATAGTTGAAAAGTTGTCTAAAAGGAAAGCAATCCTGACACAACAGAACATACTGACAAAATGTGTTCACAATATCTCACCTGTTCCATCAGGAGTTGATCGAACAAAAGTAGGCAACATTTTGAGTGTTGCTGTTGGATTAGTGTCCCGTCCTAGTCCTTTCTCCATCTCAGTCCTGAACCGTGCCATAACATCAAGCAGTGTTTCATCTGAGAGGCGAGCTGCATATAGATATTTATCAATCTGTTGAGAAGAAAGGTGGTGGAATTTTCTATCAAGAGTTGTTTCACAATGGAAAACACTAAGAGAAGAGAAATTTTGAAAAAAAAGGACCATCTTATCCATTGACAGATAAGATTGCAACTCACTCAGCTCTGCTCCAATTGAGGCCCTTAATTGGACACAACCTGCAGGCTGATAGGAGGAGTTCAGGAGCCTCAAGATTGCTCCCCCCCAACCCCATTAGGATCCCGAACCTTGTGCCTCACCTCTCCTCCTACAATGAGACCACCTGTTCATACATGGTCCTGGACTTTAAATCTGGAAATCATTTATAGTTCCAGTCCCAGCCACTGTGCTATGAGACTATAGTACTCTTGGAGGCAGAACCTCCTCTTGAATGAGGGGCTCCTATGGGAAAGCTGGCATTGGCAGGGTTGTGTTCCCTACCAAGTGTAGGAGCATGAAAAACCAGTACCAAAAAAAATCCTGTCCCCAATATCATTCTGCTCAATGTACACTGCACACCCAAGGCCAATATCCCTTTCAAAATTGTTCTGGGCGCAAACAATGCACTCTAGATTGGACCTGGCAGTCTTCTCAAACTTATGCAATACCTCTCACCTAAATATGTTTTTTAAAAATACTGGCAGTAAGAGGATAACTAAGAGAAAAGTATGGTCCATAATGACTAAAAATGTAACCTACGAGCTAAGGTGAAAAATACGGTCTTCACAAAAACAGGGCCAACCTAGGTAATGAAGAAGAGTATGAAGTATTAGATGTGATAAGCATAAGAAACAGGAAGTATGAATGGGACTGGTATTGATACTGAATAAATCATCAGGGCTGGATGAAATATATACCAGGCTCTTTTAATAAAAGCCAGGGAAGAAATCTCAGATCTGGCTATTATTTAATCTTCACTGTGGATACAGGTACCGGTAGTTCTCCTACAATGCAATTGTTGTGTTCCAGCAAAACCTCGCTTGATTGAAGATCACTTAATATAAATAATGGGGCCCATGGGAAAAGTGGGGTTTGGGGCAGGCCAGAAAAAAAAACAAAATTTCTAAAAAATCACCCAGAAATCTAACACAACATATAGCACAGCATGAATGAAGGTTGAAGTCACATTTATTAAATGAAACAAAGTAGATTTAACACTATTTTTTTTAACAATGAGAGCTGCTCTCAATACAGTACTTCTCAAAAAGCTGCTCCGTCAACAGCTGAATTGGTGCATGTGCAGAACAGCACAAAGAACAGCCCTGACATCAGTGCATGTGCAGAACAACACAGGCATCAGCACATGCGTGAAGCATGCAAACCAACCCCCACTAGAATTGCGCTATCGTCAGAGGTACGCATTCTCAAAAATCCTGTTCCTTAATTCTTCAGCGATGTTATAGCCAAACTGCGCTGCCAAAGTGTGCAGTGTCCCAGAACTAACTGTATGCGCTACAAGACTGAAGGATTGCTATGGTTGTAGATAGTTTTTATTCAACCTGTTCAGATGTGTTGTGTGTTATGGGGAGGTGATGGCCTAGTGATGTTATTGCTGGACTGTTAACCCAGAGGTCCAGGTACTCTGGAGACCTGGGTTCAAAACGTGCCATGAGATTGTGGAATTTGAATTTTAAAAATATCTGGAATTAAACAGACTAAGAATGACCTTGAATCCTTTGTCGATTGTTGGGAAAAACCCATCTGGTTCACTAATGTCCTTGAGGGAAGGAAACTGCCAGCCTTATCTAGTCTGGCCTACATATACTCCAGACCCACAGCAATGTGGTTGACTCTCAACTGCCCTCTTGGCAATTCGGGATGGAAATAATATTGTAGGCAATGCCGTCATCTCATGAAAAAAGAAAGAAAAAAATTTCCAAAGCAGGTAGAACTTAGACCCAGTCTTCTGGCTCAGAGATAGGGACACTACAGCTACACCACAAGAGACCAATGCTAATGCTGCATCATTGTTTAGTAGAGGAAAGAAGGTTTGTTCAAATAATTACAGGCCACTCGATCCAAACTTTGTAGTGGGAAGTTATTGGAATGAATTTGAGATATGATAAACTGTCATTTAGAAAGGAAGGGATCAGATATCAGAAGCTGGTCAACAAACAATTGTGTCTAACTAACTTGATTGAACTATTTGAGGGAATAACAAGGAGAAATGATGAGAATAGTGAAGTTGAAATGATCTTTGGTGGTACAGACTCAATTGGCCTCTTCTGTACTGTATGATTGTCAATATTCTTGCTAAAAATGCACGTACAAAGTCCCATATGCTAGACTGCCATAAAAATAAATAAAAGTCAATGGGTTCCAACGAATGTATCAAGGTGGATACAAAATTGTTTCAGCAGCAGGAAACAAATGGTGTTTGTTGATGGGTGTTTTGTGACTGGAAATCTGATTCCAATGAATTTCCAGAGAGCTTAATACAGTTCACAGCATTTTGCAGAATATACGAATGGGTTGGATATAAATGTAGAAGTTATGATAAAAATTGGTCAGATGTTTCTGACAGTAAGGAGAGAAGCTGAAGATGGCAGGAAGAGATCCATGTGCTGTAGATAGAAAAATACCAAATGGAATTCAATAGAGAAGTATGGGTGATGCATTTTGGGAGACAAAACAAGATAAAAGAATTAACAATAAGAGGATAGAGAGAATTGTGGAGGGAGTGAGGGACCTTAGAGTGCATATCTGAAGATCCCTGGATATCTGGTTGATAAGGTGGTTAAAGTGGCATATATAATCCTCTCTTTTATTCACGAGATGCTGCTGCCCCTTTAACCAGGTTATTTTGTCTTTTCTTTCCCCAAGGGAGGTCGTAAAGACAGTGTTGCCAAAATGGCTAACAGAAATCGTCTACGTCAACAGAGGAGGCCTTTAGTTTTTTTTTTGAAAACAATTGTGCAATGAAAAGGGAGTGGCCAGTTCTCCCAGTTCAGTTTTTCTAGTTTGGTTTGGTTTGTTTTAGCAGGCAGAATCTGCTGGTAGCAGAGAAGCTGTTGCTGCGAAACAAGGTGCCCTGCTTCATGTTGTTTCATGCCTGGCTCTTCTCTGCAATCTCTCCTGCCAGTAAAGAACCGGAGTTTAATTTACCAAGGGATGTGTTTTTGGGATGTTTCAGGTATTGGAACATCTTCCTCATTAAGTTGCATGAGTTGGTTGGGTTTCCAAATAGTTAAGCTATTCTAAATTCTGATTTCTTTTGTTCATGTTTCAACCGTAGTATGTAAATAAATTGTTTTGCTTAAAGCAGAATAGTTTAACCAGCTGCATCACTCCTGGAATAATCATTTGAACTAAAAAGGTAGGGTCTGGGCTACCTTCTTCAGTGATTTGAGGAGGTCTGGCTTGATCCATAACATTCACCAAGGTATAGAATGAGAGTAAGGAGGACATTCTGCACTAGAGTGGAGGGGAAGGGCCTAGTTATCTTACCTCAAAAGGTCATAGAATCTTAAAATCCCTCTAGTGCAGCAAGAGGCCATTTTGGCCCATCAAATCTGCACCGGCAATCCAAACAGCATCCCATTCTATCTTGTAATCCCACAATTAGCGTGTCTAATCCACCTAATTTGCACATGCCTGGACACAATGGGCAATTTAGCTAATCTAATGTATGCATCTTTGAACCGTGGAAGGAAACCAGAACACCCAGTGGAAACTTCTACAGACACAAGGAAAACATGCAAACTCCACACAGACAGTTAACCAAGGCACGGATCGAAGTCAGGTCCCTGGCACTGAGGCAGCAGTGGCGACCGCTGAGGGACAATGCCACACAGAGTCCACCGACTAGGTCAGTGATTAAGGAGCATGGATTTAACTTGTCAGCAGGATTGGAGGTAAACTGAGGATTGACCTTTTTTAAACTAGAAGGTGGGTGGAGTCTGGAACTCTGTTCAAAAGTATAGAGCAGGTAGAAAACCTAAATTCATTTTAAAAAAGATATCTGGACCGACACGAAGTCCTGTGATCTCCAGGATTGCAGAGGGTGGGGCTTGGTGGTTTCATTTTAAGCTGACACAGACAGGTTAACGTTTTGTAACATCTTTCTCTGCTAGGATTCTAGTTTTCCCCTTTTTGTGTGTTCGCCCTTAGACAGAAGCTAGAAAGATCCAATGTTTCTCAGAGAATGGAGCAGATCATTGGCAGAGACTAGATGGGTGTAAATCTGTCCTAAATGGGGGATTGTGGAACATGCTACGGATCAATGTTGGCTTCAATTGAAGTGAGAAAGTCCAACCTTGTAATTTAGCGTGGCAGACCCACTAGCAAGCTCTGACAACAGCAATACGATAATGACCAGATCATGTTCCAAGTGATGCAACATTAAATCGATATAATTGCCTAGATACCATAGTCATAGAGTCATAAAGATGTACAGCATGGAAACAGACACTTCGGTCCAACCCTTCCATGCCAACCAGATATTCCAACTCAATCTAGTACCATCTGCCAGCACCTGGCCCAGATCCCTCCAAACCCTTCCTATTCATCTACCCATCCAAATGCCTCTTAAATGTTGCAATTGTACTAGCCTCCACCACATCCTATGGCAGCTCATTCCATACGCATACCACCTTCTGCGTGAAAACACTGCTCGAGGTCTCTTTTATATCTTTCCCCTCTCACCCTAAACCTATGCCCTCTAGTTCTGAACTCCCGACCCCAGGGAAAAGACTGTGTCTATTTATCCTATCAATGCCCCTCATAATTTTGTAAACCTCTATAAGGTCACCCCTCAGCCTCCGACGCTCCAGGGAAAACAGCCCCAGCCTGTTCAGCCTCTCCCTGTAGTTCAGATCCTCCAACCCTGGCAACATCCTTGTAAATCTTTTCTGAACCCTTTCAAGTTTCACAACATCTTTCCAATAGGAAGGAGACCAGAATTGCACGCAATATTCCAACAGTGGCCTAACCAATGTCCTGTACAGCCGCAACATGACCTCCCAACTCCTGTACTCAATACTCTGATCAATAAAGGAAAGCATATCAAACGCCTTCTTCACTATCCTACATGCCTGCAACTCCACTTTCACGGAGCTATGAACCTGCACTCCAAGGTCTCTTTGTTCAGCAACATTCCCTAGGACCTTAAATGTATAAGTCCTCCTAAGATTTTCTTTCCCAAAATGCAGCATTTATCTGAATTAAACTCCATCTGCCACTTCTCAGCCCGTTGGCCCATCTGGTCCAGATCCTGTTGTAATCCAAAGTAACCCTCTTCGCTGTCCACCACACCTCCAATTTAGGTGTCATCTGCAAACTTACTAACTGTACCTCTTATGCTCGCATTCAAATCATTTACGTAAATGACAAAAAGTAGAGGGCCCAGCAACGATCCTCGTGACACTCCACTGGTCACAGGCCTCCAGTCTGAAAAACAACCTTCCACCGCCACCCTCTGTCTTCTACCTTTGAGCCAGTTTTATATCCAAACTGTATAGTGCTCCCTGTTTTCCATGAGATCTAACCTTGCTAATCAGTCTCCCATGGGGAACCTTGTCGAACACCTTACTGAAGTCCATATAGATCACAAATACTACCAGTGACAAATTTTAATGCTCTTACACTAAGAAACAGACAGAGAGACAGATAGACACAGCAAAGAAATGGGTCCTTTGCACACCAACAGTTACCAACCTATACTAATCCCATTTAACTGCACTTGTTTCATTGCCTACTATACTCTAGCATCTTAAGAAGCATCTGGATGAGCACTCCAATGTTGCGAGACTACCTGCCTCCATGACCCTTTCAGGCAACGCATTCCACGTTGCCACCACCCTCTGGGTGAACAAATCCTTCCTCAGAGACGTTCTAAGCCACTTACTCATCTTAAACCGGTGACCTCCGGTCTTAGACATGTCTATCATGGGGAAAAGATTCTCATCAACCACCCCACCTATGCCCCCTCAGCCCCCAGGAAAACAAACCCAACCTATCCAGTCTCTTCTCATAACAGACTTTCTATCCCAACACCATCCTGGTGAATCTCTTCTGCAACTTCTCCAGTGTAAATATATCCTTAGACAGTGACACAACCAGAGGAGCACACAGCATTCCATCTGTGGCCTGGTCAATGCACAAGTTGCAACAAGACTTCCCTGCTCCTATATGTTACACCTCAGTGAATCTCTTGTGCTTTCTTCACTTCTCTATCAACTGGTGCTGACATCTTCAAGGATCTATGGCCTTGCACAATAAGGTTTGTTTGTTTCCGAGTACTCCCCATGGACCTACCATTCATTCTGTAAATCCTTTCTTTGTTAGCCCTTCCAAAATGCATCACCTTACTTTGATCATTAAGAAATTGTTTTGAATTCTTCTTTGAAATAATTCCATGGAACCTTTTACATTTAACTACAGTAGACGAGGCCTTAGTTTAATGTTTCACTGGAATGCGGTACATCCAGCAACACAGCACTCACTCAGCAATGAACTGAAGCATCGGTCCCTGGAACAAGACTTTATGATGATGATTACCTACAGTATGGAAACAGGCCCTTTGGCTCAACAAGTCCACACCGACCCTCCAAAGAATATCAGACCCATTTTCCTTTGACTAATGCACCTAACACTACGGGCAATTTAGCATGGCCAATTTACCTGGCCTGCACATCTTTGGACTGTGGCAGGAAACCAGTGCACTCAGAGGAAACCCACGCAGACACGGAGAGAACATACAAAGTCCACACAGACAGACAGTCATCCAAAGCTGGAATTGAACCTGGGACCCTGGTGCTGGGAGGCAGCAGTGCTAACCACTGAGCCACTGTGTCACATGAATGTCTGCTACCACTTTAACATGACAGACAGTACAGATTTGAAATACAACACATAGTCAATGTCTTGCCAGGCAGTTAAGCAGATATAGATCATAGTCTGACTATGACATAGATCCTTTCAGCAGAACATCCAGCCAGTTCTGAAGAAGGGTCATTGGACTTGATTCATCAACTTTTGTTTTTCTCTCCACAGATGCTGGCAGATCAGAGCTTCACTAGCAGTTTCTGCTTTTGCATCCAGCCAACATGATTTGTACAGGTATTCACTGTGACCCTCAGTGTAAAAGGGCACGTAGTTTAAGGTATGAATAAAATACATCATGTGTGCAACATCCAGATTCCTCGTTCTCTACAAAAATGCAGGACATCTATTTCCAGTTGACGAGAGATTCCTCCTCCTCACCTGGCCTCAAATATCCACATTAAACCAGATTGCCCAATCTTTCCCAGTCCTATCTGTAGTCTCAGCAGTGATCAATACTTAGTTCTGGCCTGGCTAGGATGACTAAAGGTGCAATATATCAGATTGCCCATCAGCTCTCAAGGACAGGAATGCCCCCAGAGGGCTGTGTGTCTGACCCTCACCTCTTCAAGAGTGCTCAGGATACATTATGACTAAGGGTGAGCCCTATTGAGCATTGGGTTACAGCAGCGCTCATTTTTCTCCAAGGCAGGGCTGTATAAAAACCCCATGAAATTCAATAGTTAGGCTGTCTGGAAGTCAGTATGGGTGGATATCAGCAACCTCACCCTTAACTGTGCTGAATGTGATAGCCAAGTAATCATTCGACTCTCATCTTCTAGGTTCATTCATTTTACTTAACCATATAAGCGAGGGAGCAGAGTCTTGTTGATGTCATGAGGGCTATATAAGTTAGCATTAGATGATGTAATGCCTCACAATTGAATACCATGCCAAATTTCATTACTAGCCTGTTCGATGAAGACAGGTCACTTATATGATGTTGGAGAAGTGACACAGCATCTGTGAAACTCCAAGTTACCATATCTGGGAAGCAAAAAACTGGCAGAAGAGAAAATTTGATTTGAGAAATGAGTAGACAGCTGGAAAAGAAGGTTCAATTTCCATTGCCACTCTTAACAAGCTTCAGTGAGTGGCACCGAGGATTCTGGCTCCAATCAGTAAATGAGCTCATTACTGTGCTAAAGTACAGTAATGAAGCAGTGTCATATTAGAGGTGGGAGCCTTCAAAGATTGCTCATTCAACTGGCAAAGATAACAATCCAAAATTTCGACTATCTTCACACAATTCTGCTGATGCACCAGGTGATGTTTAACTTCGTGAGGCTGGAAGTTTGGCCAAAGTCTTCCTTGTGACACTGGGAACAGGCCATTTGGGGCTTATGCCCCAAACGTCCCTCTCCTCAGATGATGCCTGACCGGCTGTGCTTTTCCAGCGCCACACTTTTTGACTCTGGATCTCCTGCCTCACTTTTTCCCCCATTTGAAAGCCCCAGCTGTTGTTGGTGTTTGGGTGTCGGAATCCATTCACTCCAGGCTGGCTGTATCCATTACTCCATCTTGGTTATGTTGTGGTGGTGCTGGCGGTGCTCGGGTCTCTTGGCAGCTGCAGCAGTGGCCGGTGAGGGGACCGACTCCGGGCTGAAATCAGCAGGCCCGCAGCCTGGAGTTTTGGTGGCGGTTGTAGCGGTGGCGCAGGGACGCCCAGCTGAGGGAGGTTCGAGGCGGCTCGCCCATTGCAGCGGTGTCACTGCCGGGGCTGGGGAGTGTAGGCCTGAAGCAGGGACTCTTGGCAGGGTCTCCTGGGGCATCCTGAGTCGTCGTTTCTGTACTCAGAGCAGGGACTCCTTAAGGCCAAACTTGTGTAGACGTTGCAGAAGCCCTAGACCTGTGTTTGGGACACTGATCAATGAAGATGATATCTATTTAAGTACCTTTACTTTAAAATGGCGCCAGATTGTGGCGTCAAAACGCTTTTCTCTGTATCGCCTCAGAATGCGTGACAATAAACTATTCATTCATTCATGTTGTTAGGCCCGCGAGCCCTGACACTCCCATCCACCCTCACCCCAACCTTAAACCCTCATGCCATCAATACCAACTCATCCATTCCTCCAGCATTTTGGGCCCTTGTATCCTCGACGATAACTGGAAAGCTTGTTACACACAACACTCTCTCCCCTGCTGACAGAAACTGGGTCTATTGGAAATGAGAAGGGGATTTCTGCATCCAGATCCTGCTCACAACTTAAATATCCAGAGATTCTTCTGATGTATAAAAATTCAGTCCTTGGTTAACAAATTGGCTCCCATAACAACAATTGCGAAATTCTGTTCATGTAGGGGTATGGGTGGGTTGTGCTTCGGCGGGTCTGTGTAGACTTGTTGGGCCGAAGGGCCTGTTTCCACACTGTAAGTAATCTAATCTAATCTAAAAAATTCATTATGGACTCCTCCAACCCTTTAAACTGTAGATTTCTTTGCTTTTCCAACTCTGGCTTCTTATAGAGTCATAGTTATCAAGATATTGGAACGAGCTACCAGAGGATGTGGTGGAGGCTGGTACAATTACAACATTTAAGAAGCATTTGGGTAAGGGGTTTGGAGGGATATGGGCTGGGTGCTGGCAGGTGGGACTAGATTAGGTTGGGATATCTGGTCAGCATGGACGGGTTGGACTGAAGGGTTTGTTTCCATGCTGTACATCTCTATGACTATGTACAAAGAAGCAGAGCTTCGGTCTAACTCATCCATACCGACCTGATAATCTAAACTAATCAGTCCCATTTCCCAGCACTTAGCCCATATCCCTCTAACCCCTTTCTATTCATATACAGCATTTAAGATGTACCTGGATGGGTAATTGTACCAGCCTCTGCCAATTCCTATGGCAGCTCATTCCATACACACACCACCCTTTGTGTGAAAATGTTGCTCCTTTGGTCCCTTTTATATCTTTCCCCTCTCACTGTAAACTTATGGTTCTGGACTTGCCCACCCCAGGGAAAAGATCTTGTCTATTTAACTTAACCATGGCCCTCATGATTTTATAAACCTCTAAGGTCACCCTTTAGCTTCCAATGCTCCAGGGAAAACTCGCCCCAGCCTATTCTGCCTCTCCCTATAGCTCAAACCCTCCAGCCCTAGCAACATTCCTGTAAATCTTTTATGTTTCACACTATCAAGTTTCACACCAAACCTCCGATAGGAGCGAGACCAGAATTGCACACAGTATTTCAAAAGTGACCTAACCAATATCCTGTACAGGCACAACATGACCTAACAACTCCTAAACTCAATGCTCTGACCAATAAAGGAAATTGTACCAAATGCCTTCACTATCCCACCTACCTGCAACTCCACTTTAAAGGAACCTTGAACCTGTACTCTAAAGTGCCTTTGTTCAGCAACTTTCCCCAGGACCTTATCATTAATAAATCCTGCACCGAACTGCCTTTCCAAAATGCAGCACCTCATATTTATCTAAATTAAACTCCATCTACCACTTTTGGCCCAATGGCCCGTCTGATCAAGATCCTGTCATAATGAGGTAACCTATGCTGTCCGCTATACCTCCAAATTTGTGTCATCTGCAAACGTACTAACTATACCTCTAATGCTCACATTCAAATCACTTCTACAAATGACAAAAAGCAGTCATCATAACACCAATCTCTGTGACACACCACTGGTAACAGGCATCCAATCTGTCTTCTACTTTTGAGTCAGGTCTGTATTCAAATGGATAGTTGTCCCTGAATTCCATGTCATCTAACTTTGCTAACCAGTCTACCATGAGGAACCTTGTCGGACGCCTTACTGAAGTCCATATAGATCCTGTAGCATTTGAGGAGCAGGGAAAAAAAAAAGACATTTCGGGCAAAAGCCCCTCATCAGGGATCAACATCAGCTGATGAAGGGCTTTTGCCTGAAACGTTGATTTACCTGCTTCTCGGATGCTGTCTGACCTGCTGTGCTTTTCAATCACCACCCTAATCTTGACTCTAATCGCCAGCAACTGCAGTCTCACTTCTGCCTAGTCCATACAGACCATGTCCGTTGCTCTGCCCTTATCAAAAAAACTCAATCAAGTTAGCAAGACATGATTTCCCAAGCAAAGACATGTTGACTACCTCTAAACAATCATTTGTGTTTGTCATTTTCACCAAATCATTCAGATATCTAAGTGCAAAGCTCTGTAATTCCATCCTGCCATATCTCTACTCATTCAATACTCTGTTACTCATATCCTTACTCATGCAAAGAAAATCCTTTATTTGCTTATAAAGGACATAAGGATTAGGAGTAGGCAATACAGGCCCTTGAGCTATTTAACATGATCATGGCTGATCTCATTTTGACCTCAACACCACTTTCCCACCTGCTCCCCATAAACCTTTAATCCATTACAAACTTAAAATCTCTCTCAAAATTTATTCAGTGTCCCAATATCCATCACACTGTGGGGTAGTGACCTCAGAGTCACAACTAGTTGAGAAAAGTAATATTTGTTTTAAATTTGCCAGTCCTTGGCCTAAATATATCACCTACATACTTGAGTGATCCTGGTAAAACATTTCATTTCTAAATTCACACAATTGTCTTCAAAACCATCCATAGCCTTCCTCCCTTTGTAATTTCCTCCACCCACACCTCAAAGGCTTCAGCCTCTTGGACATCTCTGATTTTAATCACTTGACCAGTGGTGGTTGCTGTCTCTACCCTGAAGTTCTTAAATTCCCTCCTGAAGCCTTTCCACATTGGTTTCCTAAATCATCTAAGTTTTTGGTGACCTTGGCTCAGTATTCTAGTTTTGATTTATTTGCCTGCAAAATACCTCCAAGGTTTAATTTTGTTAAAATTTCCATATAAGTACTCGATTAACCTGACCAGCATTGTACTTTCAATTAACACTTCCAAGGGTAGATGATCTGATATTCATTTTTGCTAACATAAGCATTTGCACAGTACAGAATCAGATTTAAACCATCATCCTCTCAACCAAACAATTGCTGGCAGGGTAATATAAAGCTGGAAAAGCAATTAGTTAAAAAGGACAGACACTGTACATATTAATATTTATTAACAACCTGGATTTTGCATTTTCAGAACAAACTGATTTTGGATGAGTTCAGGTGGCAATAAGGATGTTCAAGTAGCTTAATTTTTTAATGCACATTTAGGGAGAGGTTACATTTCATTTAAAGGGTTAAGAAAGCTGAAGCAGTCTGCTATTTTACAGCAAGATATAGAGACGTGAAGATGCCAAGGTATACCAACTGTGATGCCCAAGTAACAAATCTGAACCCAAATCTCTTTAAAACCATAGAGGGGAATCTTTTCTCCATTTTGTGAACTGGTTTATTAAACCAAGCAACAGCCCTATCCTGCTCTGTATTGAAGAACTAACAATTGGCTGATTTTGATAAATGTAACCTGTATTATAGGATAGTGTTTCAAATCCATCATAGAATGTTGCAAAACTGCAATTTTATTTCCAAAAATACTGTTAAGCTTGAAAGATTGGTATAATGACCTTTCTCAAAGGTATCTTGACAGCAAGGTGCTGACTGAAGTAATCATTTGGCCAAAATAAAGGCAAAAGATGAGGAAAGCTTTTTGAAAGCCTTTTTCATTAAGGCTTCTTGTTCCAACAGTTGGTTTACAGAGAACCTTATTTTGCAACTTTATAATATTCATAGCAGCGGATACTTGGTTAATGCTATTCTCAAATAAATGAGATTTTTCACACAGTTTTCACAATCTATGCTAGAGAACCTAACTACTTTAACTGACTAAAGTCTTTGCCAGGGAAAAATCAGCCAATGTTGATGACTGTTGTATTATAAGATTAATTAATACACAATTAATCTAATTTAATTGATAATAAATGCTTGCTTTCATACCCAGTGCTGAAATAATTTTGGTTCCTATAAAGCTCTTTAACTGGAACCATAGACAGGCCTGTGTCCAGGGCACATACAGAATTGAGAATGATGTGATAGCAAAAGCCAAGAGAAGAAAATTCTTATATGTTTTAAATTTCTGTAAATATGAATAGACACAACATTAATGTTGAGAATTATCAATTCCCAAATTAAACAAAACATCCATAACTATTTTAAAAAAACCCACCTAGTATGAATGACATCGATATACTGATTTCAAGGACATTGCAGTAAGAGATTAAGGAAGCCATTACAAATCCTTTCAGAAATATATTTATAGATTAAGCCACACAGATAGAACACTTGAGGCCCATTTTGCACAACAGGTACACCTCCTTAGATCTTTTGTACTTGTCTCTTAATTGTTTCCTTCTAACGGTGCATTTGAGTTTAGTGGATATTACCCAAACAGTTTATTTTTTTCAAAAAGCACCAACAATCTATATAACACAGTACCAACGAACTTACATGTGAACAAAGACGCTCACCTTTTTGACTTGATCAGCCTTTAATTCTGTAAAGAAGTAGGCCAAAACCTGTGCAGCTATCATCCTGCCTGGAATTCAGGAAACAATTCACACACACAAGCTTCAAAGTAGCGGCTGCAGCTACAGTAAATTCTCAATAGCTTTGTGTAAGTATACAATCCGTCTTGCCTCTCCTGAAGTAAGCGCACTTACTTCTATTTTCAAACAATTTAGACTAAAATCCTATACTCATCAGGGCTATTCCTCGTGTACAAGTTGAGTGATGCAGTAACCTTTTCAGTATGATACGGTAATGCAGTAGAGCCAGCCCACTTCCTGTGTTGTAATCAGTTTACTGGGACAGCCTTTGCTGCATAAGGAAAGGAGCAGAACCCTTGAGCTCTGAATGGCTGCACCCACCTTCCCCATACAGGAAGCTGTGTGGGTGTGGGGAGTCCTGGATGTAATTGATGCATCATGGCACGCTCTTCACGTCTTCAAACCAATGATTTGACCTCTAACTCACATTGTAAGAGATGCAGAGGTCATTTATTCAATTTAATTACATTCTTTGAATAAGGAATAAAATGAACTTAACGCCGCTACAAACATTCGTTTTTAATGACAATTATAGTTTTACTATGCATTTCCACATACTTTGAATAAAAGAACTTCTCGTAAATAATTTAGCATACATTGTTTCTTCACTCACTCTACCTCATTCTAAATGAAGTCTACAATTCTGGGAAGGATTGAGCATCGAATACATATTCTACTGCGGTATGAAGTGTATCTTTGAGATTGCAATGTAAACTGCAAAATGGACTTAAAAACCGTAATTTGAGCACACCCCAGTTCTCATGTGACCAGTCAGTCACAACTTCTGTTGCGACTCTCATTGTTAATCCCCAATCCTCCCTCCTTCCCTTATCCTTTTATTGCACTGAAAAGACACACTGTGTCCACACCTTTGTAGTCTGTTGAACTGCTACCGTAATACTTGGCTTTGTATCAAAAAGTAAAGTTTCAATGTTCAAGCTTTCCAAGTTTAAAGTAGCCACTTACTACAATAAAAAAATTAAACATTTATGCCTCTCTATAATCCAATGCCAAGCTCTCCTCGCAAATTACCATAGCAACCTTTATCCAACATTCCACAAAATATGATCAGAGGGCTAAATAAAATCTCAGTGTTTCACGTTTCCTAGAACCTCCCTGCATCTACGTTTCACACTGCTCCTTATCAACAGTGTTTGCAGCTATTGCTATGAAGCTGGGATGATTTAAAAAAAACATGAATTGTCAAATGCATAACTTTGATCATTTTGTAATTACTTTTCAAAGAACAGACCGAAAACCTACTCTAAATGCTGGAAACCCAAAATTATATTGTCAATGTAGTTGAAGCAGCAATAACATTGCTAACCTTCAGGATTGACTGGGAGATTCCACAGAGCAAAGATTAATCTCAAGGGAAATCTAAAGGCTTTTTCCCCAGGGTTGAAGTTCCAATTACAAGGCAACACAGGTTCAAGGTGAGAGGGGAAAAGTTTAAAGGAGGTGTGCAAGGGAAGTTTTTCGCACAGAGAGGTATAGGAGCCTGAAACACTGCCAGAAGCAGGTAAGTTGGCAATATTTAAGATGCATTTGGGTGGTTACATGAATAGTGAGGGATAAGACTAAATAAGGGCAGAGGTTTGTTTTTAGTTTAGTTCGGGCTTGAAGATCAGCACAAGCTTGGAGGGTTGAAGGGTCTGTTCCTGTTCTTTTGAAACTGCTCAAAGCAAGCAAGACATAAAAATTATAAATGACATGGATTTCTTTGATAACTTTTAATTGTTAGTTATTAAATTATTAGCAATAGAAAAGGCAATTTACTGGATAGGACAGTTCAGAGGCAAGATTTCCATTGATAAAATTTGCAGGAATACAGTCAATTGGAATTGGCACATCAAGGTAGGAACTGGGGAGAGATAGAGACCAACAATTCATTGTATTGATCCTTTGGAACTGGAAGAAGTTAAGGATTTAATATAAAAGCAGAAACTGCTGGAGAAATGCATCAGGTCTGGCAGCATCTGTGGAAAGAGAGAGAAACAAAGTTGACATTGAGCCCAAGTCATATTGAACTCAAAATGGTAATTCTGTTTCTCTCTCCACTGTGAGTTTCTCCAGCATATTGTTTCAGATCTGCAGTACTTTGTTTTTATGAGAGATTTTATAGGTGGAGACTGATGGGGTACAAGTTGGATACAAGGAATCCCTATCATGGTTTTGGGAGGAAGATGAAGGATGTCCAGGAATGGAATGGACACTTTCAAGGATGGTCGATCAGGAATCCTCAGTCATGTGAAGAAAAGGGAAGGCAAAACAGAAACATTGGATTGAAAATTGCTGAGTTCAGCAAGGTACAACAAAGATGGAGAAACTAGGAAATTGAACATCAATTTTAAAGGAAGTGCTATGGGAAAAAATGTAAAATAAGACAAAAATGTGAAACAAGATAGAAATGACTGACGAAACTCTGCAGGCCTGGCAGCATCTGTGAGAAGAAAGCATGGCTAATGTTTCGAGTCTGGTGACTTTTCTTCAGAACTGACAGCAGCTAGGAAAAGCTGGTAATTATGCTGAAGACAAAGTTTGTGGTGGGGGTGGATGGAGTGGGAAGGGAAAGTGAGTGAATTGATGGAGATGAAGCCCAGAGACACAGATATGAAACAGGTAGGAAAACCAGGAGATTATGGATGGCAAGCCAATACAGAAGAAAAGTAATAATAAAAGCTAAGAGTAGGAGAGATTGGGTGAGCTGTGCTGAAAAGAGGCCATATTATGTGATAACAGGCCTGAGAGTGGGTGAAAATGGGTTGGTTGTGCTAAAAGTAAAAAATGAGGTCTGCAGATGCTGGAGATCACAGCTGAAAATGTGTTGCTGGTCAAAGCACAGCAGGCCAGGCAGCATCTCAGGAATAGGGAATTCGACGTTTCGAGCATAAGCCCTTCATCAGGAATGAGAGAGAGTAGCCAAGCAGGCTAAGATAAAAGGTAGGGAGGAGGGACTTGGGGGAGGGGTGATGGAGGTGGGATAGGTGGAAGGAGGTCAAGGTGAGGGTGATAGGCTGGAGTGGGGTGGGGGCGGAGAGGTCAGGAAGGAGATTGCAGGTTAGGAGGGCGGTGCTGAGTTGAGGGAACCGACTGAGACAAGGTGGGGGGAGGGGACATGAGGAAACTGGAGAAATCTGAATTCATACCTTGTGGTTGGAGGGTTCCCAGGCGGAAGATGAGGCGCTCCTCCTCCAGCCGTCGTGTTGTTATGTTCTGCCAGTGGAGGAGTCCAAGGACCTGCATGTCCTCGGTGGAGTGGGAGGGAGAGTTAAAGTGTTGAGCCACGGGGTGGTTGGGTTGGTTGGTCCGGGTGGCCCAGAGGTGTTCTCTGAAGCGTTCCGCAAGTAAGCGGCCTGTCTCCCCAATATAGAGGAGGCCACATCGGGTGCAGCGGATGCAATAGATGATGTGTGTGGAGGTACAGGTGAACTTGTGGCGGATATGGAAGGATCCCTTGGGGCCTTGGAGAGAAGTGAGTGTGGAGGTGTGGGCGCAAGTTTTACATTTCCTGCGGTCGCAGGGGAAAGTGCCGGGGGTGGAGGTTGGGTTGATGAGGGGTGTGGATCTGACGAGGGAGTCACGAAGGGAGTGGTCCTTGCGGAACGCTGATAGGGGAGGGGAGGGAAATATATCCTTGGTGGTGGGGTCCGTTTGGAGGTGGCGGAAATGACGGCGGATGATACGTTGTATGCAGAGGTTGGTGGGGTGGTAGGTGAGAACCAGTGGGGTTCTGTCTTGGTGGCGGTTGGAGGAGCGGGGCTCAAGGGCGGAGGAGCGGGAAGTGGAGGAGATGCGGTGGAGGGCATCGTCGATCACGTCAGGGGGGAATCTGCAGTCCTTGAAGAAGGAGGCCATCTGGGCTGTGCGGTGTTGGAACTGGTCCTCCTGGGAGCAGATGCGGCGGAGACGAAGGAATTGGGAATATGGGATGGGGTTTTTGCAGGGGGCAGGGTGGGAGGAGGTGTAGTCCAGGTAGCTGTGGGAATCAGTCGGTTTATAGTAGATGTCTGTGTTGAGTCGGTCGCCCGAGATAGAGATGGAAAGGTCTAGGAAGGGGAGGGAGGAGTCTGAGACAGTCCAGGTGAATTTAAGGTCGGGATGGAAGGTGTTGGTAAAGTTGATGAACTGTTCAACTTCCTCGTGGGAGCACGAGGCAGCGCCGATACAGTCATCGATGTAGCGGAGGAAAAGATGGGGGTTGGTGCCAGTGTGGTTGCGGAAGATGGACTGTTCCACATATCCTACGAAGAGGCAGGCATAGCTGGGGCCCATGCGGGTGCCCATGGCAACTCCTTTAGTTTGGAGGAAGTGGAAGGATTGAAAAGAGAAGTTATTCAGGGTGAGGACCAGTTCAGTCAGTCGAAGGAGGGTGTCAGTGGAAGGGTACTGGTTGGTGCGGCGGGAAAGGAAGAAGCGGAGGGCTTTGAGTCCTTCGTGATGGGGGATGGAGGTGTACAGGGACTGGATGTCCATAGTGAAAATAAGGCGTTGGGGACCGGGGAAGCGAAAATCCTGGAGGAGGAGGAGGGCGTGGGTGGTGTCCCGAACGTAGGTGGGGAGTTCTTGGACTAAAGGGGCCAGGACCGTGTCGAGGTATTGGGAGATGAGTTCGGTGGGGCAGGAGCAGGCTGATGAGTTCGGTGGTTCAGAGAACACCTCTGGGCTGCCCGGACCAACCAACCCAACCACCCCGTGGCTCAACACTTTAACTCTCCCTCCCACTCCACCGAGGACATGCAGGTCCTTGGACTCCTCCACCGGCAGAACATAACAACACGACGGCTGGAGGAGGAGCGCCTCATCTTCCGCCTGGGAATCCTCCAACCACAAGGTATGAATTCAGATTTCTCCAGTTTCCTCATTTCCCCTCCCCCCACCTTGTCTCAGTCGGTTCCCTCAACTCAGCACCGCCCTCCTAACCTGCAATCTCCTTCCTGACCTCTCCGCCCCCACCCCACTCCGGCCTATCACCCTCACCTTGACCTCCTTCCACCTATCCCACCTCCATCGCCCCTCCCCCAAGTCCCTCCTCCCTACCTTTTATCTTAGCCTGCTTGGCTACTCTCTCTCATTCCTGATGAAGGGCTTATGCTTGAAACGTCAAATTCCCTATTCCTGAGATGCTGCCTGGCCTGCTGTGCTTTGACCAGCAACACATTTTCAGCTGGTTGTGCTAAAAGCAAACAATGTCATAATAGGACTGGGTGTGAGGGTGAGTAACAAACATGGAATGGTGGAATCAGGCTCTAAAGTTGTTGAACTCAATGTTGAGGCCCAGATGCTGCAGGGTCCCCAAGTAGAAAATGAGATGCTGTTCTTTGGACTTGTGCTGATGCTGTCTGGAACAGCCCTGTGACAAAAATGTCAGCCAGGGAACACGGTGGTGTGTTAATATAACAGTCAACTGGAAGCCATTGGTCATTTTTATAGACAGAATGTAGGTGTTCTGCAAAGTAGGCACCCAGTCTATGCTTTGTCTCCCAAATGTAAAGAAGACCACAGTGTGAGCAGTGAATATGGTTAATTAGATCGCATGAAGTACAAGCTGTTTCACCCGGAAGATGTGTCTGGAGCCTTGGATGAGTTGAGAGGAGATAAATGGACAGGTGTTACACCTTTTGTGATTGTATGGGCAGGTTCCATGTGTCGAGGTGGTGTTGGGAGTGGACCAGGGTGTCCTGAAGGGAACAGTCCCTGCAGAGCATGTATCTAGTTGTGGCATCCTGTTGGAGGTGACGGAAATGGCCAATTTCAATTGGATGTGGAGGTGGTGATGGCCAGGTGCATCCTATCATTGTTGTGGAAAGAAAGATGTAGCGGGAAATGAACTGGATACAGCTAATGGCCCTGTCGACCACAAATAGGGAATCTTTGAGGAAAATGGTGAGCATTTCTGAGACCCACATGTGAAAGGTGGTACCTTTAGAACAGATGCAAGCAAGACTAGGAGAATGGGATGGAGTCTTTACAGGAAATAGGGTGAGAGGATACATAATCAGTACGGAAACAGATCCTTCAGCACCAAAAGGATGTGGACGCTTTGGAGAGGGTGCAGGGAAGGTTTATGAGGATGTTGTCTGGTATGGAAGGTCCTAGCTATGAAGAGAGATTGATTAGGTTAGGTTTGTTTTCATTAGAAAAGAGGAGATTGAGGGGGGGACCTGATTGAGGTTTTCAAAGTCATGAAGAGTATAGACAGGGTAGATAGCGATAAGCTTTTTCCCAGGGTGATGGGTGCTTCGAGAGGTCACGCTTTCAAGGTGAGAGGTGAAAAGTTTGAGGGGGAATACACGCAGAAAGTACTTTACACAGAGGGTGGTGGGCGTCTGGAATGCATTGCCAGCAGAAGTGATAGAGGCAGGCACGGTAGATTCATTTAAAATGCATCTGGAAGATGAGTCGGTGGGGAGCAGAGGGATATAGATGCTTAGGAATTGGGTGACAGGTTCAAACAGTAGGTTTAAATTCGCTCAGGCATAGGGGGAGGGGGGGAGCTGAGGGCCTGTCCCTGGGCTGTAAATTTTATTCATTCTTTGTTCTTTGTCCAGGCTGACCAGATATCCTAACTTAATCTAGTCCCATTTGCCAGCACTTAGCCCATATCCCTTTAAAACTTTCCTATTCATGTACTCAGTCTTTTAAATGTTGCAATTGTACTAACCTCCATCACTTCCTCTGGCAGCTCATTCCATACACACACCACCCTCTGCATGAAAAATTGCCCCTTAGGTCATTTTTAAATCTACCCAAAACTTTTGCTTTCTAGTTCTGGACTCCTCCATCCCAGCAAAAAGACCTTGCCCAGTTACCCTATTCACACCCTGCATGATTTTTATCAAACTCTCTATGATCATCCCTCAGCCTCTAACACTATGGGGAAGACAGCCCCAGCCTACTCAGCCTCTCTCTATAGCTCAAATCGTCCAACTCTGGCAACATCCTTATAAATGTTTCCTGAACCCTTTTAAGTTTCACAACATCCTTCCAATAGGAGGGAGACCAGAATTGCATGCAATATTCCAAAAGTGGCCTAATCAATGTCCTGTACAGCTGCAACATGACTTGCCAATTCTGATACTCAATGCTCTGATCAATAAAGACCAATAAAGACCACTCGCCTTCTTCACTATCATATTTATCTGTGACCTCACTTTCAAGGAACTGTGAACCTGCACTCCTAAGGTCTCTTTGTTCAGCAACTTTACCATTAAGTGTATAACTCCTGCCTGATTTGCCTTTCCAAAATGCAGCACCTCATATTTATCTAAAGTATGCTGCTACTGCCTTTATATCCATCTAATGATTTGCTCGATCTCTGCTGTCTATACCTGATGTATGCTTCCTTCTTTTTCTTAACCAAAACCTCAATTCCTCCAGTCAGCCAACATTCCTGTCACCACCAGCCTTGCCTTTCACTCTAACGGGAATATACTGTCTCTGGACTCACGATATCTCATTTTTGAAGACTTCCCATTTTCTAGCCATCCCTTTATCTGTGAACATCCGCCCACAATCAACTTTTAAAAGTTCTTGCCTAAATTGGCCTTCCCTCAATTTAGAACTTTGGTCTATCTGTTCCACCATTATTTTAAAACTAATATAATTATGGTCGCTGGCCCCAACCTTCTCTCCCACTGATACCTCAGTCACTTGATCTGCCTTCTTTCCCAATAGTAGGTCACATTTTGCACGTTCTACAGGAGTACATCCACATACTGAATTAGAAAATTTTCTTATACACAACTAAAAAATTCCTCTCCATCTAAACCCTTAACACTATGGAAGTCCCAGTCTATGTTTGGAAAGTTAAAATGCCCGACCATAACCGCCCTTACAGATAACTGAGATCTCCTTACAAATTTGTTTCTTAATTTCCCGCTGACTATTGCGGGGGGGGGGTGGTGGGGGGTGGTCCTTAATTACAATAAGGTGATCTCTTATTTCTCAGTTCTAGCCAAATAGAAATTTGCTAGAACTGCTTGGGAGGATTTAAACTAGTAAAGCGGGGGGGTGGGACCCAGGGAGATAGTGAGGAAAGAGATCGATCTGAGATGGGTACAGCTGAGAACAGAAGTGAGTCAAACAGTCAGGCAGGCAGGGACAAGCGAGGAATAATAAATTAAACTGCATTTATTTCAATGCAAATGGCCTAACAGGGAAGGCAGATGAACTCAGGGTATGGTTAGGAACATGGGACTGGGATATCATAGCAATTACAGAAACATGGCTCAGGGATGGGCAGGACTGGCAGCTTAATGTTCCAGGATTCAAATGCTACAGGAAGGATAGAAAGGGAGACAAGAGAGGAGGGGGAGTGGCATTTTTAATAAGGGATAGCATTACAGCTGTGCTGAGGGAGGATATTCCTGGAAATACATCCAGGGAAGTTATTTGGGTGGAACTGAGAAATAAGAAAAGAATGATCATCTGATTGGGTTTGTTTTATAGACCCCCCAATAGTCAGAGGAAAATTGAGAAACAAACTTGTAAGGAGATCTCATCTATCTGTAAGAATAATAGGGTAGTTATGGTGGGGATTTTAACTTTCCAAACATCGACTGGGACTGCCATAGTGTTAAAGGTTTAGATGGAGAGGAATTTCTTAAGCGTGTGCAAGACAATTTTCTGATTCAGTATGTGGATGTACCTACTAGAGAAGGTGCAAAACTTGACCTACTATTGGCAAATAAGGCAGGGCAGGTGACTGAGGTGACAGTGCGGGAGCGCTTTGGGGCCAGCGACTATAATTCTATTTGTTTTAAAATAGTGATAGAAAAGGATAGACCAGTTCTAAGTTGGAGAAAGTCCAATTTTGACGGTATTAGGCAAGAACTTTTGAAAGCTGATTGGAGGCAGATGTTCGCAGGTAAAGGGACGGCTGGAAAATGGGAAGTCTTCAGAGATGAGATAACAAGAAAATCCAGAAAAAGTATATTCCTGACAGGGTGAAAGGGAAGGCTGGTAGGTATAGGGAATACTGGATGACTAAAGAAATTGAAGGTTTAGTTAAGAAAAAGCAGGAAGCATATGTCAGGTATAGACAGGATAGATTGAGTGAATCCTTCGAAGAGTATAAAGAAAGTAGGAGTATACTTAAGAGGGAAATCAGGAGGGCAAAACGGGGACATGAGATAGCGTTGGCAAATAGAATTAAGGAGAATCCAAAGGGTTTTTACAAATATATTAAGGACAAAAGGTTAACTAGGGAGAGAATAGGGCCCCTCAAAGATCAGCAAGTCGGCCTTTGTGTGGAGCCACAGAAAATGGGGGAGACACTAAATGAATATTTTGAATCAGTATTTACTGTGAAAAAGGATATGGAAGATATAGACTGTAGGGAAATAATGGTGACATCTTACAAAATGTTCAGATTACAGAGGAGGAAATGCTGGATGCCTTAAAACAGTTAAAGGTGGATAAATCCCCAGGACCTGATCAGGTGTACCCAAGAACTCTGTGGGAAGCTAGAGAAGTGATTGCTGGGCCTCTTGCTGAGATATTTGTATCATCGATAGTCACAGGTAAGGTGCCGAAAGACTGGAGGTTGGCAAACGTGGTGCCACTGTTTCAGAAGGGCGGTAAAGACAAGCCAGGGAACTATAGACTCGTGAGCCTGACCTCAGTTATGGGCAAGTTGTTGGAGAGAATCCTGAGGGACAGGATGTACATGTACTTGGAAAGGCAAGGACTGATTCGGGATAGTCAGTCGTGGGAAACCATATCTCACAAACTTGATTCTGTTTTTTGAAGAAGTAACAAAGAAGATTGATGAGGGCAGAGCAGTAGATGTGACCTATATGGACTTCAGTAAGGCGTTCAACAAGGTTCCCCATGGGAGACTGATTAGCAAGGTTAGATCTCACAGAATACAGGGAGAACTAGCCATTTGGATACAGAACTGGCTCAAAGGTAGAAGACAGAGGGTGGTGGTGGAGGGTTGTTTTTCAGACTGGAGCCCTGTGACCAGTGGAGTGCCACAAGGATTGGTGCTGGGTCCGCTACTTTTTTCCATTTACATAAATGATTTGGATGTGAGCATAAGAGGTACAATTAGTAAGTTTGCAGATGACACCAAAATTGGAGGGTGTAGTGGACAGTGAAGAGGGTAACCCTCAGATTACAACAGGATCTGAACCAGATGGGCCAATGGGCTGAGAAGTGGCAGATAGAGTTTAATTCAGATAAATGCAAGGTGCTGCATTTTGGGAAAGCAAATCTTAGCAGGACTTATACACTTAATGGTAAAGTTCTAGGGTGTGTTGCTGAACAAAGAGACCTTGGAATGCAGGTTCATAACTCCTTGAAAGTGGAGTCACAGGTAGATAGGATAGTGAAGAAGGCGTTTGGTATGCTTTCCTTTACTGGTCAGAGTATTTAGCACAGGAGTTGGGAGATCATGTTGCGGCTGTACAGGACATTGGTTAGGATACTGTTGGAATATTGTGTGCAATTCTGGTCTCCTTCCTATCAGAAAGATGTTGCGAAACTTGAAAGGGCTCAGAAAAGATTTACAAGGATGTTGCCAGGGTTGGAGGATCTGAGCTATTGGGAGAGGCTGAACAGGCTGGGGCTGTTTTCCCTGGAGCGTCGGAGGCTGAGGGTTGACCTTATAGAGGTTTACAAAATTATGAGGGGCATAGGTAGGATAAATAGACACAGTCTTTTCCCTGGGGTCGGGAGTCCAGAACTAGAGGGCATAGGTTTAGGGTGAGAGGGGAAAGATATAAAAGAGACCTAAGGGACAACTTTTTCACGCAGAGGTGGTACATGTATGGAATGAGCTACCATAGGATGTGGTGGAGACTGGTACAATTGCAACATTTAAGAGGTATATGAATAGGAAGGGTTCAGAGGGATATGGGCCGGGTGCTGGCAGGTGGGACTAGATTGGGTTGGGATATCTGGTCGGCACAGATGGGCTGGACCGAAGTGTCTGTTTCCATGCTGTCCACCTTTAGGACTCTATGACTCTATTAGTTCCAATGTGTACAACAACCTCCTGGTGGCCCTTCTCCACTTTGAGAACATACTGCACCCCCTCTGAGATATCCTTGATCTTGGCACTAGGGAGGCAACACACTATTCTGGTTTCTCACTGCCAGGCACAGAAACGTCTGTCCGTGTATCTAGAGAGGCCCCTTCACAATCAATTGCTTGGAACCTGACATATCCTTTATTAAATTAGAGCCATTCTTGGTATCAGAAACTTGGGTGTTCATGCTACATTCCCCTGAGAGTCCATCACCCCCTACATTTTCCAAACAGCATACTTGTTTGAGATGGGGATAGCACAGGAGACTCCTTCACTTCCTGTCACCCTCTCCTATCTTTTCGGAAGGTAACCTATCTACTTAACTGTATCTGCAGTTTTTGTCCCTTCCTATACCTACCATCCATCCACACCACTAACTCCTGTAAATTCCTTATTGCCTTTAACTGCCACTCCAACTGATCCATGCAATATAATAGGATTCACAATCAAAGACACTTCCTGCAGATTACATGGAAACTCTCCCTAATCGCCCATATCCGACAGGAAGAGCACATCACTCTGCTAAAGGCCATCTTTGCACCTTAACAATCTACAGACCCAGAAAATAGCACCGCCTTATTGTTCTAAAAGTACACTGCCGAGAGTGTGGTGCTAGAAAAGCACAGCAGGTCAGGCAGTATCTGAGGAGCAGGAGAATTGACGGTTCGGGTATAAGCCCTTCATCTGGGCAAACAAAACATTGCTCCAGGCTAACTTAGTACCTATGTTTTATATTTTTAAAACTTAATCAAGGGAGAGATCTCAATAAAACATATAATGAGAAAAAAACCCGCTCTACTCATTATCGTAGATTTACAACAAGGTTACACTTTAAAAACTATGCCATTAGTTTCTCCCGTTGTGAGCTCTCCCATACAGGTTCGTTCAAGGTCAGCTGTGAATTTAGCTGTTTGTTAACTTTTCCTATATGCACTCCGATGTCCAGACATACTTGAACTCAAACAGCTAAGGCAGTAGCTGTTCAGATTCACTGCTGAGTCAGACAGCAGTATAGGTTCCTTTCTCTGACCACGTGATCTCTGCCTTTGTCTGTCTTCCTGCTTTTAAAAGTGCCATTGTTTTGATCTTATTCTGCACCCCCCCCCCCCAAGTTCAAAAACAACGCAATAGCTTATAAAACAGTAATTACTGCTCCTGGACTTTGAGAAAATCTCTTCCAACTCCTAAAATACCTCAAAAAAGGAGCAGCTCTTAAAACTACAAATTTTTTTCCCATTCTCCACCTTGGATTACCCAGAATTCTGCTTTGATTTATTATTGTCAAATATACCTAGGTACAGTGAAAAGTTTTGTTTGAGTGCTGTACAGGCAGATCATTCCAAAGTGAATTAGAATATTAGAACAAAGCAAAGAATACAATGTTATGGCTGCAGAGAAGGTGTGCAAAGAGCAAGATCAACATTTAAGTGGCAGAGGTCTCCTTGGACATCTTCAATCTCTCCCTGCAGCAGGCCACTGTCCCTGCCTGTTTCAAGAGGGCCAACATCATCCAATTTGCCTATCAGATCAACAGGTCCACGTCAGATGCCATATCACTTACCCATCACCCCTCCCAAGAACATCTTGACACCAAGAACAGCTACATAAAAATCCTACTCATTGACTACAGTTCAACACTATTATCTCCTTGAGACTGATTGCTAAACTTAGTGATCTCAGACTAAGCCCTACTCTCTGCAACTGGATTCTCAGTTTCCTGACCCACAGACCACAATCATTGAAGATTGGGGACAATATTTCATCCTTAACTAACACTCAGAGGTATGTACTCAGCTCCCTACTGTACTCACTGTATACCCATGATTGCGTTGCCAAATACCAGACTAATGCCATTTACAAGTTCGCTGATGACACCACCATAATGAGATGATGATGAAACAGACTACAGATGGGAGGAGGAAGATCTGGAAAAATGGTGCACTGAGAACAGCCTAGCTCTCAATGCTGGCAAAACCAAGGAACCCATTATTGACTTTCGGCAGGATGTTACACATGCCCCCCTACATATTAACAGCATGGGGGGGGGGCGCACGAGTAGACAGTGTCAAGCTCCTGGGAATGTCATCTCAGACTCTTCATGTGGACGCACTGGTTACAAAGGCCCAACAACATCTCTTCTTCCTTCCTCAAGCAGCTAAGGAAATTGGCATGATGGCGAATACCCTTGCAACTTTTATAGGTGCGCCATCGAGATCATTCTGTCTGAATGTATCACTACCTGGTATGGCAACTGTACCATTCAAGATTGGAGACGGTTACAGAGAGTGGTGAATTCAGCCCGGATAATTACAAAGGCCAACCTCCCATCTATGGAATCCATCTACCAGGCCCGCTGTCAAGGAAAGGCTGCCAGCATTCTCAAAGATCCATCCCACCCTGGCAATGTTTTTCTACAATCTCTACCATTGCTCACAAACTCTTAACATTTGCCTGTACCTGTGTTTTTGATTTTGCCACTGTTTACCTATTATTTACTTATCTATGCTACTTAACTATGTGATCTGCCTGTATTGCTCGCAAGACAAAGCTTTTCAACATGCCTCAGTATACATGACAATAAATTCAATTCAATTCCGTTCAATTAATTTGAATTTTGAGAAATCAATTCAAAGGTTTAACAACAATGCGGGAAGAGGCTGTTTATGAGTCTATTGGTACGTGTATAAGCTTTTGTATCTTTTGCCCAATGGAAGAGGGTGGAAGACATTATGACTGGGGTGGAAGGGTTCTTTGATTATGTTAGCTGCATTCCTGACACAGCAAGAAGTATAGCTGGAGTCAATGGAGAAATGGCAAGGGAATGGTGAAAATGAAAGGCGTAATAGATAATTTTTTCCAGTTCAGAACAAGCAAGGGATGCAACATCAATGATGCCATGAAACCACTGGAGAAAGAGTTATGGGGTAGGGCTTGATAAGATTGGAGCAAGGAATATTCCACGTACAAAACAAAAGACAGGCTCATGAGGATATCCATGACCACACCTCTGACCTGAAGAAAGTGAGAGGAATTAAAGGAGAAGTTGTCCAAAGTGAGGACAACTCAGCCAGGTGGAAGAGGGTGATGACAGATGAGCTGAAAATGTGTTGCTGGAAAAGCGCAGCAGGTCAGGCAGCATCTAAGGAACAGGAAATTCGACATTTCGGGCATAAGCCCTTCTTCAGGAACCTTTCCTGAAGAAGGGCTTATGCCCGAAATGTCGAATTTCCTGTTCCTTGGATGCAGCCTGACCTGCTGCGCTTTTCCAGCAACACATTTTCAGCTCTGATCTCCAGCATCTGCAGACCTCACTTTCTCCTCCTTGATGACAGATGGGGTCAGTTCAGGTCATCTTTCCAGATCCTGATGGGGGATGGCTGTGTAAAGGTATTACACGTCTTTGGTGAAGAGGAGGTGGCTAGAGCACACAAACTGGAAATTTTGAAACCAATGTAAACTGTCAGAAAAATCATCAATGTATGTGGGCAATGGATAGTGAGGAAAAAAAATCAAGTCGAGGTAGGAAGAAATACGTTCCGTGGGGCAGAAACAGTCAGTCTGCCCAGGTAGGTCTGGTTGTGGATTTTAGGGAGAAGGTAGACTGGGTTGTATGGGTTGGGGGACTATGATCTGGGAGGCTGTCATGGGGAGATCCCAGATGAGGTGAGGGTGATGACAGTCATGGACACAAAAGCCTGGTATGCCATGGTGGGGTCATGGTCAAGGGAGGTAGCCGCAGGTATCTCAGAACTAGTGCTCAGTCTGCACAATGTAGTGGTCAGTATGCCAGACAATAACAGCACCACCCTTGTTGGCAGGCTTGGTGACAAAGTCAGGTTTGGATCTGAGAGCATGGAGCGCAGTCAGTTCAGAGGGGGATAGGTTTGAATGGATGAGGGGGATAAAGAAATTAAGGTGACTGTTGACATATCAACAGTTCTCAATGAACAAGTTGACTACGAGTAAAAGACAGGGGTCCAGGTTGAAGGAGAGCATTGGAGGCAAGTGAAGGCATCTGTGGGTACTGAAATCCATTGGAATGGAGATAGGTGTGACAAAAGAAGATTTCATTATCATGTCCACCTGAAACATATTGAGGTGGGGGCACAGAGGGATTTTTGCTGATTACAAAACATTCAGCTGAGAGCAGAAGGTCAAAAGGGATAGTAAACACTTAACAAGAGTTGGAGGTCAGGAGAAAGAATGGTGTCAGAGGGAAGTGGGAGGGAGGGAGGTTCCAAATGGGGCGTGGGTAACTCAGAGTTGTTGTGCCTTGCCTTCCTTAATGTCTGAAAGGAAGAGAAAAGCTTTCTTGTTAGAAAATTGAACAAGCTGGAGAATGAAATGGAGCTGGGATGGGGGCAGAACAGCTCTGAGGCAATGTGAGGCAGCGCTGATGGAGAGAGAGGTCAAGAGTGCTATGCACTACCATATCCACATAGTGTGGCTCCCAGGATGCGGTAAGAACAGTTTTCTGAGGAGTGTTGATCCTGGGTGGATTCGAAATATGAAACTTCAGTCAGAATCCACATGGGATGAGTCTAAGTTGGAGGAAGTTCCTGGAGAGTAAGATGCAGATATAGAAGCAGGTTTTGGCAAAGTCTGTGTCAGATACGCGGGAAGAAAATGAAAGTAGTGACAGAGAGCAAAAAACAAGATTAGAATGGAAATCCTGGAGAGAAGCAGAGCTTTTTCATGGAAGGCATACCTGGAAGAGATGTACAAAGTTAAAAATCACACAACACCAGGTTATAATCCAACAGGTTTATTTGGAACCACTTGCTTTCGGAGCGCCACTCCTCCACCTGATGAAGGAGCAGCACTCTGAAAGCTTGTGCTTCCAAACAAACCTGTTGGACTATAATTTGGCATTGTGTGATTTTTAACTTTGTACACCCCAGTCCAACACCGGCATCTCCAAATCATGGAAGAGATGTGGCAGTGAGTTAATACCAAAATAAAACAAAAAAACTGAGGATGCTGGAAATCTGAAACAAAAACAAAAACTTAATACTCCCAGCAGCATCTGCAGGAAGAAATGTAGTTGAGGTTGTCGTGTGAGGCAGGAGAATTAGAGTAGATGTTGATTGACAGCATATTCCCAGAAGAGGAAATACAAAAATCACAGAAAAGTCTGAAATGCACCATGTAAAGTTGATGGAAGGGTGGAATTTGAATCAAAGTTGATGAAATCTTTCCATTTCAGGTAATATCAAGAAACAACTCTGGTCCTGTCATTAGTGGTGCTCTTTGCTCAGCTGGGTATTTGTTTAAGAAGGGTAAGTGAATCAATCCTTTACACTTTAATCTCAGTGATATTTCTCTAACTCTGGACTGTTATGCATCCCTAATCTTCCTCACTGCACCATTGGCAGCTTTGCCTTCAGTTGCATTAGTCTGAAAATCCTGTAAAACATCTTCTTTGACTCTTTTCACAGTTACAGTCATTTTAAAAATCTATCTGTTCAACCAAACTTTTGGCAATTTACTCTAATATCTCCTTATAAAGCTCAGTCATAGAGTTACAGAGATATACAGTACAAAAACAGACCCTTTGATCCAACTTGTCTATGCCAATCAGATATCCTAAATAAATCTAGTCCCATTTGCCAGCATTTGGCCCATATCCCCCTAAACCCTTCCTATTCATATACATAGAACATAGAACATTACAGCGCAGTACAGGCCCTTCGGCCCTCAATATTGCGCCAACCTGTCATACCAATCTGACGCCCATCCCACCTACACTATTCCATGTACATCCATATGCCTGTCCAATGATGACTTAAGTGCACTTAAATTTGGCAAATCTACTACCGTTGTAGGCAAAGCATTCCATACCCTTACTACTCTCTGAGTAAAGAAACTATCTCCAACATCTGTCTTATACCTATACCTATAATGTTGTGTCCTCTCGTGTTTGCCGTTCCCATACTTGGAAAAAGGCTCTCCCTGTCCACCCTATCTAACCCTCTGATTATCTTATATGTCTCTATTAAGTCACTTCTCAACCTTCTTCTCTCTAATGAGAACAGCCTCAAGGCCCTCAGCCTTTCCTCGTAAGTCATTCCTTCCATACCAGGCAACATCCTACTAAATCTCCTCTGCACCCTTTCCAAAGCCTCCACATCCTTCTTATAATGCGGTGACCAGAACTGTACACAATACTCCAAGTGTCGCCGTAGCAGAGTTTTGTACAGCTGCAGCATAACCTCCTGGTTTCTGAACACGATCCCTCTATTAATAAAGGCCAAAACACTGTATGCCTTCTTAACAACGCTGTCAAAATGGGAGGCAACTTTCAGGGATCTGTGTACATGGACACAGATCTCTCTGCTCATCTGCACTCTCAAGAATCTTACCATTAGACCAATACTTTGCATTCCAATTACTCTGTCCAAAGTGTATCACTTCATACTTGTCCACATTAAACTCCATTTACCACCTCTCAGTCTAGCTCTGCATCCTATCTATGTCTCTCTACAACCTATTACATCCTTCGTCACTATTCACAACTCCACCGACCTTAGTGTCAACCGCAAATTTACTAACCCACCCTCCTAAACCCTCATCCAGGTCATTTATAAAAATGATGAACAGCAGTGGACCCAACACTGACCTTTGCGATACGCTGCTAGTAATTGGACATCAAGATGAACATGTTCCATCAACTACCCATCCAGGTGCCTTTTAAATGTTGTAATTGTTCTAATCTCCACTACTTCCTCCAGCAGTTCATTACATTCACAGACCACCCTCAGCATGAAAATGTTCTCTCTTGGGTTCCTTTTAAATGTTTCCTGTTTCACCTTAAATTTATGCTCTCTGATTTTGAACTCCCCCACCCCAGGGAAAGACCTTGTCTATTTACCCTATCCATGCCCCTCACAATTTTGTAAAGCTCTAAGGTCACTACTCAGCCTCTCATGCTCGGGAAAATTGCCCCAGCTTCTCCCTATAGCTCAAACCCTCCAGCCCTGGCAACATCCTTGTAAATCTTTTTTGAACCCTTTTCAAGTTTCACAATATCCTATAGGAGGGAGACCAGAATTGTACACAGTATTCGAAAAGTGGCCTGTACGTCCACATGACTGCCCTACTCAATTGAACCCTATTCAATGCACTGACCAATAATAGCAAGCATATCAAATGCCTTCTTCACTATCCTATCTACCTGCGGCTCCACTTTCAAAGAAATATGAATCTGCAGTCCAAGGTTTCTTTGTTTGGCAACACTCCCCATGATCTTACCATTAAGTGCGTAAGTCCTGCTGAGACTTACCCTCCCAAAATACAGCACCTCACATTTATTTAATTAAATTTCATCTACCACTGGCCCATCTGATCAAGATTCTGTTGTACTCTGAGGTAGCCTTCTTTGCTGCCCACTACACCTCCAGTTTTGGTGTCGTCTGCAAATTTACTATGATACTTCACATGCTCACATCCAAATCATTTATATAAATGATGAAGAGCACACCGCTGGTCATAGGCCTCCAACCTGAAAAGCAACCTTCCACCACCCCACTCTTTGTCTTCTACCTTAGAGTCAATCCTGTATCCAAATAGCTAGTTGTTCCTGTATTTCATGTGACCTAACCTTGTTAGCCAGTCTACCTGTCAAATGCCTTTTTGAAGTCCATACAGATCACATCCATTGCTCTGCCTTCATCAATCCTCTTTGTCACTTCTTCAAGAAAAAACTCAATAAAGTTAGTGAGACATGATTTCCTATGCACAAAGCCACATTGACTATGCCTAATTAGTCCTTGCCTTTCTAAATACATGTAATTCCTATCAGGATTCCCTCCAATAGCTTACCCATGACTGATGTCAGGCTGACTGGTCTGTAGATCCCTCAGTTACTGCTTTTCTTAAATAGTGGCACCACGTCCAGTCTTCTGTCAGTCAAACTTTGTTTCATACTGCTCCCTGGATTGTTTTGTTTTACTGTTAACTGTGCTACATCAATGCATTTGTTATGAACTTAGTCCCAGATAAGAACTAGATTTAAAAAGTACCAAGTTTCTAAGACGCCACAATCATTTCAACCACGAGTGAATGGCAGATCAGGCTCGTGGGGCAGAATGGCCTGCTTCGGTTCTTTCGAATGTTCACATGTTTACCCATAAAGGGACATAAATTTAAGGTGAAGGGTGGAAGGTATATGGGGGATGTCAGGGGTAGGTTCTTTACCCAGAGAGTGGTGGGGGCCTGGAATGTGCTGCCTGTGGGAGTGGCAGAGTCAGAATCATTGGTGACCTTTAAGCGGCAATTGGATAGGTACATGGATAGGTGCTTAAGCTAGGACAAATGTTCGGCACAACATCGTGGGCTGAAGGGCCTGTTATGTGCTGTATTGTTCTATGTTCTATGTTCTATCTATACTTTTACTTAAATTTTATTTAAATCATAAAAACTTAAAAGATGGCACGGTGATTCAGTGGTCAGCCCTGCTGCCTCACAGCACCAAGGGTTCAATTTGCATCCTTGGGTGACTATCTGTATGGAGTTTGTGCATTCTTTTGGTGTCTTTGTAGGTCTCCTGTCACAGCACAAAGGTGTGAAGGTTAGGTGAATATCCTTTATTGTCACATGGATTCAATATAAAATGCAGTGAAAAGTGCGTACCACCACTCGTACATAAGCACCAATCACAGAACAAAATAAAAGATGATAATTTATGGAGAGACCAATTTTTTACTTCTCCACCTCTACTGCTGGAGTCCCGCTCTGGGTTTCCCAGTCCAGACCGTGCCACTGAGAGAGTGATCCACTTTGGGCTTCCCGGCCTAGCTCACGCCATGTCAAGAAATGTCCTGCTCCTGGCTTTCCATCCTATGCTATGTTGCCCTGAGAGTATCCCGTACTGGGTTTCCCAGCCCATGCCATACTGCCGTCAGGGGCTTATTCCATGCGGAGGTGAGTGTCCTGCTCCAGGCTTCTCAGGCCGACTGACCAACGACTCTGTAGCCACACTGCCTCTGAAAATGCCGCCGTCGAAAACGTCTCTTGTCAAATAGCGCTCTTTAACAGGTAAGTTTGAGGGGAAAGGGCGTGGAAGGAAAAAAGAAAAATGCAGTTAAAGAGTACTAGCCTGGGCACAGGAACCCAAATGCTGCCTACTCCACTGCTGCCATCTTGATGATTCGATTGACCATGCTGAATTATTCATAGTGTGTAAGGATTTGCAGACTTGGTAAGTTAGCCATGGGAAATGCAGGAATAGGAGAAGGAATTAGGTCTGGTTGGGATGCTCTTTGGAGAATCAGTGGGCTGAATGACATACTTCCACACTGTAGGGACTCTGTAACTTCTTTGATTAATTATTTAATTTGCCAAACCTTGAGTAAACTCACACACAGTAAACAAACCACAACTATTCTAGTTCCAATTTCTGATAAAGGTTCAAAGTAAAAGAGGAGCTGGGAGACCTGGAATGAGATGTGGTTTTGTTTTAAGTCAATATTGTTGCCTCACAACTACCACTAAGTGCCTCAAGGAAGAATTTAATGATTATTGACAAAGCCCTCCCCTTAAGTTTCATGTTGTAAATTGTTCAAGTTCGTTGCTAATAGAGCAGTTAACAGCTCTTCTACCTCTGCAACAGCTTAAGATAGTTTAACTTGAAATTTTATGTTGCCATTATTTTAATTTGACGTAGATCCAAGAGTCCACTGGACTCCAAGTGTTCACATTGCTAAATTTGGCTTTCCTATTCTTTCAGCAAACTAATTTAAGAAAAACTAGTCCCTGGGGGAGTTTGTTTGTGGTGTGGACCTCAGCATTAACAGCAACAGTCACATCCTCCCTGTTGAGGAATGAAGAGCTAATGGCCTCTGATTGGCCTGGATAAAGGATCATCAACAATGCTATCATTGCGAACACTTGCTTAACAATACCCTTAGTTTGAGTTGCACAAGGGCCACTCTACTTGTGACTTAATTAATGCTTTCGTTTAAACATGGACAAAGAGCTCAATTCCAGAGGTGTGAGGTGGTAGTCACTGTCCTTGACATCAAAATTGTATGTGTAGGCATCAAGGAGATATTGAGGCTTTGACCAGAAAAAGGGTATGGTTAAGGTACATGCAGCTGGGATCATGGGGATTCCTGGAGGTATATAGGGGATGCAGGAGTTTACTGAAGAAGGAAATCAGGAGGGTGAAGAGGGATTAGGAGGTTAGGGTGAATCCAAAGAGATTCCTGAAGTATGTTGAAGGAAAATGAATGACTAGAGAGAGAATAGGACCCTTCAAAGACCAAGCTAGGCATGTTTGTGTAGAACTGCAGGAGATGGGTAAGGTCCTCAATGAAAGTTTTTCTTCTGTGTTTTCCTGTGGAGGAAAAAAACATGAAGGCTTAGGAACTTGAGGAAGTTAGTGGTGATAGCTTGGGAACAGTCTATATCTCAGGAAAAGAGGTGTTGGATGTGGGCGGCACGGTGGCACAGTGGTTAGCACTGCTGCCTCACAGCGCCAGAGACCCAGGTTCAACTCCCGCCTCAGGCAACTGACTGTGTGGCGTTTGCACGTTCTCCCCGTGTCTGCATTGGTTTTTTTCCGGGTGCTCCGGTTTCCTCCCACAGTCACAAAGATATGCAGGTCAGGCGAATTGCCCGTAGTGTTAGGTAAGGAGTAAATGTAAGGCTTTGGGTGGGTTGTGCGTCGGTGGAGACTTGTAAGTAATCTAATCCACACTGTAAGTAATCTAATCTAAGGATGTATTAGAATGTATGAAGGTGAAAAAAAAAATCTCCTGGTCCTGGATATATTAGAGAGGATGCAGAAGAGATTTACCAGGATTCTGCCTGGGTTGGAGGGCTTGTCTTATGAAGAGAGCTTGAGTGAGCTAGGGCTTTTCACACTGGAATCAAGATTGTGGTGCTGGAAAAGCACAGCAGGTCAGGCAGCATCAGAGAAGCAGGAAATTTGACATTTCAGGCAAAAGCCCTTCATCAGGATTGAGGCTGGGAGCCTCAGAGGTGGAGAGATAAATGGGAGAGGGGTGGGACTTTGGGGGAAGGTAGTTGAGAGTGCGATGGATGGATGGAGGTGGGCGTAAAGGCGATAGGTCAGAGGAGAGGGTGGAGTGGATAGAGGAGAAGGAAGAGAGACAGATGGGACCAGTCATGAGGATGGTGCTGAGCTGGGAGGTTGGAACTGGGGTAAGGTGGGGAGATGGGATTTGAGGAAACTGGTGAAATCCATTTGATGCCATGGGGTTGGAGGGTCCCGAGGCTGAAGGTGAAGTGTTCTTCCTCCAGGCGTTGAGTGATACAGGAGGGGTGATGGAGGAGGCCCAGGACCTGCATGTCCTCAGAGGAGTCGGTGAGGGAGTTGAAGTGTCTGGTGATGGGACGGTGGGGTTGATAGGTGCGGGTGTGCTGGAGATGTTCTCCGTTCATACAGGAGAGAAGAAGGAAAAGAGGTGACTTGATAGAGGTGTACAAGGTAATAAGAGGCATATTCCCAGGGCAGAAAAAAAACTGTCATGAGGGGTCATAATTTTAAGGTGATTGGAGGAAGGTATAAAGGAGATGTCAAAGGTAGTTTCTTTACACAGAGAGTGGTGGGTGCGTGGAATGCACTATCAGTGGTGGTAGCAGAGTCGGAGATAGTAGGGACATTTAAGCGACTGCTGGACAAGCACATGGACGGCATTAAATTGAGGGGTATGTAGGTTAGGTTGATCTTAGATTAAGATAAATGCTCGGTACAACATTGTGGGCTGAAAACATTGTGTACTGTGCTGTACTATTCTATATCCAAGAACCCTGCAAGAAGCTGGAGAAGAAATTGTCACGGGTGAGGTCCCGGAAGACTGGAGGGTAGCAAATGTTGTGCACTTATTCAAGAAGGACTATAAAGAAAAACCTGGGAACTATAGACCAGTAAGCCTAACATCTGTGGTGGGTAGGTTAATTGAGAAGATTCTGAGGGATAAGATATACATGCATTTGGAAAGGCATGGTTTGATTAAGGGTAATCAGCATAGCTTTGTGTGTGGAAGATCATGTCTCACAAATTTGTTAGCGTTTTTTTGATGAACTGACCAGGAAGGTTGATAAAGGCAGGACATAGTCTGTATGGATTTCAGTAAGGTCTTTGATAAGGTTCCAAATGGTAGGCTGCTCTGGAAGGTTTAGATCACATGGAATCCAAGGGGAGCTGGCAAATTGGCTCAATGGTAGGAAGCAGAGCATAATAATGGAAGGATACTGGTCAGATTGGAGGTCTGTGACTGGTGATGTGCCTCAGGAGTGGTGCAGGGCTCATTGCTGTTTGGTACCTTTTATCAATGATTTGGATGAGAATGTACAAGGCATGATTAGTAAGTTTACAGATGACACTAAAATAGGCATTATCATGGGCAGTGAGGAAGGTTATCAGAAATTGTAGCAGGACCTGATCAGGGAAGTGGACCAAGCAATGTCAAATGAAGTTTAATATAGACAAATGTGAGGCTTGCATTTTGGAAAGTTAAATCAAGGTAGGGGTTTTGTAGGGCCTTAAGGAGTGTCGTGGAACAGAGGGACCTTGGTGTTCAAGTACAATGTTCTCTGAAAGTGGAGTCACAAGTAGACAGGCTGTGAAGAAGGCTTTTGGCACACTGGCTTTCATCAGTCAGGGCATTGAGTATAGAAGTTGGGAAGTTATATTATAGATGTAAAGGGCGTTGGTGAGGCCACATTTGGAGTATTGTGCTCAGTTTTGGTCACCTTGCTATAGGAAGGATGTTATTAAACTGGAAAGAGTTAGAAGAAATTTTTGCAAGGGTGTTGCCAGGATTCAATGTTCTGAGTTATAGGGAGTGGTTGGACAAGCTAGGACACTTTTCTTTAGAGCGTAGGAGGCTCCAAGTCCCTTCTCCCTACCTTTTATCTTAGCCTGCTTGGCACACCTTCCTTATTCCTGAAGAAGGGCTTATGCCCGAAACGTCGATTCTCCTGCTGCGCTTTTCCAGCAACACATTTTTCAGCCCAGTACCTGCATACCCAGTGAGGTGGTGTCAACCTGGTTAAGCTACAAAGAGGACCTTATGCATGTCAGGGTGGTGGCAGCATGTAACAGATAGAGACAAACGATCCCATAGTCAATGGATCAGATGGTCAAATGGTAGTATCACAGAGAACCTGGTCATGTGCTGGGCACCTGAGTTTGAATCCTGCCATGGCAGATGGTGGAATTTTACTTCAGTAAAATAATTTGGAAATAGGAGTCTAATGGTTACTATGAAAAGTCATTGTCAATTGTCAGAAAAAAATCCATTTGGTTCACGAATATCCTTCAGGGAAGGACACTGCCATCCTTACCTGGTCTGCCCTACACACAAATTCAGACCTACAGCAATATAGTTGACAATTAACTGCCCTCTGGGCAATTAGGGATGAGTAATAAATGCTGACCTGACCAATGATGCCCATAGCCCTTGAATGAATTTAACAAATACGCAGCAACATTGCTCAATTTGAGGTCCCTTCCAATGAGGTGGAGCCAACGTGCCTCAAAAGCAAGGTTTGTAAATGATTATATTTCACCTCTCTATTTAATTTCAAGAGAGTTGAGAATCTAAAGAATAGCTAAACAGCATGTGTATCTGGATTCAAGACACGTGATTCACACTGCAATGAAGATAGCCTTTGAGAGCAGGTATATTGAAAGTCATTGTAGAACCAGTTACAAGATTCTCCTAAAAGATATCTCTGAAGTTTACAGACAGGACAGTCTGCCAAAAGTTGTTTGAAAGAGAGAGAGAGAGAGAGAGAGAGAGAGAGAGAGAGAGAGAGCAGTTAGAGGCCACAACTCTTCATAGCTTAGAAAGAATGAAGGTGGAAGCTTGGACTGAAAAGACCAAATTCATGTGGATTTAAATGGGCTATCAAAAACGTGCAAACACCTAATTAAACTATCAATTTACCTAAGTGACTGCTATTCAGGTCAAAAGCATTTAACTCTAGGATAGTCATTAACAAGAAAATAACTCTGTTGTAAACAAACTTACTCTGTAACATATGGCAAAAAAAAGGGATTATAATTTACTACTAAGTGACTTAATCTGGACTCTTAAAACCCAAACATATAGACCAGGTAGAGTGTTTGACACAAAAGTTATGAGTGGAATAAAACAGACAGGGAAACAACTTCTGTAGATTGAGCTCCAGACCACGAAGTTGGGTTCAGTTGTTTCTCACAGTTCTTTTTGTTTTTTTTCAAAGAGAATGTTGGCTGCAGAACAATGATGAATAATCAATCCAATCGGCATGATCTTTTGTTATATTAGAATTCTTTCTTTAGTATTTCTAATTTTTTTCCTACTCACAGGAAGAAATAATGAGATGCTTCTTGCTTGAAGGCTTTTCGATGTATCTCAATGTTGTTCACTCACAAGTCTGCACTTTTAAAGCTGGACTCATTGAAGGCTGTTATTAGGCAGTTTTATTTCCTTAACTCAAAAATTCCTGGCACCACACTGTCTCAAAAATATCCAGCTCATTACCACTTATTTGTACAGCCAGTATACACCACATAATCACAGTTGTTTTTGAAATTGCAGAAAAAGACTCTCCTGGTACATTTTAGCGAATAAAAAATATTCAACTTCCATTTTTCAGTTTATAGTTCAAAAGGAAAAAAACCGTCTGAGGCCTTACCATATTGCGAACTATTGAGAATGTCCACAAAAATCTTTATTGTGCATAAAACATCTGAGATTAAAACATATAGTCATAAGGTCATGTGCCACGGAAATAGATCCTGCAGTGCAACTCGTCCATGCCAACCAAGTTTCCCAAACTAAACGAGTCCCATTTGCCTGCTTTTGATGCATATTGCTCTAAACTTTTCCTCGTTATGTACCTGTCCAAATGTCTTTTAAATGTACTGAGGAAATGTTGAAGCAGAACATGTGAATACTCTCAGATATCCTGTCTACATTGACTCTCTACATCCAGTTCTAAAACAGATTTTCGAGTTACCATCACATTGCTATTAGTGTGATCTTGCTGTATGCAAAGTGGCGGCTGTACAAGATTTCAAAAGTGCTTCATTGGCTGTAATATGATCTGGGACATTAATGTTACAAAAGGCATTATACAAATGCAAATAACAGCAAGAGCAGGAAGAGGTGTGCACATGTGTGGCATTATTACAATGCACATTGCAGTAGTATAAGCAACGTGAGTTGACTGAATCCACAAAACTTCGCTCTTCTCCAGTCACCAAGTCACATGGCGCTCCCTACAAATAAACAAAGTTAGGAGGCTAGGAAAGGAAACAAATGAAAGTGAACCTTTACTAATTAAGGATCATTTTGGACTCGTTTGGGGAAAATTAATGTCTAACAATGGGGCAGTGTTAAATATATGCAAGGAGTGAAATTTCCAGTTGTGAAAAAAGTATAAGTTCTATACTTCAGTTTAGAGCAAACCTTGCTTTATAAAATATTGCTTAATCATTGATGCTTCTAATTTGTTACAGTTAAAAATCTTATTATGTCATCCTCTCAGCTACGAGTTAGATATATGAATTTCATTTAAAAGTCATCTAGAACATAGAACATAGAACATAGAACAATACAGCACAGAACAGGCCCTTCGGCCCACGATGTTGTGCCGAACATCTATCCTAGATTAAGCACCCATCCATGTACCTATCCAATTGCCGCTTAAAAGTCGCCAATGATTCTGACTCTACCACTCCCACGGGCAGCGCATTCCATGCCCCCACCGCTCTCTGGGTAAAGAACCCACCCCTGACATCTCCCCTATACCTTCCACCCTTCACCTTAAATTTATGTCCCCTTGTAACACTCTGTTGTACCCGGGGAAAAAGTTTCTGACTGTCTACTCTATCTATTCCTCTGATCATCTTATAAACCTCTATCAAGTCACCCCTCATCCTTCGCCGTTCCAACGAGAAAAGGCCGAGAACTCTCAACCTATCCTCGTACGACCTATTCTCCATTCCAGGCAACATCCTCGTAAATCTTCTCTGCACCCTCTCCAAAGCTTCCACATCTTTCCTAAAGTGAGGCGACCAGAACTGCACACAGTACTCCAAATGTGGCCTAACCAAAGTCCTGTACAGCTGCAACATCACTTCACGACTCTTGAATTCAATCCCTCTGCTAATGAACGCTAATACACCATAGGCCTTCTTACAAGCTCTATCCACCTGAGTGGCAACTTCCAAAGATCTATGTACATAGACCCCAAGATCCCTCTGTTCCTCCACCTGACTAAGAACCCTACCGTTAACCCTGCATTCCGCATTCTTATTTGTTCTTCCAAAATGGACAACCTCACACTTGGCAGGGTTGAACTCCATCTGCCACTCCTCAGCCCAGCTCTGCATCATATCTAAGTCCCTTTGCAGCCAACAACAGCCCTCCTCACTGTCCACAACTCCACCAATCTTTTTATCATCTGCAAATTTACTGACCCACCCTTCGACTCCCTCATCCAAGTCATTAATAAAAATTACAAACAGCAGAGGACCCAGAACTGATCCCTGCGGAACTCCACTTGTAACTGGGCTCCAGGCTGAATATTTACCATCTACCACCACTCTCTGACTTCGACCGGTTAGCCAGTTTTCTATGCAATTGGCCAAATTTCCCTCTATCCCATGCCTCCTGACTTTCCACATAAGCCTACCATGGGGAACCTTATCAAATGCCTTACTAAAATCCATGTACACTACATCCACTGCTCTACCCTCATCCACATGCTTGGTCACCTCCTCAAAGAATTCAATATGACTTGTAAGGCAAGACCTACCCTTCACAAATCCGTGCTGGCTGTCCCTAATCAAGCAGTGTCTTTCCAGATACTCATAAATCCTATCCCTCAGTACCCTTTCCATTACTTTGCCTACCACAGAAGTAAGACTAACTGGCCTGTAATTCCCGGGGTTATCCCTATTCCCTTTTTTGAACAGGGGCACAGCATTCGCTACTCTCCAGTCCCCTGGTACCACCCCCGTTGACAGTGAAGACGAAAAGATCATTGCCAACGGTACTGCAATTTCCTCTCTTGCTTCCCACATAATCCTGGGATATATCCCGTCAGGCCCGGGGGACTTGTCTATCCTCAAGTTGTTCAAAATGTCCAACACATTTTCCTTCCTAACAAGTATCTCTTCTAGCTTACCAGTCCGTTTCACACTCTCCTCTTCAACAATACGGTCCCTCTCGTGCGTAAATACTGAAGAAGTATTCTTCAATACTGTCTCTACAACACTCCTGTGAAGGACACTGGGACATTTAACTACATTGAAAGTGCAATATAAATGTCAGCCTGCATAAGCTGATTATGTCGTGATGCCAGTGGTAGAAAAACACATGATATCACAAATGTGCAAAGAATGCAAGGCTGACCTCAGCAAATTAAGATTGTGGTTTCAGGGCCCTGCCCAGAGTTAAAGACACAATGCACAGGCAAAAATTTACGTCCTTGCAGTCAACAATTGAAGATTATAACAATAAGAAAGTAGGTATGTCCTTTTACAGGGTTACTGCAATAAAGGGTTGTCTCTCTTGCAGTGGACACAGAAGCTCTGTCAGAAACGCATGAATGGAGGTGAACAAATAAATTTCCCACATTTGCAGTTCATAGCATTAGGTAAGAAAGGTTTTGAATTCAGATAGGTTGCCAAGGGAACATTACAAACATGACCTATTTTACTATAGGAATGTACTATGAGTAACAATAAGGGTTCACACTCTACTCAGCTTCATTGAAACAAAATGTAAAGCTGTTCTGACCACTTGAGACACAATGACAAATACCAAAGCATCTTTAGTTGTAAACTAGCAAATTTCCTCGAATGTCACACACTTCCTTTTATTTCAAAAATATATTTTATTTATAAAAATATCTTTATATACATACATTTAGTCACAAAAGTAGTTTGGTTTTGTGCTATGGCATAAGAAACAATAAACAAACACTGAAGTCTGACTTTCTGGCAAACAAACCCAAAGCATTTGTTACTTTTACAAGAATACATTGCATACATTTTAGGCACTGGGAGGGTCTGATTACTGAACTGATTCCCATTTAACTTTGGTAGAAAGACCTTGGATGGTGGTCTTTCCCCATTGCATTCACTTAACCCCCTCAAAAAGTTAGAGCTACCCCCCCCCCCCAGTTGGTGCCAATGCAGAACAAAGCCTGCATGCTCATGGTTTCTCACTAAGTGACTTAAAGGTTGGGGGATATTTAGGTTGATTCTGAGGACAGTGTGAGGTTAATTATCACCCAGTTTACACTAGCACTTCAGCAACTGTTTTGGCTATGGTCCTGAAGTGACTTGCTGGAGCATATACTTGTTTCTGATGGAAGCTTACTTGTCAAATCCAGAGGCACCTGATAACTGCATTGCCTTAACTCCAAACTTGGCAATATAGCAACTGGTTCTTGCACTGTCTGAATCAGAGCACTGATTTCATATCAGCAGTTCAGCAATTTATTTCCTTTATATTTGAATGAATTGAATTGAATTAGGTTTATTGTCACATACTCAAATTAGTACAATGAAAAGTCTAACACCATCTTAAGCACAAAGGTACTTAGGTACAGCTTCACTGCATGCTGCCCTTGAAGAGTTGGTGTTCTTCTCTGACCTAAAGGAAACTGTTGGCTGACATATACAGAATATCCAGCATGCTGGCAAGGGGATGTAGAAGGTGAATGAGAAATTGTTTAACCTTAGAAAATATTGAGGAGCTCAAAAGTGATTAAACAGGTTGGAGAACCGTGAAACCCCTCTTTGAGTCTCCACCACTTTCGTGGGAAACAGTCAAGGGGTGATCAAGAGGTTCTTCAGCGTCAAAGATGTTCAGAAGGCCAGAGAGAGACAACAAAACTATCCAAACTCCAGAAAAGCACGCAGAACCTATTCTTGCTGCAAATTATGTCATGGAGGATCTCCAGATGATGAAAAGTCTTAGCCCCCAAGGCCTCCAAGATAATCTTCCAGTCCGGTATCCACACTGTGGAGCAAGACGAGGCGTGCTCGTGTATTTTTCCCAGAAGGTGCACAAGGAGAACAGTTTGTTCAGCAGCCTAAAAGGAGATGGCTCAGTAACATCATCTCAGTCTGAGTACTGAGGATCAGCAAATCCTTTTATGCTAGATTGCATGACACAAAGCCCGCAGACTGAACGGCCTCCCAGTTGTTCCTGTTATCTATCACAGAGGTCTTAGTTGACAGGAGAGGCTGAACCATTCATTATCTCTGGATGAGCTGACCAAGGCCCTCGAGTCCTTAAAAAAGAGTAAAACCACTGGATGCGATTGCTACCGACCAAGTTGTATTCAAATCTGGTGGACCTGATTGCCCAGGAGGTGCATGACAGTATGCCATGTGCGAATCTATGAGGAAAGGTATCATTGCCCTCATTTACAAGCAGAAGGAGGAGAGGGAGGGAATTAGACATTAGTAGCCAATACCATTGCTGAATGCAGACTACAAAACCCTGTCTAAGGTCACCACCAACCGGGTCAGGTCTGCTCTGGAATCGGTAATCTAGCCCTGACCAAACCTGTGCTGTATCCAGCAGGACAATGTCTGACAGCCTTTTGCTTCTCAGGGATACAGTTGTCTTTGTGCATGAGAGGGGAGTGGACACCTAACTCATCAGCCTGGACCAGAGAGGCTTTTGCCAGGATATCGCACATGAACATTGTGGTATGTGCTCTTTAAAATGGGCTTTGTGAAGGGAACATACAATTGGATCTGACTGCTCTACACCAACATTGTTAATGCTGTCTCAATCAATGGGCGGGAATCAGAAAGCTTCCCAATCAAATATGGAGTCAGGGATGGCTGCTCACTATCTCCTGCCTTCATTGTATGTTGTAGAGAGCCCTTTGTTGAGACCATCAGGAAGGATCTGAGCCTGAGAGCAGTTGACTATTCCAGGCAGTTGAGGCCAGTAGGTCAAAACCTCCCTGTCCATGGATGATGTTACTGTTTTCTGTTCAGATCTGCTGTCAGCCCACATGCTCATGAACATCTGTGACCTGTTTGAACTGGCCTTGGGAGCCAAGGTAAATCGAGGCAAGAGATAGACCATGTTCTTTGGGAATTGGGCCATCCGATCCTTCATTCTCTTCACTGTGAAGCAGGCACTGGCCATTTGGGAGCACTGCTCCCTCTCCATTGTGGGTAAAAAACTGATCATTAGGTGTGAGGCACTTTCTGTTGTTGTACATGACACAGGTCTGGCCTATTCCCTAAACCTGTGCTGTTTCTGTCACCTGAACCATCTTCCATTTCATCTGGAAACCTAAGATAGACTGGGTCTGCAAGATCTCCATGTACAAAACACTAGATAAGTAGGGGAGTTGGGGGGAAAGCGGGAAGGGGAATGTACCTAATGTTTGCCTCATCCTGATGGCCACCTTTCTGTGCAGCTACATTAAGCTGTGCTTAGACCTGGGTATGCAAACTCCAAGTGTCACAATGCAGTGAGGTTCTACCTGTTCCTGTTGTTGTGAAGGGTGGGACTGGCCTCACTGCTGCAGAACACTACAAGCATGTAACACTGCTCTATATCACATGTTCTTCGTCAAAATATTTGCAAAGAAAAACAAGTCCATCAGGAAATGGTCAGCATGCAGCATCTCTGAGCTGACTGTCAAAGTCATTTGGCAGAATGCCCCATCGCCAGAACTTTCTAACAAGCACATCACTCGGCTCATGGTGAAAAGGACACCAACTAAGACATTATAACATCCTTTATGTATGCCACCTCGTAGAGGCTAAGGGAGAGGGTTGAGACTGTTACACATCTCCTTCTGGAATATGCCTTTGCAAAGAAAGTTTGGAAGAAGATGCATTGGTTTGTGACGAGGTTTGTCCTGAGCAGCTCTGTTCCCCAGGACACGCACCATGACAAACATCAACTGTGCTTGGAGGACCATCAACTCAGTGAAAGACACTCTTTGGTCTGCCCAAAAACGTGTTGATCTTCCAGAACAAGGAGTTGACTCTGAGTGTTGCAGACGGGCGCATTCCAAGGTCCTGGACTATGTGCTGATGGACCACTAAGGCTTGGGGCAGCTGCCGCCAAGGTGCAGTGGGGAAAGACCACTCCCACTGGAGTTAATTGGGGGTCTATTCGGTTATCGGACCCTCTTAGTACCTCAAATGCACATAAACATAATCTTGTATATATAACAGAGCTCTTTGGTTATTTGGATACAGTCAAACTCCAATGTTTATTTCCTCGATATTAGATTAGATTACTTACAGTGTGGAAACAGGCCCTTCAGCCCAACAAGTCCACACCAACCCTCCAAAGCGCAACCCACCCAGACCCATTCCCCTACATTTACCCCTTCACCTTACACTATGGGCAATTTAATGTGGCCAATCCACCTAACCTGCACATTTTTGGGTGGCACGTGGCACTATGGTTAGCACTGCTGCCTCACAGCGCCAGAGACTCGGGTTCAATTCCCACCTCAGGTGACTGACTGTGTGGAGTTTGCACATTCTCCCTGTGTCTGTGTGGGTTTCCTCCGGGTGCTCCGGTTTCCTCCCACAGTCCAAACAAAATGTGCAGGTTAGGTGAATTGGCCATGCTAAATTGCCCGCAGTGTTAGCAGAAAGGGGAATGGGTCTGGGTGGGTTGTGCTTTGGCGGGTCAGTGTGGACTTGTTGGGCTGAAGGGCCTGTTTCCACACTGTAAGTAATTCTAAAAAAAAACATTTTGGGATTGTGGGAGGAAACCAGAGCAAATCCATGCAGACACAGGGAAAATGTGCAAACTCCACACAGAGAGTCACCAGGAATTGAACCAAGGTCTCTGGCACCGTGAGGCAGCAGTGCTAACCACCGTGCCACCCACAAGGTACTGTACAGAACTGAACTGCATTTGGGACTACAATTGGTTCTGTTATAACATGTGTTTCTTCAACATGACTTGGCTTTAACATGATTGAGGAATTTAGATTGTTATTTGTATAATGCAAATTTTCCTTACCCGTATTGACTATATAACAATTCTGTCCTCATTAGTTTAAATGACACGGCTATCATATGATTTTCTTATTAAGGTGAAATCACACAAGAATGGAACTATCACATTATATCAGAACCGACTGTATGAATAAAGTACATTTTTGATGCAAAAAAAATTAGTCACAGTGTAACAATGCCACCAACACATGATGCCACCTTAGGTACAGAGTATATCGGTAAATTCCTTAGTTACAGAATATAGAATTGAAGAAAAAAAGTTACATTACAGCTATACACAGTACCACCAGGCTGGAAAACAAGAAACATACTTAAAACACAAAGATCACAGTGTCTCTCCAAGGGCTGTCCGCAGACCAGCACAGGGGGCCTCCCTGTGGTCTGACTGTTGGCTGCCATGATGATCTGCACTGGGCTGCTGTTGCTGGCATCCCCACTCCGGAAGCTGGGGCCTGATGTCTGAGGCTGAGAGAGGAGAGAAGAGAGTAAAAGAGGAAGGAACAAAGGAACTGTGAGCAGACGAGCTCTGGCTGGAGTGTCCTATTTGACTGCCATCTGACAGGAACTTTTTCAGTTCTCAGGATATAATAAAGCTAGATTTACTGTTCAGTTTACTTGCTTTGTAGCAAGCATTGGTGGATTGCCTTTTTGAACTGCATTTGTGCACTTAAAGACTTACAACACTTTGATATAACTAAGCGGTTGACTTGTTAATTTCACAGGGCCATTAACCACATATATGAGGCAAGACCAGTGGATTTACAACAGTACCAGTTGGAATTTTACTCAACAGCTTTGTGGTTTCTTACTTCTAGATGTTAACTCATATTCTCAAACTTCTACAATGGATTGTGAACTCAAATCAGTGACATACAAATCTGGCAGAAGAATTGCATTCTACCGCAACTTGTAACCTCAGGATAGGCAGATCCTCCATTCCATACCAGGGTTCAATGAGGAATCTGTCAAGTGCAGCATAAGGCATAACTAGAAATTTGGTTCCCCATTGTAGACTATAACATAGGACAATGAGCATGCTAAATCACATCAAAGCTCTGCAGTCTTTCCACATTCAGTCGGAAATGATGATTGATATGCATCCAAGAGGAGACAACACAAATACACTCATCCAGAATAGTGGTGTAACTTAGAATATGATTTCAAAAGACAAGACTAAAGCACTTGTTATTTACCTTCAGCCAGAAGTTCTCTGTGTATGGTCATTTCTCAAGGTCTAGAGCATCATAGATATTAGTCTTCTGGAAAATCAAATTCACTCCCTGATGATGTCAAGAAAGAGCTGAAGACACAGGATTCTGCAAAGGCTGTGGTTCTGAACAATATTCAGCAACAGCACTAAAGACATATCCTCCTGAAAACAGCAAGCTGTTCCAGTACTGGCCTCTATCCAACAAAATGGAACATTTCCAAGATATGTCCTGTCTGCTGGGCTACCCAGCAAAATCCCTAAATAAATAAAAGTTACTTGCTGCAGGTTCCTAATCTCTGATGTGCTCTTATGTGGGTGAAAAATGTGGTGCTGGAAAAACACAGCATGCCAGGCAGCATCCGAGGAGCAGGAGAATCGACATTTCGGGCATAAACCCTTCTTCAGGAAACTATCTCCAGCATCTGCAGTCCTCACTTTCTCCTTATGTGGGTGAAAGTGAGCACTGCAGATGCTGTAGATTAGAGTCAAGAGTGTAGTGCTGGAAAAGCGCAGCAGGTCAGGCAGTATCCGAGGAGCAGGAGAGTCGATGTTTCAGGAGGGCTTTTGCCCGAAACGTCGACTCTCCTGCTCCCCGGATGCTGCCTGACCTGCTATGCTTTTCCAGCACTAAACTCTCGACTGTGCGGTTACATGGCTAGTTCTGTTCAGTTTCTGGTCAATGCCAACCCTCAAAAGGCAAAAGTGGGGGATTCAGCAATGGTATTTGAATGAATGTCAACGGGCAATGGTTAGCTTTTGTCTAGTTTAAACTGGTACTTGTCTATTACAAATGTCACTTGTCACTTGCCTGATATTGCCCAGGATTGGATTGCTTCAATATCACAGGAGCTTGAGAAATAAACCGAGAACATGCTGTCAGATTCTATGACTCTATGACTTCAAATCTGATGATGGAAGGAAGGTCATTGATGAAGCAGGTGAAGATAGGGCTAGGGCTACTGAGGGAATCCTTTAGTCATGCCTTGGTAGTTCAACAATTTCCTTTTCATTATATTAGAGTCCCTACAGTATGGAAACTAGCCATTTGGCCTAATAAGTCCACACCGACCCTCTGAAGCGTAACCCACTCCCCTACCCTATATTTACCCATGACTAATGCACCTAACACTCGGGGCAATTTCACATGGCCAATTCACCTGGCCTGCACATCATTGGATTGTGGGAGGAAACCGGAGCACCCAGAGGAAACCCACACAGGCACAGGGAGAATATGCAAACTCCACACAGACAGTCACCCTAGGTGGGAATCGAAACTGGGTCTCTGGCACTGTGAGGCAGCAGTGCTAGCCAGTGACCCACTGTGCCACCCCTTTTCTGCTGGGTATGACTCCAATCAATGGATAATTTTCCCCAATTCCCATTGAGTCTAATTTTCTGGGACTCCTGATGTCACACAGTCAAATGCAGCCAAACAATATTACGGGAAATAACTGTCCCCTCTGGAATTCAGCTCTTCTGTTCATGTTTAAATAGAGGCTTTAATAAGGTCAGGAGCTGAAAGGCCTGGTGGGATCCAAACTGAGCATCAGTAAGCAGTGTTGCTTGATAGCAACATTGATAACGTCTTCCATCACTTTACTGATGATCAAGAGTAGATTGATGGAGCGGTAACTGGCTGAAACAAAAACAGAAATTGTTGGAAAAACTCAGCAGGTTTAGCTGCATTTTTGGAGAGAAATCTGAGTTAATGTCTTGGGTCAAGTAACCCTTCCTCAGTAACTGGCTGGGTTGGATTTGTTCTGCTTTTTGTTTGTAGAACACATTGATGAATAGATCCCATTGTTGTTGAACTTCCTAACTCCTCAAAATTTGTCCACTATTTATAACTTACAAGTCTAGAGTGTGTGATGGAATACTCTCCTGTTGCTGGATGAGTACAGTACACCAACAACATTCAAAAAGCTTGACGCTAACTGGGACAAAGTAGCCTACTTGATTGCCACCTGAGCCACTAACTTCAATATTCAGTCACTTAGACTACACTGTCTTAGTATAGGCTACTGCTGGCCAGTGGCTGGAAGCAAAGATTGTGTAAGAAAGTCAGTCTAGAAGAACTAATGGTGGTCATCTAAAGAGAAAGCAGCAAATTCACCTTCATGGAATCATTGCTACCTCTCCAGATTGAACTTCCATAATCCTTGTCATCAGTCAAAGCCATCCGATTGTATTATGGTGAAACCCTATCAGTCTTTCATAGCATCAAATCACAAGTAGGATAAGGTTGAAAAACAGAGTAGAGACATGGTTAGCAGGAGATTAAAGTTTGGAACTAAATATATACCTTTTTGAAAAAACAGACAGGAAGGAAATGATGTGAAACAACATTCCTTCTCAGCTGCACAGCTCCACACATGGTGACCAGAAATGCCAATGTGAATCGCATTGACTTCTGGTTTCAGAGGTCGCTGTCACTTGGACCAGGAGGAAAAGCAATTAGAGAGAATGCTGGTGGTGGGGTAGATTTGTGACTACATGATGGAATAAATATGATAATATGATCTTAGATGGGACGATGTAGAATCCACATGATTGGAAGTAACAACTGGCAAAGGAAAGCAGACACTAGTGGTAGTAATCTAATAGCCCTCAATTGGCAAAAGTAGTTACAAGTAAAAATTCAAATAGTACATTCAAGATAATTTATTTGAAAAACATGCTGTTTATCTAACTAGTGATCAAGCCACTGTGGATCTGGTAACAAGCAATGAGGCAAGTTTCATAAATGATCGCAGAGTAAGAGATCCTTTGGGTAACAGTGACCATAACGTTACAGAATTTAGGACTCATCTTGCAACAGGAAAAGCTTAGGTCGCAAAGAAGATAAGCAAGGGTAATTACATACAGACAAGGGCTGGATTGGCTGGAGTGGATTGGGAAAGGGACTTAGCAGAAAAGTCAATTGAGGAACAATAACAGACATTTGAGGAAATAGTTTGTGACTCACTGCAAAACCATATTTCAATAAAGAAGGAAGATTCTAGAAAGGTGATATACCGACCACAGCTAGCCAAGGAAATTAAGGGTAGTATACAATTGAAAGAAAATACATACAATGTAGCAAAAAGGTAGTAAACCAGAGGACTGGGAAAGTTTTAAAAGCCAAGATAAAAATGACCACAAAACAAATGAGGTAGAGCGTAAAAGATGAGGCAAACTAGCAAGTTATAATCAACCCGACAGAAGAGGCTTAATTAAATATATAAAAAGGAAAAGAGAGGCCAAAGTGAACAAGACTGGGGAAATAAATAATGGGGAAGCAGGAAATGGAAGAGGAGTTTAAATACTTTGCATCATCTTCACGGTAGAGGACATTACTTTTTTTAAAAAGTCAGTCAGGTTTGGTGTTGGAATCTTCCAGGGATCCTTAGATTTAGAAAAGATCTCAGGGGATTGGAAAACTGCCGATGTAACACTTCTTTTCAAAAAGGGAGAGAGACAAATAAAACAGGCAACAATAATCCAATTGGCTTGATTTCTGTTATTGGGAAAATGCAAATTTATCATAAAATTAAATAATGTAAAGGTGCTATAGTCCCACTGAACCTCGGGTCTGCTCTCTCATTAGAGAGAAACTGGTGATAGTTTAACATGAGGGTCATCATGCCTCAGGCAAGATCAAGAGGAATGTCCTTCATGGTAACCTCAACCAGTGCAGAAACTGAACCCACACTGATGGCCTCAGTCTACATTATAAACCAACTGTCCAACCAAGCTAGCAGATAATAGCAGGATTAATACACAAAATCAAATAGATTCAGCATAGCTTCAAGAAAAGGAAATCTTTATACCTGTTTCCCATAAGCATATAAATTTAAAAAAATGACTATTGGTCTTTATTTCTAAGGAAATGGAGTATAAGAGTAAGGAGATCTTGAAAATATAAAAGGCACTAGTCAGATTGCACCTGGAATTTTGTGAACTAAGGAAGGTTATACTGACATTGGAGGCAGTGGAGGGAAGATTCAGTCGGTTGATTCGGATATGGGATATTCTTATGAGGAGAGATTGACTAGGTTGACCTTCTACTCGTTAAGGTTTAGCCGAAATGAAAGCAGACTTTGAAGACACATAGTATGCTGACAAGTGTATTACAGTTTTGAGGAAGTAACAAGCAAATAAGTTGTGAATGTAATATGTTTGGATTTCTAAAAGTGTCTGAAAAGATACTACACAAGACTATTTAAGAGCACATAACAAACCATGGTGTTGGGGCTAGTACAGTAGCATGGATGGAGGATTAGCCAGCTAATAGAAAGCAAATAGTTGAGATAAAGAGATATTTTCAGAACTGTAACTCATAAGTTTGTGCATGAAATTTTGAAAAGCTGGCATATGTGTTCAGCAGGTAACAGGAAAGGCAGACTGAAGCCGTCCATGTTTAAATGCAACAAGATCTGGACAATATTCAGGCTTGTGTTGATAAGTGGCAAGTAGCAGTCACGCTACACAAATGTCAGACAGTGCGCATTGCTAATATGAGAAACTCTGATCTCTGCTTCTTATCATTCAATGGCATTACCATCATCCCTCAATAACAACTTCCGCAGGTATCATGGCCTGTAAATACAGTGGCTACAAACGTAGGTCAGAGGTTAGGAATACTGCAGCAAGCAAATCACCTCCTGACTCCCCAAGCCTGTCTACCATCTACAAGAGCTGAAAATGTGTTGCTGGTTAAAGCACAGCAGGTTAGGCAGCATCCAAGGAACAGGAAATTCGACGTTTCGGGCCAGAGCCCTTCATCAGTAATGAGGAGAGGGTGCCAGGCAGGCTAAGATAAAAGGTAGGGAGGAGGGACTTGGGGGAGGGGCGATGGAGATGTGAACGTGGCTGAAGAGCTTCTGTGCAGAGGAGATGACCTGGGGGGGTGCAGTGAGAGAGAGACTCACTGAAATCCTTGTAGAGGGAGGAAGAGAGCTTCTTCAAAGAAGGCATCCTTGCAAGAGGATTCGCAGTAGGTTAAAATCTTCGCGTAAAAAGTGAGGTCTGCAGATGCTGGAGATCAGAGCTGAAAATGTGTTGCTGGTTAAAGCACAGCAGGTTATGCAGCATCCAAGGAACAGGAAATTCGACCATCTACAAGATAAATGTCAGGAATGTGATGGAATACTTCTAACTTCCCTGGATGAGTGCAGCTCCAGCAACACTCAAGAAACTTGACACCATATAGGACAAAGCAGGCCACTTGATTGGCACCACATCCACAAGCATCCACTTCCTCCACAATTGATATTCAGCAGCAGAAGTATATACTGTCAACAAGATGCACTGCAGAAAGTCACCAACCATCCTGAGACAGTTCCTTCCAAACCCAGCACCATTTCCATCTAGAAGGACAAGAGTAGCGGATGCATAGGAATACTATCAAGTTTCCCTCCAAGCAACTCATCATCCCGACTTGAAAATATATCACAATTTCTTCAGTGTCATTAGATCAAAACACTGGAATTGCTTCCTTAAGGGCATCGTGGATCTATAGCATATGGACTGCAGCAATTCAAGAAGGCAGCTCACCATTATCTTCTCAAGGGCAACTAATGATTGGCAATAAATAAATGACTGGTCAGCCATCAATGCCTATGTTCCATTGGCATAAAAAATTTAAAAATTGACTACTGGCCTTTATTTCTATGGAAATGGAGTATAAGATGAAGGCGATCTTGAAACTATACAAGGTACTAGTCAGATTCCTGATGAAAGGCTTATGCCTGAAACATCGAATTTCCTGTTCCTTGGATGCTGCCTGACCTGCTGCACTTTTCCAGCAACACATTTTCAGCACTAGTCAGATTGTACTTGGAATTTTGTGAACAGTACGGTTCCCTTAACTAGGGAAGGTTATACTGGCATTGGAGGCAATAGAGGGAAGATTCAATAGGCTGATTTGGATATGGGATATTCTTATTTGGAGAGGATGACTAGGTGGAGCTTCAACTCATTGAGGTTTAGCAGAAATGGAAGGAGACTTTGAAGTCACATAGTATTGGGGTGAGCTGACAAGATGGATACAGTTATAGGAGACAGAGGATAGCAGTGGGGGGTGCTGTTTGGAATGGAGCATTGTGACTAGTGCTGTTCCACAGGGATCAGTGGTGGGCCCTCTGCTGTTCGTGGTCTACATAAATGATTTGAAGGAAAATGTATCTGGTCTAATTAATAAGTTTGCTGATGATACAAAGTACTGGTAGAGTTGTGGATAGTGAGAAGAATTGTCAGAGGATTCAGCAGGATATAAATCAGTTGGGCAGAAAAATGGCAGATAGAGTTTAATTGGGACAAATCTGGGTTGCCCTGAACTGGAGGGATACCAGTATCCTGGGCAGGAGATTTGCTAGAGCTCTTCAGGAGGATTTAAATTAGATTGGCAGGTGGATGGGAACTGGAACTATGGATCCGAGGATGGGGTGGCTGGTGAATAGGCAGATACAGCACGCAGACAGTCTGTGAGGAAGGATAGATAGTTGATAGGGCAAAGTTGCAGTCAGTGTGATGGGTTGAAGTGTGTCTATTTTAATGCATGAAGTGTCAGGAATAAGGATGATGAACTTAGAGCATGGATGAGTACTTGGAGCTACAATGTTATGGCCATTGTAGAGGCTTGGCTATCACAGGAGCAGGAATGGTTGTTGGATGTTTTGGGAATTAGACTTTTCGAAAAAAAGGCGGAGGGAGGTAAAAGAGGTGAGGAAGTGGCATTGCTATCAGGGTTAGTATAACAGCTGCAGGAAGGGATGTCATCGAGGAGGGTTTGTTTACAGAGCCAGTATAGGTGGAAGTCAGAAACAGGAAAGAAGCAGACCCCCCCAATAGCAACAGAGACATGCAGGAGCAGATTGGAAGACAGATTTTGGAAAGGTGCAGAAGTAACAGAGTTCATAGAATCCCTAAAGTGCAGAAACAGGCCATTCAGCCCAACAAGCTCACACTGACTCTCCGAAGAGTATTCCATCCAGACCCATTCCCAATCCCTATTACTCTATATTTCACCTAGCACCTAGCCTACACGTCCCTGAACACGATGGGTAATTTAGCATGGTCAATTCACCTAACCTGCATATCTTTGGACTGTAGGAGGAATTGGAGCATCCGGAGGAAACCCACCCAGACACAGGGAGAATGTGCAAACTCCACAAAGACAGTTACCCGAGGCTGCAATCAAACACAGGTCCCTGGCGCAGTGAGGCAGCAGTGCTAACCACTGAGCCACCATCCCACCCAGAGCTGTTGTCATGGGTGACTTCAACTTCCCTAATATTGATTGGAACCCCCTTAGTGCAAATAGTTTGGTTGAGCAGATTTGGGCAGGTGTTTTCAGGAAGGATTCCTGACTCAATATGTAGACAGGCCGACTAGAGGGGAAGACATATTGAATTTGGTGCTTCACAACGAACCAGGTCAGGTGTCAGATCTCTCAGTGGGAGAGCATTTCTATGATAGTGATCACAATTCCCTGACCTTTACTATGGTCATGGAGAGGAATAGGAGCAGACGGTATGGTAAAATATTTAATAGGAGGAGGGGGGATTGCAATGCTATTAAGCAGGAACTGTGGAGCATAAATTGGGAACAGATGTTCTCAGGAAAATGTACAACAGAAATGTGGAGACTGTTCATGGGAGCACTTGCTGCGAGTGCTGGATAGGTTTGTCCCACTGAGGCAAGAAAGGGATGGTACTGTGAAGGAATCTTGGATGAGAAGAGATGTGGAACACCTAGTCAAGAGGAAGAAGGAAGTTTACTTAAGGTTGAGGAGGCAAGAATCAGACAGGGCTCTAGAGGGTTACAAGGTAGCCAGGAAGAAACTGAAGAATGAACTTTGGAGAGCTAGAAGGGGGGGTGGGGGGGAGGTGCATGAAAAAGTCTTGGTGGGTAGGATTAAGGAAAACCCCAAGGCATACTACATTTATATGAGGAACAAGAGTATGGCCGTAATAAGGGTAGGACTGATCGGGGATAGTGGAGGGAACCTGTGCCTGGAGTCGGAAGAGATAAGGGAGGTCCTTTATGATTACATTGCTTCAATAATCTCTACTGAGAAGGACCTTGTAGTTTGTGAGGAGTAAGTGAAACAGGCTGATACACTCAATCAGGTTGATGTTAAGAAGGAGGATGTGCTGGAAGTTTTGAAAAACATGTGGATAGATAAGTCCCCTGAACCAGACAGGAGGTTAATACGGGAAGTGAGGAAAGAGATTGCTATGCCTTTAGTGATGGTCTTTGCTTCCTCATTGGTGTAGTACCAGATGACTGGAGAGTGGCAAATGTTATTTCCTTATTCAAGAAAGGGAATTGGGCTAATCCTGGGAATTACAGACCAGTCAGTCTTGCGTCAGTGGTGGGCAAATTATTGGAGAGATTTCTGAGAGACAGATTTTATGATTATTTGGAAAAGCATAATTTGATTAGAGATAGTCAGCATGGCTTTGTAAGGGGCAGGTCATGCCTCACAAGCCTTTTTGAATTCTTTAAGGATGTGACAAAACACATCAGCACGTGGATTTTAGCAAAGCATTTGATAAGGTTCCCCATAGGAGGCTTATTCAAAAAGTAAGGAGGCATGGGATACAGGGAAATTTGGTGTCTGGATACAGAGTTGGCTGTCCCATAGAGACAGAGGGTGGTAGTAGATGGACAGTATTCAGCTTGGAGCTCGGTGACCTGTCGTGTTCCGTGAGGATCTGTTCTGGGACCTCTGCTCTTGGAAGTGGAAGGGTGGGTTAGAAAGTTTTCCGATGACATGTAGGTTGGTGGAGTTGTAGATGCATCCTGTCAATGGGACATTGACAGGATGCAGAGTTGGGCTGATAAGTTGGCAGATGAAATTCAACCTGGAAAAGTGTGAAGTGATTCATTTTAGAATTTTAGAAATTTGAATGCAGATTACAGGGTTAAATTCTTTGCAGTGTGGAGGAACAGAGAGATCTTGGTTCCACGTGATAGATCTCTCAAAGTTGCTACCCAAATTGATTAGATTAGATTCCCTACAGTGTCGAAACAGGCCCTTTGGCTCAACCAGTCCACACCGACTCTCCAAAGATAACCCACCCAGACCCATTTCCCTCTGACTAATGCACCTAACACTGTGGCCTGCACATCTTTGGACTGTGGGAGGAAACCTGAGCACCCAGGGGAAACCAATGCAGACACGGGGAGAATGAAAGGCAGTCACCCGAGGCTGGAATCAAACTCAGGTCCCTGATGCTGTGAGGCAGCAATGCCACCCCAATTAAAAGAAAAGGGTTGTTAAGAAGGCATATGGTGCTTTGGCTTTCATTGGCAGGGGGATTGAGTTTAGAGCCGCAAAGTTATGCTGCAGCTCTAGAGAGTCCTGGTTAGACCACACTTGGAATATTGTGTCAGTTCTGGTTGCCTCATAATAGGAAGGATGTGGAAGTTTTAGAGAGGGTGCAGAGGAGATTTACCAGGATGCCGTCTGTACTGGAAGGCATGTCATATGAAGAAAGATTGAGGGAGCTAGGGCTTTTCTGATTGGAGCGAAGAAGGATGAGAGGTGACTTTACAGAGGTATACAAGATGGTGAGGCATAGAGAGAATGGATGGCCAGACACTTTTTCCCAGGGCAGAAATGGCAATCACGAGGGGACATGATTTTAAGTTAATTGGAGGAAGGATTAGGGGATATGTCAGAGGTAGCTTCTTTACACAAAGAGTGGTGCGTAGAATGCACTGCCAGCTGTGGTACTAGAGTCAGATGCATTAGGGACATTTAAGTGACTCTTGGATAGGCACATGGATGATAGTAAAATGATGGGTATGTTGGTTAGTTTGATCTTAGAGTAGGAGAAAAGGTAGGCACAACATCAAGGGCCAAAGGGCCTGTACAGCGCTGTACTTTCTATGTTCTATGTTCTAAATGTAAGGTGGTGGAAGGTGAAGTGCAGGTGTGAAATTATGCAGTGAATACTTAGGACTACGGATAAGCAGACAGATCTGGGTGTTCAGGTCCAAAGATCACTGAAGGTGACAGCATAGATAGATAAGGTAGTGAGAAAAGGCTATGGTATGTTTGCCTTCATTGGAAGGGGCATAGAACATAAAGATAGGCAAGTTATGCTGCAGTGTTACAGAACTTTAGGTGGGACACACTTGGAATATTGCATACAGCTCTTGTCATCATTCTACCAGATGGATGTGGATGCTTTATGGAGGGTACAGAAAAGATTTACCAGGATGTTGCCTGGAATTAAGGATTTTAGCTATAGACTGGGGTTGTGTTTACTGGAATACAGGAGGTTGAGGGGTGACCTGATAGTAGTGCATGAGATTGTGAATGGCATGTATAGAGTGGAAAGTAGAAGGCTTTTTCCGAGGTGGGAGGGGTCAATTACTAAGGGACACAAGGTCAAAATGCGGGGTGGGAGGTGGGGCAGTGGAGTTTTGAGGCACGCTTTTCACACAAAGGTGGTGAGTACCTGGAATGTGCTGCCAGAGGAGTTGGTGGAGACAAAACAAACTGCAGATGCTGGAATCCAAGGTAGACAAATAGGAGACTGGAAGGACATGGCAAACCAAGCAGCATCAGGAGTTGGAGAAGTCAATGTTTCGAGTGCAATCCTTCTTCAGAGAACAGAGGAATATAGATGCTATAAGTGAAGGCAGTTTTAGTATCGAAGAGCAAAATGTGTCAGCCAAAGGGCCTGTTCCTGTGCAAAATTGTTCTTTGTTCTTATTAAAACATGCAGGATAATTAGGGATTTAAACAGGATCGATGCAGAGAGGTTGTTTCTCTAGGGTTAGGAGTACACAGGATCTCAGAGTCCATTCCCTTCTGCAAAATTTATATGAAATTGACTAATTATTCCATTGCCATACAATATAATGACACATCTTTTTATTTGCTATTGAAAGTGGTAGGGGCAACAAAGTTTCCCTGATGGTAAGAAATTTACTTTTTAGTTACAATTAAACAAGGCCCAATTCTTTATAGTGGGAGTCAATACATGTGTGTTGGATATGGAGGAAGAGATAAGAGAAGACAAAGTGGTGCAATGATAAAATTAACCAGTAAATATCATAAGTTAATGAATCCTGCAGAGGTGGATAAAAAACAAGTCAAAATCTGTCATAGAAATTAAGGAAGACATCTGCAAGGAAGTGATACAAGATGAAGTGCTGAATTATGCTATGAATGGTTGGCCTAAAAAGTGTGACATTGAGAAGCTGCAAGAGTATCTCAAATGTAGAAATGAACTGAAGATTAAATTTATTGTGAAGGCTGTGGAGGCCAAGTCATTGAGTGTTTAAGAGGGAGATAGATAGGTTTTGATTAATAAGGGAATCAAAGGTTACAGGGAGAAGTCTAATTGAGGTTGAGAAAGTTATAATGATCGGTCTTGATTGGTCACAGTCTAATTTTTACTCCAATATCTTATGGTTTAAGATTGTCTCCTGGATGTTTAAGGGTCAATATTTCATCAAGTGACCGTATGAAGGCTACAAGAGAAAAATATTTTGGTTTCCAAAGAGTTATGGGGATGTTATTAATTGTGTCTCAGAATGTGAAATTATCAAACTGAGGTCACATTTAAGAAAGGAATTAAATGAACACAGATCAACATCTTACTAGTAGAACGGATAGAATATTTTAGTCAATATCTATAACAAGTGAATAAATGTTAATTCTATGCTGATAACCACAAATGTCAAATCTACTCAGTTCCAAAGATGAATCATATTGGATTGGAAACGTTAACTTCATTTTTTCTCTGTGCCTGACTTGTTGGTTTCCTTCAGCACGTATGTTTAGGAATAAAAACAATTGAAGATTAAGAAACATAAACAGAAGTTGCTGGAAAAGATCAGCACATCTGGTAGCATCTGTGCGGAGAAATCAAAGTTAACATTTCTGATGCGGTGACCCTTCCTCAAAATACAAGAAGTTGAGAAGCTGGTTTGTAATATTTGGGTGAACAGAAATGTTGCTGTTAAATAATGTTCCACCATTTACTTGAAGAGCTAGACATATAGTATTTCTGAACAAATGGACAACATCAAATTGGACTGCAGAAAGAAATATTCAGATTTGAAGAAGTCTTTGCATAGATAATTGCTTGGTGACAATCTAGGCAGTAATTTTGACATTTTTCTTTGATACAAGCTAGATAATTTTGTTTTATTACAAATGACCCCATTGTTCACAACCTGTTGCTCATCATATATATTCATGTTTAAACACACTTTGAGGCAGCATTCCTTGCAATTTCATTCCTTCTCCAAGGCCATGATGACTTCTGGAACTGGAATTTAATGCTGCAATTCATATCATGTTGTAGTGGCTTCACACAGCTTAGAGGGAGAGGACAAGTTTGGTTTTCTTAAGACTGATGCCAATAACAAATGATTGGAGGTGCTCGTATTGGATAGGGATGGACAAAGTTAAAAAACACACAACAACAGGTTATAGTCCAACAGGTTTATTTGGAAGCAATAGCTTTTGAGGCGCTGCTCCTTCATCAGGTGGTTGACAACCTTCGCCAATAACAAAGTAAGAGAAAAAAAAATTATGTGGTAGTGTGGGTAAAAGACACTGAAGTGTTCAATCAGCCATGATTATAAAATGTTAGTGGCCTACTCCTTTTCCTAAAATTATGGTAAAGTATTGCTCAGTCATGAAACACAGGCAAGAAACTTTAGTGTTCAGAATCCATTGTGTGTAACAAGATCACAGTGGACAACTGCTGGGGTGACAAAGAGACAAATGCTGGGTCAGCATTTATTGCCTAGTTCAAGTTGCCCTGATTCTATACAACACTTGTAAACACCCAACACCCAACAATTTCAAAACCATAGGAAATGGAATAAGGAAATCCATCATTACTAAATATTATGTGGGGTGGTTGGTATGAGGTTTGAAACTTAACACAACATACATGATCATCAAGAGATACAAGCTGAGTGGCTGATCAGTTCTGGAGAAGGGGCACTGGACCCGAAAGAAAACTTTGTTTTCTTTCCATAGGTGCTGCCAGTCCTGTTGAGGTTTCTGAGCAACTTCTGTTTTTGTTTGTGGCTAAATACCAGACATGTATACACCACAATGCAATTTCACAGGTTTATAAACAGACTCATGGACACAAAACACTAATTGACAACCGCCCTATCAACGTGAAATTCTGTAAACCTATCGTGACATGATGTGTGGTTGTTTTTAACTGATGCTCAATCCCAGTCATTGCCTGATTCCCAATTCCACAGCTGTTTCACACCTCCTGGAGATGGTAGCTTCTTCTGAGATCCCCCTAAAATTGGCAAAGGGCCTGCGAGTTCCTCTGGAGCCCCGGACTCCATTCACACCTTTGGTCCTACCTTGCTCTTCTCCTGCATTGACAACACAGAGACCCGGTTCTTCCTACTCACAGTCACGTGATCCAGAACTGGCCACACCCATTGCATATAACCTCGGTCTAGACCTGACTATTGCCATATGATCCAGAATAGACCAGGCCTACTACACGTGACCCAGAGCTGGACCCGCCCACTGCCACATGACTCAAACTACCTCAAGTGTGAACCATGGGAGGACTGTCTTCCAGAACCGGGAGTAGGAGGTTTCCATGGGATAGAAGGAAGTGGGTATATGGGTCTCTCTGCTGAAAAGGTGGGAACCTTCACAATATTTAGTAAACATTCAGGATAGCCTTTAAAGCAGCATGGCCTCCAAAAATATGGAAACTGGGATGAAAGTAGGTAGATAGTTTAATACTGACATAGAGGCGATAGGCCAAATGGACTCTTTGTCTGCTGCAAACCTCAATGATGATGCTTGAAGCCTTGGGCCTGAGGCAAAGGTTCTGAACTACAGACTGGATATCGATTCTGTTAGAGTTAGCACTCACGACAATTTGTTTGCCCCTCAGGATGCTCTGTGTAATTGGAAGCTGCTCTCCAAACTCTCACCAGCCAGGATACCAAGCTACGAGTGTCTCGTACTTGACGTTGGATGGAGTTGAGATGATGGTTTGCCCTGTGGGGACCGGCTGAAGAGGTGAGCTGAAAGGCAGGTGGCAGGGTAGCTGGATGGCTGGGAAGGTCTCCAAGGGTTGTTAAAGTAGCATTAGAAGAAGAGAGTCCTGAAGTTGAGGTAAAAATTGGAGGTGGAAAGGCTAAGGAGCAGATGGCCAGGAGGAGAGGGAGGGATGCTATGCTGGAGAAAATCTGTGTGAAGAAATAGTAGAGGGTGGTTATGTTGGGGTATTTAATAGTGCCATTTGCCAGCATTTGGCCGACATCCATCTAAATCCTTCCTGTTCATATTCTCATCCAGATGCCTTTTCAATGCTGTAATTGAACCAGCCTCCACCATTTACTCTGGAAGCTCATTCCATATACATGCACCACTCTCTGTGGGAAAAAGTTGCCCCTACGGTCCCTTTTTAATCTTTCCCCTCGCACCTTTAAACTTTTGCCCTCTAGTTTTTGACTGCCCCACCTCAGGGAAAAGACCTTATCTATTCACCCTATCCATGCCCCTCATGATTTTATAAACTTCTATAAGGTCACCCCTCAACCTCCGAAGCTCCAGGGAGAACAGCCCTGTTCAGCCTCTCCCTATTGCTCCAATCCTCCAACCCTGGCAGCATCCTTGAAAATCTTTTCTGAACTCTTCCAAATTTCACAACATCCTTCCTATAGGAGGGAGACCAGAATTGCACACAATATTCCAAAGGTGGCCTAACCAATGTCCTGAACAACTGCAACATGACCCCCCCAACCCCTTTACTTAATGCATTGACCAATAAAGACAAGCATACAAATGCCTTCTTTACTATCCTGTGTACCTGGGATTCCATTTTCAAGGAACTATGAACCTGCATTCCAAGGTCTCTTTGTTCAGCAACATTCCCAAGAACGTTACCATTAAGTGTATATGTCCTGCTTTGATTTGTCCTTCCAAAATATACCAAACATTTACCTAAATTAAATTCCATTTGCCACTCCTCGGCTTATCTGATCAAGATCCTACTGTACTCTGAGGTAACCTTCTTTGCTGTCCACTGCATCTTCAATTTTGGTGTCATCTGCAAATTTAGTAACTATACCTCCGATGATAACATACACATTATTTATATAAATGTCGAAAAGCAATGTGCCCAGTACCAAACGTTGTGGCAGTCTGAAAAACAACTCTCCACCACCACGCTTGAGGATACTTTCTGATAATTTGACACCTAATAACATGACTAACCTGACAAAATGCTTTGGAGGAGCCACTAACTTGAGGCCTATGGCTCCCAAAGCACTGTACCTATTTTGCTTGAGTATTCGATAAAATAATCAATAGTTGATTGCTGCAATTAGTCAATGATTCTGCTAATGGCTGATCATGGGTCTACCAGAGAGATCAAGTATGTACCTTAGCCTTTTTTTATAAGTAATTCTTCTGTTTGTATGCTGTACTGAAACTCAACATGACTGGAAAATCAGCAGGCTGGGTGAGGGTGAACTGTGTGCATCTGAGAGCATTAATGACTTGGATAAGGAAAGTGAATGCACTACACCCAAGTTTTGCAGTTTTTGACACAAAACTAGGTGGGAAGGCTGAGTCTGCAGAAGGTTATGGACAGGTTAAGTCTGTGGGCAAAAACCTGACAGCTAGACTATAACATGGGAAAAAGTGAGGTTTTGCATTTTGGCGGGAAGAATAGAGGAGCTGAATATTATTTAAATAGAGAAAGACTCAAAAAGCTATTGAACGGGAAGATTTTAGATCGCTTGTTCATGGATCACAAAAAGGCAGTGTCTATATTCATCAGGGAAAACAAATGGACTGTTGGCCTTTATTTTAAATCACATGGAGTATAAAATGTAGGGAGATTTTGCTGAAACTATTCAAGATATTTATCAGACCAACTTGAGTGCTGTGAGCAATTTTGCTCCCCTCTATCTAAGGAAAGATACTTGGAGACAGTTCAGAGAAAGCTTACTAGACTGAACTGTCTTATGAGGGGAGGTTGAGTAGTTTGGGCCGGTACTCATTAGAATACAGAAAAAGCCCTATACTTTAAGAAACATCCAAGATTCTTCAAGGACTTGATAGGGTTGATGCTCAAAGGTTCTTTCTCCTTGTGGGAGAGCCTCAGACCAGAGGGTGTAATCTCAAGAATAAGGAATGCACATTTAAGACAGAAATGAAGAGGATTTTCTCTGCTGCGGTTGTGCATCTGTGGATTTTCTTTGAGGGTGGTTGAGACTGGGTGATTAAGTATATTCAAGGCTAAGAGAGTTAGATTTTTAATCTGTAAGGGAATCAAGGGTTATGGAGCAAAGACCATAAGTGGAGTTGAGGATTATCAGATCACTATGATCTCATTGAATGGCAGAGCAGACCTGATGGGCGAAATGGCCTACTCCTGCTCCTACGTTTTTCAGTTAGTTGTGCATCTAGGCCTAGCCTATCAACTGGGGCAATAGGTTTAGGGAGAACTGAATTGAGTGTAAGAGGATCTGGGAGATGATAACAGTCAACTATTTCTGATCCTTGCAGATTCAACAAACATTTGTAGAACAATCTTTCTGAAACACTCCCTGAACAGAAACGCACTAAAAGAAATGGCAGGGGAAGTAGCAAATGCACTTGTGGTAACGTACCAAATTTGGTGGACTCTGGGGCACTTCAAGCAGATTGGAAATCAGCAAAAGTGACACCACTGTTTAAGAAAGGAGGTAGACAGAAGGTGGATAAATATAGGACTGTTAGCTCAGCTTCTGTTTTGGAGAAAATGATCAAATCTATAATCAAAAAAGAGATAGTGCAACATATGGATAGAAATTGTGCCTTTGGCCAGGCATAGCATGGGTTCATGAAAGTCAAGTCATGTTTAACTAATTTAATGGAATTCTTTGAGGACATTACAAGCACGGTGGACAGCAGGGAACTGGTGGATTTGGTATATCTAGATTTCCAGAGGGCATTCGACAAGATACCGCACAAAGCCTGCTGCAAAATTCATAGCGATATGAGTAATGTATTGGCATGGATAGATGTTTGTTTAACTAACAGAAAGCAAAGAGTGGGAATAGATTAGATTAGATTAGATTAGATTACTTACAGTGTGGAAACAGGCCCTTCGGCCCAACAAGTCCATACCGACCCGCCGAAGCGCAACCCACCCAGACACATTCCCCTACATTTACCCCTTTACCTAACACTACGGGCAATTTAGGATGGCCAATTCACCTAGCCTGCACATCTTTGGACTGTGGGAGGAAACCAGAGCACCAGGAGGAAACCCACGCAGACACGGGGAGAATGTGCAAACTCCACACAGTCAGTCGCCTGAGTCGGGAATTGAACCCGGGTCTCAGGCGCTGTGAGACAGCAGTGCTAACCACTGTGCCACCGTGCCGCCCTTGATGGGTGTTTTTCTGGTTGTCAATCAGTGGCTAATGAGTGGTATACCTCAAGGATCAATGTTGGACCCACAATTGTTTACAATTTAACGTAGATAATTTAGAGTTGGGACCAAGTGCAGTGTGTCAACATTTGCAGATGACATTAAAATGAGTGGTAGAGCAAAGTCTGCAGAAGACACTGAAAATCTGCAGAGGTCTAAAAAAAAGGTTAAATGAGTGGGCAAGGGTCTGGCAGATGGAGAACAATGATGATAAATGTGAGGACTATCAGCATGCTGCTGTGCAGAGGGGCCTGTGTCCTTGTGCATGAATCACAAAAAGTTGGTTTGCAGGGGGAGCAGGTAATTAAGAAGACAAATTGCATATTATTCATCATTGCTAGAGGGATGGAGTTTAAAAACACAGAGGTTATGCTGAAGCTGTACAGATGTTAGTAAGGCCATACCTGAAGTATTTCTTTACTTGAGAAAGGATGTACTGGCACTGGAGGGAGTACAGAGGAGGTTGGCGAGGTTTATTTGAGAATTAAGAGGATGCCTAATGAGGAAAGGTTGAGTAGACTGGAACTATATTCATAGGAATTTACAAGAATGAAGAAGGATATTTGTAGAAACAAATAAAATTCTGAAAGGAATATATAAATAGAAGCAGGAAAGTTGTTTCCACAGGTGGGTGAAGCTAGAGTTGGGAGCATTGCCTCAAAATAAGGGGGAGCTGATTTAGGACTAAGTTGAGGAGAAAATTCTTCACCCAGAGGGTTGTGAATCTATGGATTCCCTGCTGAAGCAGTTGAGGGTACTTCGTTGAGTGTTTTCAAGGCAAAGATAGATTATTGAACAGTAAACGAATTAAGGGTTATGGTGAGTGGGTGAGTAAATGGAGCTGAGTCCAAAAATAGACCCAGCCATGGTCTTATTGAATGGCAACGCAGGCTAAATGGGCCAGATGGCCTACCCCTGCTCCTATTTCTTATGATCTTAAAGCAGAACTGACAATTTGGATTCAATCATGGAACTGCAAGCTATTTAAGAGGGGAAATAAAAGGAATGTAGTGGTAGTAAGCAACAGCACATTTGGGAGATTGATTTTTTTCTCTGCAACAAAAAGTGAGTCCAGTTGACTGCGTCATCTGCCTAATGCCAAGGCTGCACGCTGGGCTGAGAGGATGCCACATCGGGAGGCCACCCTGGGAGGCTACTACGCCGGGCCAGGAGGCCACTGCATCGGTGGCCAGAGGTCAAGAATCATCACTAGAATCTGGAAAAAATGCTAAGAAGAAAATGGAGAAGAAAAGAAGACAAATGGGTGGGGGGGGGGATGGACAAGCTATAGCTGAAGTGTCCTACTCTGCTGCCATCTTGGACTGGCGTGATTTGGGTCCAGCATTTATTTCTGCAATGCTGGACATTATATTTCTGTACTCTCTGAGATTGTATTATCTGTACTCTCCAATAGTATTGCCGTGACAGACATTTAAGAGAAGATTCCAGAAAGTGCCTAATAGATACATTCCAGCAAAATTCAAAGATAAAATCAAACTCAAAGAATGGACATAATTGTTTAAAGATCAAAGGTTGGACAGAATATAAAAGAGCAAAAAATTACCAAATGATTAATAAGGAGGGAATGAATATTAGAGAAAGTTAGCCAAAAATATAAAAAACGGATAGTCAAAGTTTCTTTAGAAATTTTGAAGAGTTTCCAAACCATTGACAAAGAGGGCAGTACTGTGATTCCTGTGACTGAGTAGGTTTTATTGGAAACTCCTTTTGAACTTATGCAGTGTGGTTGCTCCACTGACTGACTTACTATTCCTCACGTACGTGTGGAACACCTTTAGGTTTTCCCTAATCCTTCCTGCCAAGGCTTTCTTGTGCTCTCTCCTAGTTCTCCTCAGTCCATTTTGAGGTCTTTCCTGGCTACCTTGTAATCCTCTAAAGCTGTGCCAGATCCTGGCTTCCTCAATCTTAAGTAAGCTTTCTTCTCCCCTTTGAGAAGAAGCTCCTCTGTCATCATCCAAGGCTCCTTCACCTTACCATTTCTTGCCTGTCTCAGTGGGACAAAGTTATTCAATGCTCACAACAAGTGCTTCTTAAACAGTCTTGACATTTCTGTTGTGCCTTTCCCCTCAAATAATTGTTCCCAATTTATACTCCACAGCTCCTGTCTATTAGCTGTATAATTTCCTCTCCCCCAATTAAATATCTTCACATATTGTCTGCTCATAATGTTAGCTAATGACTCAAAATTAGGTTGGAATGTGAATTGTGATGAAGATATAAGGATAAGTTAGTGAGTGTACAAATGAAGTATAATGTGAGAAAATGTGAAATTGTCCATTTTGGAAGAAGGAATAAAAATATAGTAAATTAAATAAAGGGTGAGAGTTTGCAGAGCTCTGAGATGCAGAGAGATCTGGATATCCTAGTGCACAAATCGCAGAAGGTTGGCAAACAGGTTCAGCGAGTAATCAAGAAAATCAATATAATGTTATGGTTTATTCTGAGAGGAATTTAATGCAAAACTAGGGAGGCGCTTATTTCAAGAGAGTTGGAGTACAAGAAGAGGGAGGTCTCACTGCAACTGTACAAAGTGCTGGTGAAACCACATATAGAGTATTGTGAGCAGTTTTGGTACCCTTAAGGAAAGGTACTATTCCCTGATGAGCAAAGGCTCAACAGGTTAAGACTCTACTGATTGAAGTTTAGAAGATCGAGAGGATTTTTGAGTGGCTTCATAGATTAAATCTATTAAGTGGTTAGCACTGCTGCCTCACAGCGCCTGAGACCCGGGTTCAATTCCCGACTCAGGTGACTGACTGTGTGGAGTTTGCACATTCTCCCCGTGTCTGCGTGGGTTTCCTCCGAGTGCTCCGGTTTCCTCCCACAGTCCAAAGATGTACGGGTCAGGTGAATTGGCCATGCTAAATTGCCCATAGTGTTAGGTAAGGGGTAAATGTAAGGGTATGGGTGGGTTGCGCTTCGGAGGGTTGGTGTGGACTTGTTGGGCCGAAGGGCCTGTTTCCACACTGTAAGTAATCTAAATCTAAATTCTGAGAGAATGTGTCCCCTCATGGGAGAATCTAGGACCAGAGGGTATAATCTCAGAATAAAGAGGTACCAATGTAAGACAGATGAGGATGAATTTCTTCTAAGTGTTGAGTATTTGGAATTCCTTGCCACAGAGAGCTGTGGATTAGAGTCCTTGTGACTGATGAATGGAAGAAATTCTACCAATTGCCTATCTGGTTTCCTGTGATGTTACAATTTGGCTCTTTACAGGAAGAAATGAGTTGAAGGGCATTCCACTGTCTGTTTTTATGTCTTACTATTGCTACTGTTCTTGTGCACATCCCCTCGTCTCTTGATGAAGCCGTCGATCGGCTTTCTCCTGCGTTGACTTACTATTATCATATGCATCTTGGTGCAATGAAAAGTTTTGTTTTGCATGCAGTATAATATACAAAGGTCGTAGAGTGATTCAACATGGTGAGGAATACAAATCCAAAGAAGGTTCACAAAAAGCAAGATCAACACTAATTTGAAACTTTGAGGTCCATTCAGAAGTCTAATAACAGTGAGGAAAAGCTGTTCGTAAAATCTGTTGGTCCATGTTTAAGCTTATGTATCTCCTGCCAGATGGAAGAGATTATAACTAGTGTAGGAGGACTTGTTAATATTGGTTGCCTCTCCGAAGCAGTGAGAAATGTAGATGGAGTCAATGGATGGAAGGTTGGTTTGCATGATGGCCTGGCTGTGTTCACAACTCTCTGTAGTTTTTATGGTCCTGGGCAGAGCAGTTGCCATACCAAGCCATAGAATATTTTCTATGGTGTATCTATATAAGTTTGTGAGAGTCCTTATATTTGAAAAGCTGTTGATTCCATGCACACTCTTGCTGTTTATGAAGCTAATGTCATCTCTCTCTCACTCTCTCACTCCTCCTCACCCTCTGTTTCAGAAGCACAGACTCCTCCTCTCTTGCTCTTTCTGCTTCAGTGATTTTGACTTCTTAATATTTAGGAGCCAGTCCTTGACATCCTGAAGCCACATCTCCATAATAGCTATCAGATCATATTTACTTCATCATGCTACGAACTTATTTTGTTATGAATGCTAAACACTCAGATACACAGCCTTTATATTTATCTTTTTGTTATGTTTGTAATACGTAGTCTTAATTGTTAGTGAATTCTAAGGACTTTTTCTGTCTGTCCTTTCCTACCTTTCTCTGACCCTTTACTTTCAGAGTTACTATTTTCCTCTCTGACCACTGCTGTTTGATTTGCCACATTTGACCCCTTGCTCCCTCTATTCAATTTCTACTTCCTTCGTAGGGCAGCTTGGGAAAGCATTGCTCCCAAAACAGTTTGGGTGTAGACCATCCCAATGATACAGCTCCCACTTCCCTGATATCAGTGCCTCACAAACTGGAACCCTGTTCTTCCATGCCAATCTTGAGCCACATGTTCACCTCTCTAATGTTACTCATGGCTAAATTCTAAATTCCATCTCCTTTTCTTTATCTTTTTCGCCATTTCTAGCTTCTTTATTATACCCACATGCTTAAGCTGCTCAAATCTAACTACGTATCATCTAATTCCAATATATCACTACTCAGAGTAGGTCCTTTTTGTATTTATTTTAAACCCAAGTACTATGCTAGTACTACTTCCCTATCAAGTCAACCAACAATGTCATTGAAAGTACCCTTATGACTGTCAGGAACAAATCTGCCACCTGCAGGAAATCCTTCCCAGTGCCATGTTTAAAATGCATAACAGCCTGGCTTTTACCTTCACCTGAGTTATTTTCCACTGAACATTGAACATAGAACATAGAACAATACAGCGCAGAACAGGCCCTTTGGCCCTAGATGTTGCACCAACCTGTGATCTATTCTCAATTCATTCCCCTACCCTATCCCATTATCATTCATGTGCTTATCCAAGGATTGTTTAAATCTCCCTAATGTGGCTGAGTTATCTATATTAGCAGGTAGGGTATTCCACGTCCTTACCACTCTCTACTTAAAGAACCTGCCTCTGACATCTGTCTTAAATCTATCACCCCTCAATTTGTAGTTATGCCCCCTGGTACAAGCTGACATCATCATCCTAGGAAAAAGACTTTCACTGTCTACCCTATCTAACCCTCTGACCATCTTTTATGTCTCTATCAAATCCCCTTTAGCCTTCTTCTTTCCAATGAGAACAGACCTAGGTATCTCAGCCTTTCCTCATAAGACCTTCCCTTCAGAGCAGGTAACATCCTGGTACCTCTGCACCTTTTCCAATGCTTCCACATCCTTCCCGAAATATGGCGAGCAGAACTATACACAATATTCCAAGAGTGGCCGCACTAGCGCTTTACATAGTTGCAGTATAATATTGCTGCTCCGGAATTCAATCCCTCTATCAATGAAACCTAACACACTGTATGCCTTCTTAACAACACTATCCACCTAGGTGGCAACTTTCAGAGATCTATGAACTTGGACTCCAAGATCCCTCTGAACATCCACACTACCAAGAATCTTTCCATTGACCCAGTAGTCTGCCTTCCTTTATTCTTCCCAAAGTGCATCACCTCACATTTAGATGCAGTGAACTCCATTTGCCACCTCTCAGCACAATTCTGCAGTTTATCCAAGTCCCCCTGCAACCTATAACATTCTTCCAAACTGTCCATTACTCCACCGACTTCAGTGTCGTCTGCAAATTTACTAATCCGTCCACCTATGCCTGCGTCTAAGTCATTTATAAAAATGACAAACAGCAGTGGTTCCAAAACACACCACTAGTAACCAGACTCCAGGCTGAATATTTTCCATCAACCACCACTCACTTGCCTTTTTTCAGCAAGCCAGTTCCTAATCCAAACTGCTAAATCACCCTCAATCCCATGCCTTTGCATTTTTTCCAACAGCCTACCTTATCAAAGGCTTTACTGAATTCCATGTATACCACGTCAACTGCCCTACCCTCATCTACATGCTTGATCACCTTCTCAAAAAACTCAATGAGGTTTATGAGACATGACCTACCCTTGACGAAACCATGTTGACTATCTGAAACCAAATTGTTGCTTGCTAGATGATTATAAATCTTATCTCTTATAATCCTTTCCAAAACCTTTCCTACAACAGAAGTAAGGCTCACTGGTCTGTAATTACCTGGGTCATCTGTACTGTCCTTCTTGAACAAGGGTACAACATTTGCAATCCTCCAGTCCTTTGGAACTAAACCTGTAGACAATGATGACTCAAATATCAAAGCCAAAAACTCTGCTATCTCCTCCTTAGCTTCCCAGAGAATCCTCGGATAAATCTCATCCAGCCCAGGGGACTTGTCTATTTTCACTCCTTCTAGAATTGATAACACCTCTTTGTAACTAACCTCGATCCTTTCTAGTCTAATATCTCATACCCCATTCTTCTCCTGTACAATATTCTCCTTTTCCTGAATGAAAACTGATGAGAAATGTTTGTTTAGCACCTCTCCAATCTCCACAGGGTACACACTCAACTTCCCACTTCTCTGTTTGACTGGCCCTATTCCTACCCTAGTCACCCTTTTATTCCTCACTTACCTATCAAAAGCTTTAGGGTTCTCCTTTATTCTATTTGTTAAAGACTGCTCGTGTCCTCTTTTTGCTCTTCTTAACTCTCTCTTTAAATCCTTCCTCGCTGATCTGTAATTCTCCATCGCCTCATCTGAACCATCTTGCCTCATCAACACGTAAGCCTCCTCCTTCTGCTTAACAAAAGATGCAATTTCTGTAAAACACAGTTCCCTTACCTTATCACCAATCTTAAAGTTGCCTCTATTTTAAATCAATTCCAGATGAATCCTCAAGCTTCCTTTATACCTCACAGGGGTAGTATGCTACAAATAAAAACCCACTTCGTGGGCGGCACGGTGGCACAGTGGTCAGCACTGCTGCCTCACAGCGCCTGAGACCCGGGTTCAATTCCCGACTCAGGCGACTGACTGTGTGGAGTTTGCACGTTCTCCCCGTGTCTGCGTGGGTTTCCTCCGGGTGCTCCGGTTTCCTCCCACAGTCACAAAGATGTGCGGGTCAGGTGAATTGGCCATGCTAAATTGCCCGTAGTGTTAGGTAGGGGTAAATGTAGGGGTATGGGTGGGTTGCGCTTCGGCGGGTCGGTGTGGACTTGTTGGGCCGAAGGGCCTGTTTCCACACTGTAAGTCTAATCTAATCTAATCTAAAGTCTAATCTAATCTATTCTGAGAGTTGTTGCAAAAGTGAAAGACTTTAAAAAGTTTGCAGAATTCCCTAATTTTAAATAAACCCAGGTTAACAGCATGTACAGTCCAAGTTTCTGTACTTAAGAATTACTATTCATAACAAATAAATGAATTGATCCCACCAACAGATAAACAATTACAAATTAAAATATATTATCACTGGTTAAAACTTTAATCTGTTTATCAAACTTCCCCTACACAGACATTTACGAATAAAACATAGGTATGGAAGGGAAGATTGGTAAGGGATTCCAATGGTCCCTGTCCACGTGGTTCACTGACATGATCTTTGGGCTTGTCAGGACCTGCTATTCCTTGATCTTCCTTCTCAGATACTTTCAACTGTTTGCAGGAGATACAGGGTGACTGACATTTGTAAAGTCTGAATTATTGGTTAAGACACACAGCTAATGGCAACTGATGAAAGAAATATAAACTGGCTTTCTTCAGGCTTAAGGTGTTTTTAAACTACAGAGAAAGGACAGCTCTTTACAGAGGCCTGATGGTTTCTGATCCTATTGTATATCCTCGCAGGCTGGTCAGCTACCTGGGGGCCAACCACATAGCTGTTGGCAGGTAGAAGGGCTTTGTCATTAACAACTGACTACCATCCCACAGACAAATCAGTTACTTTGTGAGATAAATCTTCCTTTGTACATATCCCCTGGCTCCAGGTCATCGATAGTAACCTTCCCCACTGCTTGAACAAGCAGCAGGGTGAAAAGCATATAGAATGAGGGTTGCATAAGTTTTTTAAAAAAAGTTTCAGTAATCCTTTCCACAATCCTTTGTTTAAAACCATTCTTTTCCCATTTTACTCTACAATAAAAAAAATTGCTTACACAGAAACAGCCAAGAGCCTTCAATCTGTACCCCAAGCTGAACCAGAAACCAGCAAGCCCATTGCTATCCTGCTTTAATTGATATTATTCAAAAGTTAAGTAAATTTTACTGAGTTACTGTACTACACTGTCTGTTGTTGTCTCATTGTCATCTTATTGTCTTACAAATGGGGATCTGTTAGTTCATTGGGTTGGACAACTGATTTGCAATACAGAGTGATGCCAACTGCATAAGTTCAATTCTTGCACCAGCTGGGTTACCATAAAGGATTCTCTTCCACATCGCTCCCTTCAGTGTAAACTACCACCAATCATCTCTCTGTAATGAGAGCAGTCTTATTGCCTGGTAAAACTATGGCAACCTTTTATTGATTAAAGTCTACAGTTAAATGGAAATCCCTGTATTAGTATTTTAAGTGGTGCACCAGCGAACTTCAAAATAGTTTCGGTTTCTGTTATTACCCCCACCTTAAATTCTAGCTCTAATTTAATAAATTCAATTTTCAATTTTACCTCTCTCTCTCTTTAAATACAATATTTTTTCATTTGTAATTGTTATTCCTGTTCAAAATTTTGCATTTCATTTTCTTGTTCAAACTGCTTCATGTACAAATTAATTCTGGCTAATTCAGTCACTATCTAAACTGTCACTTATTTTCGAAGTTCAAATTCTGTGCCATTACCTCAATTGTGTTTACTTTCTTAACCTTGATTAATTTATCCAAATCATTCAGGGATGTAGACTCCCTCTCCAGGAAAGTCTTAGCAATTGACAAAGCCATTCTAGTTTTTGTAAACTTTATTATAATGCACAAGAAACCAAATGCTGTTACTTTTATTCATTTCAATTTAGATGTGTGCACCGTCTCTCTCTCTCTCTCTCTCGCCCTCTTATCCCAATATATCTCTATGTCTACTGGGTCACATTGTAAATTTAAACTGGCTGTCCATCAAGATTCCTTTAAATAAATCATACAATTATTATTTATTCTGAGACAAGGCTGAGCAAAGATGCCAAACTGTTTAGCACAGGTTGAAATATAAAAGTGTAAATACTTCCCCTCTTTAAATAAGCCAAACCACAATTTCACCCACATACCAGATATAGACTGACTTACGGGAAAAATATGCTTTGGTCAATAATTGTTAGTTCTTGAAGGAAAACAGTTAAAACTTGGAATGTTCAACATAGCTGACAGGTAAAGCCAATGAACTCAGGACATTGCTAGGTATGTAGGACTCAGATATTATAGCTATTACAAAAACATGGCCGAGGGAAAAGGCTAAGACAATCACTTGACGAAGGAGCAGCGCTCTGAAAGCTAGTGCTTCAAAATAAACATTTTAAACTATAACCTGGTGTTGTGTGATTTTTAACTTTGTACACCCCAGTCCAACACCGGCGTCTCCAAATTATGGCTAAGGGAGGCACCTTAATGGCAGCTTAATGTAACAGGGTTACAGGTGCTTTGGGCAGTACAGAGATGGTGCAACAAAGGGAAGGGGAGTTGCATTTTTGATTAAGATGAGTATCACAGTAGTAAGCAGAGATGAAATAACTGAAGAATCACCACTGCGGCTTTGTGGGTGGAGCTAAGAAGTAAGACGGGGTGGTGACATTATTAGGGTTGAACTATAGGCCCCCAAATAGTCAACAGGAATTTGAGGAACAAATATGCAAGGAGACTGGGAGACTTGCAGGAGCAACAGGGTTCTCATAGTTGGGGAATTTAACTTTCCTAACAAAGACTGGGACTGCCAGAGCTTTAAGGGCTGAGATGGGGTGGAATTTGTTAAGTAGGTTCAGGAAAGTTTCCTCAAGCAATAGGGTCCTATTCAGGAAGGGCACAAAACTCGACCCACTCTTGGGCAGAACAAGTAATGGAGGTGACAGCAGGAGAGCACTTTGGGACCAATGACCATAGTTCTATTAATTTTAAAATAGTTATGGAGAGGGATAAAACTGGTCCAATGGATCAAGATCTAAATTGGGTCAAGGCAAATTTTGATGGAATAAAACAGGAGCTTGCAGGGGTTGATTGGAGTAGTTTGTTTGCAGGCAAAGGGACCTCTGGCAATTGGGAAGTCTTTAAAAGTGCGATTGCTAGAGTTTAAGAAAACATGTTCCTGTGAGGGGGAAAGGCAAGGTTGGCAAAAATAGGGAACCCTGGATGACAAGAGATATTGAGTCTTTAACCAGAAGAAAGGAGGTATGGCTCAGGTACAGGCAATTGGGATCAAGGGAATTCCTGGAGGTATAAAGGGGATACAGAAGATTCCTGAAGGAGGAAATCAGGAGGGTGAAAAGTGGGCAGGACATTGTCATGGCTGAGAATATTAGGGAGAATCCAAAGAGTTCTTTAAGTATATTAAAGGAAAAAGAATAACTAGAGAGAGAATAGGATCCCTCAAAGACCAAGGTGGACATGTATGTGTAGAACTAAAGGAGATAGGTGAGGTCCTCAATGAATATTTCTCCTCTGTGTTTACTGTGGAGATAAACATGAAGACTGGGGAACTTGGGGAAGTTAGTGGTCATATCTTAGAGTCACAGAGGTGTACAGCACGAAAACAGACCCTTCAGTCCAACCCATCCATGCCGACCAGATATCCCAACCCAATCTAGTCCTATCTGCCAGCACCCAGCCCATATCCCTCCAAACCCTTCCTATTCATATACCCATCCGAATGTTTTTTAAATGTTGCAATTGTACCAGCCTCCACCACTTCCTCTGGTAGCTCATTCCATACACGTACCACCCTCTGCGTGAAAAAGTTGCCCCTTAGATCTCTTTTATATCTTTCCCCTCTCACCCTAAACCTATGCCCTCTAGTTCTGGAGTTCTCCACCCAAGGAAAAAGACTTTGTCTATTTATCCTATCCATGCCCCTCATGATTTTGTGAACCTCTATAAGGTCACCTTTCAGTCACCAACGCTCCAGGGAAAACAGCCCCAGCCTGTTCAGTCTCTCCCTATAGCTCAAATCCTCCAACCCTGGCAACATCCTTGTAAATCTTTTCTGAACCTTTTCAAGTTTCACAACATCTTTCAGATAGGAAGAAGACCAGAATTGCACGCAATATTCCAACAGTGGCCTAATCAATGTCCTGTACAGTCGCAACATGACCTCCCAACTCCTGTACTCAATACTCTGACCAATAAAGGAAAGCATACCAAATGCCTTCTTCACTATCCTATCTACCTGTGACTCTACTTTCAGCTATGAACCTGCACTCCAAGATCTCTATGTTCAGCAACACTCCCTAGGACCTTACCATTAAGTGTATAAGTACTGCTAAGATTTGCTTTCCCAAAATGCAGCACCTCGCATTCATCTGAATTAAACTCCATCTGCCACTTCTCAGCCCATTGGCCCATCTGATAAAGATCCTGTTGTAATCTGAGGTAACCCTCTTCACTGTCCACTTCACCTCCAATTTTGGTGTCATCTGCAAGCTTACTAACTATACTTCTTACGGTCACATCCAAATAATTTATATAAATGAAGAAAAGTAGTGAACCTAGCACTGATCCTTGTGACGCTCCACTGGTCACAGGCCTCCAGTCTGAAAAACAACCCTCCCCCACCACCCTCTGTCTTCTACTTTTGAGCCAGTTCTGTACCCAAGTGGCTAGTTCTCTCTGTATTCTGTGAGATCTAACCTTGCTAACCAGTCTCCCATGGGAAACATTGTCGAATGCCTTACTGAACTCCATATAGATCACATCTACCATTCTGCCCTCATCAATCCTCTTTGTTACTTCTTCAAAAAACTTGTGGACAGTCCATATCACAATAAAGTAGATGTTTGATGTATTAGAATGTATGAAGATGGATAAATCTCCAGGTCCTGACCAGACATATCTAAGAAGCTAGAGAAGAAAAGTGTAGACTATGGCTGATATTGTTGCAAGGGTGAGGTTAGCCAAGGGTGAGGTCCCAGAAGACTGGAGGGTAGTGAATATTGTGCCCTTATTCAAGAAGGGCTGCAAAGAGAAACATAGGAACTATAGACCAGTAAGCTTAACATCTGTGGTGGTAAAGCTACTTGAGAAGATTCTTAGGGATAAGATAAACATGCATTTAGAAAGACACAGTTTGATTAAGAATAGTCAGCATGGATTTGTGCGTGGGAGATCATGCCTCATAAATTTGTTAAGAAATATTTGCTGAAGTGTCCAGGAAGGTTAGTGAAGGCAGGGTGGTAGACATCATCTATATGGATTTCAGTAATGCCTTTCAAAAGGTTCCGTGCTCTGGAAGGATAGGTTGCATGGAGTCCAGGGTGAGCTGGCAAATTGGATACACAACTGGCTTGATGGTAGGAAGCAGAGGATAATAGTGGAAGGATGCTTGTCAGACTGGAGGTCTGTGACTAGCAGAGTGCCCCAGGCATCAGTGCTGGGCCCATTCCTGTTTATTATCTATATCAATGATTTGGATAAAAATGTAGAAGGCATGGTTAGTAAGTTTGCTGATGACACTAATTTTAGTGAGGAAGGTTATCAGAAATTGCAGCAGGACCTGATCAGCTGGGGAAGTGAGCTGAGAAATGGCAAATTGTGTTTAATATAACAAGTGTGAGGTCTTGCATTTTGGAAAGTCAAAGCATTTCATGGTGAATGGTAGGGCCTTAAGGAGCGTAGTTGAAGAGGGGAATCTTGGAGTTCAGATACACGGTTCTCTGAAAGTGGAGTCACAGGTAGACAGGGCAGTGAAGAAGGCTTTTGGAACACTGGCCTCCATCAGTCAGGGCACTGAGTATTGAAGCTGGGACCAAAAGAGAAAATGCTGGAAAATCTCAGCAGGTCTGGCAGCATCTGTAAGGAGAGGAAAGAGCTGATGTTTCGAGTCTAACTGACCCTTTGTCAAAGTGTCAGTTAGACTCGAAACGTCAGTTCTTTTCTCTCCTTACAGATGCTGCCAGACCTGCTGAGATTTTCCAGCATTTTCTCTTTTGGTTTCAGATTCCAGCATCGCAGTAATTTGCTTTTATATATTGAAGTTGTAAAGTTTTGTTGCAGTTGTACAGGATATTGCGGAGGCTGCACTTAGAGTATTGTGTTCGGTTTTGGTCACTTTGTTATAGGAAGGATGTTATTAAACTGGAAAGAGTGCAGAAGAAATTTACAATGATGTTGCTGGGACCCAACAATCTGAGTTATAGGGAGTGGTTGGACAAACTAAGACTTCTTTGTTTATAGCCATAGGAGACTGAAGGGGGGTCTTACACAAGTGTATAAGATCATGAGAGGCCTGGATAGGATGAATGCACTCAGTATTTTTTCCAGGGTTGGGGAATCAATGACTAAAGAGGAACAGTTTAAGGTTAGAAGGGAAAGAATGAAAGGGAACCTGAGGGGCAACTTTTTTACACAGGGTGGTACGCAGTTGCCAGCAGAAGTGGTTGAAGCGAGTACTTTAACAGCATTTAAAGGATGAGGAGGAAGTGAGGACTGCAAATGCTGGAGATCAGAGTCAAAAAGTGGGGTACTGGAAAACTACATTCCTGATGAATGCTCAAAACTTCGACTCTCCTTCTCCTCGGATGCTGCCTGACCAGCTGTGCTTTTCCAGCACCAGTTTTTGACTCCAACATTTAAAAAGCTTTTGGACAAATACATGAATAGGAAAGGTTTAGAAGGATATGGGCCAAGTGCAGGGAAATAGGAATAACGTTGATGGACATTTTGGTCGTCATGGACCAGTTTTGGCCAAGGGGTCTGTCTCGGTGTTGTAGGACTCTATGACTTTATGGCTTTTGGTCAGACCATAAGAAATAAGAACATGAGTAGGCCATTCAACCCCTTGATCATGATCTGCCTTTAATAGGATCATAAGAACGCAAGAAATAGGAACAGGAGTAAGCCATCTGAATTGTCGAGCCTGCTCCACCATTCCATATGATCATGGCTAATTTTTGTAGAGTCAGCTCCATTTACCTGGCTGTTCACCATAACCCTTAATTTCTTTACTGTTCAAAAATCTTTGTCTTTAAAACATCTAATGATGTAGCTTCAACTGCTTCTTTAGGCAGGAATTCTACAGATTCACAACCCTTTGGGTGAAGTTCCTCCTCAACTCAGTCCTAAATCTGCTTCCCTTATTTTGAGACTATGCCCCTAGTTCTCAATTCACTCACCAGTGGAAACAGGTTCCCTGCTTCGATCTTATCTATTCCATCTATAATTTTAGATATTTCTATATGACTCTGCCCTCACTCTTCTAAATGCCAATGAGTTTAGTCCCAATCGACTCAATATGTCCTCTCAATTCTGGAATCACCCTAGTGAACCTCCTCTGCCATACCTCTAGTGCCAATTTATCTTTTCTCAAGAAAGGAGACCAAACCTGTACACCGTACTCCAGGTGTGGCTTCATCAGCATTCGTACACAGCTGCAGCATTATCTCCCTGTTTTTAAACTCCTTCCCTCTAGCAATGAAGGACAATATTCCATTTGCTGCCTTAATTATCTGCTGAACCTGCAAACCAGCCTTTTGTGATTCATGCATGAGGACACCCAGTGCCTCTGCACAGCAACATGTTGCAATTTTTCTCTCTTTAGATAATAATCCATTTTGCTGTTATTCCTACCAAAATGGATGACCTCACATTTACCAGCATTGTACTCCATCTGCTAGACCCTTGCCCACTCACCTAACCTATCAATATCCCTCTGTAGATTTATGCTCTCTGTACACTTTGTTCTACCATTCATCTGAGTGTCATCTGCAAACTTTGACACACTACTCTTGGTCCCCAACTCCATGGTTGATTAGACTTTCCTCACGGAGGAGAAAGTGAGGACTGCAGATGCTGGAGATCAGAGCTTAAAAATGTGTTGCTGGAAAAGCGCAGCAGGTCAGGCAGCATCAAAGGAACAGGAGAATCGACGTTTCGGGCATAAGCTCTTCTTCAGACTTTCCTCACATCCACTTTCCTGCCATCTTCCTGTAACTCTGATCTCTTCCCCCCACTCTGTGATAAGGAGCATGAAAGACTGTCAACACTCAGAAAAGAAGTCATTTCTCCTCATCTAAGTCTTAAATTGTTCTGAGACTTTGCCCTCTGGTCCTGAACTTTCCCCTAAGGGGAACCATCCTCTTAGCATTTACCCTGCCAAGCCCCTTAAGAATTCTTTATATCTCAATGAGCTCACCTCTCATTCTTCTAAACTCCAGTGAGTAGAGTCCCAACCTGCTTAGCCTTATTCATAAGACAGTCCCTCCACACTGGGGATCATCCTAGTGAACTTTCTCTGAACTACCTCCAATGAAATAAAATCTTTTCTTCAATGATGTAACCAAAATTATTTACAGTTCGCCACATGTGGTCTCACCAGCAGTTTGTACAGTTGCAGTAAGACAACCCGCTTAAAATAAGGGCCTACATTCCCTTCGCCTTCCTGATTATCTGCTGTACTTGTGTGCTAGCTTTCTGTGTTTTAAGTAGAAGTACCCTCAACTCCCTTTGTTACAGCTTTCTGTGACTTTTCTCCATTTAAATTAGATCTTTCTTCTGTCCTCCCTTCCAAAATAAGCAACCTCACACTCCCATATTATAGACAATTTGCCAACTTTTTGCCCACTTACTTAACCTGTCAATATTTTTCCGTAAATTATTTGAACCCCCTTTGCAGTTTGCCTTTCTACCTATTTTTATGTTGTCTGCAAATTTAGCTACAGTGCAGTTGCTTCCTTCCTCCAAGTCAATAATATATGTTATAAACAGTCTTGTCCCAGCACTGATTCCTGTGGAACCCCACTTGCTACAGATTACCAACGTGAAAAAAAAACTTTTATCCCTCTTTGCTTCTTTCTACCCATTAGCCAATGCTCTACCAACATCAATATACTACTCCAACATCATTGAATTATGACTTAATCTTTTGTGAGGTACCTTGTTGAAGGCCTTCTGGAAGTCCAAATATAACACAGCTATCCACTCTGGTTGAGACTTCAGTGAAAAACTCCCATAAATTAGTCAGATACAATTTCCCTTTCATGAAGCTACGCTGACTCTATTTGTCACGGCACCTCTGCAAGACATGCCAGATCATCAAGAGGATACTACCATCATACACGAGAATACTATCCACCATAAGGTACTCATGTGACTTGGCCAATGTTGTTTGTGTGATACGCTGAAGACAAGGATGCCCTGAGGCATGATCCATAGGTGAGACCATGCAGAAGCTACACCAACAGATGACTGGACTGTGCAACAATCACCAGACAGGGATGTTCTCTCCTTGTCGAGGAATACTTCAGCGGTAAAGGACATTCAGACTCTGAGCTTCAAGTAAGTGTCCTCCAAGGCAGCCTTTAAGTTACTCAATAACACAGAATCACCGAGCAGAAACGATAGTCAGGTTCGATCCCATGAAGAAAGCTTTGAAGAGTGTGGTGCTGGAAAAGCACAGCCGATCAGGCAGCATCTGAGGAGCAGAATTATTTCTGACCCAAGCCCTTCATCAGGAATGAGGCTTGTGGGCCAAGGGGGCTGAGAGATAAATGGGAGGGTGTTGGGACCGGGAAAGCGATAGGTAGATGATGGTGGGGGTGAAAGTGATAAGTTTGAGAGGAGGGTGGAGTAGATAGGTGGGAAGAAAGATGGACAGGTAGGACTGTTCAAGAGGGTGGTGCCAAATTGGAAAGTTGGGACTGGGATAAGGTGGGGGGAGGCGAAATGGGGAAACTGGTGAAATCCACATTGATTGCAGGGTCCCAAGGTGGAAGATAAGGCCTTCTTCCTCCAGGCTTTGGTTGATTTTCAATGTGGATTTCACCAGTTTCCCCATTTCCCTTCCCCCCACCTTATATTATGAAGGGCTTATATCAGAAACATTGATTCTCCTACTCCTCAGACACTGCCTGACCTGCTTCGCTTTTCCAGCACCACACTCCTTGACTCTGATCTCTAGCATCTGCAGTCCTCACTTTCTCTATGAAGAAGGCCTCAACTGTGATCTTAGGTTCATGTCATGCTACATATAACCCTATCATACTGTTCTGTGTTTGTAAAATTTTCCTTACTGTCCTGTTTTGACATCATCACCTTGATAACTTGTTATGATCTCTCTACCCTAATTAGTTTGTACAGTATTGGATTACTTGTTACTTTGGTTACACTGTTGTGGTTCTGTTCGCCAAGCTGGGAATTTGTGTTGCAAACGTTTCGTCCCCTGTCTAGGTGACATCCTCAGTACTTGGGAGCCTCCTGTGAAGCGCTTCTGTGATGTTTCCTCTGGCATTTATAGTGGTTTGTCTCTGCCGCTTCTGGTTGTCAGTTCCAGCTGTCCGCTGCAGTGGCCGGTATATTGGGTCCAGGTGTTTGTTGATAGAATCTGTGGATGAGTGCCATGATTCTAGGAATTCCCTGGCTTGCCTTATAATAGTAGTGTTGTCCCAGTCGAATTCATGTTGCTTGTCATCTGAGTGTGTGGTCGTTTTGTGGCTAGTTGGTGTTCATGGATGCAGATCATTAGCCGTCTTTCTGTTTGTCCTATGTAGTCCTTGCATGGGATTTGTGTTTTGTGTAGTCCTTGCATGGGATTTTGTATACTACATTGGTTTTGCTCATGAGCTCATCCCCTTCACTTGCTATTCAGCTGTTGGACACTTTACTCACACTGTCTGACACTTTCGATCACCTGCAGAGACTTGATAATCAGCTTGTGGACACTCTGCTCACACTATTTGTATGATCTTTTGATGTCTCTGCCTGTGCCTGTGCGTCTCTTCACTTCACCTGATGAAGGAGCAGCGCTCTGAAAGCTTGTGATTTCAAGTAAACCTGTTTGATTATAATCAGATGTTGTGTGACTTCTGACCTTCATTAAGATTTTCCAAATGTTCTGCTTTTACTTAAGTAATTGCTTCCAACAATAAATGTTAGACTAATTCATAGAATCCCATTTCACAGAATCCTATAGTGTGGAAAGAGGCCATTCAGCCCATCAAGTCTGCACCGACCCTGTGAAGAGCATAACATCCAGATCCAGCCCTTCAACCTATTGCTGTAACCCCACATTTCCCACCGCTAATCCACCGAGCCTGCACATTCCAGGACGCCACAGGGAAATTTAGCATTGTATTGCCAATCCATCTAACCTGTATGAACGAAGCCAGAGCACCAGGAATAACCCACACAGACACAGGGAGAATGTGAAAACAATGACAATCACCCAAGGCTGGAATCAAACCCTGGTGCTGTGAGGCAGTCTGCTAACCACTGAGCCACTACACTGCCCCAAATTGGCCTATAGTTACCCCCCTTTTTGAATACTGGTGTCATATTGGCAATTTTCCACCCCTCTGATATTTTTCCAGGATCCAAGGTGCTTTTAGAAGTTGCAATTAATGCATCCACTGTTTTTGTAACTACTTATTAAGATCCTTGAATGGAAGCCATCAGACCTGGAGACTTGAGCTTCATTAGTTTGTCTAATATTACTACTCCAGCGATGGGACATAATTCCTCCCCTGTATTCTTTAGTATTAATAAGATCATCAAAGTACTTTCCACCATAAAGACTGATGAAAAATATCTGTTTAACTCCTCTGCCATTTCTTTGTTCCCCATAGTTATCTCCCAGATTCATTTTCTAAGAGACCTGTGCTCACTCTGACCTTTTTCTATATTTAAGAAAGCTCTTTTGTCAGTTTTTATATTTCTTGCTAGTTTGCCCTGTTTATCACCTCTCTCATTCTTTATTATTATTTTAGTGCTCCTTTGCTGGATTCTCAATTTAACCCAATCTTCATAACAATTATTGACTTTGACCTCCTTTTTACATGGTCTCCCTTTTGACTTTATACTCTCCTTAACAGCATCCTGGCACACAAATTGAGTGTCACCAAAGTACTTGGGTACTTTGCAGACGTAGTTCACTCAGGAATTGCCAAGAAAATTTCTTTCAGACACTTTTCAGGGAAACAGCTGGACTAGGATTTTACGTAAAACTTATAACAAGGACCTTTTACTTTAAAAGAAAGGCAAAGACTAAGTTGAGTAGATTCTCACTCCTGGACTCTGCCCCAATCAAAATTCAAACAAAACCAAGTTCCTGACAGACATAACACCAAAAGAACTGCGGTTGCGTGAAATCTGAAACAAAAGCAGAAAGTGCTAGAAAATCTGAGCAGGTCTGGAGAGAAATCAGAGTTAACGCGTTTTGGGTCCAGTGACCCTTCTTCAGAACTCTTGTTCCTAACAGATACAACAATATCAGGTAGATTCTGGTAAATATACAAATTAACTGCTGAGGGAAAATTCACAAAACATTAATTACATTCTAAATATATATAACACACATTCATATCTTTTTCAAAGACCGTTATGTTGAGAATTATTTTTCCATTTTCCGAATTTTATTTTGGAACAAAACAGGCATGCATAGAAATATCATCGATGGAATGACAATAAATGATGCAAAAGCTTCAGTATTCTCACTAAAGTGAAATATACTCAAGCAGACATATTACTGCCCCATTACTCAGCCTGACTTAAACAGTTTCCCAAAAAACAGTTCGACAGTTTACTCTTTGACCACTCTGTTTAGGCAGAGGCACCAAACAACAGTTAATAAGAAGCCAGTTACAGAAGTATTATTTAATTTTATGATTCATTGCTATTTTGGTATTTTTCTAAGATAATTTTGAAACTAAAATTTATTATATGTGAAATGTAAACACTCTTCATTGGTAATTCTGGCCCAAAGTAGGAATTTATTGGGGCAAGTTATTTTGAAACCGATATTATAAGTTTATTGAGGTTTGAAAATTCCGACACTAATATTAAAGTTGCACAGAAATGATCAGTCAGTAATACAATTTCACAACTGGTTTCCCAGTCCTGTAGTATATTCAATAAGTAGGTGTGATTTTTGGCTTATTTTATCCTTCTTCTGTTGGAGTGAGTTTTTGAAGCCTTGTCTGGCTGAATTGCTGCAGCTGCAACAAGAGCTGCACCTTTCCCACTGCCATCCTCCGACATTTTGAAAATCACATTGCAGTTTGGGGCCAGATCCGCCACTGTCATTTCTAAAATGGTCGAAAAACTGAAAGGAAAGTACATTATTGTCAGGAAAAATGAAACATTTTCTTCAAGAAGACAAGGTGAAGAGAGTTTTTGAAATTTTTGTGTGAATTTCTTTAATGAAGTCAGGATTTATAACTGTCCTAAAATAACATACACGAAAGTACTAATTATTAAAGTCTTGAGTCGAAATGCTGTTAGGTTAAATGTTACCATGTTTTGTGCTGTACCAATCACATAGAAATTTCTGTAGGAATGATTCGCCAGTCTGCTCATTCAGCAGATTGTTATATTTGTATAGCATTATGAATAAATGCATACTTTATCTGGCTGCCTATTGATCAATTAAACAAATTAATAACCAGGCCATGAAAATTATAAAAGTAAAGTTCCTTCTATTCTTTTAAAACTAGAATTAACTAGAAAGTAACATTCCCTCAACACCATTCCTGGCAAACACTCCTCCCTCCACTTTAAACTGAAAGTAATGTAACAATAAAGTTACCTCAACACCGTTCCTAGGAGAAAGTGCGGACTGCAGATGCTAGAGATCAGAGCTGAAAATGTGTTGCTGGAAAAGCGCAGCAGGTCAGGCAGCATCCAAGGAATAGGAAATTCGATGTTTCGGGCATAAGCCCTTCATCAGGAATGAGGAAAGTGTGTCCAGCAGGCTAAGATAAAAGGTAGGGAGGAGGGACTTGGGGGAGGGGCGTTGGAAATGTGATAGGTGAAAGGAGGTTAAGGTGAGGGTGATAGGCCAGAGTTGGGGTGAGGGTGGAGAGGTCAGGAAGAAGATTGCAGGTTAGGAAGGCGGTGCTGACTTCGAGGGTTGGGACAGAGACAAGGTGGGGGAGGAGGGGAAATGAGGAAGCTGGAGAAATCTGCATTCATCCCTCGTGGTTGGAGGGTTCCTAGGCGGAAGATGAAGCGCTCTTCCTCCAGCCGTCGTGTTGCTATGGTCTGGCAATGGAGGAGTCCAAGGACCTGCATGTCCTTGGTGGAGTGGGAGGGGGAGTTGAAGTGTTGAGCCACGGGGTGGTTGGGTTGGTTGGTCCGGGTGTCCCAGAGGTGTTCTCTGAAACGTTCCGCAAGTAGGCGGCCTGTCTCCCCAATATAGAGGAGGCCACATCGGGTGCAGCGGATGCAGTAAATGGTGTGCGTGGAGGTGCGGGTAAATTTGTGGCGGATATGGAAGGATCCTGTGGGGCTTTGGAGGGAAGTGAGGGAGGAGGTGTGGGCGTACTTTTTGCATTTCTTGTGGTTGCAGGGGAAGGTGCCGGGAGTGGAGGTTGGGTTGGTGGGGGGTGTGGACCTGACGAGGGAGTCACGGAGGGAGTGGTCTTTTTGGAATGCTGATAGGGGAGTATTCTAAATACTGCTGAATCAAAGTCTTGTACAATTTTAACATGACCTGCCAGCTCTTATTCTCAATACCCTCTCCAATGAAGGCAAACATACTATATGCCTTCTTGACCACTCTATCCACTTGTGCAGCAACCTTCAGGGTACAATGGACCTGAACTCCCAGATCTCTCTGCCCATCAACTTTTCCCAAGACACTTCCATTCACAGTATAGTTTGCTCTTGAATTAGACTTCCCAAAATGCATCACCTCACATTTGCCTGGATTGTACTCCATCTGCCACTTTTCCACTCAACTCTCCAGTCTACCTATATCCTCCTGTATTCTCTGACAGTCCCTTATGCTTTCTGCTACTCCACCAAGCTTCGTGTCATCTGTAAACTTGCTGATCATACCAACAGTGCCTTCTTCCAGATCATTTATGTATATTACAAACAACAGTGGCCCAAACACTGACCCCTGTGGAAAATCACTGGTCACCTTGCCCATTTCGAGAAACTCCCTTCAACTACTATTCTCGGTCTCCTGTTGCTCAACCAGTTCTTTATCCACCCAGCTAGAACACCCTGCACACCACATGACTTCACTTTCTCCATTAGTCTACCATAGGGAACCTTATCAAATGCCTTACTAAAGTCCATGAATTGACATCTGTAGCCCTTCCTTCATCTATCAACTTGTTAACTTCCTCAAAGAACTCTAATACATTGGTAAGGCACGATTTCACCCGGACAAAACCATGTTGTCCATCACTGAAAAGCCCATTCTTTTCCAAATATAGATTTTATCACTCAGTGCCTTCTCCAGCAAGTTTCCCATCAATGACATCAGGCTCACTGGTCTGTAGTTACCTAGAATATCACCTGGAATGATGTTGTATAGGGGGACAACATTAGCAATCCTCCAGTCCTCCGGCACTTCACCTGTGTTTAAGGAAGCTACAAAGATATCTGTCAGAGCCCCAGCTATTTCCTCTCTCGCCTCCCTCAGCAACCTGGGACCGATCCCATCCAGCCCTGGGGATTTGTCCATCTTAATAACCTTTAGTTTACCCAACACATCTTGCCTCCTTATGTCAATATGATCCAGAATAAACAAACTTCTATCTCTAATCTCAACATTCATCATGTCCCTCTCCTCAGTGAACACTGATGCAAAGTAATCATTCAGAATCTCACCCATTTTGTCAGGTTTGACACACAACCTTCCTTCATTATCCTTTGGTGGACCAACCCTTTCTCTAGTTACCCTCTTCCCTCTTGTGTGTGAATAAAAGGTCTTGGATTCTCCTTAATTTTACTCATTAAAGTTATTTCATTACCCCATTTAGCCTGCTTGATTCCTTGCTTAAGATTGGTTCTACTCTCCCGATATTCCTCCAGGGCCTATTCTGTTCTTAGCTGCCTGGACCTTAAGTATGCTTCCTTTTTCCTCTTGGCTAGTCTCACAATTTCTCCTGTCATCCAATGCTCACAAATCTTGCCTTTCCTATCCCTTGTTTTCAAAGGGGCGTGTCTATTCTGCACTATCTTTGAAAGCCTCCCACTTCTCTTCAAATTCCGACATTTCCCAGCTCCTGCTGAATTTGGATATAATTGGCCTTGGCCCAGTTTAGTACTCTTCCCCTAGGATCACTCTCATCTTTGTCTGAGAATATTCTAAAACTGACAGAATTGTGGTCACTATTCCCAAAGAAATCCCCCACTGCAACTTCTACCACCTGTCCTGGCTCATTCCCAATACCAGGCCCAAAATTGCCCACTCCCTCATCGGACTATTGACATACTGTCTAGAAAACTTTCCTGGATGCTCCTTACAAATTCTGCCCCATCCAGACCCCTAAAACTAAGTGTATCCCTGTTAATGTTGGGAAATTAAAATCTCCCATCACTATCACCCTGCTGCCTCTACATCTTTTCATAATCTGTTCACTTATTTGTTCTTCTACCTCACGCTCACTGTTGGGAGGTCTGTAATACAGCCCCAACAATGTAACGGCACCCTTCTTATTTCTCAGCTCTACCCATAATGCCTCACTGCTCAAGCCCTCCATTGTGCCCTCCTTTGGCACAACCATGATATCATCCCTGACATGAAATGCACCTCCTACCCCCTTTTTATTCCCTTCCTGTCCTGTCTGAAGCATCTATATCTTGGAATATTTAGTTGCCAATCATGCCCTTCCTTCAACCCAGTCTCTGTGATCGCAATAATATCATACTGCTAGGCACTAATCCAAGCCCTAAATTCATCTGCCTTACCCACTATACTCCCTGCATTATAGTAGATGCACTTGGGGCCACCAGTTCTTTTGCTCTCTGCCTACTCTTCCCCTTGGTAATGCTAACTTCATGATCCTTACAGTCTCCAGTTTCCACCTCACTGTCTAGTTGTCTTCTCTTCTGGTTCCCAGCCCCCTTCCACATTAATTTAAAACCACCTCAACAGCAGTAGCAAAAACTCCCCCAAGGACATTAGTTCTTGTCTGGTTCAGGTGTAGACCATCCAATTTGTAATAGTTCCAGAATCGGCCCCAACGTCCCACAGACCTGAACCCCTCCCTCCTACACCATCCCTCAAGCCACGTGTTCATCCTGCCTGTTCTTTCATTTCTACTCTGGCGAGCACATGGCACTGATAGCAATCCTGAGATCACAACCTTTGAGGTCCTCCTCTTTAACTTCTCTCCTAGCTCCCTGAATTCTGCTTTCAGGACCTCATCTTTTTTACTTATATCATTGTGCCTATAGGCACCATGACAACTACTCTGCAGCCAATTGGTGAAATCCCTGACCCGAGCACTTGGGAGGCAAAATACCATCTGGGAGTCTCATTTTCAACCACAGAACCGCCTATCTACTCCCCTCACAATAGAATCCTCTATGACTACGGCTGTACGAATCTTTTTCCCACATTTCTGAACAGCAGTGCCTGCCACAATGCCATGATCCTGGCAACTGCTGCTCTCCTCTGGTGAGCCTTCTCCCCCAACTGACCTGTTTTGGAGGGAGATGACTGCAGGGAACACCTGCACTGCCTTCTTATTCTTTCTCTGCCTTTTGATCACCCAGACCTTGCCCCCTATCATTGTAATTCCCATGGCTAATCCACATAGCCTGCACCACACTGGATGCTATAGTGTGACCAATCCACCTAACCTGCACAACTTTGGATTCTGGGAGGAAACTGGAGAACCCGGAACATGCCCAGGCAGACATGGGGAGAATGTGCAAACTCCATTGCACGGTGGATTGTGGGCGGCACGGTGGCACAGTGGTTAGCACTGCTGCCTCACAACGCCAGAGATCCGGGTTCAATTCCCGCCTCAGGCGACTGACTGTGTGGAGTTTGCATGTTCTCCCCGTGTCTGCGTGGGTTTCCTCCGGGTGCTCCAGTTTCCTCCCACAGTCCAAAGATGTGTGGGTCAGGTAACCCCTAGTGTTAGATAAGGGGTAAATGTAGGGGTATGGGTGGGTTGCGCTTCGGCGGGTCGGTGTGGACTTGTTGGGTCGAAGGGCCTGTTTCCACACTGTAAGTAATCTAATCTAATACTATCTTTGACAAGCAATGCCACACTTCCCCCTCTTTTATCCCCACCTCTGACCCTACTAAAACATTTAAACCCTGGAACCTGCAACAGCCAATCCTGTCCCTGGTCTACCAATGTCTCCGTAATAGCCACAACATCGAAATCCCTGGTACCAACCCACGCTGCAAGTTCACCTACCTTATTTCATATACTTTGAGCATTGAAGTATACACACTTCAAGCCACCTTCCTGTTTACAGGCACCCTCCTTCGAGACTGATGCCATGTTCCTAACCTCCCTACACTCCAGGTCCTGCACCCTAAAGCTACAGTCTAAGTTCCCATGTCCCTGCAGAGTTAGTTTAAACCCCCCCAAAGAGCACTAGCAAACCTCCCCCCAAGGATACTGGTGCCCCTCAGGTTCAGGTGTAGACCATCCTGTTTATAGAGGTCCCACCTTCCCCAGAAAGAACCCCAGTTATCCAGAAACCGGAATCTCTCCATCCTGCACCATCCCTGTAGCCACGCATTTAACTTCTCTCTCTCCCTATTCCTCGACTCTCTATCATGTGGCACGGGTAACAAACCAGAGACAATAACTCTGTTTGTTCTAACTCTGAGCTTACAACCTAACTCCCTGAAAGCCTGCCGAACATCCTCATCCCTCTTCCTACCTATGTCTTTGGTGCCAATGTGGACCACGCCTTCGGGCTGCTCCCCCTCCCCTTTAAGGACCTGGAAAACACGATCAGAGACGTCATGTACCCTTGCACCTGGGAGGCAACATACCAAACGTGAGTCTCTCTCGCCCCCACAAAACCGCCTATCTGTGCCTCGAACTATCAAGTCCCCAATAATTATTGCTCTGCTCTTCTCCACCCTTCCCTTCTGAGCAACGGGGAGAGGCTCCATGCCAGAGGCCTGAATCCCATTGCTTACTCCTGGTAAGTCATGCCTCACAAGCATCCAAAACAGTATACTTGTTCTTGAGGGGAATGGCCGCAGGAGGTCCCTGCACTGGCTGCTTCCTCCCAGTCCCCCTCACCGTCTGCAATCTTTGGAGTTACTACTTCCCTAAAGCTCCGATCTATGACCCCCTCTGCCTCCCGAATGATCCTAAGTTCATCCAACTCCAGCTCCAGTTCCCTAACATGGTCTTGGAGGAGCTGGAGATGGGTGCATTTCCTGCAAGTGGAATCAGCAGGGACGACCATGGCATCCCTCACCTCAAACATGTTCTATTTTACAAGAAGGGTTATAGAGATAGACTGGGGAACTATGGACAAATAAGTCTCATATAAAAAGTAGGAGGCTATTGGAGAAAATAGTGAAGGAGAAAATTAATTTCCATTTAATGAGGCAAGGTTTGATCATGGCTTTGTCAGAAAAAGGTCATGCCTCACAAAGTTGATTGAATTTTTTGCAGCAAGTAACCAAATGTTTTGATAAAAGTAGGGCATTTGATATAGCTTTCAAAAAGACCTTTATCAAAGTCCCATACAGAAAACTGATAAAGTTTTATGGGATTCAGAATCACTTGGCAGGCTGGATCCAAAATTGGTTTAGTGACAGGAAACAAAGGGTGGCGGGAGAAGGTTGTTTGTGACTGGAGTCTGGTATCCAGTGGGATTAGTGCTGAGACCCTTATCGTTTGTGATATTCATAAATGATGTAGCTACGAATGTCTGTGGGCAGTGGTGGGGGTGGGGGACGGGGTACTGGTAATGTAATTGTGCAGAATGCAAAGATTTGCCAGGTGGCAGATGGTGAGAAGGAAAGTCTTAAATTACAGGAACATGTAGATGGATTGGTCAGATGGGCAGATCTGTGTCAGGTGGCATTTTAACCCTGATAATGTGAAGTGTACCACTTTGGAAGAAGTGACAAGACAAGGGAGCATGATCACTAAAGGTGGCAGAGCAGGTTAAGAGGGTAGTTAAGGCGCATAAATGTTTTCCTTTATCTGTTGAGGGCATAGGTTATAAAACCAGGGAGAAGATGTTGAAGCTGTACAGAACTTTAGTTAAACTACAGCTGGAGTACTGTGGGTATAATTCTAGACACCACTTTGTAGAAAGGGTGTGATTGCACTGGGAAGGTGTGCAATGGAGAATCACCAGGATGTCACTTGGGAAGGAGCATTTCAGCTATGAAGAGAGACAGGATAAGCTTGGGTTATTTTCCTTGGAGCAATAAAAGTTGAGCTGATAGAGGTGTATAAGATTATGAGGTGCAGGGACAGGGTGAATAGAAAATGGGGATGGCATAGTGGCTCAGTGCTGCCTCACAGCGCCAGGATCCCAGGTTTGATTCCAGCCTCGGGTGACTGTCTATGTGGAGTTTGCACATTCTCCCTGTGTCTGCATGGGTTTCCTCTGGGTGCTCCGGTTTCCTCCCACAGTCCAAAGATGTGCAGGTTAGGTGAATTGTTGATGTTAAATTGCCCATAGTGTTAGGTGCATTTGTCAGAGGGAAATGGGTTAGTCTGAGTGGGTTACTCTTCGGAGGGTCAGTTGGGCTGAAGGGCCTGTTTCCACACTGTAGGGAATCTAATCTAATCTTTTGTTGAAGGGGGCATGATTTTAAAATAAAAGGCAGGAGGTTTAAAATTTGAAGAAAGTTTTTTCGTTCAGAGGGTCATTAGCATTCAGAATATATTGCGCAGGAGGGTAGTTTGACCTTATGGTGGAGGGAAGGTCATTAATGAAGCAGCTGAAGATGGTTGAGACCAGGTCACTACCCCAAGGAACTCCTGCAGTAATGTCCTGGAGCTGAGATGATTGACCTCCAACAACCACAACCATCTTCCTTTGTACTAGGTATGGTTCCAACTAATGAACTGTTTTACTCCTCATTTCCATAGTCTCTATGTTGATAGGGTTCTTTGAGGCACACTCGGTCAATTGCTGCCTTAATATGAAGAGTAGTGTCTCACTTTCCCTCAAATTTGTAACAGGATTGAATTGATGTCAGGGTCCGAGTAGTCCTGGTAGAACCCAAACTGAGCATTGACGTTGTTGCTGCACAGGTGCCCCTTGAAAGCACAGTTGATGACCCCTTCCATCACTTTGCTGATGAGTGACAATAGATGATGGAATGCTAATTAGCTGAGTTGGATTTGTGCAGAGGACATACAAGAGCAACTTTCCACATTACAAACTTATTCAAGAAAAGTTGTAAGAATATGGCGAGCTCAGACCACTCAGATTAACAAGGTTATAGGTTCAGTTAGAGTAATGCAGTTAATGTGGTGTAAATGGACATCCAGAAACTATTTAATGCAGTGCACAACAGACTTGAAGAAATTGATAGCCCAATGAATAAAAGGGACAGTAGCAATTTGGATACAAAATTGGTTTAGTGATATGAAGCAAAGATAATGGTATTTCAGGTCAGGCTAGAGAAAGGTTTGTAAAAGAGTTCTCCAGGGGTTAGTATTAGGACCTTTGTTTCTCCTGATACATGATTTAGATCTTGGTATGCAGGGGCCAGTTTCAAAATTTGCAGATAACAAGAAACTTGGAAGAATTGTAACTATGAGGACAACAAGTGTAGAACTCCGAAAGGAGACTGACAAGGTGGTGGAGTGGGTGAATAGGTGGGAGGTGAGGTTCCATGTCGAGTAAAATGTGAAGCGATGTTTTTCTATGTTCTTCCAACCAAAATGCAATGTAAAATAGAGGTTACAGTCCACAGGGGTACACGAGTAGAGGACTGTGTGTGTATTTGTTCAAAGATCATTGAAGGTAGCAGGTAAGGTGGAGATAGCAGTAAAGGAATTCAGTGTGTTTGGCTTTATTAATAGGGCCGCAGACTACAGAGCAAGGAGAAACACTTATTAGATCTGAGCTGGAATATTGTGCATAGATTAGATTAGATTAGATTACTTACAGTGTGGAAACAGGCCCTTCGGCCCAACAAGTCCACACCGACCCGCCGAAGCACAACCCACCCATACCCCTAACCTAACACTACGGGCAATTTAGCATGGCCAATTTACCTGACCCGCACATCTTTGGATCATAGTTGTGGGTGCCAAGTTATAGGAAGAATGTAACCACATTGTAAAGTGCAGAAGCACTTTATGAGAATGGTTCCAAGGTTGAGAAACTACAATTGTGAGGATAGATTGAAGGAGTTTGAGTGCGAGTAGTAGCAGAGGTAAGATGAACCTGGAAGACAGCAGCTAAGATAAGGCAGTTTTTAAAAATTACTTACCGGTAGCGGGCAGCGGTGTTTTCTCTTTCACAGAAGGAGCGGGAGCAGTGGAGGAAGTGACGAGGACCAGAGGGCAGCCAGGAAGGAAAGCAGTGACCGTTTATATCAGCAAGGCGGATCATTCGGAGGCTGAGGGGTAATTGAGAGGAGTTACTGGGAGTTGGTCACCCCTCAGGCTCAGGACAAGGATAGATGGGTAACAGTTAGAGGGAGGAAAGGGGACAGTCAGACAGTGCAGAGATCCCCTGTGGACATTCCCCTCAGCAATAAGTATACCGTTTTGGATACTGCTGGGGGGGGATGACCTTCCAGAGGAAAGCCATAGTGGTCAGTTCTCTGGCACTGAACCTGACACTGTGGCAAAGAAGGGAAGGGGGCAGAATAGACAAGTACTCGTGGTAGGAGACTCGATAGTTAGGGGAATCGATAGGATATTTTATGGTCAGGATCGGGATTCCCGGAAGGTATGTTGCCTCCCTGGTGCCAGAGTCCGGGACGTCTCCGATCGGGTGAATAAAGTTCTAAAAGGGGAGGGCGAACAGGCAGAAATCGTGTTACATATTGGCACTAATGATATAGCCAGGAAAAGGATCGAGCATATAAAAAGTGATTTCAGGGAGTTAGGATGGAAGCTGCAGAGCAGGACGAACAGAGTAGTGTTCTCGGGTTTACTACCGATGCCACGAGATAGCGAGGCGAGGAACAGGGAGCGGGCGCAGCTTAACATGTGGCTGCGCAGCTGGTGTAGGAGGGAGGGCTTCAGATATGTAGATAATTGGGATGCCTTCTAGGGAAGGTGGGACCTGTACAAGAAGGACGGTTGTATCTGAACTGGAAGGGGACCAATGTCCTGGGTGGAAGGTTTGCTCGAGTAGTTCAAGAGGGTTTAAACTAGTATGGCAGGGGGGTGGGAACCTGAGCTGTATACCGGAGGTGAGAGTTGATGCAGATGAGGCAATACCAAGAGGTAGACCAGCTAGTGGGAAGGACTTTCCTGGGAAGGAACCAAGGGATCAGTTAAAGTGTGCTTGCTTTAATGCAAGGAGCATCAGGAATAAAAGTGATGAACTTAGAGCATAGATCAGTTCTTGGTGCTATGATGTTGTAGCCATAACAGAGACATGGGTTTCTCAGGGGCAGGAATGGTTGCTGGATGTTCCAGGGTTTAGAGCATTTAAGAAGAATAGGGAGGGGGGAAAAAGAGGAGGGAGTGTAGCACTACTAATCAGAGAGGGTATCACAGCTACAGAAGCTTCCATTGTCGAGGAAGATCTGCCTACCGAGTCAGTATGGGTGGAAATTAGGAATAGCAAGGGAGCAGTCACCTCATTAGGGGTTTACTACAGGCCCCCCAATAGCAGCAGGGAGATGGAAGAAAGCATAGGTCGGCAGATTTTGGAGAAGTGTGGACGTAGTAGGGTTGTTGTAATGGGTGACTTTAACTTTCCCAATATTGATTGGAACCTCCTCCAAGCAGAAGATTTGAATGGAGCTGTTTTTGTAAGGTGTGTTCAGGAGGGTTTCCCAATTCACTACGTTGACAGGCCGACGAGGGGAGAGGCCATTCTAGACTTGGTGCTCAGAAACGGGCCGGGGCAAGTATCAGATCTTGTGGTGGGAGAGCATTTTGGTGATGGTGACCACAACTGCCTCACATTCTACATAGCTATGGAGAAGGAGAGGATTAGGCAAAATGGGAGGATATTTAATTGGGGAAGAGGAAACTATGATGTGATTAGACATGAGTTAGGAAGCATGGACTGGGAGCAATTGTTCCATGGTAAAGGCACTATAGACATGTGGAAATTGTTTAAGGAACAGTTGTTGTGAGTGATGAATAAATATGTCCTTCTGAGACAGGCAAGAAGTGGTAAGATTAAGGAACCTTGAATGACGAGAGCGGTGGAAGTTCTCGTCAAAAGGAAGAAGATAGCTTACATAAGGTGGAGGAAGCTAGGGTCAAGCTCAGCTCTAGAGGATTACAGGCAGGCGAGGAAGGAGCTCAAAAATGGTCTGAGGAGAGCCAGGAGGGGGCATGAGAAAGGCTTGGCAGAACGGATTAGGGAGAACACAAAAGCATTTAACACTTATGTGAGGAATAAGAGAATGGTCAAAGAAAGAGTAGGACCGATCAGGGATAGCATAGGGAACTTGTGTGTGGTGTCTGAGGAGGTAGGGGAAGCCCTAAAAGAGTTTGTTGCTTTTGTCTTTACGAAAGAAACAAACTTTGTAGTGAATGAAACCTTTGAAGAGCAGGTGTGCATCTGGAATGGACAGAGATAGAGGAAGCTGATGTGCTGAAAATTTTGTCAAACATTAAGATTGACAAGTTGTCAGGCCCGGACCAGATTTGTCCTCGGCTGCTTTGGGAAACGAGAAATGCAATTGCTTCACCACTTGCGAAGATCTTTGCATCCTTGCTCTCCACTGGAATCGTACCTGAAGACTGGAGCGAGGCAAATGTAATTCCTCTCTTCAAGAAAGAAAATAGGGAAGCCCCTGGCAATTACAGACCAGTGAGTCTCACGTCTGTCGTCTGCAAGGTGTTAGAAAGGATTCTAAGGGAAAGGATTTATGACCATCTGGAAGAGTATGGCTTAATTAAATGTAGTCAACACGGTTTTGTGAGGGACAGGTCATACCTCACAAACCTTATCGAGGTCTTTGAGGATGTGACTAGAAAAGTTGATGAGGGTCGAGCTATGGATGTGGTGTATATGGACTTCAGCAAGGCATTTCATAAGGTTCCCCATGGTAGGCTCATTCAGAAGGTCTGAAGGAATGGGATACAGGGGAACTTAGCTGTCTGGATACAGAATTGGCTGGCCAACAGAAGACAGTGAGTGGTAGTAGAAGGAAAATATTCTGCCTGGAAGTCAGTGATGAACAGTGTTCCACAGGGCTCTGTCCTTGGGCCTCTACTGTTTGTAATGTTTATTAATGACTTAGATGAGGGGATTGAAGGATGGGTCAGCAAGTTTTCAGACGATGCAAAGGTTGGAGGTGTCGTTGACAGTATAGAGGGCTGTTGTAGGCTGCAGCGGGACATTGACAGGATGCAGAGATGGGCTGAGAGATGGCAGATGGAGTTCAACCTGGATAAATGTGAGGTGATGCATTTTGGAAGGTCGAATTTGAAAGCTGAGTACAGGATTAAGGATAGGATTCTTGGCAGTGTGGAGGAACAGAGGGATCTTCATGTGCAGGTACATAGATCCCTTAAAATGGCTAACCAAGTGGACAGGGTTGTTAAGAAAGCATATGGTGTTTTGGCTTTCATTAACAGGGGGATTGAGTTTAAGAGTCGTGAGATCTTGTTGCAGCTCTATAAAACTTTGGTTAGACTGCACTTGGAATACTGTGTCCAGTTCTGGTCGCCCTATTATAGGAAAAATGTGGGTACTTTGGAGAGGGTTCAGAGGAGGTTTACCAGGATGCTGCCTGGACTGGAGACCTTATTTTATGAAGAGAGGTTGAGTGAGCTCGGACTTTTTTCATTGGAGAAAAGGAGGAGGAGAGGGGGCCTAATTGACGTATACAAGATAATGAGAGGCATAGATAGAGTCGATAGCCAGAGACTATTTCCCAGGGCAGAAGTGGCTAACATGAGGGGTCATAGTTTTAAGCTGATTGGAGGAAAGTATAGAGGGGATGTCAGAGACAGGTTCTTTACACAGAGTTGTGAGAGCATGGAATGCGTTGCCAGCAGCAGTTGTGGGAGCGAGGTCATTGGGGACATTTAAGAGACTGCTGGACATTCATATGGTCACAAAAATTTGAGGGTGCATACATGAGGATCAATGGTCGGCACAACATCGTGGGCTGAAGGGTTTGTTCTGTGCTTTACTGTTCTATGTTCTATATTTTAAGTTGGGACTGTGGAGGAAAGAAGATTAAGAGGAGATCTGATAGTGATTTTCAAAATCTTGAGTACGCTGGATAGAGCAGATAGGGAGAAATAGTTCCTGCTCATAAAAGGACCAAGAATGAGAGAGCATAAATTTAAAGTGATTTGCAAATAGAACAAATCTGTTGTAAGGAAAAACAAGTTTTTTCCAGCATATACATAGCATATGGACTGTACTACCGAGAAATGTGATAGAGGTTGGTTCAATTCACATTCTCAAAGAATTCAATAAGGCTTATGAGGCACGACCTGCCATTTGACCATCTCTAATCAAACTATGCTTTTCCAAATAATCATCAATTCTGTCTCTCAAAATCCAATAACTTGCCTATCATTGAGGTAAGACTGAATGGTCTGTAATTCTCAGGGTTATCTCTTTCTTGAACAAGGGAATAACATTTGCCCCACCCTTCAATTATCTGGTACTACACCAGTGGACAGTCAGGATGCAAAGATCATCGCCAAAGGCACAGCCCTTGCTTCTGGAGTAGCATTGGGTATATCCCGTCTGATGCAGGGGACTTATCTGTCCTTATGTTTTTCAAAATTCACAGCACATCCTCCTTTTTAACATCAACCTGTTCAAGTGTATCAGCCTGTTTCATGTTGTCCTCACAAATGACAAGATCCCTCTCACTAGCGATTACTGAAGCAAAGTATTCATTAAGTGCCTCCCCTACTTCCTCTGACCCCAGGCACAAGTTCCCTCCACTATCCCTGATCAGTTCTACCCTCAGTCTGGCCATTCTCTTGTTCCTCACATAAGTGTAGAATCCTTGGGGTTTTTCTTAATCCTACCTCCCATGGCTTTTTCATGCCCTCTCCTAGCTCTCCTAAGTCCATTCTTCAGTTTCTTCCTGGCCACCTTGTAACTCTCTAGAGCCCTGTCTGATCCTTGCTTCCTCAACCTTAAGTAAGCTTCCTTCTTCCTCTTGATGAGATGTTTCATATTTCTTGTCATCCAAGGTTCCTTCAAATTACCATCCCTTTCCTTGCCTCAGTTGAACAAACCTACCTAGCACTATAGCAAGTTCTTCCTAAGCAACCTCCACATTTCTGTTGTGCATTTCCCTGAGAATATCTGTTTCCAATTTATGCTCCACAGTTCCTGCCTAATAGCTTTATAGTTCCTCCTCCTTCACTTAAATACTTGCCTATACCATCTGTTCCTTTCCTTCTCCATGACTATAGTAAAGGTCAGGCAGTTAATATCACTATCACTGAAATGTTCTCCCACCAAGATATCTGACACCTGACCTGGTTCATTGCCAAGCATCAAATCCAATATGGCCTCCTCTCTAGTCAGTCTCTCTAGATGTTGCGTCAAGAATCCTTCCTGGACACTTATTCTCTTGTATACCTGTCCTGCTCAACTTCTATTGTGTGATTACACAGTTACTTAGTTTGCACCATTGTTAAATAAAACATTTCCCAACTTTACACAATCTTATGTAGTCATTTAGCATTGCAGCAGTGGAATTGGTCATAATGCTTACTGGGGATGAAGCCGGTAGAGAGTTCCGTCCACACCGACAGTAACTTCCAAATAATCCAAGTTCCGGCTCTCCCTAATTTTTTCAGCAACAGCAGCCAATCCTGCACCACAGATCTCGGCTGCTCTCCGGGAAACGACAGTGCACACCTCCTTAACAATGATGCTGTCATCACAAGAACTGTCCAGGCCAAGCTTCTGAAGGATTGAACGGATTTGGAGCAGAGCCAGACGGTCACTGTGTTTAGATGATTTAAAAAAAAGATGTTAGTGGCTGCTTAACAACAACAACAAGTTAATTCAAGTTTGGTCATTCAAAGGAGCAGGCAAGTGGACATCCAGCAAAATCGAGGCTGGGAACAGCCATATCCGCAGCACCTAGAAGAGTGGGCAAGCAGGGAATCCTGAGACAGGCAGTCAGCAGCACCTAGAGAAGCAGGTCAGTGGAGACCCAAAGACAGCACCGAGAAACACTTGAGACTCAAGCAGACAGGAAGTAATAAACTATTGATTTAAATTATGAATAAGATAAATGATGGTAAAGGTATTAAGTTTGAAGGTTTTGGTGATAGTGAGAAGAGACATTTGTTTATTTTGGTCATTTAGTTATGTTTAATTGAGGCACAGTAAGGATGACAGGACAGTTGATGTGTTGTGATTGCAGTATGTGGGAGCTACTGGATGCCAGTGTGATCCAGTTCAAACATATCTGCAGCAAATATTTCTAACTGCAGGAGCTTTTGGTAGAGACTGAACTACTGACATTGCAATGCATCAGGAAAGGGGAAACTGGCCTGGATAAGTTGTTGTAAGAGGCAGTTATAACTTGTAAGACAGGGTCTTCTGGTTTGATCAACAGTCATGGAATGGAGATGTGACTGTGGGTGAGGAGGGTTAGAGGATCCAGAGGATCCTCTGCAGGACTGCAGAAGACTCAAACTTTACAATTGTTCAATAGGTTTGAGGGTCTTGCATCATTTTTTTGGAAAAGAGTGAGATCTGCAGTGTGGATAGGCAAATTGACCATGGCACAGTAGCCATTGAACAGGATCGACACTGTAGCAAAGAGGGAGAAGACTGTGCAGTCTGCCCAATACTAGCTATCAGGTTACTCAGAGCTGGAGAGGAACTGACAGGGGTTGAGGAGGATCAAACTGTCGTGGTCCCTGTAGTTTCATTGACATAGGCAGAACATAGACGGAGGACTGGGAAGCTTTTAAAGAACAACAGAGGATTACTAAGAAGGAAATACGCAGAGAAAAAAATGAGGTATGAAAGTAAACTGGCCAATAATATAAAGGAGGATAGTAAAAGTTTTTTTAGGTATGTGAAAGGCAAAAAAATAGTTAAGACTAAAATTGGACCCTTGAAGACAGAAACAGGGGAATATATTATGGAGAACAAAGAAATGGCAGAAGAATTGAATTGGTACTTCAGATCTGTGTTCACTGGGGAAGACACAAGCAATCTCCCTGAGGTAACAGTGGCTGAAGGACCCGAACTTAAGGGAATTTATATTTGTCAGGAATTGGTGTTGGAGAGACTGTTAGGTCTGAAGGTGGATAAGTATTGATGGTCTACATCCCAGGGTACTGAAGGAGGTGGCTCGAGAAATCGTGGATGCATTGGTGATTATTTTCCAGAGTTCGACAGATTCGGGATTAGTTCCTGTGGATTGGAGGGTGGCTAATGTTGTACCACTTTGTAAGAAAGGTGGGAGAGAGAAAGCAGGAAATTATAGACCAGTTAGTCTGATCTCAGTGGTGGGAAAGATGCTGGAGTCTATTATAAAGGATGAAATTACAACACATCTCAATAGTAGTAACAGGATTGTTCAGAGTCAGCAAGGATTTATGAAGAGGAAATCATACTTGACTAATCTTCTGGAATTTTTTGAGGATGTAACTCTGAAGATGGACGAGGGAGATCCAGTAGATGTAGTGGACCTGGACTTTCAGAAAGCTTTTGATAAAGTCCCACCTAGGAGGTTAGTGAGCAAAATTAGGGCGCATGGTACTGGGGGCAAAGTATTAACTTGGATTGAAAGTTAGTTGGCTGAAAGGAAACAAAGAGTAGTGATAAACGGCTCCATTTCAGAATGGCAGGCAGTGACCAGTGGGGTACCGCAGGGATCTGTGCTGGGACTGCAGCTTTTTACAATATATATTAATGATATAGAAGATGGTATCAGCAATAACATTAGCAAATTTGCTGATGATACTAAGCTGGGTGGCAGGGTGAAATGTGATGAGGATGTTAGGAGATTACAGGGTGACCTGGACAAATTAGGTGAGTGGGCAGATGCATGGCAGATGCAGTTTAATGTGGATAAATGTATGGTTATCCACTTTGGTGGCAAGAACAGGAAGGCAGATTACTACCTCAATGGAATCAATTTAGGTAAAGGGGCAGTACAGAGAGATCTGGGTGTTCTTGTACACCAGTCAATGAAGGTAAGCATGCAAGTACAGCAGGTAGTAAAGAAAGCTAATAGCATGCTGGCCTTCATAACAACAGAGATTGAGTATAGAAGCAAAGAGGTTCTTCTGCAGCTGTACAGGGCCCTGGTGAGATCACACCAGAGTACTGTGTGCAGTTCTGGTCTCCAAATTTGAGGAGAGACATCCTGGCTATTGAGGGAGTGCAGCGTAGGTTCACGAGGTCAATTCCTGGAATGGCGGGATTACCTTACACTGAAAGACTGGAGCGACTGGGCTTGTATACCCTTGAGTTTAGAAGACTGAGAGGGGATCTGATTGAGATATATAAGATTATTAAAGGATTGGACACTCTGGAGGCAGGAAACATGTTTCCGCTGATGGGTGAGTGCCGAACCAGAGGACACAGCTTAAAAATACGGGGTAGACTATTTAGGACAGAGATGAGGAGAAATTTCTTCACCCAGAGAGTGGTGGCTGTGTGGAATGCTCTGCCCTAGAGGGCAGTGGAGGCCCAGTCTCTGGATTCATTTAAGAAAGAGTTGGATAGAGCTCTCAAGGATAGTGGAATCAAGGGTTATGGAGATAGGGCAGGAACAGGATACTGATTAAGGATGATCAGCCATGATCATATTGAATGGTGGTGCAGGCCCGAAGGGCAGAATGGCCTATTCCTGCACCTATTGTCTATTGTCTATAACAAGGAGTGGGATTAAGCACATACGGAATGAGGAACTAGGCACCAAATTAAGAAGCAGTATGTCAAAGGTAATAATCCCTGGATTACTATTTGAACCACATGCAAACTGGCATTGACAAATAAGATGAGTGAAATGTAAGTGATTGGTGTGCGAGAGCGAGCTCAGGTTTGTTCTTTGGTCACTGGCATTAATACTTGGGAACATGGGGGCTGTAGCACTGAGATAGTATATAGCTGAACCCTGCTGGGGCCCACTGAAGCAAGACACATAACTAGGACAAGGCAAGATAGATAGGAAATAATATGAGAAATGATTAACAGACTGACATAAAGGGATAGAGAGTGCAAATCAAAGAATAAGTCAATACACATAAGGCTAGAAGGATTCCTGATGAAGGGCTCCTCGGTTGCTGCCTGATGTGCTGTGTCTTTCCAGCAACACACTTTCAACTCTGATCACCAGCATCTGCAGACCTCACTGCCTCCATAATGCTCGAAGTTACAAATGAAATGAAGCAAAACTAAAGCATCATCTGAATGCATGTAGCAGTTGAAAGAAATAGGTAAAGTAAACAAGCGCAATCTTACAGCCATTGCAGAGGTATAGCTGCAGGATGACATAGCAAGATGATTATAAAGGCAAGAAGTCACTTGTGGGAATGGTGTACAGGTGCCTTATCAGTAACTGCATGACAGGTAGAGTATAAATAAAGAAATTAGCTGGAAGATAGGAGAGAAAGCATGGTGGAGGATTGTTTTTCAGACTGGATACCTGTGACCAGCAATGGTGGGCCCACTGCTTTTTGTCATAAAAGTATGGTTAGTAAGTTTGCAGATGACACCAAAATTGATGGTATATTGGACAGCGAAGAAGGTTACCTCAAAGTACAATGGGACTTTGATCAGATGGGCTGATGGCCAAGGAGTGGTAGATGTAGTTTAATCTAGATAAATGTGTGGTGTTGCATTTTGGTTGGGCGAATCAGGGCAGAGGTTCACACTTAAAGGTCAGGTCCTGGGATGTGCACAAAGAGGATTGATGAGGGCAGTGCGGTAGATGTGATCAATATGGACTTTAGTCAGGCGTTCGACAAGGTTCCCCATGGGAGACTGATTAGCAAGGTTAGGTCTCATGGAATACAGGGAGAACTAGCCATTTGGATACAGAACTGGCTCAAAGGTAGAAGACAGGTGGAGGGTTGTTTTTCAGACTGGAGGCCTGTGACCAGTGGAGTGCCACAAGGATCGGTGCTGGGTCCTGTACTTTTTGTCATTTATATAAATGATTTGGATGCGAGCATAAGAGGTACAATTAGTAAGTTTGCAGATGACACCAAAATTGGAAGTGTAGTGGACAGCAAAGAGGGTTACCTCAGATTACAAGAGGATCTTGATCAAATGGGCCAATGGGCTGAGAAATGGCAGATGGAGTTTAATTCAGATAAATGCGAGGTGCTGTATTTTGGGAAAGCAAATCTTAGTAGAACTTTTACACTTAATGGTAAGGTCGTAGAGAGTGTTGCTGAACAAAGAGATCTTGGAGTGCAGGTTCATAGTTCCTTGAAAGTGGAGTCACAGGTAGATAGGATAGTGAAGAATGCGTTTGGTATGCTTTCCTTTATTGGTCAGAGTATTGAGTACAGGAGTTGGGAGGTCATGTTGTGGCTGTACAGTACATTGATTAGGCCACTGTTGGAATATTGTGTGCAATTCTGGTCTCCTTCCTATTGGAAAGATGTTGTGAAACTTGAAAGGGTTGAGAAAAGACTTACAAGGATTTGAGCTGTTGGGAGAGGCTGAACAGGCTGGGGCTGTTTTCCTTGGAGTGTCGGAGGCTGAGGGGTGACCTTATAGAGGTTTACAAAATTATGAGGGGCATAGATAGGATAAATAGACAAAGTCTTTTCCCTGGGGTTGGATAGTCCAGAACGAGAGGGCATAGGTTTAGGGTGAAAGGGGAAAGATATAAAAGAGACCTAAGGGGCAACCTTTTCATGCAGAGGGTGGTACGTGTATGGAATGAGCTGCCAGAGGATGTGGTGGAGGCTGGTACAATTGCAACATTTAAGAGGCATTTGGATGGGTATATGAATAGGAAGGGTTTGGAGGGATGTGGGCCGGGTGTCAATAGGTGGAACTAAATTGGGTTGGGATATCTGGACAGCATGGACAGGTTGGACCAAAGGGTCTGTTTCCATGCTGTACATCTCTATGACTCTATGTGTTGCCAAACAGCGGTACCTTGGAGTGCAGGTTCATAGGTTCTTGAAAATGAAGCCACAGGTAGACAGGGTAGCATTTGGTACACTTGCCTTTATTGGTCAGTGCCCTGAGTATAGGAGTTGGGAGGTCATGTTGCAACTATACAGGACTTTGGTCAGGCCACTTTTGAAATACTGCATTCAACTCTCATCTCCCTGCTTTAGGAAACATAGAGGTTAAACTTGAGAGTATATTTCAAAAAGTATTTACAAGGATGTTGCCAGGGTTGGAGATTTTGAGCTATAGGGAGATGCTGAATAGGCTTGGGCTAATTAGGGCATTGGAGGCTGAGGGGTGACCTATAAAACCATGAGAGGCATGGATAGGTTGAATAGTCAAGGTCTTTTCCTCAGGATAGAGGAGTCCAAAACTAGATGTCATAGGTTTAACATGAGAGGGGAAAGTTTTAAAAGAGACATAATGGACATTTTTTTCAGGTAGAGCGTGATGTGTGTATGGAATGAGCTGCCAGATGAATTGGTAGAGGCTGGTACAATTACAACATTTAAAAGGCATCTGGATGGGTATATAAATGGAAAGGGTTTAGAGGGATATGGCCAAATGCTGGTAAATAGGACTAGGTTAATTTAGGATATCCGGTCAACATGGACGAAATAGGCCAAAGGTCTTTTCTCATGCTATATGCCTCTAAGTAATGAGAACATTACTTTAAAGGCATCGCAATAATCACGGCAGATTTAGTCTATTCATAAACAGGAAAAATCAAATGAACAAACAGGGCTTATATCTGGAGATCATAGTATGTTTCCAGCATAGTTATTATGGAACTAACTAGAGAGTTTATACTACATCTGGTATTGTGAATGAGATAGGATTAATTAATGATCTCATAACGAAACACCTCTAAGTAGAGCAGTAATAAGAATGAATTTCTCATTTACTTTTAAGGAGAGAAGAGTGACTGTATGACTTAAACTTAATTATGGGCAATTATGAGATCTTGAAAGTAGAGGGAGCAAAAGCAAACTAACAAGTTTAAAGATAAGTCAATAGAGGTTCAGTATCTGACATTTTAGGGGATATATTCAGAAATCCGTAAAGATTAGACTGAGAAAGCTAGCTAGGAATATAAAGAAAAGTAAGAATTTTAATAGATATATTCATTGCCTTTGAAGTACTACAATATGATAAGTTCTAGGTACATTTACCTTAGGAATGTACTTAATACATGATGTTAAAAACTCTATGTTTCTCGATATTTAAATACAATATAGTTGCATACCCCACCATCTTTCCTTACCTTTCTATCTGAGACAAATACTTGGTTTGAAAAATGCCTTTGGTCTTTAGACTGTGCGACATGAGACCTCTGAATAAAAGTCCTTGTTTTGTGAAATTAATCAGTATGTTGCGCACAATTTCACCCAGGTACATCCCACTTATCATTTTTTCATATCTAGTAAATAAAAGAGAGTTTCATGCAAGAGTTTGAGTGGTTTTAAAAAGTTCAGAATCCAGTATTCTAAACTGTATTTTTGTTAAATTTATTTCTTCCATAACTATAATTATAGTCAAAATTAAAATGGTTGTCTATGGAGTCTCCGTCTTTTACAGAGACTGCCTCCGCAGTGTTAAGAGAGCAGCAGCCTATGAGGTGCTCCCTTCAGCATCACTACAATGAGAATTGCTCCCAAACAGGCATCAGTGAATCTCCTGCCTCCACTTTACACAACATGAGCTCAATAAATCTGAGAAGCAAGGAGCGAGTATGAGAAGAAACTGGTAATGAACATGAACATGAAAAGAAACTGAAAAGTCTTTGTATGTATCTAAATTCTTGGAAGAGGGACATTGTGACATTCTGAGTACTTTGCATCTGTCTTAACTAAGGATGAAAATATTACGTTAGTCGTAGTAAAGGAGGAGGGAGTTGAGATTTCCATGATTTAAAATTGATAGAAATTTAAAAAGACTGTCTGAACTTAAAGTAGATAACACTCTTGGACCAGATACGGTGCATCCAAATCTTATAGAAAAAGTAAAAGAGAAAATTATGGAGGTGCTGGCCATAATCTTCAAATCCTCCTTAAACACAGGTTGGTACCAGAAGGCTGGAGAGTTGCAAATGTTTCACCCCTGTTCAAAAATGTGTGTCAAAATAAACTGAGCAACTGCAGGCCAGTCAATTTAATCTGAGTGGTGGAGAGATTTTAAGAAATGATAATTCAGAACAAAAAGAACTATCACTGAGGAAAATAAGAGTCCATTATGGAAAGACAACACAAATCTTCCAGGGGCAAACATGTTTCTATAAATTGATGGATTTTTGCATGAGAACTGCATTTGCTCTTCAAAGACCAAGCACAGACACAAAGGGCCAAATGGCCTCCTTCTGTGCTCTAACCATATTATGATTTTCTAATTGGTTTTAACATAAATAAATAAAACATTTTACTGATGGTGGTTTAGTAGACCAAGGAGTTAAAGAGATCTACAGCACAGAAAAAGGCCCTCTGCACTATCACATCTGCACTGGACTAAAGCAAGCAACTAAGTATTCTATTCCTATTTTCCAACACTTGGTGTTCAGCTTTGAATGCTTTGGTATCTGAATATATCTTAAATGTTATGAGGATTTCTGTCTCTACCACCCTTACAGATAGGGCACAGCTTTAAAATAATTTACAAAATGATCAGATGAGAATAGAAGCAAGATAGTTTTAAGCAGCAAGGTTGAGTGCACTACCTGAGAGACTGGTGAGAAAAGGATAGGATAAATATGCGAAAAGGGGAGAAAAGCAGACTGAGGGCAGGGGGTTGGGAAGCTGAATGTCAGACTTATTAAAAAACTCATTCTTACAAGAACTGAAACAGGCATGTAGGACTGAGTGGTCTCCTCCTTTGCTATTCTATGGTACTAAAATCTCAATTTCGATTCCTGGCCAATGCCAAGTTGTTTAAGTGTGTGGACTCAATGTCCTAGACCTCACTTCATGCTCATAATCACCATCCATAATGGAAGGTGCATATGGCTAGGCTTCATGCAATGCCTAATGTATCCTAATGATAAATTCTGCCACTAGTAAAAGACATCGACCACCCACAATCTGATAATGGTGAGTAACTTTAGGTGAGGAAAAGAAGAAACGTGTATTGAAAAGCAATTCTATATTATACATTAACTCACTTTTGATGTCCTATATTTAATGAATTGATGTCCACCAATTTGTCAAAGGTAGTTCTGATGAAATCTAAGCATCCGTCATCACCAAATGCTCCCCACTCGGTGTTGATACACATCCTCCCTTCACTTCCTTTCACTGTTTCTATTTTCTTCATTTCTTCCATGTAGCAGAGATTACAGCCAGTTCCTGTTGAACGACAAATAAACCAGAGAAGAAGTTCATAACATGGAGTCAAAAATTATCTTTCTCTCCTTTTGTCACTTCCTCACCTGCTGAAGATGTGGAATTTAAGATATGGGAGCAGCACAAATGACTGTTCTCTAAGGGCAAGCCTAAACCAACAATCATCGAACCATTCGAAAAACATGTCACTGGTGCCACTGATTTGTGCTGGCGAATATCAAGAACAATAGGAGCAGGAATGGACCATACAGATTGGTCCAGCCTACTCCACTGTTCATGACTGACCATTCCTGATGAAGGGCTTATGCCCGAAACGTCGAATTTCCTATTCCTTGGATGCTACCTGACCTGCTGTGCTTTAACCAGCAACACATTTTCAACTGCAAGTTCAACTCCATTTTTCTGCACATTCCCTGTACACTGGGAGCATATTGCTGGGTTACTTATATTCCTGGGTTCAAGAATTTCAAAGGGTCATACCTTATTGAATTGAGACATCCCTACTCAACTCAGTCCAAAATGGTCAGCACTTATACTCAGGCTATGTCTGTGTTCTAGATTCTCAAATTGGGGAAACAACCTCATAGCATTTAGCCTTCCAAATCCTTTTACAAATTTTGCAATAAATCTTGCTCTATCTAACCTCTTAACATATAAACACAAGAAAAGTGTTTAACAAATCAGAAATTACTTTTCACAAACAAGTGATTAAAAGTTCATGCGTCCAGTTCTGGTCGCCCTATTATAAGAAAGATGTGGATGCTTTGGAGAGGGTTCAGAGGAGGTTTACCAGGATGCTGCCTGGACTGGAGGGCTTATCTTATGAAGAGAGGTTGATTGAGCTCGGACTTTTATCATTGGAGAAAAGGAGGAGGAGAGGGGATCTAATTGAGGTGTACAAGATAATGAGAGGCATAGATAGAGTCGATAGCCAGTGACTATTTCCCAGGGCAGAAATGACTAACACGAGGTGTCATAGTTTTAAGCTGGTTGGAGGAAAGTATAGAGGGGATGTCAGAGGCGGGTCCTTTACACAGAGAGTTGTGAGAGCATGGAATGCATTGCCAGCAGCAGTTGTGGAAGCAAGGTCATTGGGGACATTTAAGAGACTGCTGGACATTCATATGGTCACAGAAATTTGAGGGTGCATACATGAGGATCAGTGGTTGGCACAACATCGTGGGCTGAAGGGCCTGTTCTGTGCTGTACTGTTCTATGTTCTATGTTCTAACATTAGAATTCTTGTTTTTAAAAAGCTTTAAGAACTTTATAAGCTCACAACAAGCATGTTGATCTGAAGGGGAATTATGTGAGCTTGTGCCATTGGAAGAGGAGGAGGACTGTATATTCCTTTTCCTCCTTACCTCTACTCATCGCACTGCTTACCTTATGGAATCAGCGGCCTCCATTTGCAGCAGCACTGGGAATGGTGAGAGCCAGGACCAGGGGGCTGCTGGGATGGTAAATATTCCTCTTACCTCATGAGTAGGCAGAGCAAAGGCTCAACAGGCGTGGACATGAAAACGGGGATTGCTAGGTATGTGAACAGATATATTTGGGCTGTGGCTAAACATTACACGTGTAGTGTCTCCCACCCATCCTCCTCCTCTAATCAAAAAAAAAAGGCAGTGTGTGGAGGCTTGGTTAGGTAAAGCTTTTTAAACTTTTTTCTCATTTATTCAACCTCTCTAAGCATTTTAAAAAGAGGAACTGGAGACTAGAGCAGTTGCATGCTCCTTGGCAAGATATGGGAGGTAAGGGTCCCTGCTGGCTTCACCTGTGAGAAGTGCACCCAACTCCAGTTCCTCCCACGCCACCTTAGGGAAATGGAGTTGGTGCTGGATGATCTTCAGATCATTCGGGTGGCTGAGGGGATGATAGAGAGGAGTTGTAGGGAGGTAGTCAAACCTTAGTTACAGAATAAATGTAGATGGGTGACCGTCAGGAGAGGGAAAGGGAATAGGCACATGGTGTAGGGAATGCCTGTGGCTGTTTCCCTCAATGATAAATATACCACTTTGGATACTGTTGGGTCAGGCACTTACCAGGGAAAGCTAGAGCATGGCTCTGTAGCTCAGAAGGGAAGTGGGGAGAATAGAAGAGCGATAGTGATTGGAGGTTCAATCATGAGAAGCAGATACAGAAGATTCTGTGGTCGCAAGCGAGACTCCCAGATGTTGCCTCCAGGGTGCCAGGGTCAGGGATGTCTCGGATCGAGTTCTACAGGATACTTAAGGGGGAGGGAGATCAGCCAGAAGTCATGGTACACAAATCAATACCAATGATATAGGTAGGAGGAGGACCTGAAAAAAGAATAGGCTGGAAGCTAGAAGGCAGAATGAGCAGAGTAGCAATCTTAGGATGGTTATCATTGCCAGTGTCTAGTGAGACTAGGAATAGAGAGTGAGTGCAGATGAACATGAGGTTGCCGAGCTGGTGTGGAAGGAAGGGCCTCAGATATATGGATCATTGAGATACCTTCTAGGGAAGATGTGACCTATAAAAAAAGGATGGGTTGCACCTGAACTGGAGGGCAACAATGTCCAACAATATCCTGGGTGGGAGGTTTGATAGAGGTCTTCAGAAGGGTTTAAACTAGTTTGGCAGGGGGATGGGAACCAGAGCTACAGATCAGAGGTTGGGGTAGCTGGGGAACAGGTAGGTACAGTGTGCAGAAAGTCTGTGAGGATGGATAGGCAGTTGATAAGGCAAAGTGGCAGGAGCTTAAGATTGAGGAGGCAAGGATCAGACAGGACTTTAGGGCATTACATGGTAGCCAGGAAGGAACTGAAGAATGGACTTAGGAGAATTTAGAAAGGCATGAGAAAGCTTTAGCCGGTAGGATTAAGGAAAACCCTCATATTCTACACTTATATTCGGAACAAGAGGAAGGGTAGGGTAGGGCCAATCAGAATAATGGAGGGAATTTGTGCCTGGAGTCAGGGGAAGTAGAGGAGGTTCTTAATGAATACTTTGCTTCAGTATTCATTGCTGAGAGGGGCCTTGATGTTTCTGAGGACAGCGTGAAACAGACTGACAGAACAGGTTGATATTTTGGAAGGAGGATGTGCTGAAAATTTTGAAAAACATAAGGATAGACAAATCCCCTAGGCCAGGTGGGATATACCCTATGTTACTACAGGAAGTGAGGGAAGAGATTTCTGTGTCTTTGGCAATGATCTTTGTGTGCTCACTGTCCACTGGAGTAGTGCCAGATGGTTGGAGGGTCGCAAATGTTATTCCCGTGTTTAAGAAAGGGAATAGAGATAACCCTGGGAATTACAGACCTGTCAGTCTTACATCTGTGGTGGGCAAATTATTGGAGAGGAATCTGAGAGAATGGATTTATGATTATTTAGAAAAGTTTGGCTTGATTAGAAATAGCTAGCATGGCCTTGTGAGGGGCAGGTCATGCCTTACATACCTTATTGAATTCTGTGGAGATGTGACAAAACACATTGATGAAAGTAGAGCAATGGATATGGTATATATGAATTTTAATAAGGCATTTGATTAGGTTCCCCATGATAGGCTCATTCAGAATGTAAGGAGGCATAGGATACAGGGAATTTTGGCTGTTGGGTACAGAATTGGCTGGCCTATAGAAGACAGAGGATGCTAACAGATGGAAAGTATTCAGCCTGGAGCTCAGTGTGCAGTAGTGTTCCGGAGGAATCTGTTCTGGGACTTCTGCTCTTTGTAATTTTTATAAATAACTTGGATGAGGAAGTGGAAAGATGGGTTAGTAAATTTGCAGATGACGTGAAGGTCAGTAGAGTTGTGGATGGTATGGAGGGCCATTGGTGGTTGCAATGGGACATTGACAAGAAACAGAACTGGGCTGATAAGTCGCAGATGGAGTTCAACCTGGAAAAGTGTGAAGTGATTCACTTTGGAAGGTTGAATTTTCATGCAGATTACAGAGTTAAAGGCAGGATCCTCAACAGTGTAGAGGAACAGAGGGATCTTTATGTCCATGTCTATAGATATGTCAAAGTTGCCACCCAGTTGATAGGATTGTTAAGAAGGCATTTGATGTGTTAGCTTTCATTAGCAGGGGGATTGAGTTTAAGAGCCGGGAAGCTATGCTGCAGATCTATAAAGCCCTGGTTAGACAACACTTGGAATATTGTGTTCAGTTCTGGTCGCCTAATTATAGGAAAGGTATGGAAACTTTAGAGAGGGTGGAGAGGAGATTTACCTGGACCTAACGGCATATCTTTTCTCATTGGAGTAAAGAAGAATGAGAAGTGACTTGATGGAGGTGTACTAGATGTTGCAAGGCATAGCCAGAGATTTTTTTCCCATGGCAGAAATGTATATCACGAGGGGGCATATTTTTCAGGTGATTGGAGGGAAGGTTTAGGGGAGATGTCAGAGGTAGGCTCTTTCCACAGAGAGTGAGGGGTGCATGCAATGCACTGCTGGGACTTGTAGAATGTCAGATACATCAGGGACATTTATACAACTCTTGGATAGGCACATGGATGTTAGTACAATGAAAGGTATGTAGGTTAGTCTGATCTTAGAGTAGGATTAAAGGACAGCAGAAACAACCTAAGGCCACACAATTAATAAAACTTAGTGGCCATCTCAATGTTATCACTGCTGAATGAAAGATCTACATCATTAAGAACATGGCTGATCTTCAACTTCAACCTGACATTCCTCCACTGTCGTCTGCTTTCTTGGCAGAGAGTTTCACAAAATCACAATCCTTTCAGTGAAGAAATTTCACCTGATCTTGTTCCAAAAAAATGGCTCACCCTGCAGTCTGAGACTGTAACTCCATGTTCTGGACCACCGATCTCAGTATTTACTCTAGCTTTTCAAGGATTTTATACAGTTCAGTCAGATTACCTCCTATTATTCAACATTCCGGGGAACATAGGCTGAGATGACTCAGTAATAATCCCGTATCTCAAGAATTAATCTCGTGAAATATGAACAAAAAATACTGGAAATAATCAACACGTCTGTCAGCATCTGTGAAGTTCAAAACAGTGGCTTAGTGGTAACATCACTGGATTGGTAAGTCAAAAGCCCAGACTAATGGTCTGAGCAAATCTATTTAGTTCACCACCCACCATGGCAGTGGGTGGAATTTGAATCCAATAAATTAATCTAGAATATAAAGCTAGTCTCAGTAAAGATACCATGAAACCATAATCTGCTGTCGTGAAAGACCCGTGGATGTGCCCAGAAGGAAATCTGCGGTCTTAACCTCGTTTGGTCTGCATGTTATTTCAGACTCACAGCAAGATACTGGTTCTTAACTGTCCTCTGAAGTAGTTCTTGCATGCCATTCAGATCAAACTCAATTAGAGATGGGGAAGCTGGTCTTACCAGTAGCACAGACAAAAGGATTGTTACAATCCATTTTGGCAAGTGCACTGAATCTAGCCCCACTATTCCTAGGTTTGCCACAAAAATTGATGATTTAGCAAGGTACTCAACATCTCTAAATTACCTTTTTGATGAACTACTGCTTATTAGAAATGCAAAAATCCTAGCTGCAAGGAAACAAGACAATTAACTATCAAATTTAATGTTACTTGTTCAGTCTTTAACCTCCATTTAAAACCCTTACATATACCTACAGAGAAGCAAAAACATGTTTATGTACATGGGTGAAGGCTAAAACATGCGGAAAACACCAGACTACAGGATTTACTGAGATTTTCCCTTTGCTTCCCAAGAACTTCTGTTCTCCAATCTCCTTTCTGGATTCTTTCACTTCTTCACGGAGGTAATGTAGAGGATTGGGTCTGGGTGTGTTGCTCTTCGGAGTGTCAATGTGGACTTGTTAGGCCAAAGGGCCTGTTTCCACAATCTAGGGATTCTATGATTCTATTTTGTCTCTCTATATTGTAAAAGTTCAAGCTGTTCATTTGCCCGGAGCCAGTCAGAGAATTGTCAAGCTGAGGACTTCTGGCAGTCACAACCACACAAAACGACCATCTCCTTGGATGCTGCCTGACCTGCTGCGCTTTTCCAGCAACACATTTTCAGCTCTGATCTCCAGCATCTGCAGACCTCACTTTCTCCTATTCACAGCTGTAGGCTAGCGAATATTGTGGCAAGGCTGGCTGATAGAGGCATGTTGGCACCCTGCTTTGCTGACAGGGGTGGATGGGCTGGTGGGCAGGATAGCCATCCTCCTTCCTCAGGAATGCCAGAAGTGACCATGGCACCAGAACCTGCCAACCTGGTCTGCAGCTGGCACCTAGGCCAGTGTGGTGTCCACAGTCTGGAGGAATACTCAGCGATGTGAGGAAGAAGGTAAATGAACTCTGGAAGGGTGCCACCCATTTCCACTCTGTTCCCTCTCATGCACTCTTCGTCTGCCAATGCCCTCACCTCACACCGTGGCTCCTAATCTGCCTCTCTTACTGTTGCAAACATCTTCCATTACTCACCCCATGTCTCCAGATTCCAACCCTTCCTACCCTTTGTGTTCTCCATTCACTGATACAACACATTTCCTTCTCCACCTGCACCAACATTGACATCTTCCCAGTCTCTTACATCTCTCTCAATCCCTCACCGTGCTGACGGAGACAGTGTCCCACACCAGAAAGGCCCCGGTGGAGGATGGAATGGCCTCATCTGCAGGTAATCCTTGCCCTAGTGGAAGGAAACTGCGAACTGTCATATGGTGATGGTTAGATATGGCAACCAATTCATTGTGAAGTGCTGCACGGTTCTCCCATTACCACACTATTATTAACACACCCAAACCTTTACTGTCATTTCACAACATATTCCCTCTCTTGTCTTATGCTCAGGCCTGAGCAATAACCCTGCTGGAGGAGGTATCATATACCTGCCTCCCCAGAAATCTCCTCTCAGGATACTCCAGAGACTCCCCGCTCCCCCCTGCCTGCAGCCCTCAACCCTGTGGATGATTAAGACAAGGAGGGCATTCTCAGCAGATCTGGCAGTCCAGCTAAAAGTGCCCTGGGATCATTTCCCTAAAATGTCAAGGCCGACAGGCTCCCCAAGAGGTAAGCTTCTTTCACTCTTGGAGACAGTGAAAGAGAAGGAGGAGCAAACAACTTAAGCGGGAACATAGGTGGCATGGACGTCACTTCATTGTAGAGAAAATATCACAGTTATAAGATTATACTCATCTTACATCATCACTTGTTTGATTAATTGAAGTTTTAGCTGCAGCTACAAGGCCAAAGGTAAGAATGTAGTCACCCTTAAAGCCACATGATGTTGTAACAGTGTCTGTTTGCTGTTCTTACCATAGCACCCAAACCAGCTTGAAAACATCATCAATATTGAATGAAGCAAATCAGATTTCAAAGAAAATCATTCTTACGACATGAGTTCCACTGGCTGGGACAGCTTTTATTGCACTCCTGAGTTGCTCTTGAGAAGGTGCCTTCTTCAACAGCTGCAGTCCATTTGGAGTGGGTAAACCTACAATGGTGTTATGGTTAAGGTTCCAGGATTTTGACCCAGTGGTATGAAAGGAACTAAAGCTCTGTAGATATATATGGAGGAACTTGCAGGTGGTGGTACTCCCATGTTTCTGTTGCCCTTGTCCTTCTAGATGGAAATGGTCATGGGTTTGAAAGATGCTGTCTGAGGAGCCTTGGTGAATTTCTGCAGTGCATCTTGTGGCTAGCACACACTGCTGCTACTGAGCATCAGTAGTAAAAGGAATGGATGCTTGTGGATGTGGTGCCAATCAAGCAGTTTTGTCCTGGATGGTGTCAAGCTTCTTGAGTGCTATTGGAAAGTGGGGAGTATTCCAATGCACTCCAGACTTGTACCTTGAAGATTGGAGGTTAGCAAATGTTGTTCCCTTGTTCAAGAAGGGGAGTTATAGATTTGTGAGCCTTACTTCAGTTGTGTGTAAAGTGTTGGAAAGGATTATAAGAAATAGAATTTATAATCATCTAGAAAGGAATAACTTGATTAGGGATAGTCAACATGATTTTGTGAAGTGTAGGTCATGCCTCACAAACCTTACTGAGTTCTTTGAGAAGGTGACCAAACAGGTGGTTGAGGGTAAAGCCATTGATGTGGTGTACATGGATTTCAGTAAGGCATTTGATAAGGTTCCCCATGGTAGGCTATTGCACAAAATACAGAGGCGTGGGATTGAGGGTGATCTAGCAGTTTGGATCAGAACTGGGCTAGCTGAAAGAAGACAGAGAGTGGTGGTTGATGGGAAATATTCATCCTGGAGTTCAGTTACTAGTGCTGTACGCAAGGATCTGTTTTGGGTCCACTGTTGTTTGTCATTTTTATAAATGACCTGGATGAGGGCATAGAAGGATGGGTTAGTAAATTTGTGGATGACACTAAGGTCAGTAGAGTTGTGCATAGTGCTGAAGGATGTTGTAGGTACAGGGAGACATAGATAAGCTGGAGAACTGGACTGAGAGGTGGCAACTGGAGTTTAATACAGAAAAGTGTCAGGTGATTCACTTTGGAAGGAGTAACAGTAAAAATGAGTACCAGGAATGGGCTAATGGTAAGATTCTTGGTCGTGTAGATGAGCAGAGAGATCTCGGTGTCCATGTACACAGATCCCTGAAAGTTGCCACCCAGGTTGATCGTGATGTTAAAAAGGCATACAGTGTGTTCGCATTTATTAGTAGAGGGACTGAGTTTTGGAATCGTGAGATCATGCTGCAGATCATGACCTCTGGTGCATCCACACTTGGACTATTGTGTACAGTTTTGGTCACAACATTACAGGAAGAATGTGGAAACTTTGGAAAGGGTTCAGAGGAGATTACTAGGATGTTGCCTGGTATGAAGGGAAGGTCTTATGAGGAAAGGCTGAGGGACTTGAATCTGTTTTCGTTAGAGAGAATAAGGTTGAGAGGTGAGTTAATTGAGACATGTAAGATAATCAGAGAGTTAGGTTGGACAGTGAGAGCCTTTTTCCTCAGATGGCAATGACTACTACGAGGGGACATAGCTTTAAATTGAGGGGTGATAGGAGTCAGAGATAGTTTCTTTATTCAGAGAGTTGTAGAGGCGTGGAAAGCACTGCCTGCAACAGCAGTAGACTCTCCAACTTTAAGAACATTTAAATAGTCTTTGGATAGGCATATGGATGAAAATAGAAAAGTGTAGGATAGATAGGCATCAGATTAGTTTCACAGATTGGCACAACTTTGAAGGCCAAAGGGCCTGTACTGTGCTGTAATGTTCTAAGTCCTATGTTTTATGTTCATAATGAAAATACAAGTGAAGTAAGAATGACTGCAGCTTTTCCCGTACCGACTCCTGTTCTAATGACTCGGAATTGTTCCATGAAAAATGAGAGATGGCAGCCGAATAGGAGCCCATCCACTCCGTCCATTTCCTTTCCCTTTTCTCTCACTTTTTTCTTCTCTTTTATGTTTCTTTTTCTCTTCTTCTCTCTTCTTTTTTCTCCCAGCCACAGATACCCGACATCCAGCCGAGAAGGGCAAACTCCTGGTCTGGTATAGTGGCCTCCCCCCATGCTGTGACCTAGCAAGGCAGCCTCCCGGCGTGGAATGGTTGTCTCTTGGCCTGGCAATCTCTCAGTGTCAGTGTCTTGGCATGGCATGACTTCTGATTTTGAGGTTTTTCCTGATGTGCAGTCCCACCATGGCTAAGCACTTAAGAGAGTGTAATGTTTGAACTTACAGCTTTATTTCTTTATTTTCCGCTTAAGCAATGTGTGACTTTTAACCTTATTTCATATGTTTTATGTAATACTATAATTACTGCAATGTTCAATATTTTGTTCTTTCTAATTTGTTCTTAAGATTCTGTACTTGTACTAAAGCTAGCACCGTTTGGTGACATTAAACTGTACTCCTGTACTTGAGTACACATGACAATAAAATTAAAATTAAAAAATCAAATCAAGATCAAATCAAATCAGAATTATGTGATAGGAACAGACTTGTTGAGCAAACCAGAACAAGTTGCAACATTTTTATCACTGCTGAGATTGTGTAAAAATACATTCACCCTAACACTGTCCGAAGAGCAGAGAGAATGGAAAGGTTGATGCAGCAGTGAAAACTGTCAAAGGAATCATAAGGAAATTGAGCCAACCCAGCACTGACATATACAAGGTAATCCTAGAGTGGAGAGGCATTCGTACTGAAGGGCATGGGAAGTAGTCTAAGACAAAGTCATGCCAAGCACAAAACACTCTTCCAATTACGACAAAATTGCTGAAGATTGACGTCGTAATCGGCATGACTGAAAAGATCAGGAGAAAGCCAAATTTAATTCCAACAACACTGCTAAACCATTGCCAGAATTGAGATGCATTCAGGGTACAAATGTTCAATGACCTCAGCATAAGCCAATTTGGAACCTACATGGAGTAGTTGTCACCTCGCTCGTACAGGGTGGGATTGAACAACAGAGGCCTTGAAAAGTGAGATAGCTAGAGTTCAATGTCTATGTCTATTCCTATGAGAGTGAATGGCAAGGTTGGCAGGAATAGGGAAACCTAGATGACAAGAGGCTTTGATCAGAAAAATGAAGGAGGCAAGGGTCAGGTACAAATAGCTGGGATCAAGGGAATCCCAGGAGGTATATAGAGGATACAGGAGTTTACAGAACAAGGAAATCAGGAGGGCAAAAAGGGAGTACGAGATAGCCTTAGTGGAGAAGGTTAGAATGAATCCAAAAAGTCATAGAGTCCTATAGAACGGAGTAAGCCCTTTGGTCCAAACTGGTCCATGTCGTCCAAAATTTTCATCCACGCTAATCCTATTTTCTTGCACTAGGCCCATATCTTTTTACACTTTTCCTATCCATGTCTTTGTCCAAATGCCTTTTAAATGTTGTTACTGCATCCACCTCAATCACTTCCACTGGCAGCTCATTACATATGCATACACCCTCTTTGTAAAAAAGCTTTCCTCTCTCACCTTAAACTGATGCCCTCTAGTCCTCGGTTCCCCACCCCAGGGAAAAAGACTGAATTCATTGATCCTATCCATGCCTCTCATGGTCTTATACACTTCTAGTCTCCTTAGTCTCCTGTGCTCTAAAGAAAAATGTCCTAACTCGTCCAACCTCTCCTAAAAAAAATCAGACCATTGAGTCCTGGCAACATCCTTGTAAATTTCTTTCTGCACTCTTTCCAGCTTAATAATATCCTTGTTATAGCAAGGTGACCAAAACTGAACACAATACTTCAAGTGTAGCCTCACTACCGCCCTACAAAACTGCAACATAATTTCCCAACTTCTATATTCAATGGCCTGACTGAAGGCCACTATGCCAAAAGCCTTCTTCACTGCCCTGTCTACCTGTGACTCCACTTTCAGAGAACCGTGTACCTAAATTCCAAGGTCCCTCTGCTCCACTGCACTCCTTAAGGCCCTACCATTCACCATGAAACTCCTACCTTGATTTGACTTTCCAAAATGCAAGACCTCACACTTATCTATATTAAAGTCCATTTGCCATTTCTCAGCTCATTTCCCCAAATGATCAAGATCCTGCTGAAAATTCTGACAACCTTTCTCACTGCCTATGATGTCACCTATTTTAGCGTCATCTGCAAACTTACTAATCATGCCTTGTACATTCTCATCCATATCATTAATTTCGATAACAAACAGCAAAGGGCCCAGCACTGACCCCCGAGGCACCTCACTAATCACAGGCTTCCAGTCCGACAAGCATCCTTCCACTATTACCCTCTGCTTCCTGCCATCAAGCCAATTTTGTACTCAATTTGCCAGCTCATCCTAGACTCCGAGCAACCTAACCTTCCAGAGCAACTTACCAATTGGAACTTTATCATAGGCCTTACTGAAATCCATATAGACTATGTTTACCACCCTGCCTTCGTCAACCTTCCAGGGCACTTCCTGAAAGAACTCTAACAAATTTGTGAGTCATGATCTCCCACACACTCATTGTCGTGTAAAATTGAAAGGATGCTTGTCAGCCTGGAGGCCTGTGACTTAGTAGAGTGCCTCGGGGGTCAGTGCTGGGCCCATTACTGTTTGTTATCGAAATCAATGATTTGGATGAGAATATTCAAGGTATGATAAGGAAGTTTGCAGATGACACTACAATAGGCAGTACCATGGACAGTGAGTAAGGTTTTCAGAAATTGTACAAGGATCTTGATCAGCTGGGGAAGTGGGCCGTGAAATGGCAAATGGAGCTTAATATAAGTAACTGTGATGTCTTGAATTTTGGAAAGTCAAATCAAGGTAGGAGTTTCATGGTGAATGGTAGGGCCTTAAGGAGTGTAGTGGAGCAGAGGGACCTTGCAGTTCAGGTACACGGTTCTCTGAAAGTGAAGTCACAGGTAGACAGGGCAGTGAAGGCGGCTTTTGGCAGACTAGCCTCTAGTCAGGCCATTGAGTATGGAAGTTGGGAAATTATGTTGCACTTATATAGGACATTAGGGAGGCCACAGTCAGAATATTGTATTCAGTTTTGGTCACCTTGTTATAGTAAGGATGTTATTAAACTGGTAAGCATGCAGAGGAAATTTACAAGGACTGGACTCAATGGTCTGAGTTACAGGGAGAGGTTGAACAATTTAGGACTTCTTTTTTTCTTTCGACCATAGGAGACTGAGGGGGGATTTTATCGAAGTGTATAAGATCATGAGAGGCATGGACAGGGTGAATGCTTTTTCCCACGGCTGAGGAATCAAGGACTAGAAGGCATCAGTTTAAAGTTAAAGAGGAAGAAATAAAAGGGAACTGAGGGGCAACATTTTACACAGAAAGTAGTACACATAGGGAATGAGCTGCCAGAGGAAGTGGTTGTGGCAGATACATTAACAACATTGAAAAGGCATTTGGACAGATACATAGATAGGAAAGGTGTAAAAGGATATGGGCCAAATGCAGGGAAATGGGGTTACCGTGGATGGACAAGGATCTTGTTGGCATGGAGCAATTTGGGCCAAAGGACCTGTCTGCACGCTGTAGGATTCTATGAATCTATGACTAAGCCAATCTACTGATCATTTTCTCTGGAATTCATCCAATTCCTCCATCACCAATTGCCTGACTCACCAAATCCCTCACCCCCATGACCACTCACTCAGTGTATACTAAACTTTTTCTGCAATCACTTGACCACTTCCTCTGAGACTCATTTAATCCCCATCACACCTGGTCTCCGGTCACAGAGTTTGGGATCAGACGACTTCCTTATCACTCATTCTAAGAATCAGTTGACACCAGTTCTACGACTAGTCTGATTCCCTAATCACTTATTTGGAGACACAAATTATTTTCTAGTGACTCATTCTGACACAGATCCAATCCCTCAATCACTCACTCCAAACTTGTCCAATTCAAAATAATTTAATGCAAAATCTTCTCAAACCCCTATAACCCCTAGTGTACTCTTTGCTACTCTCCCCCACCCTCCATCACCTATCACCTCCATCCCCACCCCCATTCACCTATTGTACTCTATGTTACTTTCTCCCCACCTCCATCCTCCTCCTGTCATTTATCTCGCCACCTTGCAGGCACTCTGCCTCAATTCCTGATGAAGGGCTTTTGCCCGAAACATCGATTGCCCTGCCCCTCGGATGCTGCCTGAACTGCTGTGCTTTTCCAGCACCACTCTAATCCACTCACTGATTCCCCCTCATTCCTGATCAGTCTCAGACTAAAAGATTTCACAACACACTTGCTCCAAGACTCAGCGCTCTTCTGATCACCCAATTCCAGAGGCGAGGTGACTGTCCTTGATATTAAGGTTACATTTGATACAAGTGTAGAATCAAGGAGTTGTAATAAAACCAGACTCAGTGCAATCAGGGGAAACCTCTTCATTGGTTAGAATCATACCTAGCACAAAGGAAGATGGTTGTGATTATTAGCGGTCAATCATCTCAGCTCCAGGACACCTCCTGGGGTAGTGTCAAGACAATACCATAATCTGCTGTTTCATCAATAACCTTTCCCTCATCATAAAATCAGAAGTGAGGATGCTTGCTAATGTATTAGACATTTGTGATTCCTCAGGTACAGAAGCCTTCCATGTCTAAATCCGACAAGGCTTGTACAATATCTGGCTTTGGGTTGACCATCTACAAGGCACAAATCAGGAGTGTGATGGAATACTGTCCACCTACCTGAATGAGTGCAGCTCCAAAAACACTTGAAGCTTTGCATCACTCGGGACAAACCAGCTCATCAAAGCTCCTGAGACAATGCTTTCCAAACCCATGACCACCACCATTTAGGAGGACAAGGGCAGCAGATACATGGTAACATAACCTGCTGCAAGCTCCCTTCTAAGCCACTCACTATCCTGACATGGAAATACATCACTGTTCCTTTAATATCCCTGGGTCAAAACCTGAGAACTCTCTCTGTAATAGAGCTGCAGTGATTGTGCACTATTGAAATGTACCTGTATGGACTGCAGCATTGCAAGTAGGCAGCTCACCTCCATATTCTCACAGGCAATTAGGCATGGAAAAAATTACTGGCCAAAGCAACGATGCCTACATACCTTGACTGAATAAAAAGAGATGACGACTGTGGTCCAGTATTGCTTAAAGAAACCTGTCACAGCCAAAGTTTGGCAGTGTAAATGGAAAAAAATCATACACAGTGAAAAGTTTCAATCTAGAACAATCCTACCTACAATCATTCCAATCTCACAGTTAGGATGCTCATAAGCACAAGACATCATAGTTCCCACCGTGTCATTCAGAAGTGCCACAATGTCTAAATCCAACTCCTAGAAGCAACAAAACAGAAATCATGACAAGTTTCAGTCATCAGCAGACTTTCTGTTCATGAACAACAGTTTTCCATAATACTCACTCCATTTCTTGTAATAGCTTCTTTCAACAGAGTAATAACTTCCTGTCCTTCCACACCAGTGGCAGTGAAGCCTTTGGTCCAGCTAATAAGAATGCCCTAAAATCACAATACATTCATTTCACAAAATGTCTGTGGATATATAGGAATATAATACACGTTTGTGTAAAATAGCAATAATGCTGTACCACTTTGGAATGTAGCAATACAGTAATCTAATTTCACATCAGGAGGTTGGAAATGCACGTGTGGGATCTTTTAATGAGTTCATAAAAGAGAGGAACAGAAGCAGGTATTTGAGTCTATCGAGTCTGCTCTGCCATTCAGTGAGATCATAGTTGATCATTTCCATTTCTGTGCCTTGTTCCAATAACCCTTGGTTCCCTTACTAAGTAAAAATCTATTTATCTCAGTCCTCAATATACTTAATAACACAATCTCTACAACCATCTGTGACCAAGAATTCCATAATGACACATTATTATTTGTTTTTTTTTGCCTCTTGTCCTTTTTTTAAGAAGGCAGTTTAATTTGCTGTTCTCCAATCCTCTGGGGCTTTCACAGAATCTAATGATTCTTGGAATGTTACTACCAGCGCACTTATTACCTCTGTACCTACTTCCTTAAATATCCGAGGATGCAACCCATCATTTCCAGGAGACCAATCAGCCTTTAGCCCCACCAGTTTGCCTAGTAGGTTTTCTCTTATGCAAGTTTTTGTTTATCTCCTCCTCTATTTAGTATTTTTGGAATGCTATTAGTATGTTGTACATAAAACTGACGCAAGGTACATATTCAACTCTGCCATTTGGAAGGTGCTGTCTAAGGATCGTTGGTAAATTTCTGCAGTGCATCTACTGCTGCTACTGAGCACCGGTGGTGGAGAGATATGGTGCCAATCAAGGAGGTTGCTTTGTTCTGGATGGTGTCAAGTTTCTTGAGTGTTGTTGGAGCTGCACACACCCAGGCAAGTAGGGAGTATTCCATCACATTCCTGACTTGTGCTTTGTAGATGGTGGATAGACTTTGGGGCATGAGGAGGTGAGTTACTCGCCACAGTATCCCTAGTCTCTGACCTGTTCTTGTAGTCACTGTGTTTATGTGGTGAGTCCAGTTGAGTTTCTGGTCAATGGTAACCTCAAGGATGTTGACAGTGGGGGATTCAGTGATGGTAATACTGTGAATGTCAAGGAATCAGTGAATGTCAAGGGACAGTGGCTAGAGTGCTTTTCATTGTCTTTTATTTGTGTGGCATGAATGTTACTTGCCACTTGTGGCCCAAGCCTGGATATTGTCCAGATCTTGTTACATTTGAGCATGGATTGCGTCAGTATCTGAAGAACCACAAATGGTGCTGAACCACGAATGGTGCAATCATCAGCGAACATTCCGACCTCTGACCTTATGACAGAGAGAAGGTGGTTGATGAAGCAGCTGAAGATTGTTGGGTCTAGGACTCTACCCTGAGGGACTCCTGCAGAGGTGTCCTGGAGCTGAGATGACTGACCCTCCACAACCACAATCACCTTCCTTTGTTCCAGGTATAATCCTAACCAGTGGAGTATTTGCCTCATGATAGTCACTAATTCCAGTTTTGCCAGGGCTCCCTGATGCCATACTCAGTTGATTATGGCCTTGATGTCAAGGGTTGTCACTCTCAGCTCCCCTCTGGAATTCAGCTGTTTTGTCCATGTTTGAACCAAGGCTGTAATGAGATCAGGAGTTGTGTGATCTTGGTGAAATCCAAACTGGGCGTCACTGAGCAGGTTATTGCTGAGCAGGTGCTGTTTGACAGCATTGTTGATGACCCCTTACATTATTTTACTGATGGTAGGAAGTAGACTCATTGGGCGGTAATTGGCTGGGTTGGATTGGTCCTGCTTTTTGTGTACAGGACATGCCTGGTAGTTTTCCACATTGTTGGGTCGATGCCAGTGCTGTACTGGAAGAGCTTGGCTAGGGGAGGGGCACAATCTGGTGCACACGTCTTTGGTCCTATTGCCAGAATGTTGTCAGGGCCCATTGCCTTTGCAGTATCCAGTGCCCACAGCTGCTTCTTGATATCACGTGGAGTGAAGTGAATTGAATGGAGACTGGTATCTGTGAAGCTGGGGACCAATGGAGGAGCCCGAGATGGATCATCCACTCAGCACATCTGACTGAAGGTTGTTGCAAATTCATCAGCCTTATCTTTTGCACTGATTGCTCCTCCGTCATTGAGAATGGGAATATTTGTGGAGCCTCCTCCTCCAGTGAGTTGTTTAATTGTTCACCAACATTCACAACTGGATGTGGAAGGACTGTATAGCTTAGATTTGAGCCGTTGACTGTGGGATCGCTTAACTCTGTCTATCATTTGCTGTGTATGCCGCTTAGTACACAAGTAGTCCTGTTTGGTAACTTCACCAGGTTGACACCTCATTTATAGGTATGCCTGATGTTGCTCCCGGTTAAACCCCTGTATTAATGATAATGGTTGAGTGGGGGATATGCCAGGCCATGAGGCTGTAGATTGTACTGGAGTACAGTTCTGCTGCTGTTGATGGCCCACCGTGCCTCATGGATACCCAGTCTTGAGCTGCTGGATCGGTTCGAAGTCTGTCCCATTTAGCACCGTGATAGTGCCACACAACATGATGGAGATTATTCTCAATGTGAAGACAGGACTTTATCTCCACAAGGACAGTGCAATGGTCGCTTTTACCTATACTGTTATGGACAGATGTTTCTGTAGCCAGCAGATTAGTAAAGATGAGGTCAAGTATGTTTTTTATCCTCTTGTTGGTTCCTTCACCACCTGCTGCACCACCAATCTAGTAATTATAACCTATAGGAATCGACCTGCTGCCGAACCCCTCTTGGTGGTGGAATATTGAAATCCCCATCCAGAGGACGTTTCGCACCCTTGCCACTCTCAGTGCTTCCTCCAAGAATTGTTCAACACGGAGGATGACTGATTCATCTGCCAAAGGAGGACAGTATGTGGTAATCAGTAAGAGGTTTTCTTGTCCACTTTTGACTTGAAGCCATGAGACTTCATAGGATCCAGAGTCAATGTCAAGGACTCCCAGGGCAACTCCCTCCCGACCACATACCACTGTGCCACCACCTCTGTTGGGTCTGTCCTGTCGGTAGGACAAGACATATTCAGGGATGGTAATGGTGGTGTCTGGGGTGTTATCTGTAAGATATGATTCCGTAAGAATGACTATGGCAGGCTGTTCCTTGACTAGTTTGTGAGTCAGCTCTCCCAATTTTGGCACCAGCCTCCCGATGTTGGTAAGGAGGACTTTACATGGTCAACAGGGCTGTTTGTGCTTTTGCCGTTGTCTTTTCCAGTTTCAAGGTCGATGCCAAGCGGTCTGTCCGGTTTCATTGCTTTGTTGTGACTTTCTATCGATTGATACAACTGAGTGCCTTACTAGACCATTTCAGAGGGCAGTTAAGAGTCAACCACATTGCTGTGTCTCTGAAATTGCATGTAGGCCAGACCAGGTCAGGATGGCAGATTTCCTTCACTAAAGGACATTAGTGAACCAGATGGGTTCTCTGTCAATTGACAATGATTTCATGATTATCAGTCGACTCTTAATTCCAGATTTTTTTTATTGAATTCAAATTCCACCATCTGCTGTGGCAGGATTTGAACCCAAGTCCTCAGAACATAATTCTGGGTTTCTGGATTAATAGTCGAGCAAAAATACAACTAGGCCATCGCCTCCCTGTTTGTGGTGTGTGTATGGAATGAGCTGCCAGAGGAAATGGTGGACGCTGATACAATTAACACATTTAAAATGCATCTGGATGGGTATATGAATGGGAAGGATTTATTGGGATACGGGCCAACTGCTGGAAAATGGGGCTAGATTAGGTTGGGATATCTGCTTGGAATGGGTGAGTTGGACTGAAGGGTCTGTTTCCGTGTTGTATATCTCTATGACCCTGTGACACCATGATGGCCCTCATGGTTTATGATCTCCACACACTCTTTTTCTCTTTCATTCAGATTTTTAAAACATTCCCAAAACACCCATGTATTCTTCCCTGTGGCTATCACTCTGGATTAGTTCTGTTCTCTGCTATGTTGCAATGGTTGGTTTTTCTCCCCATCCTAGGATCCTTCTCGCCCTGGAACAAATCTTTGTTCTGAGTCACAATAATTGTCCTAAGCATCTGCCGCTGTTCATCAATCGGTTTTTCTGCCAATTTTCTTTCCCAGTTCACTCCAGCCAACTGTTCTCTCATCTCATTGTAATTATTTAAGTTTATCACAGTTATTTCTGACTCAGGTTTCTCACACACATAGAACATAGAACAGTACAGCACAGAACAGGCCCTTCAGCCCACGATGTTGTGCCAACCGCTGATCCTCATGTATACACCCTCACATTTCTGTGACCATATGCATGTCCAGCAGTCTCTTAAATATCCCCAATAACCTTGCTCCCACAACTGCTGCTGGCAATGCATTCCATGCTCTCACAACTCTCTGTGTAAAGGACCCGCCTCTGACATCCCCTCTATACTTTCCTCCAACCAAATTAAAACTATGACCCCTCGTGTTAGTCATTTCTGCCCTGGGAAATAGTCTCTGGCTATTGACTCTATCTATGCCTCTCATTATCTTGTATACGTCAATTAGTTCCCCTCTCCTCCTCCTTTTCTCCAATGAAAAAGGTCCGAGCTCAGTCAACCTCTCTTCATAAGATAGGCTCTCCAGTCCAGGCATCATCCTGGTAAACCTCCTCTGAGCCCTCTCCAAAGCATCCATAGCTTTCCTATAATAGGGTGACCAGAACTGGACACAGTATTCCAAGTGCGGTCTAACCAAAGTTTTATAGAGCTGCAACAAGATCTCATGACTCTTAAACTCAATCCCCCTGTTAATGAAAGCCAAAACACCATATGCTTTCTTAACAACCCTGTCCATCTGGGTGGCTATTTTAAGGGATCTATGTACCTGCACACGAAGATCCCTCTGTTCCTCCACACTGCCAAGAATCTTATCCTTAATCCTGTACTCAGCTTGCAAATTTGACCTTCCAAAATTCATCACCTCACATTTATCCAGGTTGAACTCCATCTGCCACCTCTCAGCCCATCTCTGCATCCTGTCAATGTCCCGCTGCAGCCTACAACAGCCCTCTATACTGTCAATGACACCTCTAACCTTTGTGTCATCTGCAAACTTGCTGACCCATCCTTCAATCCCCTCATCCAAGTCATTAATAAAAATGCCCAAGGACAGTGCCCTGTGGAACACCACTCACCACTGACTTCCAGGCAGAATATTTTCCTTCTATTACCACTCGCTGTCTTCTGTTGGCCAGCCAATTCTGTATCCAGACAGCTAAGTTCCCCTGTATCCCATTCCTCCTGACCTTCTGAATGAGCCTACCATGGGGAACCTCATCGAATGCCTTGCTGAAGTCCATATACACCACATTCACAGCTCGACCTTCATCAACTTTTCTAGTCACATCCTTGAAGAACTTGATAAGGTTTGTGGGGCATGACCTGCCCCTCACAAAGCCGGGTTGACTGCATTTAATTAAGCCATGCTCTTCCAGATGGTCATAAATCCTATCCCTCAGAATCCTTTCTAACACCTTGCAGATGACAGACGTGAGACTTACTGGTCTGTAATTGCCGGGAATTTCCCTATTTCCCTATTTCCTTTCTTGAAGAGAGAAATTACATTTGCCTCTCTCCAGTCCTCAGGTACGACTCCAGTGGAGAGCGAGGATGCAAAGATCTTCGCAAGTGGTGAAGCGATTGCATTTCTTGTTTCCCAAAGCAGCCGAGGACAAATCTGGTCCGGGCCTGTTGACTTCTCAATCTTGATGTTTGATAAAATTTTCAGCACATCAGCTTCCTCTATCTCTATCCATTCCAGCATGCACACCTGCTCTTCAAAGGTTTCATTCACTCCAGAGTTCATTTCTTTCGTAAAGACAGAAGCAAAAAACTCATTTAGGGCTTCCCCTACTTCCTCAGACTCCACACACAAATTCCCTATGCTATCCCTGATCGGCCCTACTCTTTCTTTGACCATTTTCTTATTCAACTGAATGCTAAATGTTATATTCACTGTTTCCAATGGGATCTTTTAGTCTGAGACAATTTATTAAATCTGCCTCATGGCATGTTACCAGGTCCAAAAATATCAGACCCTTGGTTGGATCCACACATGTTGCTCCAGGAATTTGTGCCAACACATCCACGTATTCTTCCCTGTGGCTACCACCGTCAATAACATATCACCCAATCTATAGAAAATTGAAAAGCGCTCAAAATTAATGTTTACTGCATTCACTGGTCACAATGTTGTCTCCTTAGCATTAGAGAATTGAAATATAGACTGGGTGACTGCTTCATAGAACACCTATGTTACGTCCACAAAAAAGGCTCTAAGCTCTCAGTTGTCTGCCACTTCACACCACCCTGTTTCTTGGCCAACATCTCTGTCTCAGGATTGCCGCATTGCTCCAGCGAAGCTCAATGCCACCTGGAAGAACAGCACCTCATTTTTCGCTTGGGGATCCTGCAGCCTTCTGGACTCAACATTGAGTTCAATAAGTTTAGGGCTTGAGCTCTCCCATGTCATTGCTCGACCTCCCACACACCTTGTTATTACACACCACCCTCTGTTAGCCATGAACAGTCCCCAATAATAGCTAGTCACTTTTTGTCTGTTAAACTGCTCTTCTTTCTATCTTTGGGCTCTATTCCCAGCTGCCATCATTTCTGAGGATGGGTTACTTGACCTGAAATGTTAACTCTGAATTCTCCCCACAAATGCTGCCAGACTTGCTGAGTTTTTCCAACAATTCCTGTTTTTGGTCATAATTAAGGTACTGACTGTTTTGCATCCATTAGTTATCTCCAGATTGCTTTTCTCTGTCCTACAGTATAGCTCCTGTCAAGAGCTTTATAACTACTCCACCAGTGATTTCTTTTTTTACCTCTATCCATATGGATTTTACTTCTTCTGATCCAAGCTCAGTTTTTACTATTGTACTTACTGCATCTTATACTAACAAAGTTACCCCAACTTTTGATTCCTGTCTGTCATTTGGAAATGTCGCACACTCATGAACATTTAGTTTCCAGTTTTGATCTCCTTGTAATCATACAATTATAATGGCCATAAAATCATATCACCGTCATACCACTTCTGTTTAGCTGATTAATTTATTTTGTTACATCTATGATGGACATTTAAGTAAAACGCCTTCAAATTTGCCTGTTTGCCACTTTTATTTCTCTTTAACCCTATTTGACTTCTTTTAATATTTGCACACGCTGCCCCTTCCTGTCCCAGAGTACCGTTACTTAAATAGATGCCTCACTTTATTTAATTTATGGAAGCTTAAAGGCCTCTCTGTAGCTCCAGTATTTGATTTGTCAGGACACTGCTCCCAATATAGTTCAAATGATGCTCATCCTACCATAACAGCTCCTACCTATTCCATTCCAGGTGCTAGTGCACCATAAACATTTCTCCAACACCAAGTCATGCATTTGCATCCTTGACTTTATCTGGCCCATGCCAATTTTTCCCTTGGAAAGGTGGTACCACTAATAAACAGCTTCTTCTGCTGAAGCAGAACAGGAACTAATTCCTGCGGGCTGAAAAGGGTTTGGCCAAAAGCATCCAAAAACCCCTTTCCCTTCCTGCAGTGAAGGCCGTTACACATCAACTATCACACGGTCCTTGCAGAGCAGGATCTATGTCCAATGCTGAGACAATTGGAGACCAGGTACCGCTGCATGAGCTGGGAGTGACACACACATACACTCTCATACATTCTGTGGATAGGAAGTGTTGTTGTGGCAATGTCATTGGACCAGCAATCCAGAACCCTCAGCCAATATTCTGGGGAAATGAATTCAAATCCCACCACGGCGAATGATGACATTTGAATTTAATAATTTAATGGTGACCCCTGTTGATTGTTGCAAAAATCCATCACTGACATCATTTAAGGATGGAAATCTGTCCTTGCTTAATCTATGTGTGGCTGCAGACCCACAGAAATGGGCAATAAATATTGGGCTAGTCAACAATGCCTACATCCTCAGAATTTTATATTTTAAAAAAACACACATGTTGTTGCTCCTAATCCACAGCACAGCTCATATCCTAGGAGCCTTCAGTCATGTTGGCTGGTGTCAAAGCAAGAGGTATTAACCATCAATCAGCCCCCATGATATTAGCAAAGACTCATTGCTCCCACAGCATTAGGCTGATGGACAATCAATTCCTCTACTTTCACTGATGCCAATTTTTAATCAGTTTCAACCTCAGGATCTGTAGGCTCTCTGATGGCCATGGAGACTCTCCTTCTTGTGTCCTTGCTCTTTGTCCTGTTCTGATCCAGGTCCTGCACTCTCTCTCTCACTTCGCCTTGTATCCTCAAAGTTTGTTCAGAGTTAATTCCTTGAAATTAATAGGGCAACAGCAGTGTGGGTATGAGAGGGCAAAAAGCAGAGTGCAGCGATGGATGGTTGTTTCTCAGATTGAAATGTGTAATAGATAGGTGCTTCTCCAAGGATTAGTGTTGGATCTCTTCTCCTTTAATATGTATCATAGGTGTAAATGATATAAAATTCATCAAAGTTAAAAATCACACAACACCAGCTTACAGTCCAACAGGTTTAATTGGAAGCACTAGCTTTTGGAGCGATGCTCCTTCATCAGGTGCTCCTTTATCAACCACCTGATGAAAGTGCAGTGCTCCGAATTAAACCTGTTGGACTATAACCTGGTGTTGTGTGATTTTTAACTTTGTACTCCCCAGTCCAACACCGGCATCTCCAAATCATAAAAGTCATCCATGTAGTGAACAGAGAATATGGTAGAAAAAAAACTAACACAGAAGTAGTGAAGTGATTGATTTTGAAAGGAAGGTTAAGGAGAGATGGAAGCATTATATCACGGAAAAAGGCCATTTCATATGCCTACATGGCTATCTGGTGAAAATTAGAAACTATTGCCATTCTCCTGTCATTTCCCCATACCCTTGACTGTTTCTTCTATTTAGACAATCACTTGACGTTTTCTAGAATGCCTCAATTGAACCTACCTCTACTATTCTTTCAGATAGTGGATTCAAGACCTAAGCCATTCATTGTGCGAATAAAGGGTAGTGCAGGAGAGATCTAGGGATATGTAAATACAAATATTTGTAAGAAGCTGGATGAGCTGAGGTTTAAAACATGGAAATGTGGAAGACGGAAAAAAAGGAACAAGAATAGGCCATTCAGCCCATTCTGCCTGCTGCACCATTCATTATGATTAGAATTGATCCTGTATCTCAGTACCATACTCCCACTCTTTCCCTATATCCATTGATGTATTTGGTGTCTAGAAATCTGTCCATATTTTCTTTGAGCATCCACAGCCTTATATAGTAGAGGATGTCACAGGTTCACCACCCTCTAAAACGAAACGTCTCCTCATCTCAAACTGAAATGATTGGATGCATTTCCTGAGACCATTGCCCCTTGATCTAGACCTTCATCACTACCACCAAACCCTGCTCCCAAGACAGGTGGAACATCATCCCTATATCCAGTCTGTCCAGCCCTGTCGAAGTTTTATACATTCAATGAGGTCCCCTTTCATTCTTTGAGATTCCAGTAAGTACAGGCCTGGTGTACCTTTTGTTAGATGTGGAGACCAAAACTGCACATGGTAATCCAGGTGCGATCTCACTAAAGTCCTGTGTAGCAAAGCTAACTTTCTTGCTCCTGTGTTCAAATCAGTAAAGGAAAGATTAAATGCCAACATATCATTTGTCTTGCTAATATACTTGCATGCTTGCTTTCAGTGTATTTTTCAATCTATCGCTGTTTAAATAATATGCTGCTATTCTGTGTTACCTACTGAATTGGATAACTTCACATTGATCCATGTTATACTATATCTGCCATGTATTTGTGCACTCACAACTTGTCCAAATGACCTGGAAGCCTCTTTACTTACTCCTTATTCGTCACAGTTTCTCTTACTTTTGCATCATCAGCAAACCTGGAAATATTACATTTGGTTCTTTCATCCAAAACATTCATATTTATTGTGAATAGCTGGAGTCCAGGCACTGAACCCTGCAGTATGCACTAAGCACCACTGTCTACTAATCAAATCTCAATCCATTCCAGTACATTATTCCCAATTCCATGTGTATGTAGCTCTTGTCGAAGATTTTATCAAAAGCTTTCTGAAAATTCAAATACATCCACTGTTTCTCTTTTTTTCTATTATGCTAATTACATCCTCAAAAGACTCCAGTTGATGTGTTAAACTTTATTTCCCTTTCATAAAGTTTTCCATAAATAGAAACATAGAAGATAGGAACCGGAGGGGGTCCATTCGGCCATTCGAACCTGCTCCAGCATTCATTGCGAACATGGTTAATCGTCCAACTCAATAGCCTAATCCTGCTTTCTCTTCATAACGTTTGGTCCCATTCACCCTAAGTGCTGTATCTAGCTGCCCCTTGAATACATGTTTTGGCATCAATTAATTCCTCTGGCAATGAATTCCACAGGCTCACTGTCCTTTGGGTGAAGAAATGTCTCCTCATCTCCATCCTAAATGGTCCAAAGGCAATCCTCAGTCTGTGACCCCTGGATACACCCACCGTTGGGAATGTCGGGAACATCCTCCCTGTCTAGTCCCATTACAATTTTATAAGTCCCTATGAGACCCGTCATTCGTCTGAACTCCAGTGAAAACAATCCTAAACTAGTCAATCTCTCCTCGTATGTCAGTCCCACCATTGCTGGAATCAGCCTGGTAAACTCTCGTTGCACTCCCTCAAGAGCAAGGACATCCTTTCTTAGAAGAAGAGACCAAAACTGCACACAATATTGTAGGTGTATAAGGCCCTGTATAACTGCAATAACCCATCCCTGCTCCTATACTCGAAACGTTTTGCAATGAAGGCCAAACTACCAATTGCCTTCTTTACCACCTGTTGCACCTGCCTTCGAGCGACTGGTGCATAAAGACACCCAGGTGCCCTCTCCCAACTTACTGCCATTCAGGTAATAATCTGCCTTGTTTTCGTTTTCAAATAATTTATCCAAATTATTCTGCATCTGCCATTGATTAGCCCACTCACCCAACCTGTCCAGTTCATGCTGGACAATCTCTGCATACTCATCGCAGTTCACCCTCCCACCCAACTTGGTATCATCTGTAAACTTTGAGATGTTACATTTTGTCCCCTCATCTAAATCATGAATATATATTGTGGATAGCTTGCCTGCCAATTTGAAAAAGAACCATTAATTCCTAGTCTTTATTTCCTCTTTGTCAACCAGTTTTCTATCCGTCTCAATACAATTTCCCCAATCTTGCACAACAATATCTTATGCAGGACTTTGTCAAACGCTTTCTAAAAATCCAAATATACCACACCCTCTGGCTCCCTCTTGTCAACTCTATTAGTTACATTTTCATAGAATTCCAACAGGTTTGTCAAGCATGATTTCCCCTTCATAAATCCATGCTGACTCTGTCTGATGTTGTCCCCCTTTTCTAAATGCTCCACTTGATAATGGATTTGAGAATTTTCCCATTGCCGATGTTAGGCTTACTGGTCTATGATTCACTGGTTTCTCTCAACTTCCCTGTTGAATATTGGAGTAACATTAGCTACTCTCCAATCTGCAGGGACTCTTCCATTATCTATCGAATCCTGGAATGTGACCAGCAATGCATCCTCTATTTCTAGAGCCACTTCCTCTATTTCTAGAGCCACTTCCTTAAGTACTCTGGAATGTAAATTATCAGTCCCTGGGGATTTATCTACCTTCAATCCCCTCAATTGTCCTAGCAACTTTTTCCTACTAATATTAATCTACCTCAGTCCTTTCCTCTCACTAAATCTTGCATTCTCCAACATTTCTGGTATCTGATTTGTGTCATCTTTTGTGAAAACAGAGCCAAAATATGCATTCAGTTGCTCAGCCATTTCTTTGTCCTGATTATACATTCCGCCATTTCTGTATAGAACATAGAACATTACAGCGCAGTACAGGCCCTTCGGCCCTCGATGTTGCGCCAATCTGTCATACCAATCTGACGCCCATCTAACCTACACTATTCCATGGACGTCCATATGCTTGTCCAATGATGACTTAAATGTACTTAAAGTTGGCGAATCTATTACCATTGCAGGCAAAGCATTCCATACCCTTACTACTTTCTGAGTAAAGAAACTACCTCTGACATCTGTCCTATATCTATCACCTCTCAATTTAAAGCTATGCCCCCTCATGCTCGCCGTCGCCATTCTTGGAAAAGGGCTCTCCCTGTCCACCCTATCTAACCCCCTGATTATCTTATATGTCTCTATTAAGTCACCTTTCAACATTCTTCTCTCTAACGAAAACAGCCTCAAATCCCTCAGCCTTTCCTCATAAGACCGTCCCTCCATACCAGGCAACATCCTAGTAAATTTCCTCTGCACCCTTTCCAAAGCTTCTGCATCCTCCTTACAATGTGGTGACCAGAACTGTACACAATACTCCAAGTGCGGCCGCACTAGAGTTGTGTACAGCTGTAGCATAACCTCATGGTGCCGGAACTCGATCCCTTTATTAATGAAAGCTAAAACACTGTATGCCTTCTTAACAACTCTGTCAACTTGGGCGGCAACTTTCAAGGATCTGTGTACCTGGACACCGGGATCTCTCTGCTCATCTACACTACCAAGAATATCACACTTATTGTTCAAGGTAGAACAAAGAACAATGAAGAACAGAGAATATTACAGGAACAGGAACAGGCCTGTCGGCCCTCCAAGCCTGCGTCGATCCAGATCCTCTATCTAAACCTTTACTCATTTACTAAGGATCTGTACCCCTCTGCTCCCTATCCATTCTCGTATCTGTCTAGATACATCTTAAATGACGTTATCGTGTGCGCCCCTACCACCTCTGCTGGCAATCCTTTCTAGGTAACCACCACCCGCTGTGTAAAGAACTTTCCACGGCGGCACGGTGGCTCAGTGCCTCACAGCACCAGGGTCCCAGGTTCGATTCCAACCTCGGGTGACTGCCTGTGTGGAGTTTGCACATTCTCCTGTGTCTGCGTGGGGTTCCTCTAGGTGCTCTGGTTTCCTCCCACAGTCCAAAGATGTGCAGGTCAGGTGAATTGGCCGTGCTAAATTGCCCATTGTGTTAGATGCATTAGTCAGAGGGAAATGGGTCTGGGTGGCTTACTCTTCGGAGGGTCGGTGTGGGCTTGTTGGACTGAAGGGCCTGTTTCCACGCTGTAGGGAATCTAATCTCTCTTAAGCCTTTCCCCTCTCACCTTGAACTCGTGACTCTGAGTAATTGAGTCCCCCATTCTCGGAAAAAGCTTCTTGCTATCCACCTTATCTATACCTCTCATGATTTTGTAGGTCCTCAGGTTCCACCCTCAACCTCTGTCTTTTTAAGAAAAATAATCCTAATTTACTCAACTTCTCTTCATAGCTAGGCAACATCCTGGTGAACCTCCTATGCACCCTCTCCAAAGCATCTATATCCTTTGGTAATGTAGTGACCAAACCTGTACGCAGAATTTCAAATGTGATCAAACCAAAGTCCTATACAACTGTAGCATGACCTACAAACTCATGTACTCAATTCCCCGTCAGATGAAGGAAAGCATGCCGTATGCCTTCTTGACAACTCTATCGACTTGCATTGCCACCTTCAGGATACAATGGACCTGAACACCCAGATCCCTCTGTACATTAATTTTCCCCAGGGCATTTCCATTTACCGTATAGTTCTCTCTTGAATTGGATCTTCCAAAATGCATCCCATCACATTTGTCCAGATTGAACTCCATCTGCCATCTCTCCCCCAACTCTCCAATCTATCTATACTGTGCTGCATTCTCCCACAGTCCCCTTCATTATCTGCTATTCCACCAATCTTAGGGTCATCTGTAAATTTGCTAATCAGACCACCTATACCTTCCTCCAGATCATTTATGTATATCACAAACAACAGCATGGATCCCTGTGAAACACCACTGACCACAGGTCTCCATTTTGAGAAACTCTCTTCCACTACTACTCTCTGTCTCCTGTTGCCCAGCCAGTTCTCTATCCATCTAGCTATTACACCCAGGACCCCATGATACTTCACTTTCTCCATCACCCTACCATGGTATGAAATGTCTTACTGAAGTCCATGTGTACGACATCTACAGCCCTTCCCTCATCATTCAACTTTGCCACTTCCTCAAAGACCTTCCTTGCACAAAACCATGTTGCCTATCACTTATAAGCCCACTTTCCTACAAATGGGAATAGATCCTATCCCTCAGTATCTTCTCCAGCAGCTTCCTACTACTGACATTAGGCTCATCAGTCTTTAAATACCTGGATTATTCCTGCTACCCTTCTTCTACCCATCCAAAAATGGCTTCATTTAAAAATCCCGTAATCTTAAGTTGTTAGTACACTACAACACCCATATACATTACATTGAATATAAACATGTAAACATGCACACTAAATTCAATTACAGTCCGTTTTACTCCTGTCACCTAACGAGCCCATTTCTCAGGGTAAAACATGAGGTCTGCAGATGCTGGAGATCAGAGCTGAAAATGTGTTGCTGGTTAAAGCACAGCAGGTTAGGCAGCATCCAAGGAACAGGAAATTCGACGTTTCGGGCATAAGCCCTTCATCAGGAATGAGGAGAGTGTGCCAGGCAGGCTAAGATAAAAGGTAGGGAGGAGGGACTTGGGGGAGGGGCGATGGAGATGTGATAGGTGGAAGGAGGTCAAGGTGAGGTGATAGGCCGGAGTGGGGTGGGGGCGGAGAGGTCAGGAAGAGGATTGCAGGTTAGGAGGACGGTGCTGAGTTGAGGGAACCGACTGAGACAAGGTGGGGGGAGGGGAAATGAGGAAACTGGAGAAATCTGAGTTCATTCCTTGTGGTTGGAGGGTTCCCAGGCGGAAGATGAGGCGCTCCTCCTCCAGCCGTCGTGTTGTTATGTTCTGCCGGTGGGGGAGTCCAAGGACCTGCATGTCCTCGGTGGAGTGGGAGGGAGAGTTAAAGTGTTGAGCCACGGGGTGGTTGGGTTGGTTGGTCCAGGCGTCCCAGAGGTGTTCTCTGAAGCGTTCCGCAAGTAAGCGGCCCGTTTCCCCAATATAGAGGAGGCCACATCGGGTGCAGCGGATGCAACAGATGATGTGTGTGGAGGTACAGGTGAACTTGTGGCGGATATGGAAGGATCCCTTGGGGCCTTGGAGGGAAGTGAGGGAGGAGGTGTGGGCGCAAGTTTTACATTTCCTGCGGTTGCAGGGGAAGGTGCCGGGAGTGGAGGTTGGGTTGGTGGGGGGTGTGGACCTGACGAGGGAGTCACGAAGGGAGTGGTCTTTGCGGAACGCTGATAGGGGAGGGGAGGGAAATATATCCCTGGTGGTGGGGTCCGTTTGAAGGTGGCGGAAATGACGGCGGATGATACGTTGTATGCGGAGGTTGGTGGGGTGGTAGGTGAGAACCAGTGGGGTTCTGTCTTGGTGGCGGTTGGAGGAGCGGGGCTCAAGGGCGGAGGAGCGGGAAGTGGAGGAGATGCGGTGGAGGGCATCGTCGATCACGTCTGGGGGGAATCTGCGGTCCTTGAAGAAGGAGGCCATCTGGGCTGTGCGGTGTTGGAACTGGTCCTCCTGGGAGCAGATGCGGCGGAGACGAAGGAATTGGGAATATGGGATGGAGTTTTCACAGGGGGCAGGGTGGGATTTTTGTACTAACTTTTGACAAAATCCACACAACCCCAGGAATCATACTACTGCTTTTTGTAGAGGATTTAGCAAACTCCTCAATTATCTTTGCTTTTGCATTCTGTGGGGCTATTTGTCCTTGTCCAATAACATGGCCCAAGAAGCTGACTTCAGCTTTGGCAAATTTACTTTGAGCCAGGTTTACCTCCCGAAGTCGATTGAACAATTCTGCTAAATTCCATGTGTGACCAGGTAATCTATGTATACCATACAATTGGGTAATCCAGAATGATCTTATTGGTTAGTCTTTGAAATGGGGCTGATGTATTTTTCACGACTCTTTCAGGTCATTTCAATTTTCCTCTGGAAGATAACTCAATAATTAAACACAATTTTTGACAACTTCCTCATTTTCCAATTTAATTTGAGGAATGCCCCATTCAGAATCCTCCGAACTTAGCATGACTTTAAATTGATAAAGGGAGAAAGTGAGGACTGCAGATGCTGGAGTACCAGAGTTGAAAAATGTGGTGCTGGAAAAACACAGCAGGCCAGGCAGCATCCGAGGAGCAGGAGAATCGATGTTTTGGGCATAAGCCCTTCTTCATCTTTAAATTGATACAGTCCATTTGGCGTTTTGAAAGCCGAAATTGACTTTGCTCTTTTGGATAAAGGTACCTGCCAGTATCCTCTGAGCAAGTCCAATAAGTTGTTTGTCCCACCTTCTCAACACAGACTTCCAAACATGGAATTGGATATGCATCAGTCTTTGGAACTACACTGACTTTGTGATAGTCCACACTTTTTCAGGTGATTTCAACTTTCCCCTGGAAGCTAACTGAATAATTTATGCCAATTTTTGACAACTTCCTCATTGCTCAACTTAATTTGAGGAATGTCCAATTCAGAATCATCTGAACTTGGTTCTTCACTCTGTGTTGTAACCAGTGACACAGTCTCCTTGGCTTTCCTCCGAGCATATTCACACGACATGTGAGATTTCTTCCTGTCTGGAGTCCTTATCAAATAGTTCACCTCACTCAATTTCCTTTTGGCTTGAAAAGGTCTACTAAACCTTACTTTTAAGGTTCACCTATCACTGGAAGTAACACTGATAGTAAATTGCGAGCTTTTGATTTTGGCTCTGAACGGTATGCAGTAGATTTGAATTGTTTTATTGCTACGCTGTCCACAACTTCTTAAGTATGTTTGATGTGAAGTTTGACCCTTGATCTGATTGTATCTCTGTGGGTAGTCTGTATTGAGTGAAAAAATTGAGTAACCTGTGTAACCCTTTTAGCTGTGATATTGTGTAATGGAATGGCTCTGGAAATCTAGTGGATACATCCATTATTATAGAGTCATAGAGATGTACAGCATGGAAACAGACCCTCCTGTCCAACCTATCCATGCTGACCAGATATCCCAACCCAATTTAGTCCCATCTGCCAGCACCCAGCCCATTTCCCTCCAAAACCTTCCTATTGTTAACAAATACTAATTCCCACTTCTTGTTTTAGTTAAGGGTCCTACTCAATCAAATAAGACTCTTATAAAAGGTTCCTCAAATACAGGAATGGGTATTAAAGGTGCAGATTTTATTACTGCTTGTGGCTTTCCAATTACCTGACATGTGTAACATGTCTTGCAAAATTCAATGACATCTTTGTGCAGTTCAGGCCAGTAAAAATGTTTTTGTATTTTAGGTTGTGTTTTCCTTACCCCTAAATGACACCCTACTGGTAATTCATGCGCCAACCACAACACCTCCTTTCTATAACCCACTGGTAATGTGAACTTCTGCTCATTTCTCATCTGCCTGAATATGTGATAGTTTCCAGTTCGTCATTAAGACATCATTCCTAAGATAGTGGCATACTAGATACATTCAGATTCTTCTTCCGTGTATTCTTTTTGATACAATTGGTTTAGTTTCTCATCTTTCTGCTATAAGTCAGTTAATTTCTCTGAACTAAAGGTGTTTGAATAAGAACAAAGAAAATTACAGCAGAGGGACAGGCTCTTCAGCCCTCTAATCCTACGCTGATCAGATCCTCTATCTAAACCTGATGCCTATTTTCTAAGAATCCCTATTGCTCCCTGCCCATTCATGTATCTGTCTAGATATATCTTAACCAATGCTATTGTGCCTGCCTCTACCAACTCAACTGGCAAAGCATTCCACGTACGCACCACCCTCTGTGTAAAGAACTTTCCATTCATATCTCCCTTAAACCTTTCCTCTTTCACCTTGAACTCATGACCCCTTATAATTGAGTTCCTCACTCTGGGAAAAAGCTTTTTGCTATCCACCTTGCCGATACTTCTCATGATTTTGTAGACCTCAATCAGGTCCCCTCTCAACCTCCAACTTTCTAATGAAAAAGTTCTAATCTACTCTTCAAAGCTAGCACCCTCCATACCAGGCAATATCCTGGTAAACCTCCTTTGCACCCTCTCCAAAGCATCCATATTCTTTTGGTAATGTGGTGACCAGAACTGTACGCAGTATTCCATATGTGGCCGAACCAAACTGCCGACTCTTGTACTCAAAACCTGTCTGATGAAGGAAAATGTGCCTTCGTGATCACTCTATCGACCTGCATTGCCACCTTCAGGGTAAAATTGACCTGAACTCCCAGATCTCTCTGTACATCAATTTTCCCCAGGGCTTTTCCATTTACCATACTGTTCATGAATTGGATCTTCCACAATGCATCACCTCACATTTGTCTGGATTGAACTTCATCTGCCATTTTCCCCCCTAACTCTCCAATGTATCTATATTGTGGTGCATTCTCTGATAGTCCCCTTTACTATATGCTATTCCATCAATCTTAGTGTCATCTATAAACTTGGTAATCAGATCACCTATACCTTTCTCCAGATCATTTATGTTATTCACAAAAAACAGTGGTCCCAGCACAGATCCCTATGGAAGACCACTGATCACAGTTCTCCCTTTTGAGAAACTCCCTTCCACTCCTACTCCCTGCCTCCTGTTGCCCAGCCAGTTCTCCATCCATCTACCCTGGACCCTGTGCGACTTCAATTTCTCCATCAGCCTACCATGGGGAACCTTATCAAACGCATTACTGAAGCCCATGTACATGACATCTACAGCGCTTCTCTCATCATTGCTTTGTCACCTATCTGCTTCTGGTTTGTTTTAACTATCTGATCAAACAGGGTCTCTGCTAATTCCATTTCAACTTTCTTATCTGTACTGTTTGATCTTTCCTGTTGCAATTGGTGACTTTGTGACCTTGTTACTACATCGTCAAGAAAAATGTGTCCTGTTCAGTTGCCTGAGTTTCTACTGGCCTTTCAACCATAGTAGGCAGCACTCCTACCTGTGAACCAGCTATATCATTAGCAAGGACATTTTTTTTCCCTGGAACTGAGAGTTTGTCCAATCCTCCTATCATGACTTCCCCATTCTTCACTGGATACCGTAACGTTATCCTACATCATGGAGTACTTCTTGCCGCACTACGAATTCCTATTACAAGCAACTTTTCTGGCATAGTCCTTTTGAGGTACATATTTCCTCATTTTTTCAACATCAAAAATTGAGAGGATCCTGTATCTCTCAGCCTCCATTTGCTGCAGCAGCAGTGGGAGCAGGAGTGGTGAGAGCGAGGAGCTGAGTGGGAGCAGTCGCTTTGGGAAGGTGAGTGAACTGATATATTTGGGCAGCGGCTAAACCCGAGACAGTATACGTGTAGTATCTCCCACCTGTTCTCATCCTCCAACCAAAACTAAAGACTCTGTTGTGTCAGTAAGGTAAGGGTTTTTCTATTTCTTTTTTATCATGTGACTGGTACATTTTTTTATTTTCTTTCCTTTCATTTATCTATTATTTGATATTATGTTTGGACTAAGGTAAGTTTAAGATTAGAAGTGGCAGGAGATCTCAGACCTGTGTTATGCTACTCTTGTAAGAGCTCAGGGACATGGCTGGTGTCCCTGACTCCTTTACGTGCAGTAAGTGTGTCCAGCTGCAGCTCTTGTTAGACCGCATGACGGCTCTGGAGCTGTGGATGGTCTCATTCTTGAGCATCCGTGGTGCTGAGGTGGTCGTGGATAGCACATCACACCGTGATTAGGATTGTTGACGGAGAAAGGGAATGGGTGATCAAAAGGCAGAGAAAGAGCAGGAGGATATTGCAGGTGTCCCTTGTGGTCATCTCCCTCTAAAACAGGTATACTGTTTTGGATAGTGTTGGGTGAGATGGCTCACCGGAGAAGGCAGCAGTAGCCAGGTTCATGGCTATGTGGCTGGCTCTGCTGTACATAAGGGTGGGAAAAGAGTGGAAGGACTTGGTCATAGGGGATTCAATTGTAAGGGGAGTAGATAGACGGTTCTGTGGTCAAAAACAAGACTCCCAGATGCACGGGTCAGGGATGTCTCAGATCAGCTGCAGAACATTCTGAAGGGGGAGGGTGAACAGCCAGTTGTCGTGGTGCATATAAGCACCAATAATATAGGTAAAAAAACAGGATGAAGTTCCATAAGCAGAATTTAGGAAGTTCGGAGCTAAGCTAAAGAGTAGGATCTCAAAGATACTAATCACAGGATTGCTACCAGTGCCACGTGCTAGTCAGAGCAGAAATGAAAGAATAGACAGGACAAATGCATGGCCTGAAAGATGGTGCATGAGGGAGGGGTTCAGATTTTTGGGACATTAGGACCGTTTCTGGGGGAGGTGGGACTATTACAAATTTGACAGTCTACACCTGGCCAGACTAGAAGTAATGATCTGGTGGTGCTTCTGCTAACACTGTTGGGGAGGGTTTAAACTAATGTGGCAGCAGTGGGAACCAAATGAAGAGTAAGTGGACTGTAGGGAGGTCGTATCTAAAGCCGATAAAGAACTAGATAATGAAGTCAGCATGACGAAGGGGAAGAGATAACAGAGAGCAGATGATGAACGCAAAGGGACAGGTGGTCTGAGGTGCTTTTGTTTTAATATAAGAAGCGTAGTAGGCAAGGCAGATGAACTTAGGGCTTGGATTAGTACCTGGGTGTATTATGTTATTGCTATTACTGAGACTTAGTTGAGAGAAGGGCATGATTGGCAACTAAATATCCCAGGATATTGATGATTCAGTCAGGATAGAGAGGGAGGTAAAAGGGACAGAGGAGTTACATTAATGGTCAGAGAGGATATCAGCGCTGTGCTACAGGAGGGCACTATGGAGGATTCAAGTTGTGAGGCAACATGGGCATAGCTCAGAAATAGGAAGGGATGTGGTAACAATGTTGGAGGTTGTACTACAGGCCTCCCAACAGCGAGTGTGAGATAGAGGAACAAATATGTAGACAGATTTTGGAAAGATGTGGAAGCAACGCGGAGTGGTGATGGGAGATTTTAATTTTCCCAACATTGACTGGGATTCACTTAGTGTTAGAGGTTTAGATAGTGCAGAATTTGTAAGGAATATCCAGGAGGGTTTTCTAGAGCAGTATGTAAATAGTCCAACTTGGGAAGGGGCCATAATGGACCTGGTGTTGGGGAATGAGCTCACACTGGTGGTTGAAGTTTCAGTAGGGGATTACTTTGGGAATAGTGATCACAGTTCCATAAGTTTTGGAATACAAATGGACAAAGACAAGAGAGGTCCTAAAGGAAGAGTCTAAATTGGGGGAAGGCCAACTACAGCAAAATTCAGCAGGAGCTGGGGAATGTAGATTGGGAGCAGCTGTTTGAAGGTAAATCTACATTTGATATGTGAGAGGCTTTTAAAATGAAGTTGATTAGAGTGTAGAACAGGTAAAAACAATGACTGCAGATGCTGGAAACCAGATTCTAGATTAGTGGTGCTGGAAGAGCACAGCAGTTCAGGCAGCATCCAAAGTGCAGCGAAATCGACGTTTCGCTGCACTTTGGATGCTGCCTGAACTGCTGTGCTCTTCCAGCACCACTAATCCAGAATAGAGTGCAGGACAGATAGGTCCCTGCAAAAATGGGGGATAGAAATGGCAAGATTAGGGAATCATGGATGACAGGTGAAATTGTGATACTAGCTAAGAGGGAAAAGGAAGCATACATATGGTTGAGGTGACTGAAGACAAATAAAGTTTTGGAAGAATATTGGGAAAGTAAGACCAGTCTGAAGTGAGGAATTAAGAGGGCTAAAAGGGATCATGAAACATCTTTAGTAAATAGGGTTAAGAAAATCCCAAACCTTTTATTCATATCTAAGGAGCAAGAGGGTAATGAGAGAAAAAGTTATCTCACTCACGAGAAAGGAGGAAAGTGATGCCTGCGGTCAGAGAAAATGGATGAGATTCTTAATGAGTACTTTGTATCGGTATTCACTGAGGAAAGGGACATGATGAATGTTGAGGTTAAGGATAGATGTTTGATTACTCTTAGTCAAGTCGGCATAAGGAGGGAGGAAGGGTTGGGTATTCTAAAAGGCAATAAGGTGGGCAAGTCCCCAGGTCTGAATGGGATCTATCCCAGGTTACTGAAGGAAAGGAAAGGGGTCTGAAACAAATATCTGCAGCATCCTTGAACACGGGTGAGGTCCCAGAGGACTGAAGAATTGCTAATGTTTTCCCCTGTTTAAGAAGGGTAGCAGAAATAATCCAGGTAATTATTGACCGGTGAGCCTGATGTCAGTGGTAGGGAAGCTGCTGGAGAAGGTACTGAGGGATAGGATCTATTCCCGTTTGGAAGAAATTGGGCTTATCAATGACAGGCAACATGGTTTTATGCAGGGAAGGTCATGTCTTACCAACTTAATAGAATTCTTTGAGGAAGTGACAAAGTTGATTGATGAGGGAAGGGCTGTAGATGTCACATACATTGACTACAGTAAGGCATTTGATAAGGTTCCCCATGGTAGGCTAATGGAGAAAGTAAAATCGCATGGGGTCCAGGGTGTACTAGCTAGATGGATAGAGAACTGGCTGGGCAACAGGAGACAGAGAGTAGCAGTGGAAGGGAATTTCTTAAAATGGAGAATTGTGACCAGTGATTTTCCACAAGGATTTGTGTTGGGACGACTGTTGTTTGTGATATACAAAAATGATCTTATTGAAGGTATAGGTGGTCTGATTAACAAGTTTGCAGATGATACTAAGATTGGTGGAGGAGCAGATAGTGAATGGACTGCCAGAAAATATAGCAGAATCTGGATGGATTCAAGAGTTGGGCAGAGAAATGGCAGATGGAGTTCAATACAGGCAAATGTCAGATGATGCATTTTGGAAGATCCAATTCAAAACTGAATAATATGGTAAACGGAAAAGTCCTGGGAAAATTGATGTCCAGAGATATCTGGGTGTTCAGGTCCATTGTATCGTGAAGGTGGCAATGCAGGTCGATAGGGTGGTCAAGAAGGCATACCTTCCTTCATCAGACAGGGCATTGAGTACAAGAGTTGGTAGGTCACATTGCAGTTGTATAGGACTTTGGTTCGACGACATTTGGAATGCTACGTACAGTTCTGGTCACCACATTACAAAATGATGTGGATGCTTTGGAGAGGACATTCACTGGGATGTTGCCTGGTATGGAGGACACTAGCTATGAAGAGAGATTGAATAGATAAAGATTATTTTCATTAGAAAGATGGAGTTGGGGGGGTCTACAAAATCATGAGAGGTATAGACAGTGTGGATAACAAGAAGCTTTTTCCAAGAGTGGGGGAGTTATGAGGGTCATGAGTTCAGGGTGAGAGGTGAAATGTTTAAGGGAGATATGCATGTAAAATTCTTTATGCAGAGGGTGGGGGGTACCCGGAATGCGTTGCCAATGGAGATGGAAGAGGTGGGCACAATAACGTAATATCTAGACAGATACATGAATGGGCAGGGAGCAGAAGGATACAGATCCTTGAAAAATAGGCGTCAGATTTAGATAGAGGATCTGGATCAGCGCAGGCTAGGAAGGCCAAAGGGCCTGTTCCTGCAACGCAATTTTCTTTGTTCTTTTTTCTTCTTTCAATTTCTATCCCTCGTGGATTGAAATTGAATTTGGAAACCAAACTTTGAAATATGAACCAACTCATAACCATCAGCCATGTCAGCTGCTAATCTTGTGTTTTTAACTCTCTGCACTTCCACATGAGTTCTCCCTACTTCAGGAAGTGAATTTTTGAACTCCTGTGTAAGTTGCACTTCTTAAATTTAAATTCTCTGTTTGTCTCCCTTTCTTCTCTCTCCTTTTCTCTCTCGTCTCTCTTTCTTTCTTTTTATTCTGTTCAAGCAATTTGTTCTTTTTCTCTTTCTTCTGCTTTTAATTGTAACTCAAACTGTTTCATTTCTTTTTCTGTTGCCTCTAACTCAAGGTTCAATTGAATTTAACCATCTCCAAAGACTCTGATGGTGTATCCAGCAAATTTAAATGCTGAGCTATTGCTGTCATTATCTCTCCTTTCCTCATGGAATGAGGCAGTTCCAACTCCAGACTGTTTGCTTATTCAACTGTTCTAAGGCCCCCAAAGTCACTTCTTCCACCCTCAGAAAACTCTAAGTTATTGAGAGAGCCATTGCTATCCCAAACACTGAAACCAATCGAATTCAACACCTGGAACAAAAGACATTAGATTAGATTAGATTCCCTACAGTGTGGAAACAGGGCCCTTCCGCCCAACAAGTCCACACCGACCCTCTGAAGAGGACCCACCCAGACCCATTTCCCTCCGACTGATGTACCTAACACTATGGGCAATTTTAGCATGGCCAATTTACCTGACCTGCGCATCTTTCTATTGTGGGAGGAAACCGGAGCACCCAGAGGAAACCCACGCAGACACAGGGAGAATGTGCAAACTCCACACAATTGCCCGAGGCTAGAATTGAACCTAGGACCCGGATGCTGTGAGGCAGCAGTGCTAACCAATGAGACACCGTGCCACCCCAATAAAACCTACCGCTCACTGCCTTCAAGTCCAACAATGCTAATCCCAATTTGGAGCTATAGAACAAATTCTGGACCAGGACAGACACCCTCAAACATTTCATGAAAATAGCCCAGACTCTAATTTTGCTCGCTGTTTTAAGCAGAGGTACAGTGGATATTCCAGGAGGGATACAGTTGGCCCAACCACTTAGTTATAAACAAATCAGAATTTATTGGCAAGATTACAGAATGAAACAGAAACAAAAGAGTGCAAAATATAGAATAATTTAACCTCCAACAGAATATCCAACTTAATGATGCTATTCCAAATTCCTGCAACAATCCCCATAATCCTAGAGTAAATCCCTGAATTTTCAATTCAACAAACGAGTCCAATCCCCAGTCATCCTGTCTAATCTATGAGTTTCACAGGTCCAACCATCACCCAAAAGATGCATTATTCCAGATTTCTCACAAAGCTATTCCCAGGTGCAGCCTGGTGGATCTTCTTTTTCAGGCAGCATCCCAGTTTCTCAGACAATCTGCAGCTACCTTCTGTTTTTGTGTTTCCATGAGCCCCATTGCATGGCAGCATGGAGTGAACAATGGCTGATTTGTTTCAGTTCCTCCCTCAGACTAAACCCCACATTCCCGATCGTTTCTGGTATGAAATACCATATTCTGGTATGTCTCCTTTATGAAGACAGAAGCAAAAAATGGTTGGAACTAATTGTAAAGATTGATGTATCCTGGAGCTATTCCTAGCCGAACGCTGTGAACAATAGATGATCTATGATAACTTTCATGAATTTCCCATCTTTCGTTATTTCATAATAGTCATTCCATCATTTAATAGTAGCTTATTAGCAGTACAAATTCTTTTTTGTAATAACTAAAGGGATCAAATCATCCACAATATTGTAGGAACTTGCCTGATCCAACTGTTTCTGCACACAGGGAAAGGAGAATGTGAAACCTAAGGAAAGCCGGATGCCCTTCACTCCCATATAGTCCAGAAAGTGAACGATGCATTCTACAATGTGGTCAAACAACTGGAAATGAGAATGTTATAAAATCATTCTTTTGCCTCTTAATCTTCTCTCCTCCAAGAATAGAGACACACAGACAAGAATTCACAGGTATCAGTTATCTTCTATCATCCTTGTCAACTTCCTAATCTTCTTGCTAGATCCCCACCCACCGCCCCCCGCATCACAAACTATTCAGCGATAAAACTTTCTCCTTCACATGGTTACACCAAGATTAGCATTGTCTTTACTTGACATTATGATATGATCCGTCCAAACAAATTTCAGGCAGGACTGAAACTGGTATCTTACCTCCCTCTGTACTGTGCTCAACTGTGTGATGATTATGATCATCTCAGTGGAATGAATTGACAAAATATTGACCGGGACCGAGAATTTTAAATGTTTACATTATGAACAGAGAGTTCTTTATTCTTTCATCTAGGAAACTGAGAAATGGATTGAAAGACTGAGACACCAGTGTAGATTCCTGAGAATACCACTTCTCTCATTCAACTAGTTAAGTCCTCAGCTATTCCCCCTTACTCTCTGATTTTATTGTACTACATAGTTCCCTACTGATGTTAACATGTTCCCATGTTCACAACCAAATGTTCATTCAATGTTGGCAAAAAGTTTGTGTTCATCCATTATACATTTGGTTGTAGAGGGGCCATTTAATCAGAAGTTAGGGTAGTGGAAGAGAAATTTACCACTTGCCTGCCCCCATGCTGATGAAGACTGGTAATTAAGGTCCTTGTGATCCTTTAAGAACTTCATTTCACTGCTGTTGGGCTACTTCCAGCAGTGAGCATGGGAAATGCCATGCAGGAAGTGCAACAAAGTATTTTGAAATTGCTCTTGACTTCTGGGGAAGGAGTAGAGTTTGGAAAAGCACAGCAGGTCAGGCAGCACCTGAGGAGCAGGAGAATCAACGTTTCAGGTGTAAGATCTTCATCAGGAATTCCTGAAGGGCTAATGCCTGAAACATCGATTTTCCTGCTCCTTGAATGCTGCACAGAGCACCACAGAGTGCTTCATTCAACAGCAGTGTCTGATTGCAGGATCTGACATCAGGGAAGCTGTAAGGGATATGCTGAGGACACCCTCTGCCATTGCTGCTGACCCTCTCAATACCTTTCTTGAAGCTCCAAGTTTTCATCACTGCCACTCCACCACCACTTGGACTTAGGCATTGAGTTCCCAAAAATTACCTGACCCTGCCAAATAGACAAGATTCACCAGGCCACGTCTCAAGTCACTCTCACACTAATATCCCAAATTGTACAGTTACATACACACCTCTTCACCTGTCCCTTGCATAATCTCCAGAGGAATGGGAAAGAGTTTGCTGTACATTCGAAGAGATTTCCTCATCCCAGAATGTAGCACAACGAGTAGGATACGGAGGTTGGTGCCACCTAAGTCAAGAGCAATGTATTTGCCATTCTCTGCAAAAGAAAATTGTCTCATGTTATTACTGACAGAAAAATGCTCTCAATTTAGACATAAGAGTCTGAGGGACCTTCATGTTAGAATGGTTGAAGCAACTATCCATGTGCTATTGCTCTCTGTTAAAAGCTTCATCATTTTAAAAAAATTATTGAGATGTGGGTAAAGCTGGCTAGGCCTTAATTTGATGCCCATTCCCAATTTTCTGAGAGATGGTGGTGATGAACTGCCTTTAAGAACTGTTGCAGTTCATTTGGTGTCAACACACCTACAATGATCTTAAGAAAGCAATTCCAGAATTTTGACAAACTGCATTGATAGCAATCATTTGGATGTGAATATAGGAGGTGTGGAGTTGGTTGTGGATGACACTGAAATTGGTGGCATAGTGGACAGCAAAAAAGGTTATCTAAGAGCACAAAGAGATCTTTATTGGATGAGCCAATGAGCTGAGAAATGGCAGATGAAATTTAATTTTGATAAATGCAATGTGGACCTAGGGGTGCAGATTCATAGTTCCTTGAAAGTGGCTTCACTTGTAGTCAGGGTGATGAAAAAGGCACTTGGCACACTTGGATAAAGCACTGAATACAGAAGTTGGGACATCATGTTGCAGCTGATGAGGCCACTTTAGGAATAATATGTCTAATTCTTGTCACCCTGCATAGGAAGGATGTTGTTAAACTGAAAGAGTGCAGAAACAATTTACAAGGATGTTGCCATGGTTAGAAGGTTTGAATTATAAGGAGAACCTGCTTAGGCTGGGACTTTCTTCCCCTGGAACATTGGAGGCTGAGGGGTGACTTTATAGAGGTTTATAAAATTATGTGGGGAATGGATAAGGTGAATAGCAAGATCTTTATCCAAGGATAGGGGAGCCCAAAGCTAGAGAGAATAGATTCAAGGTAAGAGGAAGATTATTTAAAAGGGACCTGAGGGGCAACTTTCGTCACACAGTGGATAGTGCATGGATGGAATGAGCTGCCAGAAGAAGTAGTAGAGACAGGTAAAATTACAAATTTAAAAGCTATTTGGATAGGTACATGAATAGAAAAGGTTTAGAGGGATATGGACCAAATAAAGGCAAGTGGCATTAGTTCAGTTTAGTATACCTGGTCAGCATGAAAGGGTTAGACCAAAAGGTCTGTTTACCACCCCTATCTTTCTTTGTGGTAAAGGTTATAGGTTTGGAAGATATTGTCAACCGAGTCTTGGTGAGTTGCTGCAGCGTAGATGGTACATACTGCTGCTCCTGTGCATTGTTGCTGCAAGTGTGAATGTTAAAAGTTGAGAATCTGGTCTCAATCAAGCTGGCTGCTTTGGTGGTGTCAAGCCCCTTGAGTGTTATTAGAGGTGCATTCATCCAGGAAAGTGGGGATATTCCATTACACTCCTGACTTACTGTCATAGAAATCCATAGCACTGAAAAAGGCCTTCAGCCCCTCACGTTTGTGTGGTCAAAAACATCCACCTAATGATTTTAATTCTACATTCCCTTAGTCTTGTATGCCCTGGCATTGCAAGTATATACCTAAATACATCTCTTAAATGTTATGAGGTTATCTGCCTCTATCACGCTTACAGACAATAAGTTCCAGACTTCCACCACTTTCTAGATGAAAAAGATTTTTCACCACGTACCCTCTAAACCACCTTCCCTTTACCTCAATTTTATGTTCCCTGGCATTTATCCCTCCACCAAGGTCCTTCCTGTCTAGCCCATTGATTCTGCCCATAATTTTATACTTCAATTTCAATGTGCTTCATAGATGCTGGATAGATATTGAGACGTCAGTATGTGAATTACTTGGCATAGAATTCCCAGCCTCTGATCTTTTCAGTGCTTGATCAATGCTAAACCCTGAGACTGCACGGTGGCTCATTGTTAGCACTGCTGTGGAACAGTGTCAGGGACCCAGGTTCAATTCCACCCTTGGACAACTGGTTGCATGGAGTTTGCACATTGTCCCTGTGTCTGTATGGGTGTCCGCCAGGTGCTCTGGTTTCATCCCACAATCCAAAGATGTGCAGGTTAGGATGATTGGCTGTGCTAACTTATTCATAGTGTTCAAACATGTGCAGGCTAGGTGGGTTACCCATGGAAAATATAGGGTAGGGGCATGGGCCTGGGTGGAATGCTCTTCGGACAGTTGGTGTGGACCATTTGGAAGAATGGCCTGTGTCCACACTGTTGGGATTCTATGTGAATAATGTTGGATTCAGTAATGTAAGTGCTTTAGATTAGATTACTTACAGTGTGGAAACAGGCCCTTCGGCCCAACAAGTCCACACCGACCCGCCGAAGCGCACCCACCTAGACCTATTCCCCTACATTTACCCCTTCACCTAACACTACGGGCAATTTAGCATGGCCAATTCACCTAACCTGCACATTTTGTTTGGACTGTGGGAGGAAACCGGAGCACCTCCTGTGGGAGGAAACCCGGAGGAAATCCACGCAGACACGGGGAAAATATGCAAACTCCACACAGTCAGTCGCCTGAGGCGAGAATTGAACCCGGGTCTCTGGCGCTGTGAGGCAGCAGTGCTAACCACTGTGCCACCGTGCTCTTAAGTATCAAGGGGTAATGGTTTGATTTTTTTCTTGGAATACATCATGATATGTTTGACAACAATGTGCCAATCACACAATACTTTTTAAAATATTGAAATAAGCACATCTATCCAGATATTTCAATTATGTTACAATGGTTTTACTGGCCAATTTTTCTGGCTAAGATACCAGGTCTGGCTTGTCCCAACTGCATCCACTGGAGATAACCAGGGGGAAATTGGAGTCAGCTATATTAGGGATTCCACATGAATCCCAATGCACAACTTCAATTTACACTGCTGTAACCACTCTTTGGAGAATATCTGGTTCACTAAAGCCAAGCCACCTTGTAGTGGTGACAATATGATTAACACCGCAACTAACAGTGGGTTAGAGTCCTTGCTAAAGTTTCATTGTTTTTATTTTATTCTTTTATCAATTTTGGTTTGGAGCTGTGAATTTGGAGTTGCGAGCTAAAGATGGCTTTTGGAATATTTAGAACATCCTTGTAAATCCTTTCTGAACCCTTTCAAGTTTAACAACATCCTTCTTATAGTCGGGAGGCCAGAAATGAGCAGAGTGTTCTAGCAGTGGCCTCACCAATTATGTTTAAACAGATTGCAGAAGTTGCCTATTAATGAGTTCAGTACCTGTACTGCAGTGCCTCAGATACAGCACTGCCTCTCTGCAACACTGCCCTGACACAGTACTGTCTCACAAAAGCACTGTCTCATTATAATGCATCATTCATGTTCATTATGTACTTGAACCTGTGGAGTGGATCTTGAAGGTTCAAGCACCTCACCAAGAGATGGAATGCTGATAGCTGAGACCAGGTAAGCAGAGGAATCACAACAAACCTTTGTCTAGTTAAATCACTAACATGGTGGTGGTGTAACTTTGCACTATTGACCTGGAGATTAAAAGTCTGGTAGTGACATACCATTTCCTGTGGGAAGTTTACAAACGTAGGTGGGAAGCATTTTGACTATGGCACTGCTTTGGGTCTCTAGTTTTAATCCACGTTCCATATCCAATCTCATCTTGTCCATTATGTTGACCAGTTGGTCTCGATTGAGTTTGAATGGTGCGAGGGTCTTGTTTATGTAATTACGTTGGTAAACGAGCCTCTGAGCTACTGCAGTCACCATGGCAGCCCCTTTCCCAGTGCCATCCTCAGCCAGCTGGAATCGCACATCACAGTCAGTGAGCAGGCTTCGAACTAGCTTATGGAAAGTCTTTGCATACCTGTCATAGAGTGTCAAAGTGTTACAACCTAATGTTAAAGTACAGGGCCTGAAAATTTCATTTTGAGCATTTAAGAAAGTACATTTATTCCTCAATGATTCATCAGCTATAGACACTCTGTGGCCTGGAATTGAGACAGGCAGAATAAGCAATGTAATATATAATTTGAGGAAACATAAACTTCCAATTTGCAGTAAACATTAAAATAATATTATCTAAATGTGAGACCACAGAATGTTTTAGTACAGAGAGATCTGCAAAGCAAGTGCTCCCAACTGTAGAAAGGTTACAGATCTAGTTCAGCAAATGGAGACTATGGCACATCCATGAGTCTGTGATCAGGTTTAGAGCTTTGGTCACACTGTACTCCAAGGGACTGAAAAAAATATGGGAATGGGTGACCAGTCTAAGAGGTCATGCAGGAGTCCTCTGGGGTATGCTTATCCAGATTGGTTTTCCATTTTGAAAGCTGGTTTCTGAAAGGAGTGTAGTCAGAGCCATGTTTCTGGCACTATAAGCAGTCTGACTATGTATGAAGGGAGGAAGAAGAAAGCAAGAATGTGATTGACAGGAGAACAGACAGGTGTTTGCATGGATACAGCCAAGAGTCCAGGATGGTGTGTTGTCTCCCTGAATCCAGAGTCAAAGTATCATTATGCAAGGCTGCAGGGCAACCTGAAGGGGGAGGGTGATAAGACAGAGGCTATGGCACACATTATTACCAATGATATAGAAGAAATCTGGAAGCTAGGTAGTAGATTAAAAAACAAAAAAAGTTTAAAATGAAAAGAACATTAAAATTTCAAAGGTTGCAATCTCTGAATCACAATCAGTGCCAAGTGCCAGTGAGTACAGGAATAGGAGAATAGGGCAGACGAATGCATGGCTGAGCTGACCTTGGAGCAACTTGTGTGGGACAGTTCACAGAACAGGAACAGATAAACACACAGTTTTTAACATGTAATTTTGCTGTAAGTCTACAGTAGTGAGTAGAGTGGGTTCTTTCTTGATTATATGCTTTATTGAAATCTGTCTCTTGATTAAATTTAAAAAAACCATAAGTACTAAGTTAGCCTGGAACACTGTATTTAAAGCAAAAAGTTGGTGCTATTTTCTAGGTCTGTAGATTGTGAAGGAGCAAAGACGGCCTTCAGTAGAGTGCTATGCTCCTCCTGTTAGATGTGGGAATTTGGAGAGAGTTTCCATGTTACTGACGATTATGTCTGCAGGCAGTGTCTTTGGTTGTGAATCCTATCATATCACATGGATCAGTTAGAATGGCAGTTAGAGACAATGAAGAATTTACAGGAGCTAGGGGGTGTGATGAATGGCAATTATAGGAAGGGATAAAAACCACAGATACAGTCAGGTAGATGGGTTACCTCCAGGAAAGGTAGGAGGGGAAGGCAGGAGTGTTCTGTGGCTATCCCCATCTCAAACTAGTATGCTGTTTTGGAAAATGTAGGGGGTAATGGTCTCTCAGGGGAATTTAGCATGAACAGCCAAGTTTGGCTCTAATGAAATGAGGGGTATGTTGGGTTCCAAGCTATCAATTGTGATAGGGGACTCTCCAGTCAGAGGCACAGACAGACGTTTCTACGGTCGGCAGTGAGAAATCAGAATGGTTGCTGCCTCTCTGGTGCCAGGATCAAGGATATCTCAGCGAGGGTGCAGAATGTTTTCAAAGGGGAAGAGGGACCAGCAGGACGTCATGGTACACATTGGATCTAACGACAGGGGAAGGGAGAAAGACGAGATTCTGAACAGAGAATATAGCAAGTTAGGCAGGAAGTTAAAAAGGAGGTCCTTGAGAGTAGTAATATCTGGTCTGCAAGCTAGTGAGGGTAGGAATAGGAGGTTAGAGGAGATGAATGCATGGCTGAGGAGCTGATGCATGGGAGAAGGGTTCACATTTTTAGATCATTGGAATCTCTTCTGGGGTGGAAGTGACTTGTATAAGACGAATGGATTGCACCTGAATTGGAAGGGGACTAGCATACTGGCAGGGAGATTTGCTAAAGCTACTTGGGAGGGTTTAAACTAGTAAGGTGGATATGGGGGTGGGGGTGGGACCCAGGGAATTAGTGAGGTAAGAGATCAATTTGAGACTAGTACAATTGGGAAAGGGAGCAAGTCAAACAGTTAGGGCAGGCAGGAACAAAGCAGAGAGCAAGGTTGGACTGATAAGTTAAACTGTGTTTACTTCAGTGCAAGAAGCCAAACAGGGGAGGCAGATGAACTCAGGTCATAGCTAGGAGCATGGGGCTGGGATATCTTAACAATTACAGAAACATGGCTCACGGATTGTCAGGACTGGCAACTTAATTTTCTAGGATACAAATGCAACAGAAAGGATAGAAAGGGGGTCTTTAGAAAGGCATTCAACAAAGTTCCCCATGGGAGACTGGTTAGCAAGGTTAGATCTCATGGAATACAGGGAGAACTCACTGTTTGGATATAGAACTGGCTCTTAGGTAGAAGATAGAGGGTGGTAGTGGAGGGTGGTTTTTCAGACTGGAGGTCTGTGACCAGTGGAGTGCCACAAGGATCGGTGCTGGGTCCACTACTTTTCAACATTTATATAAATGATTTGGATGTGAACATAGGAGGTACAGTTAGTAAGCTTGCAGCTGACACCAAAATTGGAGGTGTGGTGGACAGCGAAGAAGGTTATCTCAGAGTACAATGAGATCTTGATCAGATCGGCCAATGGGCTGAGGAGTGGTAGATGGAGTTCAATTTAGATAAATGCGAGGATTTTGCATTTTGGAAAATCAAATCAGAGCAGTACTTATACACTTAATGTGAAGGTCCTAGGGATTGTTGCTGAACAAAGAGACCTTGGAGTGTAGGTTCATAGTTCCTTGAAAGTAGTGTCACAGGTAGATAGGATAGTGAAGAAGGTCTTTGGTATGCTTTCATTTATTGGTCAGAGCATTGATTATCGTAGTTGGGAGGTCATGTTGCGGTTGTACAGGACATTGGTTTGGCGACTTCTGTAATATTGCATCCTACCAGAAGGATGTTGTGAAACTTGAAAGGGTTCAGAAAAGGTTTATAAGGATGTTGCCAGGGTTAGGAGATTTGAGCTATAGGGAGAGGCTGAATAGGTTAGGGCTGTTTTCCCTGAGGGGTGACCTTATACAAAAGGTTTATAATACCATGACGGGCATGGATAGGATTAATTAACCATGTCTTTTCTTTGGGGTGGGGAGGGGTGTATAGAACTAGAGGGCATAGGTTTAGGGTGAGAGAGGAAAGATATAAAAGGGACCTAAGAGGCAACTTTTTCACAGAGTATGGTTCGTGTATGCAATGAGCTGCCAGAGGAAGTAGTGGAGGCTGGTATAATTACAAAATTTAAAAGGCATCTCAATGGGTTTTTTAATAGCAAAGGTTTAGAGGGATATGGGCAAGTGCTGGCAAATAGGACTAGATTAGATTTGGATATCTGGTCGGCATGGACGAGTTGGACCAAAGAGCCCTTGGTGGCCATAATATCATAGAATCCCTAAAGTGTGGAAGCAGGCTATTCAGCCCATTGAGTCCACATCGATCCTCTAAAGAGAACCTCATCCAGACTCATCCCTCTACCCTATCGCTGTAACCCTGCATTTCCCATGAACAATCCATCTAGCCTGCACATCCCAATGGGTAATTCAGCATGTCCAATCTACCTAACGAGTAATCCAGAGATTATATGATGAAAGATTCTACTTATTACTTTAGCTCATAACTTCTCAAATTCTTTCAGCAGAACCTCCTTTCAGGTACCATCAATGTCCCTGGTACCAATGTGAATGATGACAACTCGTTTCTTATTCCAAGTTCCTTTCCAGTCCTATAGAGATGCTCTTAACTTTGGCACCAGGCAGACAACAAGGCCTTTGGACTCGTACTCATGGCTGTAGATAACACTATCTGTGTAAGTGTTGCATTGCATCCTACCAGTACCACAATCCTCTTTCCTCCTCCAACTTGAATATCTCAATGTGCCTTGGTGCCGTGGCTAATTTACTGATCCTCCCTGCAGTCCCCACTCTTGGCCACTTAGCTTGCAGGATTGTCTTAGCTGTTTGACATTTGCAAGGGCAAATGCTATCCCTGACACCTGCCTCTTCTATCGTTTCATCTTTTGATTTTGATCACAAATCTCTAATCTAAGGGTGTGACAACATCCTGGAGCAAAGTGCCGAAGCAACTTACACCTAACAACTTAACTGTTAAGAAAACTAACATACTTTGTGGGTGGTTTGATGGTGTTATTAGAGGGAATTTAGTTCAGCAAGGGGAAAGGACACAATGTTAGTACAATAGGAACGCAGCATACTTTAGTGAAGTAACCAAAGCAGAGAGAGTTGAGTAATGTTGAATTTTAAGGAATAAGACAAGTCTTGATGACCTCTAATGCTGGGAAAGCACAGCAGGTCAGGCAGCATCCAAGGAACAGGAGTTTCGACATTTCGGGCATAAGCCCTTCTTCAGGAATGAAGCTCTGATCTCCAGCATCTGCAGACCTCACTTTCTCCTCTAATGCTGGGAGTATTACAAGTAAGACAGATGAGTTAACGGCTTGGATTGACACATGGAATTCTGATACTGTTGCTTAGGAATTCAAGGGAACCATCACATTGCTGGGAATGTTTAATAGTCCCCCAAAGAGTCAATGGTGAATAGAGGAGCAACTATGAGATGTGTACAGGTAATACTAATAGGGTGATTATATTGAGGGTTTTGAATTTCTTCACTATTAATTGGGATACAGTTTATTTGGGGCAGATTTCTTGTAATTATTCCAAATAACATTTTACATCAATATAGAAGCCCCAACAAGTTGGCGAGGCCCAACATGATCCCTATAGAACAAAACATATGAAGAACACACCCAGAGAACCCTTGATGTCTTGGAATCTTTAGGACTGGATAATCATAGAATCATACAGTACAGAAAAGGCTCTTTAATCAATTGAGTCTGTACTACCAAAAATACACTACTACCTACACTGGACCTATTTTGCTGTATAAGGCCCATTGTCTTGAATGTTATAATACTTCAGATGTTCATCCAAGTACTTTTTAAAGGTTGTGAGGTTACCTGCCTCAGCTACCCCCCCAGACAGTGCATTCCAGACCCCAACCACCTCCTGGATGAGGTAATTTTTCTTAAATCCCATCTAAACCTGGGTGTGGAATGGTGGCTCACAGTGTCAAGGACCCGGGTTCGATTCCAGCCCGTGGTGACTATCTATGTGGAGTTTACACGTTCTCCCCATGACTGCGTGGGTTTCCTCTGGGTGCTCCAGTTTCCTCGCACAACTCAAAGATGTGTAGGTTAGGTGACTTGGCCATGCTAGTGTTCAGGGATGTGTAGGTTAGATGCATTAGTAAATGTAGGGGAATAGGTCTGGGTAGGGTTACTCTTTGGAGGGTCGGTGTGGACTTGTTGGGCCAAAGGGCCTGTTTCTACACTGTAGGGATTCCAAACTTCATACCATTCACTTTAAAAGTGTGCTCCCTTGTTCTTGACCCTTCACCCTATCCATGCCCCTCAATTTTGGACACCTCTATCAGGTCCTCCTTCAACCTTCTCCAAAGAAAACCCAAGCTTATCCAGCCTCTCTTCATAGCTGAAATGTTCAATCCCAGACAATATCCTAGTGAATCTCTTCTGCATCCATTCCAGTAGAATCATATCTTTCCTTTCGTGCAGTGACCAGAACTGCACACAGTACTCTAGCTGTGGTGTAACCAAAATCCGTACAGCTCCAACATAACTTCCCTGATGTTATAAACTATATCTTGACTGGTAAAGGCAAGCATCCTGTGTGCCTTCTTAATTACCCTCTTAACCTGTCCTGCCATTTTCATTGATCTGGACATTTTCATTTTCATTGCACAAGCACCCAAGATCCCTTTATTCCTCAGAGCTTCCTTGTGTCCTGCCATTCATTGAGTACTTCCTTCCTTGTTAATTCTTGCAAAATGCATCACCTCACATTTATCAGGATTAAACACAAACTGCCACTGATCTGCCCATCTGACCAATCTTGCTATCTTGAGACCTTCTTTCTCACTATTAACCTCACAATCTTCAAAAAGTACTTGGATAAGCACTTGAAACATCATAATATTCAAGACTACGGGCTAAGTGCTATAAAGTAGGATTGGTATAGATAGTCCAGTGCAAACCCAATGACTCTTAACTCTATCTCGGGATGTCCTGGTACATGAGTTATAAAAAAAAGTTAGTACGAGACAAGGACTGGGAGGTAACTGGCAGTTGTTGCAAGGAGGATGGAGTATAAAAGAATGAAAGTGTTGTTGCACAGGGTATTGATGAGATCACTGGGAGAAAGTGAGGACTGCTGATGCTGGAGATCAGAGTCAAAATGTGTGGTGCTGGAAATTCAGGCAGCATCTGAGGAGCAGGAGCATAAGTTCTAATCAGGTGGGGGAGGGCAAGGGGGCTGAGAGATAAATGGGAGGAGTTGTTCAGTAGTTATGCTGATAATCTTCATGATTTCCCCCATAGCACGCGAGAAGCATGTCATGGGTGCAAGGCCTGCTGCTGTAATTTTCCTCTTGATTCGGTACTCTAGTTGCTTTCTTTAAAGAATATTAATTGTGATCCGGACCTTTTCCCACTCCAATCCTTCCCACAACAATCCTAAGTCCCTACCTTCTTTGTTCTCTACACATTTGATGATTAGATGATTGATGAGGGCGGGGCAGTGGATATTGTCCACACGGGCTTTAGTAAGACCTTTGACAAGATCCATCTTGGCAGGCTGATACAAAAGGTGAGGACACATGGGATCTGTGGTCAGCTAATGGGAATGTAGAACTGACATGATCATAGAAGACAGACAGTAGCGGTAGAAGGGGGTTTTTCAGACTGGAGATCTGTGACCAGTGATGGATCACAGATCAGGATCAGTGCCAAGAACTTTGTTGTTTGGAATGTATAGAAACCATTTGGAGCAATCAGATGACCTGATTAATAAGTTTACAGATGATACCAAGATTGGGCAGCTGCATATAGTGAGGAGGATTGCCAAAGGATACAGCAGGAAATTGATAGGCTGAAGATTTGGACTGAGAAATGGCAGATGGATTTTAAACCAGATTAATGTGAGGTAATGCATTTTGGAAGGTGTAATGCAGGAGGGATGTATACAGTAAATGGCAGAACCCTTAATAGCATTAACATACAGAGGTGTTTAGGCTTATAGGTCCATAGTTCCCTGAAAGTGATAACACAAGAGGAAAAGGTCAAGAAGATGCATGACATCAACAGGGGCACAGAGAATAAAAATTGGCAAGTCATGTTGCAGCTGTACAGAACTTCAGGTAGGCCACGTTTGGAATATTGCGTGCAGCACTAGTCACCACTTGGCCAAAAGGATGTGCACGTTTTGGAGAAGGTTCAGAAAACATTTACCTGGATATTAGCTATGATAAGAGATTGGATAAACTCCGTTTGTTTTCACTTGAACATCAGAGGCTGAGGGGCAACCTGATAAAAGTTTACAAAATGATAAGAGGTATGGATAGAATAGATAGTCAGAATTTATTTCAGGGTAGAAATGTCTATTACTAGGAGTCAGACGGTTAAGGTAAAAGGGGTAAAATTTAAAAGAGACGTGAGAGGTGGGCTTTTTACACAGAGGATGATAGTAGAAACAGATATAATAGCAATGTTTAAGAGGCATTCTGACAGATACATGAATAGGCAGGGAATAGAATATGTTGACTACATAGAGGCAAAAGATTTTTAGTTTAGAAGGGCATCATGTGACCGCACAGGCTTGGTGGGCCAACGGGTCCTTTTAGTGCTGTACAGTTCTTTGTTCTTATTCTAGGCTTTTTTTGTATTTGTTGGTGTCTTTTCCTGCTCTACCTACAATAGTGGTATCCCTCCATTCACTTGTTCCTTTGGCACATATGTGACTTGTGTCAACAAATATCCTTATCCTGTACAGTATCACTGTAGCCATAGTCAGTTATTCCCTTACGTGTCATAACCTGCTCCTTGTAAATGTCCACATGTATGCAGTGTGCATGTCAGACTCTGTAAATATACAATATATGTATGTGTGTGTACCCTGGATTAAAATTTATATCTGATGGCCTCATACAATACTCACCGCATTTCTCTGAAATCTTAGGCTTGATAAATGCCCTTTTCCCTGTATGCAAGGCACTCAGGGACTCAAAAAAAGTGGAGCAAATTGTATTTCTTTCCCAAGCCAGGGAGACCAGTGCCACATCTTTCACAGACTAATATTGATATGTTGAACAAGGTATCATAGAATCCCTACAGTGTGGAAACAGCCCTTCGGCCCAACCCTCCGAACGTATCCCACCCAAACCCATTCCCCTATCATATTATTCGACATTTACCCCTAAGTAACATATCCCTAAACAAAATACTTCTAGAGGTTTACAAAGGTTTTATTGTATCTATAGTTCAGTACAAATATGACTTTCCATTTTCCCTTTGTTATCCTTTTCCATGCCAGAAGTCAAACCCCAACTCAGCAAGAACCCAATTCTTTCTTCTCATATAAGAACTTAGCTCTTATTTTTAATAAAGAAAATCAACCTGGTCAGAAGTGTTTTACACAGCTGTGGAGCAAGTAAGCCATGGAGCTGGGCCTCCTTCACAAAGGTAGAGACACTTTCAATCTGTCAGAAGACCCCAAACTTCTAGCTCTTTTTTCCACAGAAATACTCAGGTTGAAGACAAAATGTATTTTTGAAAGAATTATGGATCAGAAAAACATGTCTGCATTTATTTATATGCAGGAACAGCACAGAAAATACTGCGTTTCAACTGGTGTCAGAATTATCTGCAACATGGAGATAGCATCTCATTCAGAGTCCATCACTGCCTCAGAGTGTAGAGAATCATCAGCTTCTTCCCTTAATTACTGTACTCTCTTCAGTTGTACCGTCTGGCACGTGATGGCTTTGATCAATTCTGTTTCTGATCTCCAGCCTGGAATCTATTTCCCTGCTGACCAAAAGCAAGTGCTGTTTCAGGCTTTCCGATTGCCATCAGAGTTTTCCAAGAATACTTGCAGTAAATTTATTTGGGCTATTTCCAGACCTGTTGTTGATATTTTATTCATTTACAGCATTTAGTTTTTTTTCAAGGTCTCACCAGCCTTCTCTCCAACTGTGACTTAGGACGATACCAATCAGGGCCGTGAGGTGATTTCCTTCTGTTTCATTCTCTGCTTGTTCCTCCTAAGAATTTCAGGTGGAATTTCAGAACTGAAGACAGGTGATAATCCTCCTTAGACTACTGAAGCAGTAGGGTACTGAGAGATGCGTTACTCCGAAGAGCTTCATCCTTCTCTTCTACCGTTTTTGATATACGGTTATGGAGTCATACAGAAACAGATCCTTCATTTCAACTCATCCATCCTGACCAGGTATCCTAAATTAATCTCGTCCCATTTGTCAGTATTTGGCCCATATCCTTCTAAACCTTTCCTATTCATGGACCTGTTCAGATACCTTTTAAATGGTGTAATTATACCAGCCTCCCCCACTTCCTCTGGCAGCTCATTCCATACACTCATCACCCTTCTGCTTGAAAACATTGTCCCTTTTATATCTTTCCCCTTTCACTTTAAATCTATGTCTTCTAGTATTAGACTCCCTTACTTGGAAAAAGACCTTGGCTATTCACCCTACTAAGGCCCCACATGATTTTATAAACCTCTGTAAGGTCACCCCTCAGCCTCTGGTGCTCCGGGGAAAATAGCCCCAGCCTATTCAACCTCTCCCTTTGGCTCAAACTCTCCAAACCTGGCAACATCATTGTAAGTCTTTTCTGTACCCTTTCAAGTTTCACAATGCCTTTCCTATAGCAGGAAGACTAGAAGTAAATGCAGTATTCCAAAAATGGTCCAACCACCAACAGCAAATTATATTCCAACTCATTGCAACCAAATTTCAACCACATACCATTGTCTCCACTCTAGTTCAACAGAGACCACAGGGGAGTAAACAAGGAGCAGCACCTAAAAATGAGATGCTAATCTAGTGAAGCTACAATATAGGGTTCCTTGCATGCCAAGCGGCGTAAGCAGCAAGTGATGCATAGAGCCAAATGATTCCACAACCAACAGATCAGAAGACTCTGAAGTCCTGCCACATTCAATCTTGAATAGTATTGCACAATTAAACAATTCACAGGACATCTTCTCATCCCGGAATTTCTTACTGGAATGCTAATAATGAAAGGTACTTTCCCGGTACTCTGCAATTCCTGGATGTTGGACAGGGTGAGAATGGTAATCTGCAGCCCCTCCTGGTCACTGACTCCAAGCTCCAGCTTATACATGCATCTGTCTCCAACTTCCCTTCATACTCAGCTGTTAAGAAATGTTCATTGTTCTTCTCTCCTCTTCTTGCCATGTTTCTCTCACTATCCTATAGTCGTAAACAAAAATAAAGTGCTGGAGAAAATCAGCAGGAGTTGCAGTTGAACTTGCAGTTCTGAAGAAGGATCGCTGGACTGAAAACATTAACTCTGTTTTTGCTCTACAGATGCTGCCAGACCGACTGAATTTCTCCATCACTTTGCATTTGCAATTCTTTGTTTGATTATCACAGTCACCGTTTGCTGGGTCAGTCGATATCTCAATGTGCTTCACACACAAATGGGATTTCATTCAAAACCTGGAGGTGGGGGTTGTGTAGTAGTTCCTAACATTTTCTTGGCTGTTTTGTACTGGACACCCGTTCCAATTTGCTTCTCACAACCATCGCACCAGATTTCATATGCACCTCAAACCCGTGGTGAGGAATCACTGGGAGAGTTTCTGTTGCCTTTCCTGAGAGGGTGACTATTCCTATACTTGTTGTGGGATCCATGTGGGCAATAATTATACATAGCTTTCTGTTCCCTGTGGTTTATGTTTTGGACTTCCTGCTACTCACTGTCAAATTCCTCTTCAATCCAAGACTCAGGGCCACAGGCTTATGCACAGAAATGTCTTTGTCCTCTTTATTTCCAGAAGTGCTTTTATGCACCACTGAACATTTCTTTCTCCCACCGTCAGACCACCCATCTTACCTTTCTCCCTCATCCTCCACCACAAAACCACTCATGTTTTTGATTCAATTACAAATTGACATGCAAATCCCATCCTGGGGGAGGGAGAGAGGGAGGGCACTGAATCAAAATGGAGTTGGAAGAGGAGATAACGCACTGTATCCCCTACGTGCCTACTTCTCTCTAAAGATATTGAGAGCATTGGTGGATATTGTGTGTGCCAGCTTTTGTTTTTATCTTACATCAACCTGTTCAGGTATATCTAGTGCAAGGTGGGATCTGAACCTGGGTATTGTGAGTCACAACATCCATCCCCTGAGAATTCAGCATCCTTTTTATATTCAGAAGTGCTCTTACATTTAGCCATTAGCCACCACCAGTAAATCATCCTTTTTCTTTAATTGATTAATTTACGCAAAATGCCCATTAAGGGAAATATAGACGATGGAACTCAACTCTTTTTTAATATATCCAGAAGTGCTGCTGCACACGTTTTTAGCCACTTCAGCGTGCTACTTTTGTTCCTATTAAATACAACCAGTAAATCACCCGTTGATTTCCAGTTGATTTATTTATGTGAAAAGCCCATTAAGGGTGATTTAAACAATCAAAGGTGGGAAGGGGTGGGGGCAGGGATATGGGTGGGGAGGAGAAGCATTGGGGGGGGGGGGGTTGGGGAGGGTGCAATGTGACCTTTTTTTCTCCATCTATTAAACACCACATTAAAACACTGTGAATATTCAAATGTAAATATTGCTCAGGGCAATGCAGACCATCAAAATGTGATGGGAAGGTAGAGAAAGCAGGAAGGGGGTAAATCAAAATGGAATTGGAAGGGAAAATAAAGCATTCTACACCCTACGGTGCTTATCTTTCTCAAAGGCATCAAGAATATTATGTACATCACGTGCTCCATCTCCAAGGCATGAATGCAGGAAACCCAGCTCTTTTTTGTTGTTCTTTTTTTCTTTCCAGAAGTTTATCGCTCACAACTGAACTGCTTTCCCATGACCAAATCACCATTCCATTTTTAAACCACTAATCATCACCAGGAAGTCATTTCTGTTGCCACTGAGACATTTACATGTGAAGCCCATTACGGGCAATGCAAACCATCAAAGTCAGGAACGGGCAGGGAGAGCTGGAAGGTGCAAATGACCCAGCTCTTAAACTCAAAGATCAATTAAGATCACTTGCTCATGGTCAACTCTGGAGCTATTCTGGTTTACCATAATGGGACCTTCATTTCTTGTCCTGACAATAAAGTGTTAATGTTAGTAGATGCATGATCTGGAGGGCCAGGTGAATGTTTTAGGAACTCAGATTCAAATCCTACCACATTTTAATAAATCTGGAATAGGAACCTAGTCTCAGTAGTGATGACAGTGAAGCTATCATTGATTGTTGAAAAAGAATACCCATCTCATTCACTCATGTCCTTCAGAGGAGAAAATCTGCCTCCTTGTCTGGCCTACATGTGACTCCAGACACACAGCAATGTGGTTGAATGTCTCTGCAATGTCCTAGCAAGCCGTCAGTTCAAAGGCAGTTAGGGATAGGCAACAGATTCTGGTCTTGCTGTTGGCTTTCTTTGGATCTTATTATTTGGAGAATCCTCAGTAACATTTTAACAAATCAACTCTACACACAGTTGACGAGCATCTGTACCACAGCACAAGTGAACATATTTGCAATTAGAACATTCACTACTGGGTTCAAGCTTCTTGTGACTAGTACACATCCTTCTGCCTGATCAGTATTGCCCTGTTCTCCTTCTGTGTTTTGTATCCATGTTATTCTGTTTCCGAAAACTCGTTGCATGATGGTATATTGAGGAGAAAGTGAGGTCTGCAGATGCTGGAGATCAGAGCTGAAAATGTGTTGCTGAAAAAACGCAGCAGGTCAGGCAGCATCCAAGGAGCAGGAGATTCGACGTTTTGGGCATAAGCCCTTCTTCAGGAATGAGGAAAGTGTGTCCAGCAGGCTAAGATAAAAGGTATGGAGGAGGGACTTGGGGGAGGGGCGATGGAGATGTAATAGGTGGAAGGAGGTCAAGGTGAGGGTGATAGGCCGGAGTGGGGAGGGGGTGGAGGGGTCAGGAAGAAGATTGCAGGTTAGGAAGGCGGTGCTGAGTTCAAGGGATTTGACTGAGACAAGGTGGGGGGGAGGGGAAATGAGGAAACTGGAGAAATCTGAGTTCATCTCTTGTGGTTGGAGGGTTCCTAGGTGGAAGATGAGGCACTCTTCCTCCAACCGTCGTGTTGTTATGGTCTGGCGATGGAGGAGTCCAAGGACCTGCATGTCCTTGGTGGAGTGGGAGGGGGAGTTAAAGTATTGAGCCACGGGGTGGTTGGGTTGGTTGGTGCAGGTGTCCCAGAGGTGTTCTCTGAAACGTTCCGCAAGTAGGCGGCCTGTCTCCCCAATATGCATTTGTCATGTTGCAGTTGTATAAGACTCTGGTGCGGCCTCATCTGGAGTATTGTGTGCAGTTTTGGTCACCATACTATAGGAAGGATGTGGAGGCATTGGAACGAGTGCAGAGGAGTTTTTACCAGGATGTTGCCTGGCATGGCAGGAAGATCGTATGAGGAAAGGCTGAGGCACTTGGGGCTGTTCTCATTGGAGAAAAGAAGGTTTAGGGGAGATTTGATAGAGGTGTACAAGATGATTAGGGGTTTAGATAGGGTTGACAGTGAGAACCTTTTTCCGCGTATGGAGTCAGCTGTTACTAGGGGACACGGCTTTAAATTAATGGGAGGTAGGTAGGAGTAGATTCTTTACTCAGCGGGTTGTGAGTTCATGGAATGCCCTGCCAGTAGCAGTGGTGGACTCTCCCTCTTTATGGTCATTTAAGCGGGCATTGGATACGCATATGGAGGTTATTGGGCTAGTGTAGGTTAGGTAGGCTTCGGTCGGCGCAACATCGAGGGCCGAAGGGCCTGTACTGCTCTGTATTTTTCTATGTTCTATGTAATATAGAGGAGGCCCTTCCTAGAGCTTTCCATTTCTATCACCCTTCGTAGACCTTTCCGTTTCTATCACTCCTCCCTCTCCTTCCTAGACCTTTCCATTTCTATCTCGGGCGAACGAATCAACACGGACATCTACTATAAACCGACTGACTCCCACAGCTATCTAGACTACACCTCCTCCCACCCTGTCCCCTATAAATACGCCATCCCATATTCCCAATTCCTTCGTCTCTGCTGCATTTGCTCCCAGGAGGACCAGTTCCAATACCGTACAGCGCAGATGGCCTCCTTCTTCATGGACTGCAGATTCCCCCCAGACGTGATCGACGATGCCCTCCACCGCATCTCCTCCACTTCCCGCTCTTCCACCCTTGAGCCCTGCCCATCCAACCACCACCAGGACAGAACCCCACTGGTTCTCACCTACCACCCCTCCAACCTCCGTATACAGCGTATCATCCGCCATCATTTCCGCCACCTCCAAACGGACCCCACCACAAGGGATATTATTTCCCTTCCCTCCCCTATCAGCGTTCTGAAAAGACCACTCCCTCCGTGACTCCCTCGTCAGGTCCACACCCCCCACCAACCCAACCTCCACTCCCGGCACCTTCCCCTGCAACCACAAGAAATGCAAAACTTGCACCCACACCTCCTCCCTTACTTCTCTCCAAGGCCCCAAGGGATCCTTCCATATCCACCACAAATTCACCTGCACCTCCACACACATCATCTATTGCATCCGCTGCACCCGATGTGGCCTCTCTATATTGGGGAGACAGGCCGCCTACTTGCGGAACGTTTCAGAGAACACCTCCGGGACACCCGGACCAACCAACCCAACCACCCCGTGGCTCAACACTTTAACTCCCCCTCCCACTCCACCAAGGACATGCAGGTCCTTGGACTCCTCCATCGGCAGAACATAACAACACGACGGTTGGAGGAAGAGCGCCTCATCTTCTGCCTGGGAACCCTCCAACCACAAGAGATGAACTCAGATTTCTCCAGTTTCCTCATTTCCCCTCCCCCCACCTTGTCTCAGTCAAATCCCTTGAACTCAGCACCACCTTCCTAACCTGCAATTTTCTTCCTGACCTCTCCACCCCCACCCCACTCCAGCCTATCACCCTCACCTTGACCTCGTCCACCTATTGCATCTCCATCGCCCCTCCCCAAGTCCCTCCTCCTGACCTTTTATCTTAGCCTGCTGGACACACTTTCCTCATTCCTGAAGAAGGGCTTATGCCCGAAACGTCGAATCTCCTGTTCCTTGGATGCTGCCTGACCTGCTGTGCTTTTCCAGCAACACATTTTCAGCTCTGATGGTATATTGAGTCACATATAAACCATCAGTTGAGCATTCCCCAGGCATTCCTAGGATTCATTCTTATCTGAAAACAAAACAAAGAACTGTGGATTCTGGAGATCTGAAATAAAAACACAAATAGCTGACAAACTTGCAGATTTGGCAGCATCTGTGGGGACAAAGTACAGTTAACATTTCAAATCTGGTGACCTTTCTTTTATTCTGCCAGGCCTGCTGAGTTTCACCAGCAATTTCTGTTTGTATTTCATTCTTATCTTGTTCTTCTCTACTTCCTGTCATACCTGCCAAAAATTTCTGTTTTTGTGTCTCTAACCTAACCCATTTTGATCAGGTTCTTTCTTTCATATTGATGCTTGTTCCCTTATCTGGAAGTTCTCAAAATGTTGCTCCCGTTGAGTCTCTTTAGTGTGCTGTTGCTCAATGCCCCTTTTGTGCCATGAAGACCATTGGGAATGAATGTTTTCATAGAATCAGAGAATCCATGCAGTGTGCAAACAGGCCTTTTGGCCCAACAAGTCCACACCGACCCTCTGAAGAGTAACCCACCCAAACCCATTCCCCTACTACTCTATATTTGTCCTGACTAATACACCTAACCTACCCTTCCCTGAAAACTATGGGTAATTCAGCACAGCTAATTCACCTAACATGCACAACTTTGGATTGTGGGAGGAAACTGGAACACATGGAAGGAAACCCACGCAGGCACAGGAGAATGTGCAAACTCCACACAGGCAGTCAGCCAAAGCTGGAATTGAACCTTGGTCCCTGGCACTGTGAGGCAGCAGTGCTAACCACTGAGCCATCATGTTGCCCTCAGGCACTGTCCGAGAACTTTTTTTTTGTTAAGGCTTCCACATCTGGTCTAATCCATCAAATTAAAGGCTAACCTTAGTTTAGGAAAGTCCAAGTAGATTTTTTTCAATATTACATGTAGTCCATTAAATTCAATTATATATTATCTCAAAGAATATCCATCGAACTGTCTAAAATATCCAAGTCTGACTATGCCTCATTTAAAAAGTGATCTTCATAGAATCCTGACAGCATAGAAACAGGTCATTTTGGCCCAACAAGTCTACACTGATTCTCCGAAGAGTAACGCACACAAACCCACTCCCCTATGTTATTATCCTATATTAACCCCTGACTAATGCGTCTAACCTACACATCCCTGAACACTATGGGCAATTTAGCATGGCCAATTCACCTAACCAGCACATCATTCTTACAAATTTTGTCCATAATATTTATACAAAATTCCCAAGTCCTTCTTCAGTGTTCAATTGCTGAGGCTCTAACTCAGAAAATACTTTACATCTAACCTTGCTTCTAATAGGAAGACACAGTGTCATAGTCATACCTTGCTTTCATTTTGGTAACAACATAACCCATACCTAAATATCCACTTTTCTTTCCAAGATTGTATGGTCCATCTTTACAAAACATTGGTGGGAAATCACATCTGACACCTTGCATTTGATTATTGCCATTCTAACTCAAACTAACTCCAAACTTCTGTCTCTAACTTTAGGCAATCATCCTCTGTTACTATTGTTAATAAATACCAAACCTGTTTGGTGAGATTAAAATCAAGATCCACATATATCTTTTCTGCTGCAGAGAATGTTTATTGACCTCCTCAGTCTTGTCTCTCTCATTCACACAAGTGTTTCCCTAATCAGAGAATTAATAGCCACTACCAGTTTCTCTTGCTTGCAAATAAAGACATTAACAAATTTAATAATGTGATTAACCGGAATATAGCCCAGCAAATATATTCCAGGGAACTGTAACTCAGAGAACCACGCCCCATTAAACTGTCTCCCAAGGGGGTATATTTCATGGCACTGCAACCTATGGAACTGTATACAAGGGGACTTAATTCCATCGTATTGTTTCTTGGTACTGTACCCCAAGAAACCATATCCCAGCTAGCATTGGCACCTTCAGCAACATAGTGATCAAGAAAAGTAAAACTGCTATGAAGCAACATTGAGACAAAGATTTTGGATGTATGTCACTTACTGGATATTTTTTCTGTACAGTGTCCCAGTAATACCCACTGTTGTTCGCAGCCGTTTCATTTTCTTATTATTTTTGATATGTTGCAGAATAACAGCTAGAGTAGCTGAACAGAGTGTGGCTGAGCGAAGTGAGACAATTTTGCAAATTTGTCTAACAGCAATGCCATCTTCTTCGGAGGGCTCCAGTCCCAGATTCCTTAGCATGTCCATTGCACTTTTCAGACCTGTATTGTAACTGACGGAATTGACACAGAAATAATGAAATATTAGTATCGATTGTGTGGAAGTAGTGAATCCGACAAGGATTCCTCACAAGCATGCCATCAGCTCCCAAGACAATCACCTGATGAACTATAACCTGGTGTTTTGTGATTTTTAACTTTGTACACCCCACTCCTTCACTGGAGACTATTTCCCAGGGCAGAAATGGCTAACACGAGGGGTCATAGTTTTAAGCTGGTTGGAGGAAAGTGTAGAGGGGATGTCAGAGGCGGGTTCTTTACACAGAGAGTTGTGAGAGCATGGAATGCATTGCCAGCAGCAGTTGTGGAAGCAAGGTCATTGGGGACATTTAAGAGACTGCTGGACATGCATATGGTCACAGAAATTTGAGGGTGCATACATGAAATCAATGGTCGGCACAACATCGTGGGCTGAAGGGCCTGTTCTGTGCTGTACTGTTCTATGTTCTATGTTCTAAATCATTACCTCCCCAAACATCTTACCTTTCATCTCCAAATGACATGACTGCAGAAGACTTAATTCTGCTCATCATCTCCATTGTCTTGTTGAATGCCACAGTGAAAATGACAGGGCATGACAGTAACACAGTACAGACATCCCACAGACAGAAAACAGACAATTTATTCCCATTACACACCATACTTTCACCTGTTATGTTACAAAATTCAGTTCATGTGTAGATAATTAGCTGTGAAAGAAAATCTGGCAGATGGAGTTTAATGTGAGAAAATGTGAACTTGCTCACTTTGTAGGAAGAAGACAAAACACAGAGTATTACTGAAATGATTATTACAATTCCAAAATTCAAGTTTATGAGTCACAAGAAGTTAGTATGCAGTACAGTATATAATGAAGAACATTAAGAGATGTTTTCCTTTATTATGAGATGAATTAAACATAAAAGTAAGGATGGTAATGCTTCACTTTTACAGTCATCAGTGAGACCACATCTCAATACTGTGTGCAGTTTGGGCTCTATATTTAAGGTATGAGATAAATGCGGTAGAGGTGAGTTAGAGCAGTTTTATTAGGTTGATATCTGCAATGAATGGGTTGTCTCATGGACAGGCTAGGCGACCTTCTGCTAGAGTTTAGAAGAATGAGGGATGATTCTACTGAAGTGTACAAGATCCTGAATGGTGTTGATAAGGTAAATATGGAGAGGTGAGGTGAGTTCAGAATTAGGGGACACTGTTTTAAAATAGGGGCCAACATATTAAGCCAGAGAAAATAGATATTTTCTCTCAGAGGACTGTGTGACATGGAACTCTCTGACTTAGAAGGCAATGGACATGAGATGATTAAATATTTCTTGTTAATTTGGAGAAGTTAGAAGTGATATCTTGGGGACAGTCCATATCTTAGTAGTCAAGGTGTTAGATGTATTCGAATGGATGAAGGTGGATAAATCTCCTGTTCCTTACCAGATATATCCAAGAACACTGCAAAAGGCTAGAGAAGAAATTGTAGAGATCCTGGCTGATATTTTTGCATCATCGTTAGCCAAGGAAGACAGGAGGGTAGCAAGTGTTGTGTCCTTGTTCAAGAAGGACCACAAAGAAAAAGCTGGGAACTATAACCCAGTAAGCTTAACATCTGTGATAGGTAAGTTACTTGAGAAGGTTCTGAGAGATAAGATATACATGCACTTGGAAAGACAGGGTTTGATGAGGAGTAGTCAGCATGGCTTTGTGCATGGGAGTTCATGCCTCACCATTGTTAGAGTTCTTTGATGAAGTGACCAGGAAGGTTGATGAGGGCAGGGCAGTAGTCTATATGGATTTCAGTAAGACCTTTGATAAGGTTCATCACAGGAGGCTTCTCTGGAAGGTTTGATCACATAGAATCCACGGGGAGCTGACAATTGGAACAAAATTGGCTTGATGGTAGGAAGCAGGCAATAGTGGAAGGATGTTTGTCGAACTGGAGGCCTGTGACTAGTGGAGTGTCTCAAGGTCAGTGCTAAGCCCACTGCTGTTTGTTAGCTATATCAATGATTTGGATGAGAATTATGAGGCATGGTTAGTAAGGTTGCTGATGACACTCAAATACTATCATGGACAGTAAGGAAGATTAACAGAAATTTGAGCAGCTATGGAAGTGGGCTGAGAAGTGGAGTTTAATATAGATAAACGTGAAGTCTTGCATTTTGGAAAGCCATTTCAAGGTAGGAGTTTCATGGTGAATGGTTAAGGAGTGCAGTAGAACAGAGGGACCTTGGAGTTCAGGTGCACAGTTCTCTGAAAGTGGAATCACAGGTGGACACGACAGTGAAGGAGGCTTTTGGCACTGGCCTTCAACAGTCAAGGCATTGAGTATTGAAATTGAGTGGTTATGTTTAAGTTGTATAGGATGTTGGTGAGGCTGCACTTGGAGTATTATGTTTGGTTTTGGTCACCTTGCAACAGGAAGGATGTTATTCAACTGGAAAGAGTGCAGATAACATTTACAAAGATGTTGCCAAGACTCAATGGTCTGAGTTATAGGGAGAGTTTGGACAAGCTAGAACTTTTTTCTTTCGAGTGTAGGAGACTAAGGGGGAATCTTATGGAAGTGTACAAGATCCTGAGAGAGGCATGGATAGGGTGAATGCACTCAGTCTTTTTCCCAGGGTTGGGGAATCGAGGACTAGAGGGCATCAGTTTAAGGTTAGAGGGGTAAGAAGAAAAGGGAAGCTGCAGGGCAATGTTTTTACACAGAGGGTGGTACGCATATGGAATAAGCTGCCAGTGGAAGTGGTTGAGGCAAGCACATTAACAACATTTAAAAGGCATTTGGACAAATACATGGAGAGGAAATGGGCCAAGTGCAGGGGAAGTGGGGTTAGTGCGGATGAACATTTTAGTTGGCATGGACCAGTTTGGGCCAAAGGGCCATTTGTGTAAGCCCTTGTTAGTCTTAGCAAAATGCAACACTTTGCATGTCTACAAAACTAACTGTGCCTCCAGCTAAAAATAAAACAAATCAGGCTGGAAAATATAACCTCTATTTTACTGTGGGAGGGTATGAAGTCTGTTTATTTTTATTTTACCAGTTCTCTGCTATCAAAGTTCTAATTGCTGCTGAGTTATATTGCATCATCATATTGTAGCCATGATGTGGAGGTGCTGGTGTTGGACTGGGGTGGACAAAGTTAAAAAATCATGCAACACCAGGTTATAGGTGAAAGTGAGTGGAGATCAGAGTCTAGATTAGAATGGTGTTGGAAAAGCACAGCAGGTCAGGCAGCATCCAAGGAGTAGGAAAATCAATGTTTCAGGCAAAAGCCCTTCATCAGGAATGAGGCAGGGAGCCTCTAAGTGGGAGGGGGATGGGGCTGGGGAGAAGGTAGGTAAGAGTGCAACAGGTGGATGGAGGTGGAGATGAAGGTGATAGGTCAGAGCAGAGGGTGGAGTGGATAGGTGGGAGGGAAGATTGGAAGGTAGAACAGGTCATGAGGATGGTGCTGAGCTGGCAGGTTGGAACTAGGGTAAGGTGGGGGGAGGGGAAATGAAGAAAATGGTGAAGTCCACATTGATGCCCTGAGGTTGAAGTGTTCCGAGGCGGAAGATGAGGCGTTTTTCCTCCAGGCGTCAGGTGGTGAGGGAGTGGTGGTGGAGGAGACCCAGGACTTGCATGTCCTCGGCAGAGTGGGAGGGGGAGTTGAAATGTTGGGCCAAGGGGCAATGGGGTTGATTGGTGCGGGTGTCCTGGAGATGTTCCCTAAGCGTTCTACTAGGAGGCATAGAGTCTCACCAATGTAAAGGAGACCGCATCGGGAGCAACGGATACAATTAATGACATTGGTGGATGTGCAGGTGAAACTTTAATGGATGTGGACAGTTTCTTTGGGACCTTTGATGAAGGTGAGGGAGGAGATGTGGGCGCAGGTTTTGCAATTCCTGCAGTGGCAAGGGAAAGTGCCAGGTTGGAAGGGTGGGTTGTTGGGGGGCGTGGACCTGACCAGGGAGTCACAGAGAGAACGGTCTTTGCGAAAAGGGGTGGGGAGGGAAATATATCCTAGTGGTGGGGTCCGTTTGTAGGTGGTGGAAATGTCAGCGGATGATGCAGTTTATGCGAAGGTTGGTAGGGTGAAAGGTGAGGACCGGGAGTTTCTATCCTTGTTACAGTTGGAGGGGTGGGGTTTGAGGGCGAAGGTGGGGACATGGATGAGATGTGTTGGAGGGCATCTTCGACCACATGGGAAAGGAAATTACGGTCTTTAAAGAAGGAGGCCATCTGGTGGGTTCTGTGGTGGAACTGGTCCTCCTGGGAGCAGATACAGTGGAGGAGAGGAATTGGGAATATGGGATGGCATTTTTGCATGAGTTAGGGTGGGAAAAGTTGTAATTCAGGTAGCTGTGGGTTTGTAAAAAATGTCAGTGTTAAGTCGGTTGTCATTGATGGAGATGGAGAGGTCCAGGAAGGGGAAGGAGGTGTCAGAAATGGTCCAGGTGAATTCAAGGTCGGGGTGGAATGTGTTGAAGTTGATGAACTGCTCAACCTTCTCGCGGGAACATGAGATGGCACCGATGCAATCATTAATGTCGCGGGGGAAGAGGTGGGGAACGGTGCCAGTGTAACTACGGAAGATGGACTGTTCTACGTATCTGACAAAGACACATGCATAGCTGGGGCCCATGCGGGGTGCGCACGGCTACCCCTTTCATCTAGAGGAAGTGGGAGAATTTGAAGGACAAATTGTTATGGGTGAGGACCAGATGAGCCAAATGAACGAGAGTGTCGGTGGAAGGTTACTGTTGGGGATGGCGGGAGAGGAAAAAAATGGAGGGCTTGGAGGCCCTGGTCATGGTGGATGGAGGTGTAGAGGGATTGGATGTCCATTGTGAAGATGAGGCTTTGGGGGCAGGGGAAACGGAAGTGTTGGAGGAGGTGGAGGGCGTGGGTGGTGTCTCGAAAGTATGTGGGGAGTTCCTGGACTAGGGGGGGTATAGGACAGCATTGAGGTAGGTGGAGATGAGTTCTTCCTCTCCCGATGTCCCCAACAGTACCCTTCCACTGACACTCTCATTTGTTTGGCTGAACTGGTCCTCACGCTTAACAATTTCTCCTTCGAATCCTCCCACTTTCTCCAGATGAAAGGGGTAGCCATGGGCACTCACATGGGCCCCAGCTATGCCTGTCTCTTTGTTGGCTACGTAGAACAGTCCATCTTCTGTAGTTACACTGGCACCACTCCCCACCTCTTCCTCCGCTACATTGATTACTCCATTGGCGCCACCTCGTGCTTCATCAACTTCACCAACACATTCCACCCCACCCTTAAATTCACCTGGACCATCTCTGACACCTTCCTCCCCTTCCTGGACCTCTCCATCTCCATTAATGACGACCGACTTGACACTGACATTTTTTACAAACCAACCAACTCCCATAGCTACCTGAATTACACCTCTTCCCACCCTGCTTCCTGCAAAAATGCCATCCCGTATTCCCAATTCCTCCACCTCCACCGTATCTGCTCCTAGGAGGACCAGTTCCACCACAGAACAAACCAGATGGCTTCCTTCTTTAGAGATCACAATTTCCCTTCTCACAAGGTTGAAGATGCCCACTACCGCATCTCATCTACGTCCACACCTCTGCCCTCAAACCCCACCCCTTCAATAGCAACAAGGACAGAACCTCTCTGGTCTTCACTTTCCACCCCACCAACCTCTGCATAAACTGCATCATCTGTGACATTTCTGCCACCTGCAAACAGACCCCACCACCAAGAATATATTTCCCTTCCAACCCCTTTTCGCAAAGACCGTTCCCTCCAAGACTACCTGGTCAGGTCCACGCCCCCCTACGACCCACCCTCCTGTCCTGGCACCTTCCCCTGCCACCACAGGAATTGCAAAACCTGCGCCCACACCTCCTCCCTCACCACCATCCAAGACCCTAAAGGAGCCTTCCACATTTCACCTGCACATCCACCAATATCATTTATTGTATCCGTTGCTCCCGATGCGGTCTCCCCTACCGCTTTAGGGTACATCTCCGGGACACCCACACCAATCAACCCCACCGCTCCATGGCCCAATATTTCAACTCCCCCTCCTACTCTGCGAGGACGTACAGGTCCTGGGTCTCCTCCACCGCCACTCCCTCACCACCCGATGCCTGGAGGAAGAACGCCTCATCTTCTGCCTCAGAACACGTCAACCCCAGGGCATCAATGTGGACTTCACAATTTTCCTCATTTCCCCTCCCCACTCCTTACCCCAGTTCCAACCTGCTAGCTCAGCACCATCCTCATGACCTGTCCTACCTGCCAATCTTCCCTCCTACCTATCCGCTCCACCTTCTGCTCTGACCTTTCACTTTCATCCCCACCTCCATCCACCTATCGTACTCTTAGCTACCTTCTCCCCAGCCCCATCCCCCTCCCATTTATCTCTCTACCCCGGAGGCTCCCTGCCTCATTCCTGATGAAGGATTTTGCCCAAAACATCCATTTTCCTGGTCCTCAGATGCTGCCTGACCTGTTGTGCTTTTCCAGCACCATTCTAATCTAAACACCAGGTTATAGTCCAACAGGTTTATTTGGAATCACTAGCTTTCAGAGCACTACTCCTTCATCAGGTAACTAGTTATCTCATCTAGTTACTAGATGAAGGAGCAGTGCTCTGAAAGCTAGTACTTCCAAATAAACCTGTTAGACTAACCTAGTGTTGTGTGATTTTTAACATCACCATACAGTAGTGAGGGATAGAGGCTGGTATACTGCAGAGAGGGTCACAGCCTATCCTGATCATCCAATCGCTGGACATGGCTTTTCCAACAGGGCATTGGATCCGCAGTAGGAAGAGAATCACGGGTGCATTCAGGTTTTCAAATGAACAGAAAGAATATAGAAATCTGAGAATGACTAATGAACCCACTAAAGCCAAGGAGGTGCATTTGAATCAAACCCTAGATAGCCTTTCAGCTATTGAACATGAACATTGGGTGACAGCAATTCAGGGGAATCCTGAGCAGGCAATGACTACAGGGAAAAGCCAATATGAACAGTTCCTGGACACTGAGGACAGGCTGATAGACAAAAACAGAAATGGCTGGAGGAGCTCGGCAGATTGGCAGATCTGGTGGCGTTTGTGGAGAGAGAACTAGAATTAACATTTCAAGTCGAGTGACTGACTCTTCTTCAGAACTTGGTGTTGTCATGAAAAAGACAGCAGGAATATTTTACCATTTTGTACAAATACAAGATAGTTGCTGAACATCTGAATTAAAATCATAAAATGTTGGAAATGCTCAGCAGGTCTGTGGACAGAGAAAAGTGATAAATGTAATAATTTAAGCAGGAAATTTGAGAGGGGTGTTTGCATGGAGGGACACAGCGATGGGATGGATGAAAAGCAACACTGCTTTTAGTGTTGTGATGATGTTGGACAACAAACAGAGTGAAATTCCTTCTTCATGGGCACTAAACTGACATTGCTGCCCTGATAACTTAAAGCTATGGCCTTTGAATTGTAACTAGGCCATGGCTGCTTTTAACAAGAGCTTGAACCACATCCTGTATTGCTCTCCTTATTAAATGTCATGATGACCAGGAACACAAAAACATTTGGTTCTGAAAAACCTAAGGTGAGTACAGGAATAACTCAGATAGAACCATCTGGCATTGACCAAGGCATTGGAAATAACAATGACAAGCACAACTCTGATGACCCTGTGAAGTTTTCCTTCCTATTGTGGGAGAAAACGGAGTTTTAGATTAGATTACTTACAGTGTGGAAACAGGCCCTTCGGCCCAACAAGTCCACACCGACCCGCCGAAGCGCAACCCGCCCATACCTCTACATTTACCCCTTACCTAACACCACGGGCAATTTAGCATGGCCAATTCACTGTGGGAGGAAACCGGAGCACCCGGAGGAAACCCACGCAGACACGGGGAGAACGTGCAAACTCCACACAGTCAGTAGCCTGAGTCGGGAAATGAACCCGGGTCTCAGGCGCTGTGAGACAGCAGTGCTAACCACTGTGCCACTGTGCCGCCACCCCCGTGTCTGGGAGCTCTTGCCAAATTTGGGAGAACTAACCCAAAAAATAAACAATCATCAGCCATTTCCACTGATTCAAACCTTATAGTTAATGCCCCGAACACCACAATCATCAGCCCAAGGAATATAAAATTCCAGCAGCACTACCAAAGATATATAATCAGGAAGGAGTTACTTTGGAGTTACCAACTTTGATTTTAGATCACATGAACTCTCATGGGATCAGGATAAACATGAGCAAGATAAACATTACCACGCAGTGGCCCTCATCTCAATAGAAGCAGCATATAATAGACAGAGCTAAGTGGGCCCATAACCCACAGATTAGATTTCAGCTCTGCAGTCCTGCTGCATCCATTCATAAAATGCTGTGGACAATTAAACAACTAACAGGAGGAGACGACTTTATAAATACTCCCATGCTCAACCTGTGCTCTGTACTGCCTCCTGCTCCCGCCCCCCCCACACTAACTCCTTCCCTACACTGACTCCTCTTCCATATTGTCCCAGCCCTATCATTGTACTCCCTTTCCTCCCCCTCCATCTGCCCTGTCCCTCAGTGTGGCCTCTCCCACACTGTGCTATTCCCCTCCCTGCCCCATCTTCCTCACTGTGCTTTCTTCCCCTGTTCTTAATCCCTCATCATCACCTAACCCTCTTAATGTCCTCTTTTCCTTCCCATTCCATCTTCCTCACTGCCTGATCTCTCTCCCCATTCAGTCTCTCTCCCTGTCCTGTATACCCCTTCAGTGTCCTCCGTCATTATACATCCTTCCTCACTAGCCAGTCTCCCTCACTGACCCCTCTTCAGTAATGTGCCAGTTTGAATGCTGTTTGATCTCGGTTCTGCTTCAGTTCTGATTGTTACCTCAACCATTGTAAATAAAACAATGGACCAAACTAACGAGATTAGAACTGACAACCCCTAAGGGGCACTGTAAAATATTGAATCAAAAAGGAAATTAAAATCTCATTTTGAGAGGGCTGCTGATTATGCAAATCAGTGTCTGTGATGGTTGCTGATATCAGAGTGATCTGATCGACAGCGCAAGTTCCCTTCCCAAGTACATACACAAATGTAACCATGGAAGAGAAGCAGGCAGTTGTATACATTTGATCTCTATGCTTACTTCTCTATAGCAATAATATCTTCAATATCAATAGATCCTTTGGTGAGGAGCTTAGATGAAGTCTTTCCTTTGAACAGCATGCCATTTTGAATTATTCGGACTAAAATAATCCTCACAAGTTCTCCCAAATACATTGCAGACACCATTTTCTCAAACCTGAAAGACAACAAGGAAATGTGATTTCAGTTGCTTTCAGAAAAATAAATGCTTTGAGCATTTTGTCTCTTCCTGTTTTTGCACAAAGCCGAATGGTTTTCCAGTGGATCAATGGGTGCCAGTGAATCAAAGTATGAATGGATTAATGAGTTACAGTGAGCCAATGGTGTCAGTAAACTAACAGGTGTCAGTAAACTAGCAGGTGTCAGTAAACTAGCAGGTGTCAGTAGATCAATAGGGTGTCAGTGGATCAACTGATGTCATAAGGCTAACTTTGCCTAAGAGGTCACTTTTCAGATGTAAGACAAGGGAGTGAATGTCAGTGTTTCAAACAAGGCTTATAGTCAAGGTGAGCTAGTTTGGGCTCAATCCACGCAGACACCTCATTAAATTGCAGCCAATGAATAGCTACAGGAACCAGAACATTACCTCATTTTCTATTTTTAATTGTATTGAGGATTCATAGAGATTAAGAACAGGACCTTAAGGGAAGGTCATAGTAACATCAGGAAGTAACTTCAGAAGTCAGGAAAGCAGCAACTTGATGGAAGAATGAGTTAAAGGAAGATTCAGTGTTAACTCACAACTGTTTCCCTGGATTGATGGAGCCATCATCCACTTCCCTGTCAAATACAGTCCTGATATCATCCAAAAAGCCATCATCTCCGAATCCTCCCCATTCTGTGTTGATGCACATTCGTCCTTCATCACCTTCCACCAGTTGGATGTGTCTCAATTCCTCCATGTAACAAGCATTCGTGCCAGTTCCTGAAGATAGCAGATTGCTGATTTAACAGTTTGATCTCATATGTGAAAGGAAATGTTTAAAAACCAAATTGTGAGTGCAAATTCCTTATTACCAATAACAACGCCAATCTCACAGTATGGGTCGTCAAATGCACATGTCATCATGGTTCCCACGGTATCATTCACTATAGACAGCACATCCACTTCATAATCCTAGTAAAACAATACAATTTTCAGCAAATTGACAAAACTGTGTGGGATTCCACTTTCCACAACAACTTTATTGCAATAGTGTAAGAAATAGCAGCAGGAATGTGTAAAAATTATGCTATGTGAGTGGTGGATGTGGAATACATGTACCTTCTCCATTCATTATTAGACTAATTCATCAAACTATTCAGAGAAGGTAGAATGTGGTGATAGATACAGAGTAAAGCTCTCTGCACGCCATTGCCATTTGACATTCCCAGGACAAATAGAACAAAAGATATGGACTAGAGTGAAACTCCTTCTTCTTGGCTTGACCAAACACTTCTAGGGCAAGTACAACATATGGTGAGATACGGAATAAAGTTTGCAGTACACTGTTCCAATCACATATTCCCAGCACAAGTACAGCATGGGGTGAGATATAGAATCTGCACCCTCTACACTGTTCCATCAAACACTCACAGAGCAGGTATAGCATGATTTAGACACAGACTAAAACCCCATCTACAGTGTCTCTATCAAACAAAAGGGATTAGATACAGAGTAAAACTCCCAAAGATCACTTCCCAGCAAATACCTCATGGAAAAGGCTCAAAATGTTAGATGGAGCCATGAAAAGTTACAGCGCATGAAAAAGGCATTCAGCTCATCATGCCAGTGCCAGCTGAATAAACTAATTGCCCATTCTAACAGGACCTGGTCCAAAGCCTTGCAATGGTTCGGGGGCATGTCCAAGGTCCTTTTTAATGAATTGTGGGTTTTGCCTCAACCACCAAACTGGACAGACACCACTACCCTCTGGGTGAAAATATTTTTCCTCATGACTAATTCTTCTATCTCTATGCAAGCCCCTCATCATTTTCATAGAACCATGGAATCCCCACTGTGTGGAAATAGGCCATTTGGCCCAACAAGTCCACACCGACCCTGTGAAGGTACCCCACCCACATCCATTCCTCTACCCTATTACTCTACATTTCCCCTGACTAATGCACCCAACCTACATATCCCTGAACACTATGGGCAATTTAGCTTGACCAATTCAATTAACCTGCACATCTTTGGACTGTGGGGGGAAACCAGAGCACCCAGAGGAAACCCTCGCAGACATGGGGAGAATGTGCAAACTTCACACAAACAGTCACCCGAGGCTGGAATCGAATCCAGGTGCCTGGCACTGTGAGGTAGCAGTACTAACCACTGAGCTACTGTGCCGCTCAGTGTGTACCTCAGTTAAAGTCACCCTTGAGTCTTCTCCGAACTACAAAAAAACAACATTAGTCTATCCAATTTTTCCTTGGAATCACAATTTTCAAGCTCTATGAACATTTTTATATCCTCTGTTGTCTCTCTAAGTTGATGATGTCCTTCTCGTGATGTGGTGGGCAGAATTGTACACAAAGTCCCAACTGTAACCTAACATATTTTGTTTATTACATTTATGCTCTTGTATTCAATATCTCACCCATTGAAAAAAATTGTCTTATATCCCTTCTTTACTACCTTCACTATCTGTACTATCACCTTCAGGTACATATGGACACACATACCAAAAGTCTCTCACTTCCTCTACTTCTCTTATTTCCCTCCCATTTATTGTGCATTCCTTGACTTTAGTCCTCCCCAAATGTATAACCTCAGACTTAAAGAGTCATAGAGGTTTTGTAGCACAGAGAAAAATCCTTTGGCTCATCCCATCCTTAGCAGTGGACAGTAGACTACAATGGGAAAAGTATTAGTCTAAAAGCCAAGGATTTTGCACTTTTTAAAAGCAAATTACATAACACTCATTGTAATCATTGTTTAAACAGTTGGTACAAGCAATAGGGAAGCCTAGTTACAAACTGGAGCCAGGGGGCTGGGCATGAAGGGAGATTTGGACAGCAACAAGCAGCTGATTGAGCTGTCTAACCTGGTGACCAGTTATCAATGACTACGGCCTCCTGCCTGCCAAGAAATGTGATTGCTTGCCAGGTTATTGAACAGTTTTTGTGTGTGAACGTTCAGGTTAGAAATCATCAGACCTCCAGAAGGGAAGAAGCTTTTTCCTTAGCATTAAAAAAATCTCAAAACTGAAGATAGCCAACTTCCCTATCAATTACAGTAAGCCATGACTTTTAATTAATAATGCAAGACTCTTATAAGTGTGTAGCAGTGTTTGTGCCCCTATCCTGCACTGGGAGACCCAGGTTTAAATCCCACCTGCTCCAGAGGTGTGTTATAAAATGAGGTGAAAGAAAAGTAAAAATGTGAACTGAAAGTACTTGGAGAAGCATGACCAAGAAACAAGATTCTAATCAGTAAAAGGATTGTCTCAAAGTGGGGTGGCACAGTGGCTCAGTGGTTATCACTGCTGCCTCACAGCACTAAGATCCCGGGTTCAATTCCAGCCTCGGGCAGACTGTCTGTGTGGAGTTTGCACATTCTCCCTGTTTGCTCCAGTTTCCTCCCATCATCCAAGGACGTGCAGGCTAGGTAAATTGACCATGCTACATTGCCCACAGTGCTAGGTGCCTTAGTCAGAGGGAAATGGATCTGGGTGGGTTACTCCTTGGAGGATCGGTGTGGACTAGTTGGGCCGAAGGACCTGATTCCACACTGTAGGGAATCTAATCTAATGAAAGTTTCTGTAGACAGGGATCACTCAACTGACTGTTTTTCCAGTCTTCCCCTTCATCCTTGACTCCCATGTTATTTTGTCTGCATGCTGATATGTGCATGTGGAGGTGAGGAATTTGTAAGTGGATTAGAGTTTTAAGTAGTAGATTTCAATGTGGCTTACAATTGTCCGTTAAATATATTTATCTGTAATAAATAGCAATGTTTCTTGTTAAGTACTAAAACCTAGTCCATGCTTTCTGTCAACTTGTCTTTTAAAGGTAGTTGATGGAGGAACTCTGTATGCTTTGTAAAATTATTCACTTTTGAGATGATTCCAGGAATTAGCAGGGTTTGATTTCAGCACACTACCCCAGTGAAGTATAATAACTTTGTATTGGTCTTCATTCTTTCAGATGATACTCAACTGTGTGAAATTAATATTGATAGTAATTAAACTACTGAGATTAATGTTTTTGAACATGATATTTCAGGTAGAATTTGGAAGCATAAAAATAGCTAGATTGTGATCTACAAGATATCCATTTAGAGACCTTGGGGAAATGGAATAGGTACTTAGGCGACTTTTGCACATATCATTAAAACTCTTTGCACTTTAGTGTCTGTAGCCTGGAAAGACAAGAGTGAGACCCACAGCAAACTGACAATGGCATCATGGTACAGGAAGCCAATTAAGGTTGGGGGAAGAGAATAGAAAGGTAGTGATGGTAGAGGGCGATATAATTAGTAGGATAGATACTACCCATGTAGTTGCAAGCATGTCCTGAAGGCTGTGTTATCTAGACGGTGCTAAGGTCTGGGATAACTCCTCTTGCCTGGAGAGGAACTTGCATTGGGAGGGGAAGGATTTAGTTATTGGCAGACATGTTGATAGCAAAGGCATTGATAGCACTAGAAAGGAACTTCTGCTGAAAGACTTTGAACAGTTAGGAGCTAAATCAAAACACAGAACCTCCAATGTAATAATCTTTAGATTACTACTTGAATCATGGGCAAAAATTCAAAGTTTAATAGGAGTTTCAATTCATGGAGCACTGACACCAGTCCTTTCAGAACTTTCAGGCTCTTTATTCTTCTTACCAAAGTGGACATGCTCACATTGATTTTCCCACACAATACTCCATCTGCCAAGTTTTTGCCCAACTATCCAGCCGTTGATAGATTGTATATCATTGTGGCCCATGCACTATCCTGTGGCACTTCACAGGTTACAAACTGTTAGCCTGAAAGAGGCCCATCTATCCCAGCCCCCTGAGTTGTATTCATTAGCCTATCCTCTCTCCATGCTTATATCTCATCCCTAACACCACGAGCATCTAGTTGTGGCATTTTATCAAATGTCTTTTGGAAATTACATTTACTGTTTCCTTTTTACCGTTCTGCAAGTTGACCCCCAAGGAACTCTATTAATCCATCAAACCAAATTTATCTTTCATACAATCATGCTGGTCTGCCTGATTGATGTAAAATACAGACAATCTCTTCAGCAGTGGGAGTCAAGGGAGGGTGAGCCAGGAGGCAGCTGGGAAGTTAAATTAGAATATGAATTGTGAATCAGCAGAGTGAAGGCTGAACAGGAGTGGAAATGGACATGGGGACTGCTGGGCAAATGAACTGATACATTTGGACTGTGGCTAAACCCAAGACACTACTTTTGTAGTGTCTCCCATCTATTCTCTTCCTCCAACTAAAAAAAAGATACTGTGTGGAGGGTTGGTAAGGTAAGGATTTTTAAAATCTCTTTTGGCAAGTTAGAGCAGAGCGGTTGGAGGCTAGGGCAGTTACATGTTCCTCTTGCAGAATGTGGGAGGTAAGGGGCACCACTGGTGTCCCTGCTGACTTCACCTACGAGAAGTGCACTCAACTCCAGCTTCTCACAGGCCGCATTAGGGAAATGGAACTGGTGCTGGATGATCTTCCAGGAGGCTGAGGGGGTGATAGAGAGGAGTTAGAGGGAGGTAGTCACACCTAAGTTACAGGAAAAAGGTGGCTGGGTGACCATTAGAAGGGGAATAGTCAGTCAGTGCCGTGGGGCCATTCCTTCAATAATGAGTAGTTCGCTTTGGATACTGTTGGGTCAGGCCAAAGTTGGGCTTTTGGATACGGTTGGGCCAGGGGAAAGCCACAGCAGCCAGGTCTCAGGCACTGAGCTCGGCTCTGTGGCTCAGAAGGGAAAGGGGGAGAATAGGAAAGTGATAGTGATTGGAGATTCAATGGTTAGAGGAACAGACAGGAGATTCTGTGATCGTGAACGAGACTCCCAAATAGTATGTTGCCTCCCGGGTGCCAGGGTCAGGGATTGAATCTCAGATTGAGTCCACAGGATTCTTAAGGGGGATGGAGAGCAGCCAGAAGTTGTGGTACACATCGGTATCAATGACATAGCTACACAATGGATGAGGACCTGAAAAGTGAATATATGGAGTTAGGTTGGAAGCTAAAACGCAGAACGAGCAGAGAAGTAATCTCAGGATTGCTACTGGTGCCACGGGCTAGTAAGGTGAGGGACAAAGAGCAAGTGCAGCTGAACATGTGGCTGCAGAACTGGTGTAGGAGGGAGGGCTTCAGATATATGGATCATTGGGATACCTCCTGAGGAAGGTGGGACCTGTACAGGAGGTTTGCTCTTCAGGAGTGTTTAAACTAGTTTGGCAGGGGATGGGAACCAGAGCTACGGATCAGAGAATGGGGTGGCTGGTGAACGGGCAGATGCAGCATGCAGAGAGTCTGGGTGGAAGAATAGATAGTTGATAGAGCAAAGTTGCAGTCAGTGTGATGGATTGATGTGTGTCTATTTTAATGCAAGAAGTGTCAGGAACGAAGGTGATAAACTCACAGCATGGATCAGTATTTGGAGCTACGACATCACAGGGGAAGGAAAGGTTGTTGGATGTTCCGGGATTTAGATGTTTCAAAGGGAATAAGGAGGGAGGTAAAAATGTAGGGCAGTGGCATTGCTAATCAGGAATAGTATCACAGCTGCAGGAAGGGAGGGAGTTCAGGAAGGTTATGGGTGGAAGTCAGGAACAGGAAAGGAGCAGTCACGTTAATGGGAGATTTCTATTGACACTGCGACCCCCCCTCGCCCACCCACCACCACCTCACCTCCCCCCCCCCAAAATCATCAGAGACACAGAGGAGCAGATTTGGAAAGGTGCTGAAGTAATAGGGTTGTTTTCATGGGCTCTTGATGAAGGGCTTATGCCTGAAACGTTGAATCTCCTGTTCCTTGGATGCTACCTGACCTGCTGCGCTTTTCCAGCAACACACTTTCAGCTCTCCAACTTCCATAATATTGATTGGAATTTTCTTAGTGCAAATTGTTTGGATGGAGCAGTTTTTGTCAGATGTGTCCAGGAAGGATTCCTGACTCAATATGTAGATAGGCTGACTAGAGGGGAGGCGATACTGGATTTAGTGCTTGGCAATGAACCAGGCCAAGTGTCAGATCTCTTGGTGGGGGAGCATTTTGGTGATAAAGATCACAACTCCATGACCTAAATTGGAGAAAGGCCAATTTTGGCGGTATTAGGCAAGAACTTTCAATAGCTGATTGGAGGCAGATGTTCACAGGTAAAGGGATGGCTGGAAAATGGGAAGCCTTCAGAAGTGAGATAACAAGAATCCAGAGAAAGTATATCCCTGTCAGGGTGAAAGGGAAGGCTGGTAGGTATAGGGAATGCTGGATGACTAAAGAAATTGAGGGTTGGTTAAGAAAAAGAAGGAAGCATATGTCAGATATAGACAGGATAGATCGAGTGAATCCTTAGAAGAGTATAAAGAAAGTAGGAGTATACTTAAGAGGGAAATCAGGAAGGCAAAACGGGGACATGAGATAGCTTTGGCAAATAGAATTATGGAGAATCCAAAGGGTTTTTACAAATATATTAAGGACAAAAAGGTAACTAGGGAGAGAATAGGGGTCCTCAAAGATCAGCAAGATGGCCTTTGTGTGGAGCCATAGAAAATGGGGGAGATACTAAATGAATATTTTGCATCAGTATTTACTGTGGAAAAGGATATGGAAGACATAGACTATAGGGAAATAATGGTGACATCTTGCAAAATGTCCAGATTAAAGAGGAGGAGTGCTGGATGTCTTGACATGGTTAAAAGTGGATAAACACCCAGGAACTGATCAGGTGTACCCAAGAACTCTTTGGAAAGCTAGAGAAGTGATTGCTGGGCCTTTTGCTGAGATATTTGTATCATCGATAGTCACAGGTGAGGTGCCGGAAGACTGGAGGTTGGCAAACTTGGTGCCACTGTTTAAGAAGGGCGGTAAAGACAAGCCAGGGAACTATAGACCGGTGAGCCTGACCTTGGTGATGGGCAAGTTGTTGGAGAGAATCCTGAGGGACAGGCTGTACATATATTTGGAAAGGCAAGGACTGATTAGGGATAGTCAACATGGCTTTGTGCATGGAAAATCATGTCTCACAAACTTGATTGAGTTTTTTGAAGAAGTAACAAAGAAGATTGATGAGGGCAGGGCAGTAGATGTGATCTATATGGACTTCAGTAAGGGATTCGACAAGGTTCCTCATGGGAGACTGATTAGCAAGGTTAGATCTCATGGAATACAGGGAAAACTAGCCATTTGGATACAGAACTGGCTCAAAGGTAGAACACAGAGGGTGATGGTGGTGGTGGTGGAGGGTTGTTATCAGACTGGATGCCTGTGACCAGTGGAGTGCCACAAGGATTGGTGTTGGGCCCTATATTTTTTGTCATTTACATAAATGATTTGAATGCGAGCATAAGAGGTACAGTTAATAAGTCTGCAGATGACACCAAAATTGGAGGTGTAGTGGACAGCGAAGAGGGTTACCTCAGATTACAACAGGATCTGGATCAGATGGGCCAATGGGCTGAGAAGTGGCAGATGGAGTTTAATTCAGATAAATGCGAGGTACTGTATTTTGGGAAAGCAAATCTTAGCAGGACTTATACACTTAATGGTAAGGTCCTAGGGAGTGTTGCTGAACAAAGAGACCTTGGAGTACAGGTTCATAGCTCCTTGAAAGTGGAGTTGCAGGTTGATAGGATGGTGAAGAAAGCATATGCTTTCCTTTATTGGTCAGAATATTGAGTTCAGGAGTTGGGAAGTCATGTTGCGAGTTGTACAGGACATTGGTTAGGCCACTGTTGGAATATTGCGTGCAATTCTGGTCTCCTTCCTATCGGAAAGATGTTGCGAAACTTGAAAGGGTTCAGAAAAGATTTACAAGGATGTTGCCAGGTTGGAGGATCTGAGCTACAGGGAGAGGCTGAACAGCCTGGGGCTGTTTTCCCTGGAGCTTCGGAGGCCGAGGGAGACCTTATAGAGGTTTACAAAATTATGAGGGGCATGGATAGGATAAATGGACAAAGTCTTTTCCCTGGGGTCGGAAGTCCTGAACTAGAGGGCATAGGTTTAGGGTGAAAGGGGAAAGATATAAAAGAGACCTAAGGGGCAACTTTTTCACACAGAGGGTGGTACAGGTATGGAATGAGCTGCCAAAGGAAGTGGTGGAGGCTGGTACAATTGCAACATTTAAGAGGCATTTGGATGGGTAGATGAATAGAAAGGGTTTGGAGGGATATGGGGCGGGTGCTGTCAGGTGGGAATAGATTGGGTTGGGATATCTGGTCAGCATGGACGGTTTGGAATGAAGGGTCTGTTTCCATGCTGTATATCTCTATGACTCTGTGACTCTATGACCACTGCTATAGTCATGGAGAGAGAAAGGAGCAGACTGTTTGGGGAAGTATTTGCTATTGAGAGGACCTTGCCGTTTATGAAGACAATGTGAAACAGGCTGATATACTCGAACAGGTTGATGCTAAGAAGGACGATGTGCCGGAAATTTTGAAAAACATAAAGATAGATAAGTCCCCTGGGCCAGATGGGATACAGCCAAGATTACTGCAGGAAGCAAGGGAAGAGATTGCTGCATCTTTGGCGATAATCTTTGCATCCTCACTGTCCATTGGGGTAGTTTTAGATGATTGGACAGTGGCAAATGTTATTCCCCTGTTCAAAAAAGGAAATAGGGATAATCCTGGGAATTACAGACCAGTCAATCTTACATTGGTGGGAGGAAAATTATTGGAGTGGATTCTGACAGACAGGATTTATGATTATTTGGAAAAGCATAGTTTGATTGGAGATAGTCAGCATGGTTTTGTGAAGGGAAGTTCATGCCTTACAAGCCTTATTGAATTCTTCGAGGATGTGACAATACATATTGATGAAGGTAGAGCAGTGGGTGTGGTGTATAAGGATTTTAGCAAGGTGTTAGATAAGGTTCCCCATGGTAGGCTCATTCAGAAAGTAAGGAGGCATAGGATACAGTGAAATTTGGCTGTCTGGGTACAGAATTGGCTGGCCCAAAGAATACTAGGTGGTACTAGATGGAAAGTATTCAGCCTAGAGCTCAGTGACCAGTGGTGTTCTGGGACCAATGCTCTTTATGATTTTGTAAATGACTTGGATGAGGAAGTAGAAGGGTGGGTTTGTAAGTTTGCTGATGACACAAATTTTGGTGGAGTTATGGATAGTGTGGAGGGCTGTTGTAAGTTCCTACTGTTTAGATTAGATTAGATTAGATTACTTACAGTGTGGAAACAGGCCCTTCGGCCCAACAAGTCCACACCGACCCGCCGAAGTGCAACCCACCCATACCCGTACATTTACTCCTTACCTAACACTACGGGAATTTTGCATGGCCAATTCACCTGACCCGCACATCTATGGACTGTGGGAGGAAACCGGAGCACCCGGAGGAAACCCAGGCAGACACGGGGAGAATGTGCAAACTCCACACAGCCAGTTGCCTGAGGCGGGAATTGAACCCGGGTCTCTGGCGCTGTGAGGTAGCAGTGCTAACCACTGTGCCACCATGCTGCCCACTGTACATTGACAGGCTGCAGAGCTGGGCTGATAAGTGACAGATGGAGTTCATTTGGAAAAGTATGAAATGATTAATTTTGGAAGGTCAAATTTGAATGCAGATTACAGGGTTAAAAGCAGAATTCTTGGCAGTGTAGAGGAACAGAGGAATCTTTGGCTCCATGTCCATAAGATCCCTCAAAGTGTCACCCAAGTTGATAGGATTGTTAGTAAGGTGAGTTGGCTTTCATTAGCAGGTGGAATGAGTTTAAGAGCCATGAGATTATGCAGCAGCTTTATGAAGCCCTGGTTAGACCACACTTGTAATGTTGTGCTCACTTCAGGTCACCTCATTACAAGAAGGATGTGGAAGCTTTAGAGAGGGTGCAGATGAGATTTACCAGGATGCTGCGTGGACTGGAGGGCATGTCTTATGATGTAAAGTTGAGAGAGCTAGGGCTTTTCTCATTGCAGTGAAGAAGGATGAGAGGTGACTTGATGGAGGTATACAAGATGATGAAAAGCATTGATAGAGTGGATAACCATAGACTTTCTCCCAGGGTGGAAATTTCTGTCGTGTGGGAACAAATTTTAAGGTGATTGGAGAAAGGTTAAGGGAAGATGTCAGAGGTCAGTTCTTTACACAGAGAGTGGTAAGTGCATAGAATGCACTGCCAGCAGTGGTAGTAGAGACATTTAAGGGACTCTTAGATCAGCACATAGATGATAGTAATATAACGGTTATGTTGGTTAGTTTGATCTTAGAGTAGGATGAAAGATTGGCACATCATCAAGGGCCGAAGGATCTGAAATGTGCTGTGCTGTTCTATATTGTATATTCTGTGTTTTACACTCCTCTGGATTGGAACCCAGGCCCAATGGCCCAGAGGTAAAGGCACTACCACTGTCCCTCAAAACATTGCTAATTGAATTGTGATTTCCTAAATAGCCTATCACCACTTATCACCACCTCCTGACCAATGGATTCCAGCACTCGCTCAAATTGTTTCCTAAATCTGCGTGCCTCTTTTCTTGAAATGCATTTCATGTCTGCAGTTTTCCAGTCCACTAGTACCTTTTCAGAATCAACAGAATTTCGGGTTATAATAAATACATCCACTGTCTCTACAGACACTTGCCTTAAGGACCGATAATGTTGGCCATCTTGAGTGGCCTGTCAGTCCATAGTCCCATTCTTACCTTTTCTGAAATGGTCATGAATTGTCTTTTTTTCCTAATTTTAGAGATTTTTCTGTGTCTTTTACTGCGAAAGCAGATACTAAATAGTTGTAATTCTCTGCCATGTCCTTGTTGCAGTCTCATCATTTAAGGGCCAAAGCCTACTTTATCTGCTCTCATCCTTGTTATATACATTGTCAGAAGAATGCCTCTTAATACAATATTATTATCACTGCAGTTTGTACTACAGTGAAGGTGGTTTGTCTGTGAAGGTATTGAGCTACTGTGGAAGATGAGTGTGTACGGGTTGAGAGGGGAATTGGTTGGGCAGTGAATGGTATTGGCAGTAGTAGGCAAGGAATTGGATGGGTTGGACACTGGGTTGCATAGTGGGCAGTAGAAGGATCTTTCAGATTCTGCTATAAGTCAGGATCTGTCAGTACAAGCTTTTTTTAGCTCACTTCACTCCCTCTTTATTTACTTCGAATTTACCCATTGTCCGCTCAGCAAATATAAAACTGGTTCCTCAGGAAAGTGGAATCTTACTTGAGAACGGAGCCTGATATATCGAAATAAATGTAAGAATGTCTGTTAGGCCTGCCGTCCACACTCAGACTATATGGCTGATCTGCAGATAGATTTCATAAAAGTAAAACATATTTAAACTTAAGTTAAACTTACCCCACGTCTTGAAATTGCTTCACGTAACAAAGTGACAACATCTAATCCTTGTACTCCTTTAACAAAGAATCCTTTACTCCATGAGATAAGAATACCCTGCATAGGAAAATGATCAGATGTAAGAAATAGAACATTTTCATCACTCCTTTTGTGTGCTTTAATGAGCAGCATCTACTCTCCTTATCCTTTGTTTGCTTTCCTTTCCTCAAAGGATAGTCAGGTCATCTGTCAATCTCATTCAGCTGTCTGGAACTCCCAGCTAACAGACACTTCTGAAGCCTGGCTGCCTCTGGGTGAGCTCTTCAACAACAGCTTGCCAGCACTGCCCAGTATTCAGTGTTTTCTTGAAATTGCCCATGAGGGACATATTCATCCATCTCTGTGCCAGCAATGAAAATTCCCAACTTAAAAAAGACTTAGAAAGAATCATCGAAAGCTTACAGTGTGGAAAGAGACATTTGACCTATCTAATCCACATTGACCCCTCTAAAGAGCATTCCACCCACACCCACACCACTCCTCCTTATTCCTATAACTCCACATTTGCCATGACTAATCCACCTAGCCTGCACATCCCTGGATTCTATGGACAATTTAGCATGGCCAATTCACCTAACCCGCAAACCTTTGGACTGTAGGAGAAACTGGAGCACCTGGAGGGAACACATGCAGACCCTCAGACAATGTGTAAACTCCACACAGACAGACTGTCAGCCTAGGCTGGAATCAAACCCTGGTCCCTGGCACAGTGTAATCTCGGAGTCACCACGCAGAACTAGGTTCTTTAAGTGCGATTTTTTGCTTAAAGTATAAAATATCTTCCCAGGCCTGGCCAATATAACTTTCAATCTCTATTTCCTATTTGATCTGACACAGATATTAAATAACATTGAGGGTTAATCACGGGTGGTAAGGTCAACTTAAGAATTTGCAGGTGCTGGTGCGCCTATGTATCTGCAGTGAGTGGGCAAACATTTGGCAGATGGAGTATAGTATGGGAGAGCAAGTATTTCTTCACTTGGTAGGTAGAACAGAAAAGTAGCATAGTGCAAATGATTTAAATAGAGAAATTTAAATAGAGATCTGGGTGTCCTGATGCATGAATCCAAAAATATTAGCATGCAGTCTCAGCAAGTGTTTAGGAAAGCAATCTTTGTGGAAAAGGAAAATGGAGTATAGAATAAGTCTTGTTGTAACGTATATTGGCGAGATTGTATTGGAGTATTGCGTACAGTTTTAGTTTCATACATAAAGTGGGACGGGGTTACATTGAAAGCAGTTCAAACATTTTTGAGGGATAAGGAAAGCTTAAGCAGGTTGGACCAATATTCGTTGATATTTAGAAGAATGTGATGTGGCCTTGATGAAACAGGTAAGATTCTGAATGGAATCGACAGGATGGATGTGGAGAGGATGTTTCCTCTGGTGGGGGCACAGTTTAACAATGAGGGCTGTCGCATTTAAGGTTGAGATGAGAATTTGTTTTTGATTAGTGTCTTGTCAGTCTTTGGAATTCTCTTTCCCAGACCGTCTTAGAGACTGGCTCATTTAATATAATGAAGGCTGATTGAGGGAGAGATAGTTGGTTAATAAAGGAGCTAAGGGTCATAGTGGACAAAGCATTTGAACATGGACTGCTTCAGTATGTGAGGAGTTGTGAATGGTATGGAACATTGTGCAATCATCAGCAAACATCCCACTTCTGACCTTATGATGGAGGGCAGGTCATTGATGAAGCAGCTGTAGATGGTTGGGCCTAGGACACTACCCTGAGGAACTGCTGCAGAGGTGTTGTGGAGCTGAGATGACTGATCTCCAACAACCATAACCATCTTACTACGTATTAAGTGTGACTCCAACCAGTGGAGAGTTTCCTCCAATAGGCATTTATTTCAGTTTTGCGAGGGCTCCTTGATGTCATTCTTACCTCACCTCTAGAACTCAAGCCTTTGATCCATGTTTAGAATTTAAGAACCAGAAGCAGGAGCAGACCATTCAGCCCCTTGAACCTGCTCTGCCATTTAAAATGATCATGGCTGATCTTATCTTGGCCTCAACACAATTTTCCTCTCTGGTCTCCATAACCTAAGTTTAAATCAAATTTTAATGATGTGAATGGTTTTCTCAGAAACTAAACTGAGAGTTGGTGAATAGGGCTGTTGCTGAGTAAGTGCTGCAATACTTGCTGCCAACTAAATATGTCATTACTTGACTTATAATGGAAAGAGATGGATGGGACTGTATTTGACTGAATTGGATTTGTTCTGCTTTATGAGGATGGAACATGTGCCTGGATAACCTTCCTCAGTGAAGGGTAGCTGCTGACCCTGGCTATCACTGACTGGATCTTGTCATTAATGCAGTCAAACACCGAAACACTGTCTCTCTGCTGACTGGAAAGTTCCCACGCGAAATGAGTTTGAACAACTCATATTAATAATAAATCCTGCAGCAGAATTGAGACTGAGCTATAATGGCTTACAGATATTACTTAGCTAGTCCTCAGGAGGGTTAGTATCAAAAGACAAAAAGACAAAAGACCAACATAACCAAGAACAAATTTCATGGTGTTAAAACAAAATTACCTCAAGTGGATAAAGAAACTGACATAAATTCACCTAACTACGGGTTAGCTGGAGTGTCTGGCTGCAAATTGTGCCTCAGCAGCTCAAGGCCAAATGCTATGGTGATGGCAAGGCAGGGTCTTGAAGGTGCTTGGACCCCAGGATGGATTGAAGAGGCTTTGTGTAGCACAAGCAGGGCCTTCACCAGTTGTGCACATCACAGTAGGTTTGCTCTAAGCAGAATGTCTAAGTGAGTATGGGTAAAATACATTGCAATTCAACAAAGGAAGTATTTATTGACTTTAGGGGCAATTACTAAAAGCAAGTTATGAATGGAACTTTCTGTCATAGCATTAACATATTTTGGACAAAGCAGTTGGTTGCCTCCATGTTAATTGTGGACAGTGTAAGGGACAGTGAAGGTTTTGGATCTGTCAAATTGAGGCATCTGATAAACCTAGGAACTAGACTCAATGGCTTGCGATTAGGAGTGGGACTAGTCTGGTTTCCCCATGCTTTTGTGACATCAGTGTAGCAAGGAGCTGTACTGATCACCGTTACTCACATCCCATGGTGCTGTGGAGTGACCAAAAAAACTGAATCCCCTCCTCACTGTTCACTCTCACCTCATCCAGTTTGCTCTGTCTGCAAGGGAAGGAAAATGTGAAGCCAAGTGGAAGCTTTTTATCTTTTAGTTTCTGTTTCTCAATGAAATCTCCCAGGCAATCAGCGATGTAATCAAAAAACTGGGGAAACAAATGGTAAAATTGAGTGGTGTGAATTTCTCAGTCTGGATCTGCTGTAGTTATAAGCATTGAATGAATGTAATTACCCGTTGACAGTTTTCATGTTTCATATCTTCAGTCATGGGATAGATCTCGCTGGATATGTGGACAACTTGCCGTCCATCTTCTGACACCTTCACCCTTAACACACGGAAAATGGAACCTCCGAGATCCAAAGCTAAAAACTCTCCTCTTTCTGAAAGAAGATGTATAGTCTGGTATTTAGCAAAGAATTAAGAAGGATAGACTGAACATAATTTATATTAGTAAAGAAAAATTATTGAAGAAGTTAATAGGACTGAAAATCAAAAAGTCCCCTGGACCTAATATCTTACATCCTGAAGTCTAACAGGACTGGTGTGCAGCCATATTGGTTGCATTGATAATCCATAAATTCCAAATTTATTGGCCTGATTCCACCACCAAATATATCTGTCCTGCCTCTCCACGTTCAACCTTCTCCAAAGAGAACAGCCTAATGCATTCAATTTACTGTAGTTCCTCAGTCCTGAAACTATTGTTTTGGCACCCTCTCTAATGTCTTCACACATCTTTCCTAAAGTGTCCCCAAAATTTAGCTGAGGTGGATGTAGTGTTTTATGAAGGTTCACTATAACCTCCCAAGATTTATACTGTATATATCTGTTTAAAAATCAAAGGATCTCAGATGCTTTATTGACCTACCGTACCACAACAAATCATTAGAACACATTTTATTTGTGTATATCCTTGTGCTTCTACAACAATTTTGGAATTGTACCTTTTGTTTTAAATTACTTTACCACATTCTTTTAACCAAAGTAATTTACCTCACATTTCTATACATGAAATTTATCCATTCCAGTGACTCTGTGTCCTTTTGAAGTTCAATATTATCCTCACAGTTCACAAGACTTCAACATGACAAGTTAGTCCCAAATTTGGAAATTGTGGCCCATGTACCAATGCCTGGTTGATTACTATTTATACATTTCTATTTTTCTATATTCTTGATTGTGGCCAGAAATGGGAAAAAGAACTTTTTTTAAACCAAGAATTATGGAAAAGTTCTGTTGCCCTTTTTAAAAGCAAGCTACCAGCACTTATCATATGTCTTCTGCTTGCAAACAATGACATGTTTGACTCCAGGTCACTGAACAGTTTTGTGGTATGAACAGCATGGTCAGAACTCTTCCATCCTCTGAAAACAGAGGCTGTGTTCTTCTGTCCCAAAACAAACCCAAAGCCTCAAGAAAGCCAGTTTATTTTCCCTCGCAAGTTGTTGTAAATTGTTACTGTTAATCAATAGTCAGAGACTTTTTAAATTGTGAACTGCTTGCTCTGTGCCTCCTCACTTCTGAAATGGAGGTGAGCGGGAGTGAACCAGAGAGCAGCCTGGGATGGTAAGTGATATAAAACTTACCTTAAGGAATCTGACTCGTGTTTCAATTGGGGGGGGGGCTGAAAAATGATGCCACAGGAAGGCTGTAATTTGATTGGCTAATAGGGAGTCTACCAAATTTGAATATGTTAAGTTGAATCTTTGTTAAATTATTGCTTACAACTTGTGTTAACATTGAGACAATAAGCAGAGATATATAAATATGAAAAAAAATTCAAAACCAATTAAATAAAATAAGGTTGGAGGGTAGGGCAATGTGTTGCTCCTGCATGATGTGGGAGCTGATGGACCCCATTGTGGTTCCCAGTGTCTGTAGTAAATGTTTGTTGCTCGAGAATCTCTGGCTCAGAGTCGATGAACTGGAGCTTAAGCTTCAAACATTGTGAGACATCAGGGAAGGGGAGATTTACCTGGATGTTGTATTTCAGGAGACAGTCTCACCCCTTAAACTAAATAACTTGAATTTGACCAGTGATCAGGAACAGGAGGGTGTGGCTGTGAGTGAGGCAGGTAGAGAGATCCATGAGGTGGAGCTGCAGGACCCTCAGCCCCTGTCATTATCCAACAGGTTCACGGGTTTTGCTCACTACGTGGATGGGAGTGGGGACTGCAGGGAGGATGAGCTGACTCACTGCAGCACTGTGATGCAGGCAGCTATATAAGTGGGGGAGAGAAGTGTCATTGTAATTGGGGATAGTATAGTTAGGGGCATAGACACTCTTCACTGTGGCCAAGATCAAGAGTCTGGAAGGTTGCATTGCTTACCTGGTGCTCGGGTTCGGGATATCTCATTTGGCCTGTGGAGGAACTGGAGTGGAAATGGAAAGATTCAGTGGTTATGGTCCATGTAATAGATAAAACTAGGGCAGAGGTTCTGCTAAAGGAGTAATAATAGCTAGGAGCTAAATTTAAAAAGCGGAACCTAAAATATAATAATCTTTGGATTACTACCTAAGCCACATATTAATTTGCACAGGATGTGGGCTAAAAGGCTCTGAGCCAAATGCTGGAAAATGGGATTAGAATAGTTAGGTGGTTGCATTTGCCAGCACGGACACAATGGGCCGAAGGACCTTTTTCTGTATTTTTGATCTCTATGACTCTGTAAACATTCTCTATCCATGTCAGTACATTACATGCCCCATTCCCAATAGCTAAAATCTATTAGTTCGTAACAAATAGCAATTCTTGTGAAGTACAGAAACCTGGTCCATGTTTGCTGTCAACCTGAAGAGAAAGTGAGGACTGCAGATCGGTTGAAAGGTGTGGTGCTGGAAAAGCACAGTCGGTTGGGCAGTATCTGAGGAGCAGGAGAGTCGACGTTTTGAGCATAAGCTTTTCCTCCTCATTCCTGACGGAGAACTTATGCTCAAAACATCAACTCTCCTGCTCCTTGATGCTGCCTGACTGGTTGTGCTTTTCTAGCACCACACTTAGTTTCTGTCAACCTGAGTCTAAAAAGGAAGACACATCGGGGATTTTGCATATTTTAATAAAATCTTTACCTTTTGTACTGATTCTAAGAAGGGCAGGACTTGTTTTCCAGTTCATGAAGCCAGTGAAGTGTGACCAAATGTGTTCAAAGATCTGAAGCCCTTATACCAGTTGTGATCTGGGGATCACCAGTAGAAATCACCACTCTAGTCTGAAAAACATTTGATGACTACTCTGTTTCCAGCACTCAGCCAGTTTTATATCCATACTACTGGTCCCTTTGATTCACCAACTCGAATTTTGCTGATAAGTTTGGTACACGACACTTTATCAAATGCCTTTTGGAAATCCATGGACACCACATCAACTGCACTGCCTTCATCAACCATCTCTGGAACCTCACTAAAAGCTGAAGCAATTTTACCTCACTAAAATTGAAGTATACAATTTTACCTCTACAACTGTATACTGGCTTTCCTTTGTTAATATATACTTAAACAAGTGACTTAATTTTGTCTCAAATTATCATTTTTCATATCTTCCCTGTCACAAAGGAACACATTGGCCTGTAGCTACTGAGCTGAATTCATTTATGAGCAAGGATGGTGGGCCAAAGGGCCTGATCCTGTGCTGTACTGTTTTAGTTACATCACTCTAGTCCTCTGGGACCACGCTTGAATAGAAGCAGGATTGAGAGAATATTACCAGAGCTTCTGTAATTTCTATCTTTATTTCCCTCAATGTCCTTGGCTGCAACTTATCTGATCCTAGTGATTTATCAACATTACATACAAACAGCCTTTCTAATAGTTCACACTTATCGATTTTTAGTTCCCCCAGTTCTCAAGACCATAAAACCATTAAACATAAGACATAGGAGATTTAGGAAATTTAGCCCATTACATCTGCTCCACCATCCAACAGCTGATCTGATAGTCCTCAAATCCATTTTCTTGCTTTATTCCCATAACCCTCCATTTCCTTAGTGATTAAAAGCTGTCCATCTTAATTTTGAATACACTTAATGACCCAGATTTGACAGTTCTCTGCGGTATAGAGTTTCACAGATTCACTATCCCCGGGGGAAGAAATTCCTCCTCATCTCTGTCTTTAATGAGCAAATTCGTACTCTGAGACTATGCCCTCTGGTTCCAGACCCTTCCACAAAGGAAAATATCCTCTGAGCATCCAACCATCAAGCTGCCTAAGAATCTTACATATTGTAGTGCGTATGAGACAAACATGCTCAACCTTTCTTCATAAGAAAATCCTCCCAGATCCAGAATCAAACTAGTGAGCCATCTTTGCACTGCCTTCAATGTCAGAATATCTTTCCATTGAAAGGGGGATGAAAACCGTTCACAATATTCTTGTGTGGATCAACAGTTTGTTAACAAGACATATACTCCATTTTATATTTCACATGAAATGAAGATAAACATTCCCTATTACCTGTTGAACTTGTATGCTAGTTAGCTTCATACACAAATCACAAGTCCCTCTGTTCTGTCACTTTCTGCAGTCTCTTTCCATTTAAATAACATACACCTCCCCTATTTTGTCTGCCAAGGTTAGTAATCATACACGTTTTCACATTATATTCTAATTGCCATCTTTTCCCATTCATGCAGTCTGTCCATATCCCTCAGCAGAACTTTTGTGTCATTTTTGCCACTCAGCCTTCCCACCTATTTTTGTGTCAATCTCAAAGTTGCCGATAGTGCATTCATTTCCCTCTGTGACGATGTTGTCACTTTAAAAGAGTCATTTAGTCCTTGGTTTTCTCGAAGAGAGGTTATAAAGGCAGAGGTTCCGAAGAGTTCAGGGAGTTTAACAGTTTAACATTGGAATGGGAGTGGCCAGTTCTCCAGTTCAGGCTTCCCAGCTTTTTTTTAGCTGCAGCATCACAAGATGTGTGAGTCCAGATGAGTTACAAGTTTCTAAAAAGGATTCCTCTAACTTTCTCTGAAATCTCTCTCTGGATGTTGTTTCCTCCTGTCTGTAAGAATCTGTGTTTGAAACTGCCTTTTTGCCAAGGAGTGTGTTTATGGGATGTTACTGTATTGGATGTTAATTGAGGTTTCCAATAGTTAAGTTATTCTAAATTCTGCTTTCTGATGTTCATGTTTCAACTGTAGTTTTTAAATAAACTCTGTTTTGCTTAAAGCCAGTGAGACAGGCTAAGAGGAAAAAGGAATCATACATAAGGCCTAGGCGACTGAAAACAGATGAAGCTCTCGGGCGGCACGGTGGCACAGTGGTTAGCACTGCTGCCTCACAGCGCCCGGAGACCCGGGTTCAATTCCCGACTCAGGCGACTGACTGTGTGGAGTTTGCACGTTCTCCCTGTGTCTGCGTGGGTTTCCTCCGGGTGCTCCGGTTTCCTCCCACAGTCCAAAGATGTGCGGGTCAGGTGAATTGGCCATTCTAAATTGCCCATAGGGGTAAGGGATAACGTAGGGGTATGGGTGGGTTGCGCTTCGGCGGGTCGGTGTGGACTTGTTGGGCCGAAGGGCCTGTTTCCACACTGTAAGTAATCTAATCTAATATCAGGAAAGTAGGACCAATCTGAAATAAGGAATTAAGAGGGCTTAAAGGGGTCATTAAATATCCTTAGCAAACAGAACAAAGGAAAATCCCAAAGCCTTTTATTTATATATAAGGAACAAGAGGGTAACGAGAGAAAGGGTTGGCCCACTCAAGGACAAAGGAGTCAGAGAAAATGGGTGAGATTCTTAACGAGTACTTTGCATCGGTATTCACCGAGGAGAGGGACATTACCGATGTTGAGGTTAGGGATAGATATTTGATTACTCTAGGTCAAGTTGAAATAAGAGGGGAGGAAGTGTTGGGTATTCTAAAATGCATTAAGGTGGACAAGTCACCAGGTCCAGATGGGATTAATCCTAGGTTTCTGAGGGAAGCGAGAGAGGAAATCACTGGGGTCTTAATAGATATCCTTGCAGCATTCTTGAACACGAGTGAGGTCTCAGAGGACTGGAGAATTGCTGATGTTGTCCCTTTGTTTAAGAAGAGTAGCAAGAATGACCCAGTTAACTATAGACTGATGAGCCTGACATCAGTGGTAGGGAAACCGCTGGAGAAGATACTGAGGGATAGCATCTATTCCTATTTGGAAGAAAATTGACTTATCAGTGATCAGAAACATGGTTTTGTGCAGGGAAGGTCATCTCTTACCAACTTAATAGAATTTTTTGAGGAAGTGACAAAGTTGATTGATGAGGGAAGGGCTGTAGATGGACTTCAGTAAGGCGTTTAATAGGGTTCCCCATGGTAGGCTGATGGAGAAATGAGTGTACTAGCTAGATGGACAGAGAACTGGTTGGGCAATAGGAGACAGAGAGTAATAGTGATAGTGAGAGTAATAGTGAAAGTAAGTTTCCCAAAATGGAGAACTGTGACCAATGGTCTTCCACAGGGATCTGTGCTGGGACCATTGTTATTTGTCATGTACATAAAAGATCTGGAGGTAGGTATAGGTGGTCCGATTAGCAAGTTTTCAGATGACACTAAGATTGGTGGAGTCGCAGACAGTGAGGGGGACTGTCAGAGAATGCAGATGGATTGGAGAGTTGAGTGGAGAAATGGCAAATGGAGTTCAATCCAGGCAAATGCAAGGTGATGCATTTTGGAAGATCCAATTCAAGAGCGAACTATACGGTAAATGGAAAAGTCCTGAGGAAAATTGATGTAACAGAGAGGTCTGGGTGTTCAGGTCCATTGCGCCCTGAAGGTGGCAATACAGGTCAATAGAGTGGTCTAGAAGGCATGCAGCATGCTTTACTTCATTGGACAGTGTATTGAGTACAAGAGTTGGCAGGTCATGTTACAGTTGTATAAGACTTTGGTTCAGCCAGATTTGGAATACTACGTACAGTTCAAGTCACCACGTTACTAGAAGAATGTGGATGCTTTGGAGAGGGTGCAGAGGAGATTGACCAGGATGTTGCCTGGTATGGACGCTGCTAGCTATGAAGAGAGGTTGAATAGATTAGGATTATTTTTCTTAGAAAGATGGGAGTTGAGGGGGGACCTGATTGATGTGTACAAAATCATGAGAGGTATAGCAAGAAGCTTTTTCCTCAGAGTGGGGGATTCAGTTACTAAGGTTCACAAGTTCAAGGTGAGAAGGGAAAAGTTTAAGGGAGATGTGCATGAAAGGTTCTTTACATAGAAGATGGTGGGTATCTGGAACACATTGCCAGCAGAGGTGGTAGAGGCAAGCATGATAGCATCACTTAAGCAGTACATGAATGGGCAGGGAGCAGAGGAATACAGCCTGTGGAAAATAGGTGACAGGTTTAGATAGAGGATCTGAATCGGCGCAGGCTTGGAGGGCTGAAGGGCCTATTCCTGATCTGTAATTTTCTTTGTTCTTTGTTTAACCAGTTGCATCACACCTGGAACACTCACAACACATCTGCCTTAAAGTAAGAAAAAAATTAGGGTCTAGGCTACCTTCTTGAAATATTTTGAAGATGTGATGCTGGAAAAACACAGCAGGTCAGGCAGCATCCGAGGGGCAGGAGAATCGACGTTTCAGGCATAAGCCCTTCTTCAAGAACGAGGAAAGTTATGCGTGGAGTCAGAGAAAATAGATGAGATTCCTGAAGAAGGGCTTATGCCCGAAACGTCGATTCTCCTGCCCCTCAGATGCTGCCTTAAGACATAGGAGCAGAAATTAGGCCACTCAGCCCATTAAGCCCACTCCACCACCCTAGCATGGCTGATAAGTTTCCTAACTCCATTTTCCTACTTTCTCCCCTTGACACTCATGAATCTATCTGCCCCCGTTTTAAATATATCCAATGACCTGGCCTCTGCAGCCTTCTGTGACAATGAATTCCATAGATTCACCACTGTCTAGGTGAAGAAGTTTCTCCTTATCTCTGTTCTAAAAGGTTTTCCCCCTTTACTCTAATGCTGTGCCCTTGGGTCCTCATCTCTCCTACCAATGGGAACATCTTCCCAACATCTATTCTGTCTAGGTCATTCAGTATTTTGGATATTTCAATTAGATCATCTCTCATCCTTCTAAACTCCATCGAGTATAAACCCAGAGTCCTCAACCTTTCCTCATACCTTTGGTTTTTCATTCCTGTGGCCATTCTCGTGAACCTCCTCTGAACACACGCCAGGACCAGTATATCCTTCCTGAGATGTGGGGCCCAAAACTGCGCATAATGGTGCAAGAGAATATCCAGGGAAAGTGGACAGCCAATTGAGGACCAAAGCAGCAATCCATATGTGGAGCTGGAATACATAGCTGAGATTTCAAAAGTGGATTTTGCATCTGTATTTACTGTAGAGAAGGATGGTGCATTAGCGGAGAAAATGAGGACTGCAGATGCTGGAGATCAGAGCTGAAAATGTGTTGCTGGAAAAGCACAGCAGGTCAGGCAGCATCCAAGGAGCAGGAAAATCGGCGTTTCGGGCATAAGCCCTTCTTCAGAAATGATATATTAGCATTGAGAGAGAGGGGGTATTAGCTGTTTCAGCTGACTTGAAAGTGGATAAATCCTTAGACCCTGATGACACTTATCTCAGGCTGTTGTGGGCAGGAAGGGAGGAGATTGCAGGGACCCTGACATTAACTTTCAAATTCCCTAGCCTAAGAGAGGTGCCTGAGTACTGGAGAAAAGCTGAGTGGTACCACTATTTAGAATTGGTTAAGAATAAAACAGGAAACCCCAGGCCAGTGAGACTAACATCAGCGGTGGGGAATTATTGGAACAGAATTCTGACCAAATTGATCTCCATTTGAAAAGGTAAGGATTGATCAAGGACAGTCAGAATGGTTTTGTAAGGGATGAGATCATGATTAATAAGTTTGGTTGCTTTTCTTTGAGGAATAGATGAGGTGTATAGATAAAGAGTAGTGGCAGTTGATGTAGTCTGCATGAATGATGTCTCTGTTTCTGCTCAGACTCATGAGCAACCACGAGCAGTTTGAACTGGCCTCAAGAGCCAATGTAAATCGAGGCAAGAGTAAGGCTATGTTCATTGGGTACTGGGGCTGACTGATTCTATATCCCCTTCACCAACACGACAGATTACCTGAAGGTGCTGGGAAATGGATTTGAAGGGGTTGGAGTATGTGCAAAACTTGGGAGGGGTGTATTGCCAAAGTAACTGGGCTGATGGGAGAACTACTCCCTTCTCAATGTGGGTAAAAACCTGGTCATCTGGTGTGAGTCACTCTCTGTTGTTGTACATGGCACAGGTCTGGTTCATTCCCAGAACAAGCACCTTTGCAGTCACCTGAGCCATTGTCCACTTCATCTGTAGGTCTAAGATGGGACACCATGTACAAAACGCTGGATAAGAGGTGGTGGTGGTGGTGGGGTGGGGTGGGAGGGGAATGTACCCAATGTGGCCCTCATCCTGATGCAAGCACCTTTTTGTGTGTAAGCTATGTGTAAACTCTCAGTACACAAACACTAAGTGTCACTGTGCACTGAGTTTCTACCTGTCCCTGGTATTGCGAAGGATGGGTCTGGACTTGTTGCTGTGGAACGCTTCTAGTAGTTGGACCATTCTGTATCACCTGTCCTTCATGGAGAAATTTGAAAAGAAAAAAACATCTTTGATCACAAGTCCATGAGGAAATGGTCAGCTCAGAGGAGGAGGGTTTGTCTGCAGAGTCAGTATGGGTGGAAGTTAGAATCAGGAAAAGAGCAATCACTTTACTGGGAATTTTCTACAGACTCCCCAGTTGCAACAGAGACATAGAGGAGCAGAATGGGAGGAAGATTTTGGAAATGTGCGGAAGGAACAGAATTGTTATCATGAGTGACTTCAACTTCCCTAATATTGTTTGGAACTTCCTTAGTGCAAATAGTCTGGATGGAGCAGGTTTTGTCACGTGTGTCCAGGAAGGATACCTGACTCAGTATGTAGATAGGCTGACGAGAAGGGAGGCAACATTTGACTTGGCGCTTGGCAACAAATCAGGTCAAGTGTTGATCTCCTGGTGGGAAAGCATTTCAGTGATAGTGATCACAACTCCCTAACCTTTAAAGTATTTAATTAGGGGAGGGGGAATTACAATGCCTAAATTGGGAACAGATGTTTTCAGGGAAATGTATAACAGAAATGTGGAGGTTGTTTCGGAAGCACTTGCTGCGAGTGCTGGATAGGATTGTTCCACTGAGGCAAGGGAGGGATGTTAGGGTGAAAGAACCTTGGGTGACAAGAGATGTGGAACACCTAGTGAAGAGGAAGAAGGAAGCTTATTTAAGGTTGCGGAGACAAGGATCAGACAGGGCTCTAGTAAGTTACAAGGTAGCCAGGAAGGAACTGAAGAATGGACTTGGGAGAGCTAGAAGGGGACTTGAAAAAGCTTTAGTGGGCAGGATTAAGGAAACCCCCAAGGCGTTCTACACTTACATGAGGAACAAGAGGATGGCCAGAGTGAGGGCAGGACTAATCAGGGATGGTGGAGGGAACTTGAGCCCGGAGTCAGAATAGTTAGAGGACACTCTTAATGAATACTTTGCTTCAGTACTTACTAGTGAGAAGGACCTTGTCGTTTGTGAGGAATATGTGAAACAGGCTGATATGCTCAAACAGGTTGATGTTAAGAAGGACGATGTGCTTGAAATTTTTAAAAACAAGAGGATAGATAAGTCCCCTAGGCCAGTCGGGGTATACTCAAGGTTAATACAGGAAGCAAGGGAAGAGATTATTGTGTAGAAAGTGAGGTCTGCAGATGCTGGAGATCAGAGCTGAAAATGTGTTGCTGGTTAAAGCGCAGCAAGTCAGGCAGCATCCAAGGAACAGGAAATTCGACGTTTCGGGCATAAGCCCTATTGTGCCTTTAAGAGATAGAATTTGTGATTACTTGGAAAACCATAGTTTGATTAGATATAGTCTTATTAAATTCCTTGAGAATGTGACAAAACACATTGATGAAGATGGAGCAGTGGATGTAGTGTACATGGATTTTAACAAGGCATTTGATAAGGTTCCCCATGGTAGGCTCCTTTAGAAAGTAAGGAAGCATGGAGTACAAGGAGATTTGTCTGGTTACAAAATTGGCTGGCCCATAGAATACAGAGGGTGGTAGTAGATGGAAAGTATTCAGCCTGGAGCTCAGTGACCAGTGATATTCTGCAGGGATCGGTTCTGGGGTCTCTGCTGTTTGTGATTTTTATAAATGACTTGAATTAGGAAGTGGAAGGGTGAATTAGTAAGTTTGCTAATGACACAAAAGTTAGTGAAGTAATGGATCATGTAAAGGGCTGTCTTAGGTTGCAATGGGACATTGACAGGAGGCAGAACAGGGTGAAAAATGGTAGATGGAATTCAACCTGGAAAAGTTTGAAATGATTCATTTTGGAAGATTGAATTTGAAAGCAGATTACAAGATTAAATTAAAATTAAAATTAAATTTTAAAAATTCTTGGCAGTATGGAGAAACAGAGGGATCTTAGGGTCCATGTCAATAGATCTCTCAAAGTTGCCACCCATGTGGGATCAGGTTATTAAGAAGGCATATGGTGTTTTGATTTTCATTACCAGTGGGATTGAGTTTAAGAGCCGTAAGGTTGTGCTGCAGCCCTGTAGAGCCCTGGTTAGACCACACTTGGAATATTGTGTTCAATTCTGGTTGCCTTATTATAGGAAGAATGTGAATGTTTTAGAGAGGGTGCAGAGGAGATTTACCAGGATGCTGCCTGGACTGGAGAGCATGTCTTATGAAGAAAGGTTGAGGGAGCTAGGGCTTTTCTCATTGGAGTGAAGAAGGATGAGAGGCGACTTGATAGAAGTGTACAAAATGATAAGAGGCATTGATACAGCGATGAGTAAGAGATTTTTTTCCTGGGGTGGAAATTGCTATCATGAGCAGGCATAATTTTAAGGTGAGTGGAGGAAAGTTTAGGAGAGATGTCAGAAGTTGGTTCTTTACACAGAGACACAGTTGGGTGCCCTGTGGTCCAACCCTCCATGCCAACCGAATATCCCAACCTAATCTAGTCCCACTTGCCAGAACCCAGCTCATATCCCTATAAACCCTTCCTATTCATATAACCATCCAGATGCCTTTTAAATGTTGCAATTGTACCAGCCTCCACTACTTCCTCTGGCAGATCATTCCCTACACGCACCACCCTATGTGTGAAAATGCTGTCTCTTAGGTCCCTTTTATATTATCTTTCCTCTCTGACCCTAAAAATATGCTCTCTCATTCTGGATTCCCCCGTCCTAGGGAAAAGACCTTGTCTATTTATTCTATCCATACCCTTCATGATTTTATAAACCTCTATAAGATCACTCCTCAACCTCCAACCCTCCAGGGAAAACAGCCCTAGTCTATTCAACTTCTCCCTATAGCTCAAATCCTCCAACCCTGGCAAAATCCTTGTAAATCTTTTCTGAACCCTTTCAAGTTTCACAACATCCTTCCGAGGGAAGGAGACCAGAATTGCACACAATATTCCAAAAGTGGCCTAACCAATTCCTGTACAGCTGCAACACGACTTCCCCAGTGATGAGTGCATGGAATGCACTGCCAGCAGTGGCAGTACAGTCAAATACATTAGGGACGTTCAAGCAACTCTTGGATAGGCACATGGATGATAGTAAAATGAAGGGTATGTAGGTTAGTTTGATTTTAGAATAAGATAACAGATCAGCACAACATTAAGGGCCAAATGTCCTGTACTGTGCTGTACTGTTCTATGTTCTATGTCCTCGTGATCCTGTGGGAAAAGGAGTGTGTGGATCCTGTTGCGTGGTTCCCTGAGCAGACTGTCAAAGTCATGTGGCAGAATGCCTCATCACCTGAGTTTCCTAACAAGCACCAAGACATAACTTGGCTGGTAGTGAGAAGGGCACTGCCCATCAGATCCTTCATGTATGCCTGGACTCTGTTCCACCGCATGTTGCCCTCAATGTGACTTTGGTGGGGGGTGTAGTCTGGGTGGCATGTGAGACTGTCATACATCTCCTTTGCAAAGTAGGTCTACAGAGAATTACCATGGTTTACGTCAAGGTTCATCCCAAGCCGCTCAGCAATGCAGAACTCTGTGCCCTACAATCTATTCCCCAGGACGCACACTGAGACAAATGTCAACTGCACCTGGTCGACCATCAATTTGGTGACAGACTCTCTTTGGTCTGCCCAAAACTTGTTGGTCTTCCACAACAAGGAGTTGGCCCTGACTGAGTATTGCAGACTGGCAACTTCCAAGGTCCAGGGCTATGTGCAGGGAGATGCACTAGAATTAGAATTATTGTCGCAAATATTCACGAGTACAGTGAAAAGTTTACAAGTTGCCACTTACAGTACCATCTTTGTTATAAAGTTACCTTGGTACAGATTCTTGAGTACAAATTCTTAGGAAACATAATTAGAAAAATAAAGAAATTAAAAGTTCAGCATTACAGATGTTCACATCTAATAAATAACAAATTAGAAAATAAAGAAATAAAAAATTCAGAATAACAGTCCTTCCGTGATAGTATAATTTTAAAAAGGATGAAATTTTTAAAAAAGAGATTTTGAGACAAAGTCAGTCTCAGCCCATTTTCACAGCTCTCGGCTTAAGGACCCAACCACTCCCCATTGGAAACCTGGGCCCGACCCACCGTAATGCCAAAAACACATCACATGGAATCATAGACTCACTGAACCCACCAACAGGAGACACAATTTGATGCCAAAGCTGCCATGGGGAACGTCCATCATCTAAGGTGCCAAAGTATAATGAGGGTCCATTCAGTTCTCAGATCCCCATCCTTAGTTGCCTCAAACTGTATGTCAATATTTTTCCTGCATGAGTTAAAAATGTGTCATTTATGTTTCGCTTTCCTCTCTACAAACATTGTGCAAACGGCTTGAAAACACTTTGTATGTACTTATAGCAATTTTTAAAGAAATTTATAGCAACTTTTAAAAAAAAAGAGGGAGAAGAACACCTATACAAGGTATTCGCCAAAAACGGATACCCCGCAATTTCATCAACAGATGCCTAAGGGAAAGACAACAGAATAAGGACATGCCACAACCAAAAGGACTAGCCACACTACCATACATCAAGAACATTTCTGAACTGACAGCCAGACTACTACGACCACTAGGACTCATAACAGCACACAAACCAACAGTCACTCTCAGACAACAACTCACCAGGACGAAGGACCTGTTACCCAGCATGAGCAAAACCAACATAGTGTACAAAATCCCATGCAAGGACTGCACAAACACTACATAGGACAAACAGGAAGACAGCTAACGATTCGTATCCATGAACACCAACTAGCCATGAAACGACACGACCAGCTATCCTTAGTAGCCACACACGCAGATGACAAGCAACATGAGTTTGACTGGGACAACACTACTATTATAGGACAAGCCAAACAGAGAACAGCCAGGGAATTCCTAGAGGCATGGCACTCATCCACAGATTCTATCAACAAACATATCGACCTGGACCCAATATACCGGCCACTGCAGCGGACAGCTGGAACTGACAACCGGAAGCGGCAGAGACAAACCACTATAAATGCCAGAGGAAACATCACAGAAGCGCTTCACAGGAGGCTCCCAAGCACTGAGGATGTCACCTAGATAGGGGACGAAACATCTGCAACACAAATTCGCAGCTCAGCGAACAGAACCACAACAACGAGCACCCGAGCTACAAATCTTCTCACAAACTTTAAAGATTAAAGTATATTTTTACAACAAAAAATATGTCTACATGGAATTCAATAAGGCTTTTGACAAAGTATCATTTGGCAGACTGGTTCAGAAGCTACGTGCTTATGGGAGTGAGGGCATTTTATGGTATATTTTCCCAAGTCATATTAGGGGAAAGGGTCAGTTCACACAAGGACAAAGAAAGGAATTTATGCGTGGAGCCAGAGAAAGTGGATGAGATCCTTAAAGGGTACTTAACATCAGTATTCACCAAGGAGAATGTCATGGATGACAGTAAAGATTAGGAAGGGTTATGTTGATATTCTGAGGCACATCAATATTAATGTGGCTAAGTCCCCAGGTCCTATGGGGATCGATCCTAGGATACTGAAGAATGAAATGGAGAAGATTACTGGGGCCTCAACAGAGATATTTGTATCCTCATTAGTGACAGGCGAGGTCCAGGAAGACTAGACCATAGCCAATGCTGTTTCAGAAAGGCAACAAAGATAATCTGAGAAATTCTAGGCCGGTGAGTCTTACATCAGTGGTAGGGAAATTATTGGAGAAGATTCTGAGGAACAGGATTTGCTGTTATTTGGAAAAGAATAGACTTACTTTGGCTAGTCAGCTTGGCTTTAGGCGGAAGAAACCTTGACTCAGAAATTTGATAAAGATCTTTGAGGAACGATGAGCTTGATTAATGGGCAAAGGACACTGGGTGTTGTCTACACAGATCTTACTAAAACATTTAACAAGGTCCTCATGGTAGGTTGATCCAGAAGATTAAATTACATGGAATCCAGGTTGATTTGGATTCAAAGCTAAAAATGTGTTGCTAGAAAAACGCAGCAGGTCAGGCAGCATCCAAGGAGCAGGAGATTCGACAGTTCGGGCATAAGCCCTTCTTCAGGAAACTGATTTGGATTCAAAACTGGCTTGACCATAGAAGACAGAGGGTAGTTGTGCAGGGGTATTTTTCCAACTGTAGGTCTACGACCCAGTGGTGTTCCGCAAGGATCAGTGCTGGGTCCTCCGTTGTTTGTATTTTATGTAAATGAATTGGATGAAAATGTACGTGATTTAATTAATATGTTTACGGGCAACATGAAAATTAGAGAAATTGTGGAGTGAGGATGATTACCAAAGGATACAGCAGGATATAGATCAGTTGGTAAGTGGGCAGAAAGGAATTTAACCTGGATAAGTGTGAGGTAATGTATTTTGGGAAGTCAAATGCAATAGTAAAGTAAATGGCAGGACTCTTAGGAGCATTGATATACAGAGGGATCTTGGGATGCAAGTCCATAGCTCCCTGGAAATGGCAAAACAAGGTGAATAATGTGATAAAGAAGGCAGATGGCATGCTTGCTTTCATTGGTTGGGGCACTATGTATAGAAGTTGGCAAGTCACATTACATCTGTCTAAGACATTAGTTGGGCCACATATTGTGTGTGATTCTGCTCACCATATTATAGGAAGGAAGTGGAGGCCTTGGAGAGATTGCAAAACAGGTTTACCAGGATGTTGCCTGAATTGGAGTGTATTAGCTATAAGGACGGGTTGGACAAACTTGGATTGTTTTCATTAGAGCATCAGAGGCTGAGAGACATCGTGATAGAAGTATATAAAAATCGTGAGAGGTGTGGATAGGGTGGACAGTCAGAGTATTTTTCCCAGAGTGGAAATGTCAAATACTAGGGGCATAGGTTTAAGGCGGAGAGGAGGGATCGAAGTTTAAAGAAGATGTGAGAGGCAAGTTTGTTTTACACAGAATGTAATAGATGCCTGAAACATGCTGCTGGGGAGATGGTAGAAGCAGATATGACAGCAATGTTGATTTGGACAGACACATGAACAGGCAGAGTAAGTCAACTATGAAGTGGGACTGGGGTTTGAACAGAGAAGTCTGAGGGGAACCTGTATGAAATGTATAAAATTATGAATATAGGCCAGAAAAAGATTAATATTTCTCTACTGTGGACAGATTAGATTTCTTCAGATCAAAGTTCCAGATTGGGGAGTCTGTGTCATCAGGTGCACACAACTTAAGAATCAGTGTATCTGTGATAAGAACAGAAAGGTCTGGAAACTTCAGGTAGCATCTATTGAGTGAAATAGAAATAATTCTTTAGAATTCCTACATGGTGAAACAGGCCCTTTGGCTCCACAAGTCCACATTGACCCTCTGCAGAGTAACTCGCCCAGAACCATTCCCCTACCCTATATTTACCCCTGACTAATAATCTACACTATGGGCAATTTAGCATGGCCAATTCACCTAACCTGCACATCTTTTGGAGGTGGGAGGAAACCAGAGCACCCTGAGGAAGCCCACACAGACACAGGGAGAACGTGCAAACTTCACATAGTCGCTATAGGCTGGAATCAAACCCGGGTCCTTGGCACTGTGAGATAGCAGTGCTAACCACTGAGCCACCATGCTGTCCTGTGTTCAACTATCTTTCATCAAACCACCAGAGCTATGAATCATGGCAAAGGAGATATTTCTGGTTTAACATGCCAGTATGTAGAACCAAATGTAACACTTCACAGCAAAATGATTTCACCTTTATGAAATTATTCACATTGCAGTGAGATTGAAGTAGGTGATTAGATTAGGACTGCATCATGATTTTAGAAATTCTAATTATCAGCAGAGCAGATTTAGCCAATAATAATCCCTATTCATGTTACCTACTTATCTGTTGGCAATATTTCAGGCTTCTCCTGGCTATGTCCAATAAAGAAAAGCAAGAGAAATCCAGGCAGCCAGTGCTGAAGTGATGTTGCAGACTAAAATACCCTGTTTTGATGACTCTTGCTGCCATGTTTAAAAGGTTGATGATTCTAGAGGCATTTTGCTGGTTAGTGAGGAGAGGAAACTGAGGAGTAGGGTGCCAAATGGTTAAGGGGACAGTGGTGTAGGTATGGTGCCATGCATTAAAATGTGCCAGTTGTCTGAAGGAGGTCATTGGTAATTCTCGGGACATTCATAGTGGGGCAGTCAGTGACATTAATACCATTAAATATCTGAAGAAGATGAACAAATGCTCTCTCCTGTTGAAATTGTGTATTGCCTGGCACTTATCTGGTGCAAATGTAAATTGCTATTTACCAGCTCAAGCTTAGATATTGTCCAGATTTTGCTTAATTTGGGCATAACCTGCTTCATCACCTGAGGAGTTACTACTTTTGTTGAGCTTTGTGCAATCATCAGTGACCATCCCCACTTCTGACACTAAGATGGAAGGAAGGTCACTGATGAAGCAACTGAAGATAGTTGGGCTGAGGGCACTACCTTGTGGTGGCTCTTGTGATTTAGGGCAGTGTCCCTATTCCTGAGGCAGGAGGCCAATGTTCATTGCCCATCTATTCCAGAAGTGTGTAATAACATCGCCCAACATGATGATTGGATAATATCTACTCCAAAGAACTCTACATAGAGATGTTCTGGAGCTGAGATAACTGTATTAAATATGATTCCAATCAGTGGAAAGATTTCTCTCGATTCCCATTGACTTTGAAATTCCCGGAGCTCCTTGATGCCATACTCAACAATAATAGCTTTCTTTGTTCCTTTACCAAACAAACATGCCAAAGCGCTTCAACATAGATTGAAACTGGGCCTCATAAGGAGATACGAGGTCAGATGCCCAAAAGCTTGATCAAATGGTTAGAACATAGAACAGTACAACACTGTACAGACCCTTTGGCCCATGATGTTGTGCTGAGTATTTATCTTAATCTAAGATCAACCTAACCTACACACCCCTCAATTTATTGGCATCCATGTGCTTGTCCAGCAGTCACTTAAATGTCCCTAATGTCTCTACTAGAGTCACTACTACCACTGCTGGCTGTGCATTCCACGCACGTACCACTCTCTGCATAAAGAACCTACCTCTGATATCTCCCCTCTGCCTTCCTACAATTACCTTAAGATTATGACCCCTCTTGACAGTCATTTCTGCCCTGGGGAAAAGTCTTTGGCTATCTACTCTATCTGTGCCTCTCATTACCTTGTACACCTCTATCAAGTCAACTCTCTTCCTTCTCTCCAGAATGGACAGCCCTAGCTCATTCAAGCTCTCTTCATAAGACAAGCCCTGCAATCCAGGCAGCATCCTGGTAAATCTCCTCTGCACCCTCTCTAAAGCATCTACATCCTTCCTATAATGAGGTGACCAGAACTGGACACAATATTCCAAGTGTGATCTAACCAGGGTTTTAGTGAGCTGCAGCAAAGCCTCATGGCTCTTAAACTCAATCCCCCTGTTAATGAAAGCCAAAACACCAAACACCTTCTTAACAACCCTATCAACTTGGATGGCAACTTTGAGGAATCTCTGTACATGGACCCCCAAGATCCCACTCCACACTGTCAAGAATCCTATCTTTAGCCCTGCTTTCAACGTTCAAATTCAACCTTCCAAAATGAATCACTTTGCATTTATCCAGGTTGAACTCTATCTGCCATATCTCAGCCCAGCTCTGCATCCTGTCAATGTCTTGTTATAGCTTGCAACAGCCCTCAACACTATCTACAACACCACCGACCTTTGTGTCATCAGCAAACGTACTAACCACCCTTCCACTTCTTCATCCAAATCATTTATAAAAACTACAAAGAGTAGAGGCCTAAGAATAGATCTCTGGGGGACACCACTGGCCACTGACTTCCAGGCAGAACACTTTCCATCCACTACCACTCACTGCCTTCTTTCGGACAACCAACTCTGTATCCAGACAGCCAAATTTCCCCGTATCCCATACCTCCTAACTTTCTGGATGAGCCTATCATGGGGAATCTTATCAAATGCCTTAATGAAATCCATATACACCATATCCACTGCTCAACCTTCGTCAACTTACCTTGTCACATCCTCAAAGGACCCAATAAGGCTTCTGAGGCATGACCTGTCCCTCACAAAGCAATGCTGACTATCTTTAATCAAACAATGTTCCTCCAAATAGTTATAAATCCTATCTCTCAGAATCCTTTCCAGTACCTTGCTTACCATAGACGTAAGACTAACTGGTCTGTAATTCCCAGGGATTTCCCTATTCCCTTTCTTGAACAGAGGAATAATATTCACCTCCCTCCAATCATCTGGTACTACTCCCGTGGAGAGTGAGGGTGCAGCAGTCATTCCTGTTGTAACCTTGGAAATATCTGATCTGGCCCTGGGGACATATCTATCTTAAGTTCCCAGCACATCCACTTTCTTAATACCAATCTGTTTAAACCTATTAACTACTGTCAACAAGGTCCCTCTCTCTCGTGAATACTGAGGCAAAATAAAGTCATTTAGGGCCTTCCCTACCTCTTCAGACTCCAGGCACAAGTTCCCTCCACTACCCTCTCTTGGATCATTCTCTTACTCCTCACGTAAGTATAGAATGCCTTTGGGTTTTTCCTAATCCTTTCTGCCAAAACTTTTTTGTGCTCAATCCTAACTCTCCTCAGTCCATTTTTGAGTTATTTTCTAGCTACCCTGTAATCCTCTAAAGCTGTGTCAGATTCTTGCTTCCTCAAGTAAGCATCCTTCATTCTTTTGACGAGGAGCTCCTCTGCTCTTGTCATCTAAGACTCCTTCCCCTTACCATTCCTTGTCTGTCTCAGTGGGACCAAGTTATCCAACACTTGCAACAGTTATTCCTTAAACAGCCTCCACATTTCTGTTGTGCACTTCCTGTAGAACAGCTGTTCCCAATTTGTACTCCACAGCTCCTGCCTAATAGCTGTATAATTTCCTCTGCCCCAATTAAATACCTTCCCATACTCTCTGTTCCTATTCCTCTCCATGGTGAGACAATTGTAGTCACTGTCACCAAAATGCTCTCCCACCAAGAGATCTGACACCTGGCCTGGCTCATTGTCTAGCACCAAATCCAATGTTTTAATTATTCTTAGAGGAAGGAAGAGAGTTGGAGAGGAAGATGAAATGGAGAGAATGCCATAGCTTAGTGACTAGATGACTGAATTATTGTCCCCAATGGTGGAGTGAATTCAAATCTAGGATGTTCCAAAAGCCAGAATTGAGGGTTGTAGGCTAGAGAGAAATGCAGAGATGGGAAGGATCGAGTCTATGACAGGGACAGATTTAAAACAAGGATGAGAATCTGAAGACTTGAGCTTATGTCTAGGAGTCAATGCAAGGCCGAAAGCATAATGGGTGAGAGGAAGACAAGATTTGCTGTAGGTTACAACATGGGCTGCGGAGTTTGAATGAGCTCAAGTTTATGGAGGATAGAATATTAGAGATCAATTAGGGATGAGTTGGAAGAGTTGATTCTGAAGATAATGAGTTCAGGAGCTGGTTGGACCTAACAGAACCCAAATAATTGGGTCATTCAGCAATCTTTTGTTAAGCTTGTTCCCACTGAAAATGGCAGATTCCATCACTTTGCTGATGATCAAGAGTAGACAAATAAAACAGTAGCTGATGTCACTGGATGCACCCTACATGTTGTGAACAAGATTCCACACTATTGGGCAGCTGCCAGTGTTGTAACTGTACTGGAACAGCTTGGCTACTGGAACGATAAGTTCTGTATCTCACGTCTTCAGTACTATTACCGGAACATTGTTATGGCCTGTAGACTTTGCAATCCAATAATACCAACTACTGCTTCATTCATCTACTCTTGATCATTAACAAAGTGGGCGGCACGGTGGCACAGTGGTTAGCACTGCTGCCTCACAGCGCCTGTAGACCCGGGTTCAATTCCCGACTCAGGCGACTGACTGTGTGGAGTTTGCACGTTCTCCCCGTGTCTGCGTGGGTTTCCTCCGGGTGCTCCGGTTTCCTCCCACAGTCCAAAGATGTGCGGGTCAGGTGAATTGGCCAAGCTAAATTGCCCGTAGTGTTAGGTAAGGGGTAAATGTAGGGGTATGGGTGGGTTGCGCTTCGGCGGGTCGGTGTGGACTTGTTGGGCCGAAGGGCCTGTTTCCACACTGTAAGTCTAATCTAAAAAGTGCTGGAATCCAGTGTCTCCAACCACTTCTTGATATTATGTGAAGTGAATCAAATTGGCTGAAGGTTGGTAACTGTGGTGCTGGAGATCACTAGAGGAGACCAAGATGGATCATCTATATGATTGAAGATGGTGACAAATGCTTCAGCCTTATCTTTTGCACTAATGCACTAGACTTTCCCATTATTGAGGATGGGGATATTTGCGGAACATCCTCCTTCAGTGAATGATTGGACAGTCCACCACCATGTACAACTGGATTAGCAGGACTGCAGGCTTTAACTCCAATTGTTAAATGTAGAATTGCTTTGCTCTGTCTTTCATTTGGGGCTTGTGGTGCTTGACACACAAGTAGTCCTGTTTTGTAGCTTTAGCATGTTGATAACTCCTTTCTAGGTTCATGCTCTTGGCATACCCTCCTGCACTCTCTACTGGTAATGATTGAATGGGTGATATAGAGTAATACAGCATGCAAACAGGCCCTTCAGCCAGGCATGAGGTTGCAGATTGTGTTGGAGTGCAATTCTGCTGCTGGAAATGGCCCACAGTGCCTCATGGATGCTCAGTTTAGATCTGATTGAAGTCTTTCCCATTTAGCACTGTAATTGTGCCGTACAACCTGACAGGACCTATTATTAACATGAAGATGGCACTTTTAATCCAGAAGGATTGTGCAGAGATCACTCTTACCAAAACTGGCATGGACAGATGCATCTACCACTGGTAGCTTGAGAGGATGTGCGTGTTTCTCTCTTGTTAGTTATTTCACCACCTTTTGTTCACCAGCTATGTCTGTGAGGAATCAACTGGCTCAGTTAGCAGTGGTGTTAACAATCTACCTTTGATGATAGATATTGAAGTCTCCATCAATACATTCTCCACCCTTGCTCACCTCAGAACTTCCTCCAAGAGATATTCAACACGGAGAAGCATGGATTTATTACCCAGGTGTTGGAGTCTGTATATTGTAATGAGCAAGAAGTTTCCTTGCCCATGTTTGACCTGACACCATTGGGCATCATGGAGTGCAAAGTCAATGTTGAGGATTCCCAGGGCACTGTGTACCACTGCCCTGTCACCTCTGTGCACTTGCAATAGTTAGGCATTTAAGGCTCTTGGCCAAGTGTTGGGAAATGGGATTAGAAAAGCTCAGTGGTTGTTTATGACTAGCATTCTGTCTCCCCGATTAGAGGAGACCACATTGACAGCAATGGATGCAGCAAAGTAAGTGGGTGGTTGCGCAGGAAAATCTCTACCAGACTTGAAATGATCCTTTAGGGCCTTGGACAGAGGTGAGAGGGCAACATCTCTGGGACACACGCACAAACCAACCCCACTGCCATGTGGCCAACCACTTTAACCACCCCTTCAACTCCCCCAAGGACATATAGGTCCTGGGCCTCCTCCACTGACAAGTCAAAGCCACCCAACAACTGGAGGAAGAACATCTCATTTTCTGTCTCGGGACCCTCCAACCATATTGCATTAACATCGACTTCACCAGTTTCCCAATCTCCCCTCCCCCCAAACTCATTCCAGATCCAACCCTGCAACTCGGCACCACTCTCTTGACTTGTTCGTGTTCCTTCCCACCTATCTGCTCCAACCTCCCCACTGACCTATTATAATTACCTTCTACCTGCATCTTGCCTTCCCACAGCCCCACCCTCACCCCCATATTTATCTCTCAGTCCCCTTCCCCCTCCCCATTTCTGATGAAGGGCCAATACCTGAAACATCAACTCTCCTGCTCCTGTCTGACCTGCCGTGCTTTTCCAGTGCCATACTTTTAAACTCAAAGGCAGTACGGGAATAACAAAACGTTCTGTCCTTTCAAACAACACTCACATTCCATTAAAAAAATTCAAATTTATTAATTTATATCTCTCTGGCTATTGAGCGTTAGTAACAATAATATTATACCCAGACCTGCAACACATGCATGTCCCACTAGAGATCCAATGGACAATCACAATACTACAATCTACATCTCAGTATGACCCTGCAATGCGACTAGGATGGGAGCTGAGAGCATTGAAGTCAGACCTTATGAAGGATATGATACAAAACAAAACGCAGCAAGGGAAGCAATAGGCAGTCTATAGTTTTTTTTCTATAAACTGAAAACATGTTAGATGGACTGTATTTCCATTTTGCAATACCTGATCCATCAGGAGTTGACTGTACACATGTAGGCAACATCTTCAGACTGGAAGAGTTGGGGGAGACCAAGCCCTTCAGCATCTCAGCTTTGAACTGAACCATGATGTCTTCGATCTGGTCTTTATTGAGTTGCATGTTGAAAAGGAAACGATTTACCTGGGACATCAAGGAAGTTAAGTTTAGAAATTAGCGACAGACATTAGAGCAAGACATTGGAATTACAGAAAGAGAGAGACAGAATCTAAAACAGTAAAATAAAAGCAGGGCAAATGAACATACCAGCAATGAAGTAGGTAGCTGGTTTAATTGAAGTCTGTACCTACTATAAAGCATACTCATCTAAATCTAAGCAGAGCGATTGGTGTGAAGAGAACGGCGACAAACGAAAAAAGGTAATAATCTTGGTTATTACCTCATTCATGAGCAAATTGGCTAAGGAAAATAGATTTGGGAAATTAGTACATGATTCACAGACTTACATTTTATATGTTTTACATTTACTAACTTTCCAAAATTCCTTTGATTCGAGGAAGGTTACATTAGAATGGAAATTAGTAAATTTAACTCCCTTATTCAAAAAGATGTCAAAACAGGAAATGACAGGCCAGTTTTCTTTTTCGTTCAGAGGATATGGGTGTCATTGTCCATCCCTAGAGGTTAGTTGAGAATTCACCACATTGTTGTGGGTCTGCAGTCCCATGTAGACCAGACCACAAAAGAAGAACAGTTTCCTTTCCTAAAGGACATATGTGAACCAATGGAATTTCCCAACAATCAACAAAGACTTTGTTAAAGTTTTAATTCCACATGTTTATGAAATTTAAATTCCACCATCTGTCATCCAGGATTTAAGCCCAATCTCCAGAATATTACCTGCCTTTACAGAGTAACAGTCTAGCAATAATACCATCACCTCCCCAACTTAACAGTGATCATAAGGAAATGGCAGAAGTTGTAATTAAAGGCATAATTGTTGTTTTGTGTCCCACAGTTAATGTATCAGTATGCCTTTCAAAGACATGCTCATAATATTGGGTATAATGGTCTCAGATTCCACCTTTACTTTGGCAACATGAAGCATGACAAGCTATTCTACTCTTTATCACTGAATAGCTTAATGTTAGCCCAGGTATAAATATGCCTGTGAATATAATATTTGTATATATTAATGAATTGTAATAAAGATCTGTTGGATCTTTCAATGCTATGTTACCCATTTCTTGATTTTTATGCTATGACCTGATTCCCCTCAAGTTATAGACTGCATTACAGTGACGACATGGTGAACAGGTCTCTGAAAGATATTTTGACAAGCTGACTGTTGAGACACAAGTGTTTACAATGTTTACAATGTGGCAATTACATTGTTGGAGTATATCCCTGGAGGTTAATTTGCACTTATACTTGCATTTGCAAATAACGGAAAGTGATGAGGCATTGTATAGAAATGATGAAACACTGAAAATAAGGGCAGGAATAGGCAATTCATCCCATCATTCTGCCATTCAACATTACCATTGCTGACCATGTATCGCAGTGTCAAAATCCAGCTCCCCCCACACTCTTTGATGCTTGAAATCTCAAGGATATTTTCTTCAATATATACAGTAACGTAAGTGAGAGAGAAATTCCACAGGTTCATCACCCTCAGAGAGAAAAGATTTCTCTTCATCTCAATCAGAAATGGTCTACTGCAGATCTGGAGTACCTGTGTTCTGCAATTTCGGCCCTTGCTGTTTTGGTGTATAAATTATAACATTTAAATATTTAAATGTTGGAGGGTTGATTGGTGAATTCATAGTTGATATAAAAATTAGTGGGGTGGTAAGTAGTGAGGAGGATAGCCTTAGATTACAGGAGGATATAGATGGGCTGACCAATGGCAAATGGAATTCAAACTGGATGAGTATGAGGTGATCCACTTGAGCAGGATAACAAGACAAGTGAACACTGCATGAACCATAGGATCCTGGGAAGCACTAAGGATCAGAGGAACCTTGGTGTGTGTATAAGACAGGTGGATAAAATAGTTAAGAAGGTATATGTATATATTAGTCAAGGCATAGAACGTAAGAGTAGAGAGGTTATGCTGAAAGTGTACAAAACATTGTTCAGGCCACAGCTAGAGTATTGTGTGCAGTTCGGGAATCCGCATTCTAGCAGAGACGTGAAAGCATTGAAGATGGTGATATTTACCACGATTTTGCCTGGGTTGGAGAGTTTAAGTTATGAGAAGAGATTGGACAGGCAGGGATTATTCTCCTCAGAGCATTGAAATGGGACATGACTGAGATGCATAAAATTACACAGGGCATAGATTGGGGAGACAGGAAAGAAAATGTCCCCCTTGGTGGAGGAATCAATGACTGGTGGCAGATTTAAGGGAAGGGGTAAAAGGTTTAGAGGAGATGTGAGGAAAAAATTTTCATCCAGGTGATGATGGGAACTCACTGGCTGGGAAGGTGGTAGTAGCTGAAAGTGCAGGAAAAACCCAGTTGTTCTGGCAACATCTGTGGAGAGAAAAGAGTGTCTACATTTTGGAGCCAGTGGGCCCCCATCAGGACTGCAAGTTCAACTGCAACTCCGGTTCTGACAAGTTGAATTTTGCATTGATTTCATCTTTCACTAACAATGGCATCCTAGTTCCTCTTCCTTTTTGCCTTGCCTTCCTAAAGATTGAATCACTCAGTATTGGCCATCGTATCATACCTGTCCACAATTATTGACTGTTAATTTGTCTGTGAATGCTCTGTGAATTCAGATAGAGGCTGGAATCTATGTAAAGGCCTGAATGATGTGAGAAATTATTCACCACATCTTTTACCAAGACGAGTTTCTCACAAGGTAGCAGTGAGTTACTGGATAACAACCTTATTACACCTCACCTCATTAATGTGCAATATCTATCCTGCTAACCACCATGAGTAAACAGGTGCCAGGAATTCTCTAGTAATAAGGATGTTGTGAAACTTGAAAAGGTTCAGAAAAGATTTACAAGGATTTTGGCAGGGTTGTAGGATTTGAGCTATAGGGAGAGGTTGAATAGGCTGGGGCTGTTTTCCCTGAAGCGTTGGAGACTGAGGGGTGACTTTATAGAGGTTTATAAAATCATGAGGGACGTGGATAGGATAAATAAACCAAGTTTTTTCCCTGTGGTGGGGGAGTCCAGAACTAGAGGGCATAGGTTTAGGGTGAGAGGGAAAAGATATAAAAGAGACCTAAGGGGCAACTTTTTCACGTAGAGGGTGGTACGTGTATGGAATGAGCTGCCAGAGGAAGTTGTGGATGCCGGTACAATTACAACATTTACGAGGCATTTGGATGGGTATATGAATAGGAAGGGTTTGGAGAGATACGAGCCAGATGCTGCCAGGTGGGATTAGATTGGGTTGGGATATCTGGTCGGCACGGATGATTTGGACGATCTGTTTTTGTGCTGTACATCTCATGACTCTATGACTATAAATCAGAACAGGGACCTGATGACTTTAGTTCATGGCTACCTAAGAGAAACCTCCTTTTTGGATACCACATAAAAACATCTCAGAGCATCAGTTATACTCACCCATCGTCCACAGAGACCTAATATTCAGTTCAGTGAGGGGTTGGGTGGGGAGAGGGGTGTGTGGTTTGAGTGGGGTGCTGTCAGTCATGGAATGCCAGTATTGTCAGTCACAACCTGAGTCCAGGGGCTTGGCAATGATCATTATCATTGGTGGTCCCTTGTAGACGAGGATGATTCTCTTCCACTCTCAGTGTGAATCCATAGACGACTGTACATTCCTGATGGAGGGCTTATGACTCCCCTGCTCCTTGGATGTTGCCTGACCTGTTGTGCTTTTCCAGTGCCGCACTTTTCGATTCTGACTCTCCAGCATTTGTAATCCTCACTTTCTCCTGCACAGACTGATGTGGCTACCACAGACTGTGGTGGTTATGGGAAGGGGTGGGTGGGGCATTGTGTGGCTGCGCTCTCTTTTCACTGTTTTCGCTTGGCTTCCGTTTTTTCCGAACAGTGAGTCTTGAGGTGCTCAACGTCTTCCAGAATGCTCCTCTTCCACCTTGAACAGTCTTGGGCCAGCGTCTGTGGGAATGCTGCACCTCTCCAGTGAAGCCTTGAGGATCCGGCTGAAGTGCTTCCTCTGTTCACCTGGGGCTTGCCTGACGTTTTGGAGTTGGGAGTCGAGCACCTGCTTGAGGACTTCTGTATTGATCATGAGGCAACATGCAATGCACTGCAAAGTATCCGTGCTTAGTTCAAATATTGGGCAAAGGTAGTTTATACCATGCTATTGCTCCTTGCAAACTGACATTGGCATCAAAGTGATGCTGAACTTAGCAGCAAAGAGTTAAAAAGGTGAGCCATAAGTTGTATCACCCGCAAGGGAGATGTGGGAGGTAGAGAACACTTGCCCATCATCCGCCATATAAGTGTTAAGACGGGTTTTACTGAATGTTAATGAGAATCTTTGCAGTTGATGAGGCTTTGGGATAGGAAGGATTTGGAGTACAGCAGATATTCCCCTTTTGATGTACCAGTGTTGGTTCCTCAGCCTTTACAAGTTGCTGCACTTGCTGAGGTTGAAGCTGAATGAATGATTGAGACAAAGCCCTGGTTATTTCCCTGTGTGGAGGGACTGTGCTCAACCCTCACCTGCAGTGACTCTTCATAGACCTGACTGACTCCATTTGTTCCCAATGGAGGTCGTTTCCACCCAGAGTGATAGGCTGTGCTGGCTGCTGGGATCCTGCTCACTGCCACTGCTTTCCTAGTATTGGATGGCAGCAAGTATAGGAGGGCCCACGGCCAATGGCGAGCCCAGCAACAGCAAGGTCCTGCAGAGGCTGAGGAGTACCCAGCTCAGGGAGAGATCCCAGGTCCTTCAGGATGAATGGAATCTGTAGGAGGAACAGAGCTTTTCAGCTTGGACTACTTCTCGGGGATGAGTGAGGTGCATTGTCGAAACAGGCTCCCTATGTCCCAGGACACTGTGGGGGAAATGTGCCGGATATTGGAATGGGGACCTGACTCCTAGGAGTGGGAGGCTATCCTTTCCCAGTGCTTGTGAAGCTCACTGCTGCTCCGAACATCTGTGACTGGCTGCTTCCAGACAGCGATGAGTGCCCTATATGGGATTGCTTGGTCATCAACCCATCAGTACAGCGACTGATGCCACCTCTACAAGTTCACACTAGTCATTCCATGACAGGGTCAGTGCTGCAGCCTGGGTGATTAGATTCAGGCTTCTCCCCAGGATGCCATCATCTGTGCACTGAGAGGGCTGGATCACCACGCTGCAGAATTCATCAACAGGAAGGGGATCCATTCTATAATGCCCATGTGATCTGTGATTACTGTTATCACTTCCTGGAGGGGTGTGCCCACTATCCTGGCAGCTACCATGACTTTTACATCCTGGAGCACTCTTTGAGGGTTCAGGGATTTTACAAGAAATCATTACTGGGGGAATGCCCACTGTCACGAGGATGCAATTGTGCAATTGTTGCGAAACACAGCTACAACACTGTCCATGCCTCAGCCAGGACTGTCCTGGGGGAGAGAACGGGGGCAGCTGCAGATGTGGTTCCACTGGGGTGGGGGGAGAATGTGTGTGAAGTTGGAACGGAGGATTTATTCCACACAGAGCATGCCACACTATCCTGGTGTCCTGTGCTTTACACAAATGGAGCTGAAAATTAAGTGATGTGCTCAATGCTGAGGACCTATAGGAATGGGACAGTTGTGAGGAGAAAGCTGAGGGAATTGAGCTGAAGGAAGCTCCTGTGACAGAGTTCAGCTACACTGGGCACGACAAGGCAGACAGAAGCTGACTGACACCCGGTTCCTGTAGTGAGTGCAGCAGACAATGATCAAATGTGAGATAGTCACTTGGTCACCGTCATGATGTCTACATGTAGTTTGCATTGGGGGGGTTTGGGAGGTGGTGAGCTGCAGCTTTTATTCAGTTTGTTTGCGTTCACATTTTCTGCCTGTAAAAGAATCTCACTTTGGAACAGCAGCATGTGGCTCAGTGGTTAGCACTGCTGCCTCACAGCGCCAGGGACCTGGTTCAACCCCAGCCTCGGGCAGTTGTCTGTGTGAAGTTTGTGCATTCTCCCCGTGTCTGCGTGGGTTTCCTCCGGGTGCTCTGATTCCCTCTCACAATCCAAAGCTGTGCAGATTAGGTGAATTGACTGTGATAAATTGCCCAAAATGTTCAGGGATTTGTTGGCCAGGTGCATTTGTTAGGGGTAAATAGTGGATGGGTCTGGGTGGGTTACTTTTAGGAGGGGTTGGTTTGGGCTGAAGGGCCTGTTTCTACACAGTAGGATTCTATAGAACTGTCTGAATATCTGTACATGATGTTCCCTTACTGGATAATGACAAGATGAAGATTTACAGTAGGCATTGGGGACAGACAGAACAGTGATGCCTTGGAGGATGGTTAGACTGAGTGTTTGATGTGGAGAAGCTGGTGATGGACAGAGGTGGATAACGTTAAAAATCACACAACACCAGGTTATAGTCCAACAGGTTTATTTGGAAGTACTAGCTTTCAGAGCGCTGCTCCTTCATCGAGTAATTAGTGGGACAGGATCTTAAGACACAGAATTTATAGCAAAATATCAGCGCTTCACGTAATTAAAATGATATATTGAACAAATTTAGATTGCTGTTAAGTCTTTCATCTTTTAGAATTGGTTGCAGGTTTCTGTTCATTAATTTGTAAACCCCATAACTTCTTTTAAGTCACATTCTTGTGATAACAAGGTTTTATAAAAAAGGTGACATCTCAGCTCAGACAATGAATTAAAGATGTGATGTTCGAATCTGTCTGTATCCCAATCTTGATTCAGATTGGTTCCATTTTCAAAGTATGAATTTATAAAATGTAGTCTGGATTGACTGCTCGCAGATTGTGTGCTTTTAGCACAAAATAGAATGTATCTGCAAATACAATAGTTAAGACCAGGGAAACTGTGCCACCTGGTGGTTAAACAATGACAAGGCTGAGAGAATGAGCATGTACAGTGGAGGAGTGTCAGTCCTGTTGGCGATGTGCACAGGGTGCCATTACATTGCCAGTAAGGAGCAACTCCAGATTGTCCGGGTGCATAACAGACTCTTAAAGATGGTACCAGCACCAGGGACACCAGTCTTTTGGTTCCTATCCAGTGAGTGACGAGCTAGTCCAGTAATAGCAAGTGTTGGAATGGGGCTAGAATTAGTCGAAAGGGTGCCATTGAGACGGGTAGATGTTAATGCAAGTCAGGTCTCTTGCAGCAAGAGACCTTGCTAGTTCTCATAGAGAGAAACTCCACAAAATTGACACGTAGCTAAAAAAAGTATAATTATCGCATAAAATCTTTAGACTTGACTTGTTGATATTTTTACACTTCTCTCTTTCCACTTTGGCACTATTTGCTGCTAGACCTTGTATCCTATACTTTCCACGTCTCCCTTCTACTTTTCTATCTCTCATGATATGCATCAGAATCGTGAACTAGAAATTGCTGGAGAAACTCAGCAGGTCTGGCAGTATCTGTGGAGAGACAGACAGACAGACAGAATTGATATTTTGAGCTTAACATGACGCTACCTCTGAACTTCCAATGACGAGTGATATTGGCCTGGAAACATTAACTCTGTTTCTCCCTCCGCAGATACTGTCAGACCTACTGAGTTTCTCCAGAACTTGATATTTTTATTTCAGATTTTAAAATGTTTATTTCAGGTAAGGCTATTGGTTGACATTCGTCACATTTATGTCAGAAGGGGCTAATGAAGAGGAGATACTACAGGGAGAGTAGAAAATGTCAGCAGGAAGTATCTTTGGGCCCTTTATCTGTGTTGTAAGTCTCTGGGATTCTGACTCTGACTCTGTGACACATTTTTTTCTATGCATACCCAGTATGTGATGAGGTTGGCTGTTCACTTTCTTATACCTCAATGTATATGCCAAATTATTTCGAGTTTCCAACATTTTGGAGATGGCACGGTGGCTCAGTGGTTAGTACTGCTGCCTCATTGCCAGGGACCCGAGTTCGATTCCAGCACTGGGAGACTGTCTGTGTGGAGTTTGAACATTCTCTAATGTGCAAAGTGGAGGTCGTTTCCATAGGTTGGAAAAGGAAATGAAAATATGATGCCCAGAAAACAGAGTAAAGAGTACAGAAAATGGTCTTGGAAGCAAGCATAGTATTTGGAAAAAGTCACAGACTGGCAAAAGATTTCTCATCCAAGAAGGCAGAATCGTGTGATTGTACTGTAGTCCAAATTAAGATGGACGGGCAAATGGATGTCACAGTTTAACAAACGGAAGGACCAGGGAATTGGCTGGGAATTTCAACAGTAGAAGATTATCATATGATCGTGATGTTTTATGGTTACTAACAAATCTAAAGCTAAATTATTCAAGGATGCCAAAGAGTCACAGATTCCCTACAGTGTGGAAACTGGCCATTCAGCACAACAATCCTCCGAAGAGTATCACACCCAGACCCATTCCCCTATCCTTATTGCTCTACATTTCCCCTGACTCATGCACCGAGCCTAAATATCCCTATACACTATGGATAATTTAGCATGGCCAATTCACCAAACCTGCACTCGGAGGAAACCCATGCAGACACGGGGAGAATGTGCAAACTCCACACAGACAGTTGCCCGAGGCTGAAATTGAACCCGGGTTCCTGGTGCTGTGAGGCAGCAGTGCTAACCACTGAGCCACCATGCCACCCCCAAAATGTTGAAAACTCAAAATAATTTGGTGTATACATTGAGGTATAAGAAAGGGAACAGCCAGTCTTATCACACAATGGGGATGCAGAGAAAAGGTGTCACAGAGTCATAGAGATTTACAGCACCGATAAAGGCCCTTCAGTAAATTGTATCTGTGCCATTCAAAAACAAGACTTATTCCAATCCCATTTTCCAGTACTTGGCCTAAAGCCTTACAGGCCTCATGCACATCAAAGTACTTCTTAAATGTTGTGAGGGCTTCTGGCTCTACCACCTTTACAGGCAGTGATGTCTAAATTCTCACCACCCTCTGGGTGAAAACATTGTTCCTCACATCTCCACCAAACTCTGCTCCTTATCTTAATTCTATTCACACTGTCCCATTTCTCTTCATAACTGGCAACATCCTGGTAAATCTCTCCTTCCCTAATGCCACACATCCCTCCTATAATAAGGATTCCAGAACTGCACATGATACTCTAGCTGTGGCCTAACCAATGTTCCAACATAACCTTCCCTGCTCTGAAATTCAATACCTCAGCTATTCAAGGCAAGTATACAATATGTCTTCTTCACAACTTTATCTACTCAACGCACTGCTTTAAGGGACTGATGGACATGCACGCCAAGGTCCTTCTGATCCTCAGTGCTTCCCAGGGTCCCACAGTTCATCACGTTTTCCTTCACCATGTTTGCCCTGTTCAAGTGCATTACCTCACACTTATCCAGATTGAATTCCATTTACCATTGATCAGCTCATCTGACCAGCCCATCTATATCCTCGTGTAATCTGAGGCTATCCTCCTTACTATTTACCTCCCCAATAATTTATATTTCATCTGCAAATTTACTGACCAGACCTCCTACATATTCAAGTCTAAATCATCTATATGAAATACAAACATCAAGAGCCCCAAACACTAAGCATTGAGATGCTGTTGAATTCCACTGGACACAGACTTTCACAGACACAAAAACAGCCCTCATCCATCACCTTCTGCTTTGTGCCACTCAGCCAATTGTGGATCTAATTTGTTCTGGCTCAAGGTCTCTTACCTTTGCTATCAAACTCCCGTGTAGGAACTCACCAAGAGCCTTCCTGAATTCCATGAAGACAACATCAAACACATTGCTCTCATCTATGCACATGACCATCTCTTTGAAAAATCCAATCAAGTTAGTCTGTCATGGCCTCTCCATAACAAAACCACACTGACTATTCTAGATTCATCCCTGCCTCTCCAAGTGCAGAATAATTTTGTCCCTTAGAATTATTTCCAATTGTTGTCCCACTAACAATGTTAGACTGACTGGCCTGCAGTTTCCCGGTTTATCCCTTGCTCTCTTCTTGAATAACGGTACCATATTGACCATCCTCCAATCCACTCCTGTGGCCAGACAGGAATTGAAAATTATTGTGATGGTAATTTCTGTAATTCTATCATAGTCCTTCTCCCTGATTTCTACACCCACATCATCTCTCTCACTAGTGCACATTGACACAAAGCATTCATTTAGAACCTTACCTATGTTCTCTGGTATCACACACAAATTATCAGTTAGAATTCCACACTTCCCTTACCATCCCTGTTCCCTTGCATTTCCCATGGCTAATCCACCTAGCCTGCACATCGCTGGAATCTATAGGCAATTAACCATTGCCAATTCATCTAACCTGCATGTCTTTGGATTGTGGGAGGAAAATACACTATTATACTTCTCTACAATTAGCCTTTTATTTCTCTCAGAGTGTTAGGAGCATGACAGCACACTCCCAGCATTGTACCTCAGGGAGAAGATTGACCCTGCTAGTGTAAAGGTATTGTTGGAAAGCAAAGAAATTTCTAAATGAAAATGGGTTGACATGGAAAAGTGTTGTTTTAAGAATTCTTTAATCTTTAATTGCTTTGTAATTAGTTCTATGTGAGAAAAATAGCTTTTTTTAAGAAAGAACTGGGAATATGGGACCTATTAATGGCAAGTTGTAGAATAACGTGCATCATCAAGGAAACACAAAGACATATTATTTTGATTAGTTCTGTAAAGATTGTCACAAGATTTTTGATTTAACAGATTTTTTTTCTGTTCTTTAAGGTGCGGTTAATCACAGTGCAAAAGCATCACACGGTAAACTTTTGCTTTAAATTCTATGTCTTACAATCTTATAATCCACAACCACCTGAAAAAGAAGCAGTGCTCTGAAAGCTAGTGCTTCCAAATAAACCTGTTGGACTATAACATTGTGTTGTGTGATTTCTAACTTTGTACACCCCAGTCCAACACCGGCATCTCCACATCAATCTTGTTAAAGTCTTTATGTAAGAGAAATACGTAGTAACTATCAATTGCTTTGAATCACAGAATCCTTCCAATGTAGAAGCAGGCCATTAGGTCTGTTGAGTCCACACCGACCCTCTGAAGAGCATTCCACCCAGACCCACCTCCCCAGTCTATCCCCGTAACCCTGCATTATCCATGGCCAATCCACCTAGACTGCACATCCATGGACACTATGGGCAATTTCACAGACAAAAAAAACTTCAGATGTCAGAATCCAAGGTCATCAAGCAGGAGGCTGGAAGAACACAGCAAACCAAGCAGCATCAGGAAGTGGATAAGTCAACGTTTTGAATTAACCCTTCTTCAGGCCCTGAAGAAGAATTACACCCAATAGTATGGACAATTTAGCATGGTCATCCTACTAATCTACCCATTTTTGGACTTTGGGAAGAAACCAAAGTCTTTGGGAGGAAACCCACACCAAAATGAGAGAGAATGTGCTAACTCCACACAGTCACCGGAGGGTGGAATTGAACCCAGGTCCTTAGTGCTGTGAAGCAGCAGTGTTTAAGAACTCCCTCTTCAAAGTAAAAAGGTATTTGTGTTCTGGTTATAATCTCATCAAGTGGGCTTGGAATCTACTCACACTCAGCACCTCCAACATCTTAGGGTAATTCAGCAATAAATAACTCTTTCCCGTGTCACCTACATCTTTTAGAACAAATAAAACCACCTGAGCTCTTCATATCTCCCTTACCTTTATCGCCTGATCATCACGGATTTTCGACAAATAAAAAGCCAAAAGATGTACTGCAAACATTTTGCAAAGTGTTTCGGCCTCTTCAGTTCTGAGGGGGAAAAGAAATGTTTTCATAACATCAGTCAATTTAATTCAGTCAATTTCACAGGATTTTCTGAGATACCAAGGTATACAGTCCCATTAATCTTGCTTCATTGAGCTCTAAGCCTAGTTCTACCCTCTGCAGTCATCAGTGAGGACTCTCAGCATCAACAAAGGGACACACTGCACAAACCATAACATTTGTTCAAAACGAAGCAGCGTTGGCTCGGGAGTGTCAGTGGAAGAGAATTTACTCAAACAGGAGGGAGGGATGAAGTGGTCAGAGATTATAGAAGCATCAGGCAAGAGTCTGGTAATGGGGAACTGGAAGTTGAGGAGTGATTGATAGTTGTGGGCAGTCAGCAGTTTCTGAGTATAAGGGATTTCAGAATATGGATTTCTGCATTACTGAAATCTGATAGTTTGGTCTGATTTATTGGGTTTTTCAGGGACCCAACTCTCTCCTCAAAGACTCAGTTCTGATGTTTCTTTGAAGTTTAAATTAGATTACTTACAGTGTGGAAACAGGCCCTTCGGCCCAACAAGTCCACAACCACCCTCCGAAGAGTAACCCATCCAGACCCATTCCCCTACATTTACCTCTTCTCCTAACACTACGGGTAATTTAGCTTGGCCAATTCACCTGACCTGCACATTTTTGGACTGTGGGAGGAAACCGGAGCACCCGGAGGAAATCCACGCAGACACGGGGAGAATGTGCAAACTCCACACAGTCAGTTGCTTGAGTCAGGAATTGCACCCGGGTATCTGGCGCTGTGATGCAGCAGTGCTAACCACTGTGCCACCGTGCTGCCCACTTTCATTTCCCTGTTTCAATATGTTCCTTCTCCATTCATCTTTCATTCACCCATTTCTATTATCTTCCAAATTTTGTCCAATTTCCTTTTAACTTTACTTCTTCAAGGAACACAGCATGGAATTTTTCCCCTTCCTAGTGTGTTGCAAGCTTATCTTATTTGTACATCACTTCCAATTCACTACTCCTTCCCCAATAAATGTGTTTTTAAAAATTCATTCACATGTTGAGGGCATTGCTGACTAATCCAGCAATTATTGCCCATCCCTAATTAAGCATCAAAGACATGTTTTGTAGGCCTGGAGTCACATGTAGGCCAGACCAGGTAAGGATGGCAGTTTCCTTCCCTAACAGACATTAGTGAACCAAATGGATTTTCCCTGACAATCGACAATGGTTTCATGGTCATCATTAGACTCTTAATTCAGATATCTATTGAATTCAAATTCCATCACCTGCCATGATGAGATTTGAATCCAGCTTCCCAGAACATTATCTGAATCTCAGAATTAACAGGCCAGCAATAATACCACTAGGCTATCACCTCCCCCACCCTTGATTTTTATTCCTGATTTGGTGTCAGAGCAGGTGAGTGCTTGTTCTGACCATCATCCAACCATTTTTCAGAATAATGTCCCTGCATAATCCATGGACAAGAGATGTACTGAGCTAGTATTATCACGGCACTGTTAGTGCAGAGACCCAACTAACAGGAATCTGGTTTGAGTCCTGCCATGGCAGATGGTTGAATTTGAATTTTTAAAAACTCTAGTATTAAGAGTCTAATGTGGCCGGCACAGTAGCACAGTGGTTAGCACTGCTGCCTCACAGTGCCAGAGACCCGGGTTCAATTCCTGCCTCAGGCAACTGTCTGTGTGGAGTTTGCACATTCTCCCCGTGTCTGTGTGGGTCCCCTCTGGGTGCTCTGGTTTCCTCCCACAATCACAAAGATGTGCAGGTTAGGTGAATTGGCCATGTTAAATTGCCCGTAGTGTTAGGTGAAGGGGAATGAGTCTGGGTGGGTTGCTCTTTGGAGGGTCAGTGTGGACTTGTTGGGCCAAAGGGCCTGTTTCCGTGCTGTAAGTAATCTAAGAATCTATTATAAAAACAGAAATTGCTGGAAAAGCTCAGTAGGTGTGGCAGCATCTGTGGAGTGAAATCAGAGTTAACATTTTGGGTTCAGTGACCCCTCCTCAGAACCTTCTCAGCATGCATAGTTATTTTGGTTTTATTTATCTTTGTTGATTTTTGGAAAAAACAATTTTCTTTAGGGAAGGAAATGAGTTCCGCTACATGTGACTCCTGGCCCACAGCACTCTGATTGACACTCAACTGTCCTCTGGGCAAATAGGGATGGGCAGTGAATTCTGAGGTAGGCAGCAATGCCCACATCCCATGAATTAATTTTTAAAAATCCTCCTCAACCCTTCAGTAAACTACCAGTCACATCACATCATCATGGTCCCACTTTCGCACAAGTTCAGCCCTTCAACACTTTCCTCTGGGACACCCTATGAGCTGCACACTCCTGCCGGGTTACTTTGGGTGCAGAGACATTTACACAGGATGCATCTCATAGCTAGCTCTTCGATTGCTTTCTTCAAGCTCACTCACTTTGTAGTTTATTTGGAGGCTACCAGTCTCTGGATTCTTCATATTGCATTCTTTGCACACAGGCTGTTTGGAGTTCGGTTACAGGCTGCCAGACTCGGCAGTTTGCAATAATTTGAAAATTCAGAGGGAGAAAGCAGGCAGTTTGTAACAATGGAGTTAGAACCTTGTTGTGTTGGAGCAAAAGTAAATTGCACAATAGACAAAAGTGCTGACTCAACATGCAAAGTATGTGGAATGAGTTACTTTTCTTTTCCTTCAATAGTGGATTAAAAATCCTGGAATTAGAGGCCTTCTTTGAGAAAATTAAAGGTAAGGTGAAGAAGGCATTTGGTATGCTTTCCTTTATTGGCCAGAGCATTGAGTATAGAAGTTGGGAGGTCATGTTGCAGCTGTACCGGATATTGGTTAGGCCACTCTTGGAAAATTGCATGCGAATCTAGTCTCCTTCCTATCGGAAAGATGTTGTGAAATTTGAAAGTGTTCAGAAACGTTTTACAAGGATATTGCCAGGGTTGGAGGATTTGAACTATAGGGAGAGGTTGAATAGGCTGGGGCTGTTTTCCCTGGAGCATCAGAGGCTGAAGGGTGACCTTATAGAGATTTACAAAATCATGAGCGACATGGACAGGATAAATAAACAAAGTATTTTACCTGGAGTGGGGGGAGTTCAGAACTGGAGGGAACTGGTTAGGGTGAGAGGGAAAGATATAAAAGAGACCAGAGGGGCAACTTTTTCACGCAGAGGGTGGAATGTTTATGGAATGAGCTGCCAGAGGAAGTGATGGAGGCTGGTACAATTGCAACATTTAAAAGGCATCTGGAAGGGTATATGAATAGGAAGGATTTGGGGGGATCTGGGCCAGGAGTTGACAGGTGGGACTAGATTGGTCAGCATGGACGAGTTAGATCAAAGGGTCTGTTTCCGCGCTGTACATCCCTATGACTCTATGACTCTAGGAGATGGACTTTCATGTGAATCACGGTGTTATCGGAAACTGAAAGGTACAGATATGGTTGGAGTCTTTTTTCTAAGGTGGAAATGTCAAATACTGGGGACATAGGTTTAAGGTGAGAGGTAAAAGTTTAAAGGTGATGCACAAGGAAAGTCTTTTTACGCAGAGGCTGGTAAGATCATACTGTCTAGGAGGTGGTAGAAGCATGATATGATAACGTTGTTGTGGTTCTGTTTGCCAGCTGGGAATTTGTGTTGCAGACGTTTCGTCCCCTGTCTAGGTGACATCCCCAGTGCTTAGGAGCCTCCTGTGAAGCGCTTCTGTGTTGTTTCCTCCGGCATTTATAGTGGCTTGTCTCTGCCGTTTCCTGTTGTCAGTTCCAGTTGTCGGCTGCAGTGGTGGGTATATTGGGTCCAGGTCGATGTGCTTATTGATTGAATCTGTGGATGAATGCCATGCCTCTAGGAATTCCCTGGCTGTTCTCTGTTTTGCTTGTCCTATAATAGTAGTGTTGTCCCAGTCGAACTCATGTTGCTTGTCATCTGTGTGTGTGGCTACTAAGGATAGCTGGTCGTGTCGTTTCATGGCTAGTTGGTTTTCATGGATACGGATCGTTAGCTGTCTTCCTGTTTGTCCTATGTAGAGTTTGCATGGGATTTTGTACACTATGTTGGTTTTGCTCATGCTGGGTATCGGGTCCTTCGTTTTGGTGAATTGTTGTCTTGAGAGTGGCTGTTGGTTTGTGTGCTGTTATGAGTCCTAGTGATCGCAGTAGTCTGGCTCTCAGTTCAGAAATGTTCTTGATTTATGGTCATGTGACTAGTCCTTTGGGTTGTGGCATGTCTTTCCCTTAGGCATCTGTTGATGAAATTGCGGGGTATCCGTTTTTGGCAAATACATTGTATAGGTGTTCTTCTTCCTCTTTTTGAGTTCAGGTGTACTGCAGTGTGTTGTGGCCCTTTTGAACAGTTTCTTGCTGCAACTTCTTTTGTGTTGGGGTAGTTGCTTTCGTAGTTCAGGACTTGATCTGTGTGTGGCTTTCCTGTATACCTTTGTGGTGAATTTTCCATTCAGTGTTCTCTGTAACATCACGTCTAGGAATGGGAGTTGGTTGTGTCCTTTTCTTCCTATCTAGTGAATCGGATTCCTGTGAGTGTGGCGTTGATGATCCGGTGTGTGTTCTCTATTTCTGTGTTTTTAATGATTACAATGGTGTCATCCACATAGCTGACCCAGAGTTTGGGTTGAATTTGTGGTAAGACTGTTTGTTCTAACCTTTACATTACCGCTTTCGCTATGAGTCCAGGGATGGGTGAGCCCATGGGTGTGCCATTGATTTGTTCATATATTTGGTTGTTGAATGTGAAGTGTGTTGTGAGGTACAGGTCCAGTAGTTTGAATATGCCGTCTTTGTTGATAGGTTCACTGTCTTGTTGTCTGTTCTGTATGTCCAGCAGGTTGGCTATTGTATCTCTGGCTAGGGTTTTGTCGATAGAGGTGAACAGTGCCGTTACGTCGAATGGGACCATAGTTTCTTCCTTGTCTATGTGTATATTTCTGATGATGTCCAAGAATTCCTGTGTTGACTGTATAGAGTGTCTGGATCCACTGATCAGGTGTTTCAGTTTCTGCTGTAGTTCTTTAGCCAGTTTGTGTGATGGTGTCCCTGGTAGCGATACTATGGGTCTGAGTGGGATGTCTGGTTTGTGCGCTTTAGGTAATTCATAGAATCTGGGGGTGTGGGTGTTGCTTTCAGGTTTCATTCTCTGTAGATCAAACCTGGTTATCTTCCGTTTTTTTGCAGGTTCCTCAGTGTGTTGTTGTTTATCATATTGTCGAGCTGTGGGGTGGGGTCAAACTCCCTCTTTTGGTAGGTGTTGGTATCTGCAAGTAGTTGTTGCGCTTTCTGAATGTACCCTGCTTTGTCCAGGATGACCATCATTCTGCCTTTGTCTGCTGTTAGTATGATTATGTTCTTATCATTTCTTAGTGTTGTTAGTGCTTCCCTCTCCTTGGTGTTGAGGTTGCGTGTTTGTCTTTTCCTTGCTATCGAGGTACGATACTTTGTCTCACTGTTTGTTGTGTCTCTTCTGTGAGTCCATTGTTTCTGAGTGTGCATTCTAGTGCTGCTAGGAAGTCTGCTGTCTTGGCATCCCTGTGGTTATAGTTGAGTCCCTTGGCCAGTATTGTTCCTTCCGTGTCTATGAGCTGTCTGTGGGAGAGGTTTCTGACCCAGGTGTGTGTTGGGGTGTCCTCTCTGTTGTTTGTTAGTTTGGCCATTTTTTCTTTTAGCGCCGTTTTTTTTGCTGTGTGGGGTCCTGTTCTGTCCTATGGTGATGGCCTGTTCTATGGTCCAGGTCCATTCCTGATTGGTGGTTTTTGAAATTAACAATTTTTGGCGCGCAATTTCTTGTCTGTATTTGTGTAGTATGTTGTGTGCATCTGTAATCATTACCTGGATCATCCTGAATCCGTTCTGTCTGGTTGAGTCCCTGGCTGTGGGTTGTTGACTGATGGTCTGTATCTGACACATGGTGGAAGGATTCGATTCTTTCGGCATTTGTGCAGGAACCGGAGTTGTTCGTATGTGGCGCTTAGGCGGTTGGCACAAAAACACAGAAATAGAGAACACACACCGGATCAACACCATACTCACAGGAATCCGATTCACTAAGAGGAAGAAAAGGACAACCAACTCCCATTCCTAGACGTAATGGTACAGAGAACACCAAACGGAGAATTCACCACAAAGGTTTACAGGAAAGCCACACACACAGATCAAGTCCTGAACTACGAAAGCAACCACCCCAACACACACAAAAGATGTTGCATCAAGACACTTTTCAAAAGGGCCACAACACACTGCAGTACACCCAAACTGCAAAAAGAGGAAGAAGAACACCTCAACAATGTATTCGCCAAAAATAGATACCCTCGCAATTTCATCAACAGATGCCTAAGGGAAAGACAATGGAATGAGGACATGCCACAACCCAAAGGACTAGCCACGTTACCATAAATCAAGAGCATTTCCGAACTGAGAGCCAGACTACTACGACCACTTGGACTCATAACAGCACACAAAACAATTGCCACTCTCAGACAACTCACCAGGACAAAGGACCCGATACCCAGCATGAGCAAAACCAACGTAGTGTACAAAATCCCATGCAAGGACTGCACAAAACACTACATAGGACAAACAGGAAGACAGCTAACGATCCGTATCCATGAAAACCAACTAGCCACGAAACGACAAGACCAGCTATCCTTAGTAGCCACACACAGATGACAAGCAACATGAGTTCGACTGGGACAACACTACTATTATAGGACAAGCCAAACAGAGAACAGCCAGGGAATTCCTAGAGGAATGGCACTCATCCACAGATTCTATCAACCAACACATTGACCTGGACCCAATATACCGACCACTGCAGTGGACAGCTGGAACTGACAAATGAAAGCAGCAGTTACAAACCACTATAAATGCCGGAGGAAACAACACAGAAGTGCTTCACAGGAGGCTCCCAAGCACTGAGGATGTCACCTAGATAGGGGACGAAACGTCTGCAACACAAATTCCCAGCTCGGCGAACAGAACCACAACAACGAGCACCCGAGCTATAATTCTTCTCACAAACTTTGAAGATATGATAACGTTTAAGAGGCATCAGGACAGACACATGAACAGGCAAATAATAGAGGGATATGGAGCATGTGACATTGGGGGGGGGAGGGTACGAAGGCCCTGTTCCTGTGCTCTCTCTCTGTGCTCTGTCTTCACCTATCCATTTATTCCTTTCTCCCCCGCCCCAGTATTCAGCATATATACCACATTCTCCTAGTTATATCAGTTCTAAAGAGTTGTCGCTATGCTTGAAACATTAAATCTGCTATCTTCCACTGCCAGAGCTACTGAGTTTCTCCAGCCATTTCTGATTTTACTTCTCATTAAACTGTTCGCAGTTCTGTTGGTCATCTGGCAAGGAACCTCTGCTTAAGAGAATAAATATGTGGACCCAGTTATTTTTGCAGTCCTTGACCAGTGTGATGCTAAATAAACCTCTTGTCATTTATCCAGTTCTACACTCAATATCTTTGGGTGATCTTACTTTAGCGCATTCCAACACCGGAGCATGGTAGCCTTGTGTTAGCAGTAATCCAGAGTCTGAAACTAATGTTCCGGGGCTTCAAATTGCACCACAGCAGGTGGTGAAATTTGAACTCAGTAAAAGCCTGAAACTTTAAAAACAAATTAATCTAGTGATAACCATGTATACCTGTGAAAGCCCATCTGCTGCACTAATGCACTTTAGAGAAGGAAATCTGCCGTCCTTGTTTGGTCCTCATGCGACTCCAGATCCACAGCAGTCTATGCGATGTTTGCATATTTGCCCCGTGTCTGCATGGGTTTCCTCCAGGTGCTCCGGTTTCCTCCCATGGTTCAAAGATATGACACTAAGATATTGGCCATCTAAGTTGTCCCCTGGTTTCTCGGGATGTGCAGATGAGATGGATTAGCCATGGAAAATGCAGGGTAATAGATATAGAGTGGAATGTGTGTGGGTCTGGGTGGGATGCTTTAGAGATTTGACGATTTGGGGCGGCACAATGTCTCAGTGGTTAGCACTGCTACCTCACAGCACCAGGGTCCCAAGTTCGATTCCAGCCTCGGGCTGTCTGTGTGAAGTTTGCACATTCTCCCCGTGTCTGCATGGGTTTCCTCCAGGTGGTCCGGTTTCCTACCACAATTTAAAGATGTGCAGGTTAGGTGAATTGGCCATGCTAAATTGCCCACAGTGTTAGGTGCATCAGACAGTGGGAAATGGGTCTGGGTGGGTTACTCTTCGGAGGATCCACATTGTAGGGAATCTAATCTAACCTAATGTGATTGATTCTTAACTGCTCTCTGAAATGACCCAAGAAGCCAAATCAGTTCAAGCAGCAATTAGAGATGGGGAATAAATACTGGCCCAGCCTGTGATGCCCACAGTCCAGTGAACAAAATACAAACTCCTACTGACCAAGCCATTTACATAATTGATTTGGATGCGAGCATAAGAGGTACAGTTAGTAAGTTTGCAGATGACACCAAAATTGGAGGTGTAGTGGACAGCGAACAAGGTGATGTCAGATTACAACAGGATCTGGACCAGATGGGCCAATGTGCTGAGAAGTGGCAGATGGAGTTTAATTCAGATAAATTCGAGCATAAGCCCTTCATCAGGAATAAGAGAGAGAGAGCCAAGCAGGCTGAGATAAAAGGTAGGGAGGAGGGACTAGGGGGAGGGGCGATGGAGGTGGGATAGGTGGAAGGAGGTCAAGGTGAGGGTGATAGGCCGGAGTGGGGTGGGGGCGGAGAGGTCTGAAGAGCTTCTGTGCAGAGGAGATGACCTGGGGGGTGCAGTGAGAGAGGGACTCACTGAAATCCTTGTAGAGGGAGGAAGAGAGCTTCTTCAAGGAAGGCATCCTTGTAAGAGGATTCGCAGTAGGTTAAAATCTTCGAGTAAAAAATGAGGTCTGCAGATGCTGGAGATCACAGCTGCAAATGTGTTGCTGGTCAAAGCACAGCAGGTTAGGCAGCATCTCAGGAATAGAGAATTCGACGTGTCGAGCATAAGTCAGCATCTCAGGAATAGAGAATTCCATTCCTGAGATGCTGCCTAACCTGCTGTGCTTTGACCAGCAACACATTTGCAGCTGTGATCTCCAGCATCTGCAGACCTCATTTTTTACTCGATAATTCAGATAAATGCAAGGTGCTGTATTTTGGGAAAGCAATTCTTAGCAGGACTTATACATTTAATGGTAAGGTCCTAGGGAGTGTCCAAAGAGACCTTGGAGTGCAGGTTCATAGCTCCTTGAAAGTGGAGTCACAGGTGAATAGGATAGTGAAGAAGGCATTTAGTATGCTTTCCTTTATTGGTCAGAATATTGAGTACAGGAGTTGGGAGGTCATGTTATGGCTATACAGGACATTGGTTAGGCCACTATTGGAATATTTCATGCAAGTCTCCTTCCTATCAGAAAGATGTTGTGAAACTTGAAAGGGTTCAGAAAAGATTTACAAGGATGCAAGGTTTGTATAGGTTTGTAGCTCAGGTTGAGGTTTGCTCACTGAGCTGTAGGTTTGATATCCAGACACTTCATTACCTGGCTAGGTAACAACATCAGTGGCGACCTCCAAGTGAAGCGAAGCTGTTGGCTCCTGCTTTCTATTTATATGTTTGTCCTGGATGGGGTTCCTGGGGTTTGTGGTGATGTCATTTCCTGTTCGTTTGCTGAGGGGTTGATAGATGGTATCTAGATCTATGTGTTTGTTGATTGCGTTGTGGTTGGAGTGCCAGACCTCTAGGAATTCTCTGGCATGTCTTTGCTTAGCCTGTCCCGGGATAGATGCGTTGTCCCAGTCGAATTGTTGTTTTTTTTTCATCCGTGTGTATGGTCATGAGGGAGAGAGGGTCGTTTCTTTTTGTGGCTAGCTGGTGTTCGTGTATCCTGGTGGTTAACTTACTTCCTGTTTGTCCTATGTAGTGTTTGTGGCAGTCCTTGCATAGAATTTTGTAGATGACGTTGGTTTTGTCCATGGGTTGTAATGGGTCTTTTAAGAAAACAGAGGAGAACCACCTCTACAACGTATTCAAGAAGAACGGATACTCAAAAAATACAGTCCGCAGATTCCTCAAGAACAAACCACGACAAGCAGACCAAACACAGCCAGAAACCCTAACCACCTTACCATACATCAAAGAAGTTTCAGAAATGACAGCCAGACAACTAAGACCCCTCGGAATCCTAATAGCACATAAACCCACCAACACTCTCAAACAAAAACTAACAAACTTAAAAGACCCAGTACAACCCATGGACAAAACCAACGTCATCTACAAAATTCCATGCAAGGACTGCCACAAACACTACGTAGGACAAACAGGAAGAAAGTTAGCCACCAAGATACACGAACGCCAGCTAGCCACAAAAAGACACGACCCTCTCCACCTTGTAGCCCTACACACAGATGAAAAGAAACACCAATTCGTCTGGGACAACACATCTATCCTGGGGCAGGCTAAGCAAAGACATGCCAGAGAATTCCTAGAGGCCTGGCACTCCAACCACAATGCCATAAACAAACACACAGATCTAGATACCATCTATCAACCCCTCAGAAAACGAACAGGAAATTACATCACCACAAACCCCAGGAACCCCATCCAGGAGAAAGATATAAATAGAAAGCAGGAGACAACAGCTTCACCTCACTTGCCGGTCGCCACTGATGATGTCACCTAGCCAGGTAATGAAACGTCTGGATATCAAACCTACAGCTCAGCGAGCAAACCTACACCCTAAATTTACAAGGATGTTGCCAGGGTTGGAGGATCTGAGCTACAGGAAGAGGCTGAACAGGCTGGGACTGTTTTCCCTGGAGCGTTGGAGGCTGAGGTTTACAAAATTATGAGGGGCTTGGATAGGATAAATAGACAAAGTCTTTTCCCTGGGGTCGGGGAGTCCAGAACTAGAGGGCATAGGTTTAGGGTGCAAGGGGAAAGATATTAAAGATACCTAAGGGGCAACTTTTTCACAGAGTGTGGTACGCGTATGGAATGAGCTGCCAGAGGATGTGGTGGAGTCTGGTACAATTGCAACATTTAAGAGGCATTTGGATGGGTATATGAATAGCAAGGGTTTGGAGGGATATGAGCCGGGTGCTAGCAGGTGGGACTAGATTGGGTTGGGATATCTGGTCGGCATGGATGGGTTGGACTGAAGGGTCTGTTTCTATGCTGTACATCTCTATGACTCTATTATTGGGCAGTACAATAGTACTCTAACATCACATGGGGCTAAGGCCAGGTTGTTCTCACATCCCCTCTAAACCTCCCTAAATCTATACCCCCAGTCATTGATCCTTCTGTCAGGGAGCAACCTTTCCCTTTGTCTACTCCTCACTATTTTATACATCTCAATCATGATCCCTTCGGTCTCCTCTGCTCCAAGAGAAACAACCTCATTCTGTATAATTGTTCCTCATGACAAACTATCCAGGCCTAATAACATTCTGGTAAATCTCCTCTGAATTTCTCTCCAGTGCTATCATATGCAGAGTACTGGGCTAATGGTAAAATTCTTGGCAGTATAGATGAACAGAGAGATCTTGGTATCCAGGTGCATAAATCTCTGAAAGTTGCCACCCAGGTTAATGGAGTTGTTAAGAAGACATATGGTGTGCTGGTGCTTATTGATAGGGGGATTGAGATTTGGAGCCACGAGGTCCTGCTTCAGCTGTACAGGACACTGGTAAGGCCTCACCTGGAGTATTGTGTATAGTTCTGGTCACCACATTATAGGAAGGATGTGGAAGCTTTGGAAAGGGTTCAGAGGAGATTTACAAGGATGTTGCCTGGTATGGAAGGAAGGTCTTACAAAGAGAGGCTGAGGGAACTGAGGCTCTTTTCGTTAGAGAGAAGAAGGTTGAGAGGTGACTTAATCAAGACATGTAGGATAATCAGAGGGTTAGATAGGGTGGACAGTGACAGCCTTTTTCCTCGGATGGTGAAGCTAACACAAGGAGACACAGCTCTAAATTGAGGAATGATAGACATGGGACAGATATTAGGGATAGTTTCTTTACTCAGAGTAGCAGGGGCATGGAACACACTTCCTGCAACAGTAGTAGACTCGCCGTTGTTAAGGGCATTTAAGTAGGCATTGGACATACACATGGATAATAATGGAATGGTGTAGATTAGATGGGCATCAGATTAATTTCACAGGTTAGTGTAACATCGTGGGCCAAAAGGCCTGTATTGTGCTGTAATGTTCTATGCTCTACATGTAAGCCAGTGTGATTATCCTCCCTGTGGGTGCCTGCTGACCTTATCTGTCCTTCCTGAGATGAAAGTCCCTCACACTTTCGTCATTGTGCTATTCCTAGATGTTGCAGTAGAGCAAACAGCCAATGGGGAATGTCAAACCAGCGTCTACAGGAAAATAACAGATATGGACCAAATACTGAACTACGGAAGCAATATTCCAACACCCACAAATGAAGTTGCCTTAGAACATTATTTCAATGAGCCACCACACACTGCAGCACAGAGGAACTATGAAGAGCAGAGGAAAATCATCTATACAGTGTATTCAAAAAGAACAAGTACCCAATGAACACAGTTCATCAATTTCTCAGCAACAAACCCAAACAAGCAACAAAACGCATCCAAAAACCCCAGCCACTCTCCCCTACATCAAAGACATCTCAGAAATGACTGCCAGACGACTCAGACCTCCTGGCATCATGGTGGCCCACAAACTCACCAACATACTGTGGGTGCCTGCTGAGCTTATCTGTCCTTTCTGAGAGGAAAGTCCCTCACACTTTGTCATTGATCTCTGATTTTCCAGCCTTTTTCCATTCTGAAGAGTCATACCAGACTCAAATTGATAATTCTCTTAGCAGAGGCAGTAATGCAGAGACTCAAATATCCAACTCAAGCTTTGGGTCGGATGACACCTTTGTTATCACTAAACAAAACAAATTAGAGAAACCTTCAAGACCATCAATAACACCCTTACTTGCATAAAATTCACTACAGAGGAAAACAACAACAAACTGCCATTCCGAGATGTCGCAGTAGAGCAAATAGCCAATAGGGAACTTCTACAGGAAAACAACACATCTGGACCAAATACTGAACTACAGAAGCAATGATCCTAACACCCACAAACAGAGCTCCATTAGAATATCATTTCAACGAGCCACCACTCACTGTGGCACAGAGGAAAATCATCTGGACAGTGTATTTTAAAAAAAACAGGTACCCAATGAACACAGTCCACCGATTTCTCAGCAACAAGCCCAAACAAGCAACAAAACATGTCCAAAAACCCTAGCCACTCTCCCCTACATCAAAGACATCTTGGAAATGACTGCCAGACAACTCAGACCTCTTGGCATCATGGTAGCTGACAAACCCACCAACACACTTAAATAGCAGCTAATGAACATGAAAGACTCTATACAGACAACAAACAAAACTAATGTCATTTGCAAAATACCGTGCAAGGACTGTAACAAACACTACATTGGTCAAACAGGTAGAAAACTAGCCACCAAGATACATGAACATCAACTAGCCACAAAAAGACATGACCTACTCTCACTAGCATCTTTACATACAGATGAGAAAGGATACCAATTCAACTGGGACAACACATCCGTCCTAGGACCAGTCAAACAGAGACATGCACGAGAATTCCATTAATAAAAACATTGACTTGGATCCCCTTTACCACCCTCTGTGAAAAATAACCGGAAATGGCATCACCACAGGAAATGATGTCACCAACCCAAGGAAACCTAAACACTTGAGTTGAAAGCAGGTCATACCACCAGTGCTTCATCCAGAGGCTCACTGATGATGTTAACTAGTATGATGATGAAACATTTGAAAATGAACCTTCCAGCTCAGCAAACAAACCTACATCCAAGTTAACTCTCTTTCTCTCTCTACAGATGCTACCAGATTTGCTGAGTTTCTCTAACATTCTACATATTTGTTTCAGATTTCCAACATCTGCAGAAATTTGCTTTTATTTGTCCTGTTCAATCTCTTCCTTTTTGCATTCTTAAAAAAAAACCTTTCCAGCCTGTCTTTTGGATAATGCAATTAAGTTTCCATATTATCTTTTGCCTTTCTTAATCATTTCCTTGATCTACCTTTTGCTAGACTCTGAATGTCTCCCAATCCCAGCTGTAATACTTTTTTCCTGACATCCTCATAAGCCACTTCCTCTGATCAAATGCAACATTTAGTTTCTTTCATTAGTCACAATTGTTTCACATTTCCCTTTGTTGGTACCTTAGAGTAATGTGTATTAGTTATAGAGTGTGTACTTTTTTAAAAATACTACCTACCAAGTCTTTTAGCACATTTTCACAAATCATCCTAGCCAACCTGACCCCTATTTTTCCCTTTGTTCAAATTTCAAGTGTCGAAATGGACTATATCACGTTCAAACATAACGTGAAATTCTATCACATTATGGTCACTATTTCACCAGGCTCTTTTTTGCAAGATTTCTCATCACTGAACACTAAATCCAAACTAGCCCAATCCGTCACTGGTTCCTGAATATACTGCTCCAGAAACTCATTTGGTGAACAGTACATTCCATGAATTCACCACCCCCACAACATTTGTGCTGGTTTGGTTAACTTAGCCTGTGGGGAGAATGAAGTTGCTTATTATTAATGTATTATTCACATGACATGTAAAATTAATTTCTTGCTTTTACCAAGTCTAACATTAACATTGCAGTTCAGTTACAATTTCATAACGTCTGCTGCCGCTTTCTGTTTCTTAACTCCACTTGCAGGATCAAGTTGTCGAACCAAAGACCCTCTTTTATTAATATAGACTTTTTTTCGTAATAAAAGTACAATCAAACCTCCTTTCTCTTTTAGCTCTTCTCTCCAAGGCTGCCCGTCCAACCTTGGTCATCCTGTAGTACATCTTCATAACTGCAAATATATCAAATCCATTTACTCAACTTGAGCATTCAAATAATCCAATTTTTTTTCAAAAGCTATGACTGTTCAATTAGAGGGTTTTCATTCTGCTTTTTATCCTCATTCTTTTGGTAATGACTACATTCTAGTCTTCTCTACACCCCTCAGTAGGTAAGTAAATCTGCTTACTGGAGATCTTACCTCACACAACAATAAGTCACTTCACAATAGAGAATATGTTGAGAGTTAAGTTAAGGCACAATCGCATCAGCCATCATCTTAGCGGATGATGGAGCAGGCTTGAGGGGTCAAATGGCCTACTCCTGCTTATGATCAACCAAATCCCTCCCTTCTAATCCCTTGCATTCGCAGTCCTTCATCTTATCCTCCTCATTGCCTCATTGTCTCCATAATCATTCAGTATTTTCACACATTTTCTTGATTCTCAAGTCACCTCCACCAAGTTTACCTGTTGAAAGGATTTTGAGCTGAGGATGAAGGATGTAGTTGTTCATTTTTATATTTGCTGGAAATTCTAATATTACTTCAAACTGACTTTGCCACCAACATTAATGCCCTTTAGGGAAGGAGATCTGTCATTCCCACCTGGAAAGACCTACATGAGAATCCAGAGCCACAACAATATGGCTGACTCCTAAATGCCCTCTGAAACAGTCAAGCAACAACTTGATATGGCCATACAGTAACATACCTTACAGACAATGTCAATAAAATCTAATTCTAAATTTCTAATGTCCCAGACACCATTATCACCATGCTTGGACATTTCCTGTCCCACCAGCAGGACAGACCCAGCATAGGTAATGGCGTAGTGATATACAGGAGCTGCCCTGGGAGTTCTCAGCATTGAATCCAGGACCCATGAAATCTCACAGTTTCAGGTTAAACATGGGCAAGAAAACTTCCCGACTTGGAGGAAACATGGAGGGTGGCACAAAATGTACTCTGGGTAGTGAATTTCAATATCCACCACCAAGAGTGGCTCAGTGATGGTACTGCTGATTGAACTAGTTGGGTCCTAAAATGACATTGCTGCTAGACTGGTCTGTGACAGGTGGTGAGGGAACCAACAAGAGGGAAAACATAACTGACCTATAGAACATAGAACATAGAAGGATACAGCGCAGTACAGGCCCTTCGGCCCTCGATGTTGCGCCGACCGAATCCTACCTAACCTATACTAGACCTCATGCATACCAATCTGCCAGCCGTTGATGCATCTGTCCATGACAGTATTGCTAAGGGTGATCACTGCACAGTCCTTGTAGAGACAAAGTCCCGCCTTCACATTGGGAATAACCTCCATTGTGTTGTGTGTTACTATCACCGTGCTAAATGGGGCAGACTTTGAATAGATGTAGCAACTCAAGACTGGGATTCAAGAAGCATTGTGGGCCATCAACAGCAGCAGAATTGTACTCCAGCGCAATCTATAACTTCATGATCCATCATAACCCCCACTCAACCATATCATCAAGCCAGGGGATCAACCTTGGTTCAATGGAGAGGACAGGACGGTATGCCAGGAGCAGCACCAGGCATACCTGAAAATGAGGTGTCAGCCTGGTGAAGCTACCAACTGGACTACTTGCAAGCCAAACTGCATAAATAACAAGTGATAAACAAAGTTAAATGATTCCACAACCAAAGGATCATATCTAAGCTCTGTGGTCCTGCCACATCCAGTTGTGAATGGTGGTGGACAATTAAACAACTCATTGGAGGAGGAAGCTCCACAAATATCCCCATCCTCAATGATGGAAAAGCCCAGCACATCAGTTTAAAGGTTCCTGATGAAGGGCTTATACCCGAAACGTCGATTCTCCTGCTCCTCAGATACTGCCTGACCGGCTGTGCTTTTCCAGCACCACATTCTCAACTCTGATCTCCGGCATCTGCAGTCCTCACTTTCTCCCATCAGTGTAAAAAATAAGGCTGAAACATTCACAACAATCTTAAGTCAGAAGTGCCGAGTGAATAATCCATTGTGGCCTCCTCCAGTGATCCATTACAGATACCAAGCTTCAGCCAATTCGATCCACTCCATGTATCCTGAAACATTCTGGAAAAAGTAAAGATTTGACCTCCAAAACTTGTTACTCCCCTAGTTAAGCTGTTCCAGTACAGTTCCAACACTGGTATCTATGCAACCATGTGGAAAATTGCCCAAGTTATGTCTTGTACATGAAAAGCAGGACAAATTCAACCTGGTCAATTATCACCTCATCCGCCTACTCTCAATCATCAGTGAAGTATCATCCACAGTACTATCAAACAGCACCTGCTCAGCAATAAACTGCTCAGTGATGCCCAATTTGGGTTCTAACAGAGCCGCTCAGCTCCTGATCTCATTATACCTTGGTTCAAAACAGCATGGACAAAACAGCTGAATTCCAGAGGGAAGGAGAGAGCAACAGCCCTTGACATCAAGGCTGAGTGTGGCATCAAGGAGTATGGCTCCTCAGATACTGAAGCAGTCTGTGTTCAGATGTAAATAGATCTGGACAATATCCAGGTCTAGGCTGAAAAATAACAATTAACAGTCACACCACACAATGCCAGGTATTGACCATCACCAATAAAAAATAGCCCAAATGTTATACAGTGCCAAGTGATCATACTCTTCAAAAAAAGAGAATGTAGCTATCATTCTTCGATAATTAATGAAGATCGATATCTTTTTTAAGAAAGGATGTTCTGGCACTAGAGGGGGTGCAAAAGAGGTTCACCAGGTTGATTCCGGAATTGAGGGGGTTGGCTTACGAGGAGAGACTGAGTTGAATGGGATTAAATACATTGGAATTTAGAAGATCGAGAGGGGATCTTATAGAAACATACAAAATTATGAAGGGAACAGATAGGAAAGAAGCATAGAGGGTGGTTCCACTGGCAGATGAAACTAGGACAAGAGAGCACAGCCTCAAAATTAGGGGGAGCAGAGGGACCTTCTTCACCCAGAGGGTTGTGAATCTGTGGAATTCCTTCCCTGGTGAATTAGTTGAGACTTCCATAATGAATGTTTTTAAAGCTAAGACAGATAATTGTTGAGTAATAAAGGAATGAAGGATTATGGTGAGAGGGTGAGTAAGTGGAACAGAGGTCATGAAAAGATCAGCCAGGATCTTATCGAATGTAGAGTGGGCTTGAATGGCCAGCTGGCCTAAACCTGCTCCTGGTTCTAATGTTTTAATGTTCTTCTTATGATATTACTATCACTGAATGCCCTACTATTAACATTCTGGGGGTTACCACTGGCCAGAAACTGAACTGGATTAGCCACATAAACACAGTTCCTGCAAGATCAGGGGTCAATAGTGGCACACCACAATCCCCAGGAATGGTGATGGTGGTGTCTGTGTGCTGAGAATCAATATCCTTGTTCCAATTGACCAGAAACTGAACTGGACCAGCCATATAGACACTGGGCCTATGAGGATTCTATGGCAAGTAATTCATTTTCTGACTCCTCAAAGGTTGTCCACGATCTACAAGGCACAAGTGAGGCATGTGATGGCACTTGCCTGGATGAGTGCAGCGCCAACAACATTCAGGAGGCACCTTCTAATACAAGCACCCCATCTGAAATGGCATCACATCCACCACCTTAAAACATTCACTCCAGCAGCACATAGCATCTACAAGACGCAGTGCAACAACTCATCCAGGCTGCTTGGACAGCATCTTTCGAACACGCAACCTCTGCCACATAGAAGGACAAAGGCAGCAGATGCATGGGAAGACACACAAGTCCCCTTCAAGCTACACACCATCCTGACCTGGAATTTTATTGCCTTTCCTTTATTGTCATTGGGTCAAATCCTGAAACTTTCATCCGAACCCTGAAATCAAGTTATTGAATTGAGCCAAACAGCAAGAACAATGGAAGGGAAAGGAAAGGAGAGGGGCAGCTGACACACTACCCAGTACGAGGACCCTATTAAAGCTGTTCCTTCATTAATATAGAACATAGAATAATAAAACACAGTGCAAGCCCTTCAGCCCTTGATGTTGTGCTGACTTTTTATCCTAAAGTCATATTAACTTACATACCCTGCATTGTACTATTTTCCATTTGCCTATCCAAGAGTTGCTTAAATGTTCTTAATGTATCTGACTCTGCTACCACCACTGGCAGTGCATTCCACACACCCACCACTCTGTGTAAAGAACCTACCTCTGACATCCCCTAAACTTTCCTCCAATCACTTTAAAATTATGACCCCTCATGATAGCCATTTCCATCCGGGGAAAAATGTCTTTGGCTATCCACTCTGTCTATGCCTCTCATCATCTTGTACACCTCTATCAAGTCACCTCTCATCCTTCTTTTCTCCAAAGAGGAAAGCCCTAGCTCCTTCAACCTTACTTCATAACACTTTCCCTTCAGTCCAGGCAACATCCTAGTAAATCTCCTCTGCACTTTCTCTAAAGTTTCCACATCTTTCCTATAATGAGACAACCAGAACTGAACACAGTATTCCAAGTGTGGTCTAACCAGGGCTCTATACAGCTGCAGAATGACCTTGCAGCTCTGAAACTCAATACCCCTGCTAATGAAAGCCAACATACCATACACCTTCTTAACAATTCTATCAACCTGGGTGGCAATTTTAAGGGAACTACAGACATGGACCCCAAGATCCCTCTGTTTCTTCACAGTGCCAAGAATCCTGCCTTAAACACTGTAATTTGCATTCAGATTTTACCTCCAAAATGAATCACTTCACACTTTTCTAGGTTGAAGTCCATCTGCCACTTATTGGCCTAGTTCTGCAACCTGTTAATGTCCTGTTGCAACAGCCTTCCACACTATCCACCACTCTACTAACCTTCATGTCATCGGTAAACTCACTAACCACCCTGTAGTGGTTCTGTTCGCCGAGCTGGAAGTTTTTGTTGCAAACGTTTCATCCCCTGGCTAGGAGACATCATCAGTGCTCTGGAGCCTCCTGCGAAGCGCTTCTTTGATGTTTCTTCCGGCATTTATAGTGGTCTGTCCTTGCCGCTTCCGGGTGTCGGTTTCAGCTGTCCGCTGTAGTGATTGGTATATTGGGTCCAGGTCGATGTGTCTGTTGATGGAGTTTGTGGATGAATGCCATGCCTCTAGGAATTCCCTGGCTGTTCTCTGTCTGGCTTGCCCTATGATAGTAGTGTTTTCCCAGTCGAATTCATGTTGCTTGTTGTCTGAGTGTGTGGCTACTAGGGATAGCTGGTCGTGTCGTTTCGTGGCTAGTTGGTGTTCATGTATGCGGATTGTTAGCTGTCTTCCTGTTTGTCCTATATAGTGTTTTGTACAGTCCTTGCATGGTATTTTATAAACTACATTAGTTTTGCTCATGTTGGGTATTGGCTCCTTTGTTCTAGTAAGTTGTTGTCTGAGCATGGCTGTTGGTTTGTGTAACAAAAACTTCCAGCTCGGCGAACAGAACCACTACAACAAGCACCCGAGCTACAAATCTTCGCACAAACTTTGATTACTAACCACCTTTCCATTTCCTCATCCAAGGAGGATGTGATAAAAATCACAAAGAACAGAGGTCCCAAAACAGATCCATGTGGAACACCACTAGTCACCAAGCTCCAGGCTGAATACTTTCCACTTACTACCACCCTCTGTCTTCTATGGTCCAGCCAATTCTGTATCCTGACAGGCAAATTTTGCTGCATCCCATGCCTCCTTACTTTCTGAAGGAGCTACCATGAGGAACCTTGTCAAGTGCCTTCCTAAAATCTATATACACATCCACAGCTCTACCTTCATCAACATATTTTGTCATATCCTCAAAGAATTCAAGAAGGCGTGTGAGGCATGGTGTGCCCCTCACAAGGCCATGCTGACTATCTCAAATCAAGCAATGCTTTTCCAAATAATCATAAACCCTGTCTCTCAGAATTCTCTCCAATAATTTGGCCTCTGCAGACGTAAGACTGGCTGGTCTGTAATTCTCAGGGTTATCCCTATTCTCTTTCTTGAACAAGTGAATAAAGTTTGCCACCCTCCAGTGGACAGTGAGGCTGCAAAGATCATCACCAAAGTCACAGCAATCTCTTCCCTTGCTTCCCGGAGTAACCTTGTGGGCCAGGGGACTTAAGTATCCTTATTTTTTTCAAAATTTTCAGCACATCCTCCTGTTCAAGCATATCAGCCTGTTTTGGTCAACTCATTGATTGTAAATACTGCTCTTACCATTCTGTAGTAATTGCATGCGAACAACAGCAGGGCAGGAAGGAGAGGTTTTAATCAGGAGAAAGCCTGGATGACCATCTGAACTCCAGTCTAGAAGTGTCCGTTGGTTTTCTCCTTCATTGACAATTCCCACTCCTCACTACACACTCCGCCTCCACCAAACTCCTGGAGCTAGAAGCAGCTGATGAGTCACTCAGCCATTGTGATGTGATAATCACAGTCATATTTGATGTGTTCGATTCACTGTGTCCCACAGTTCAGAATTGGGCTTCATTACTAAAATCCCCTCCACAGAATAACACAAAGACTGACTGTGGGACGGACATGTAGTTACAGTCTCTCATCATCTTTACACTGGTGCACTTTCTCCCTCTCCCCTGATAGAGATAGTTGTATTGGTTCAGGTGTCCTCGCTCTCCCTGAGGAGGAGACTCTTCAGCACTGGCTAACTATTTGACGAGGCACAAGAAAACTTGAATAAGAATGTTTCACATTCCCTCTTTCTGCCTTGGGCCACAGAGGTAATCTATAGCACAATTCTCAGTTGGGTAATACCCATTCTTTAGCCCTGGATGCACAAACTACATGGAACATCTTGGCCTATTTTCACCACATTCATTGGTCTCAGTAGAGGTCAGGAATTGTATTTAGAAGCTGCTGTCTGTTTAGCCTGGCAGCAGTTTCTGTCTTGATCTCTTAGTAGATAGCATTGAATTAAATACAGGCAGCACCCGAGGAGCAGGAGAGTCGACATTTTGGTCATAAGCCCTTCATCAGGAATGTGATGGGGTACGGGGGCTGAGAGATAAATAGGAGGGTAGGGTTGGAGCTGGGGTCAAGACAGGTTGGACAGTGATAGGTGGATGCAGGTAGGAGTGATTGTGATAGGTTGGTGGGAAGGGTAGAGCAAATGGGTGGGAATGAAAATGGACAGGTGGGTCTGGTCAAAAGGATTTGCATGTCCTTGGGGAGGTGTGAGGGGGAGTTAAAGTGGTTAGCCACAGGGCAGTGGGGTTGTTTGGTGTATGCAGACTTGAGATGCTCCCTGAACCATTCCACAAGTTGGTGCTTGGTCTCTCCAGTGTAGGGGAGACACATTGAGAGCAATAGATGCAGTAAATGAGGTGGAAGAATATCCGGGTTCCAGCACCACACTTTTCGATTATGACTTTCCAGCATCTGAAATCTTCACTTTCCCCCATTAGACACACAGTAGACGTGCACTATTTTGGCCCATCCCTGTCTATGCTGGTACTTATGCTCCACTTTAGCCACCTCTCCATCTCTTCTCATCTAAATCCACATCATAGCCCTCAATTCTCTTCTTCATCTTCAAACATTTGTTCAGCTTTCCCTTAAATACGACTGTACTGTTAACTACAACCATCTCCTGTGGTAGGGAGCTACACATTCTTTCACTCACTGGGTAGAGAAGAGGCTTCAGAATTTCTTCAAGATTTTTTGATAACAATCAGATGTGATAGAATGAAGCTACCAAACAAGTTTACCATAACCTCCGTGCATTTGGTTCTATACTTGCTTACTAAAATGTGACCACAACTTACACTTTAGCCTAGTGTTGCATTGCTAGAAAAACAGTACATTATGCAATCATAGTAAGCATAGTAATCTTAGTAAGTAAATCTAAGTAATCATAGATTGTAAATAGCCTGGGTTACAGCACTGATCCACGAAGCACTTTACTAGTCACATCCAACCAGCCTGAAAATGCCCTATGCCCCACTCTTTGCTTCCTGTCCATTAACCAATCCTTTAAACATTACCTCCAATTACCTGCACCATAATCTTGTCCATTAACCTTTTGCATGGTACCTTGTGGAAGTCTAGAGTAACAAGGTGGTGGTTTCACAATATAGGCAAACCCAGATACACAGTATCTAATTCCCCATCATCCACATTCTCTTAATTCTCGAATTGGGCAAATGGCATCTATTTTAGAACCCTAAGGTGTAGGCAATCAGTGCCTGGAGATTATTGAGGATTCCTAAAGGCTGGCACACATTGGATGTAGGGTGTCTTTGGCTAGAGTCCTTGGAGCATGCTGGTATTTGTTTGCCAGCAGGGACCTCCTGGGCTGAATTCACCAGTGATAGACTCTGATATCGAGATTTCTCATTGTCTGTTTTGCTTGACAAGTTTGGTAAGGCAGGAAGCTGAATGAGACAAGCTGGTCCATCCACAAAGGCATTTAACAAGGACTAAGCTCCTTTGTTTGGCAACTCACTGCTGCTGAGCAAGAATGCAGCTACACTGCTTGTGAAAACTATTAAAGATGGAGCAAATTTCTCCTGATTCAGACCTCAATAAAATATCACCCAATGATTTCAGGGATGTGTGAAGGGTTAGCAAGGCATCTGAGGTATTCACTGTTATAGACAGATCAATGGGACTAATCACTTGGACAATGGGATCTTGGCAAAGACAACTTTCCAGTCATGAGCTAATCAAATTATTCTTGGAATACAATAACAATGATTTTATTTGGATCACTTGGTAGTTGGTGAGGGAAGCTTGTACAACAAGCCGTCCCTTTGTAGGATTTTATAGCGTTTTCCCCCACAAACTGAAGACAAGCACCTTGAAGAGAAGACCATAATTTGGTAGACAGGAAGATTCTCCTGTCTCCAGTCTAACCAATATGTTTCAAGTCCTGTTTGCTGACTGCCACCATTCAGGGGCATCTTCTACAGACAGAGATTTCTTCACGGAATTCAACACAGCTCCAGAGATGAGAAAAGAACTCCGTTGTCTACATTTTTAAGTTGTAGGCACTGAGGTCAACAACTTCAGCATGAAACCAGTTTAGACAACAAACTGCAGACTGCATATTCTTTTTAGAATTTTAAGAACTCTAACTTGGCCAACCTGCCCTGTCGACTTTGTAATCTATACTTTTGAGAGTAACTGAAAGTTGGAGAGCATTTAATTATTTTGCTTAGACTAGGCTAAAAAAGCTAACCTTTTCCGCCATTGAAGAAATGTATCTGTTTTAAACAGTTGAATACTCACAATGAGTATGTCCTTTTCGAAAACAAAACAATCTGCTATGGTCAAACATGGTGGCAACAAGACTCAACCCTTCCTCACCGTCTCATATTGAGGGCAATGCAAAATCATTCTCATTCACTTTGTCAAACTCAAAATACAGTGATATCTCACAATTATTGATATTAAAATTCATTTGCCCAATGTGTACGTGTTAACATTCGCCTGCAATTTGTTACAGCTCTCCCCAGACAACATCCACCTCTGCCCCAGGCATGAATTTGGTACTATCCACAAAAATATAAAATTGCGTTTTTCATTCCAAAGTCTGAGTCATTCATATCAAACATGTGTTCCAGCACAGATCCTAATGGTGTATCATTCCCAACATCCAAATAATTACCATTTAGCGTTATAGAGTAATAGAAATCTACAGTGCGGAAAAGGGCCCTTCAACCCATTGTGTCCAGTCTGTTCAACAACTCTGTACTTTTGTAGTGCAGCCAACTCACAGTCTGTTCTTCCAATTGTCCATGATTCCACATTCTCTGACCTAATTTGTCAGGTCCTACCATGACCTACTACAGAACACTCAGAAACTTCAGACAATTACATCTGCTGAATTTTCATTATCCACTCACTCAGCTTGAATGGTTGATTTGTGCTACAGAGGGATGCCAACAGTGTGGGTTCAATTCCTGCATCAGTTGACATTACTATGAAGGACTTTCCCTCCCAACCTCTCCCATCACCTGATGCTCAGGTTAACCCAGCACAAATCAACTCTCTTTATAATGAGAGAGTAACCCTATGGTCTAGTAAGACTGTGGTGTCTTTACTTTCATAGTTACCTCCTCAAAATGAAATTAGCAAGGATTTCACTGTTGAAATCGGTGTTAATTATTTCATACTTTGCGCTGCTAGTCCAGCACCATACATCCCCAGGTTGATGTGACGAAGATAGACAAGCTAGCAAAAGTACAACAAAATACACCTTAATAATGAACAGGTGCCTGATGAGATGAAACAGGAGCTTGTGTGATAGAAACTGACGTCCCTGGAGAATTGATGGGCATATATACGTTGAAATTTAGAATAATGAGGCAACTTAGTTAAATATACAAGACTTGACTTGACAGTGTAGGTACCAAGAGGTTGTGTTCCCTTGTGAGAGAATCTTATGCCAGAAAACATATTCTCAGAATATTGGGCAGCCCAGTTGGAATAGCAGTGAGGAGAAATTTGTTCTCTCAAAAGGCAATGAATCTGTGCATTTGGTTTAAAACCACAGAAGGCTTTAGCAGTTGGCTCATGTGCCGCTCTGCAATTTCACACACACTGATCGACCGTGCTGACCCAGAACACAGCATTGAGCTCTAGGAGGTTTGCACCGGGAGAGAAAAAAATGGGACATTAGTCATTATCATATTCAAGGCCAAGAAAGACATCTTTTTAACCAGTAAGAGAATCAAGGGTCATGGGGAAAAGGCAGGAAGGTAGAGTTTGGTATTATTGTCACATCCACCATGACTTGGCAGAGCAGACCTAGTAGACTGAACAGCCTACCCTTGCTTCTATATCCTCTGATCACCCACTGCACGTGTTCCGATCAAAGTAATGGTTTTATTCTCTGGTTTATTTCTTAGACCAGTCAACTTGCCTGATTTAAATTTAAACAAAACTTGGCAGTTAACCAAACCCTTTGAATATTTGTAAAAAGTGGAACACATTCACGAATTGACTTTTGAATGTGATACTTTTGATCAAGCAACAGCAATTTGGTGAAGGAAATGCAGTGGATGTTGTCTATGTGGATATAAACATATTTTATAAAGTAGCACATCAAAATCTGGTTAATAAATTTGAAGCTTATGAGATGGGAGGGTCAACTTGAATTTTAAAAAATTGGCATATGGACAAAACAAAACTGATTCATTGTAAATAGTTGCTTTTGAGACTGGAGGATGATGGACAGTGTATGTCCCAAGAGTCACTGTCACTTTTGTTACATAATGTATATGGGAATACAGAGTAAAATTTCAAAATTTGCCAAAGATACCAAACTTGCGAAGTATGACATTACTGCTGCAAATGTGTTGCTGGTCAAAGCACAGCAGGCCAGGCAGCATCTCAGGAATAGAGAATTCGACGTTTATGCTCGAAACGTCGAATTCTCTATTCCTGAGATGCTGCCTGGCCTGCTGTGCTTTGACCAGCAACACATTTGCAGCTGTGATCTCCAGCATCTGCAGACCTCATTTTTTACTCGAAGTATGACATTAACAAGACATAGGTCAGTGGCCAGAACTGGAAGAGTGCTAATAGCAGAGATAGTTGTGGCAATGTTGAATGGGATTGACAAAATCATGGAAGCATTTGACTGTATGCATTAAATATAATAATCTGATGTTTCTGGACCAGGAGCCAGTGTAAAGCAATTAGCTTGAGATTGATTAATCTGAATTAGTGAGAGCTAATTTGGCAATAAAGTTTTGGATGTGCTCCCAACAGGCCAGTCAAGATAGTTAATTAACACCCTGGCATGGTAGCTCAGTGGTTAGCACTGCTACCTCACAGCAGCAGGTCCCAAGTTCGAATCCAACCTTAGGCGATAGTCTGTGTGGAGCTTGCACATTGTCTGCGTGGGTTTATTCTGGGTGCTCTGGTTTCCTCCCACTGTCCAAAGATGCGCAGGTCAGGTGAATTGGCTATGCTAAATTGCCCGTAGTATTAGAACATAGAACAATACAGAACAGGCCCTTCGGCCCACGATGTTGTGCCGAACATTTGTCCTAGCTTAAGCACCTATCCATGTACCTATCCAATTGCTGCTTAAAGGTCACCAATGATTCTGACTCTGCCACTCCCACAGGCAGCGCATTCCATGCCCCCACCACTTTCTGGGTAAAGAACCTACCCCTGACATCCCCCCATACCTTCCACCTTAAATTTATGCTCCCTTGTAACACTCTGTTGTACCTGGGGAAAAATTCTCTGACTGTCTACTCTATCTATTCCCCTGATCATCTTATAAACCTCTATCAAGTCACCTCTCTTCCTTCGCCGTTCCAATGAGAAAAGGCCTAGCACTCTCAACCTATCCTCGTAAGATCTATTTTCCATTCCAGGCAACATCCTGGTAAATCTCCTCTGCACCCTCTCCAAAGCTTCCACATCTTTCCTAAAGTGAGGTGACCAGAACTGCACACAGTACTCCAAATGTTAGGTGCATTAGTCAGAGGGAAATGTGTCTGCGTGGGTTACCCCTCGGTGGGTTAACATAGAACAGAACCAACTCTTCAGCCCAGTTGGTATGGACTTGTTGGGCCGAAGGACCTGTTTCCACACTGTAGGGAATTTAATCCAATTACTACAAATACCTGTTAGTGTTATTTCCCTCTATTATTTTAAAACCTTACCCACAACAATATTAAATGAACTGGCCTCTATTTATTAGGATTGATTCTGTACCCACTTCTGAAGGTGTCAACTTACCGCTCTCCAATCGTTTGACGTTTATTGAGGGAAACTTGAAACATTATGGTAAGATGCCCTGCTATGTCCATGCCCACTTCCTTTAATAGTTAGAAGCTGTCAATTTATCACTCCAAGTGTAGCTAGACTTTCTAGGGCACCCTGCCTTTCAAAATAACTGTACCATCTCCACTTCTAATATTTTGCCATGCTCCTTTTCGTTAGTAAATACTGATACAAAGAACTACTCATTATTCTAGCCTTCCCCGGAGTCTCTCAGCACACGTCACCTTAACTTCCCTAATAGTTTCCACCCCATCTCAATGACTACTATAATCATGCCAATAGATGATGTTCTCTTTTACATCAACTGCTTTTCTATTCTCATATATTCTGTCTAATTTTCCTCTTCACTTCCCTTCTCAACTTATCATATTTGACCTGCATCCCATTTGAAAATTACACCTGACCTCTACCAGATGTCCTCTTTTTGTTTCATCATATTCAAAGTCTCCCCTTGTCATCCAAAGACCTCTGATTTTGGTTCCCCAATCTGGTCTTGTTAAAAAGTACCCAGCCCATACCCAAAACATTATCATCTTAAAGATTGTCCAAGATTCTTAGTTTTTCCTACAAAACTGTTTTACTCTGGCTTGGTCTTCTGCCAGCTCCTCAAAGTTAGTGTCTTCCAGTTTAGAAAGTTTGCTTTAGATCGCCCCTTGCTCTCTTCTGTTCTGAATCAAATCTTATCATGTGATCACTATTCCCATCCATTTCCCACAGGTACTTGGTCCAGCTAATTTCCCAACACTACATCCTCCTTTCTAGCTGGACTTTGAACAAACTGATTTTAGAAAAGCATAACAGCAAGTCTGAAAGGAAAGACAGACAGAGCCAGGTACATGATAGGACTGATGGGCGGGTGTTTTTATTTCAATGCAAGGAGTATTATGGGTAAGGCAGATGAGCTTAATGCTGGAATCAGTACATGGGGCTTTGATGCTGTGGCCATTACAACGACCTAGTTGGCAATGGAGCAGGACTGGCTGCTCAACATTCCAGGGTTTAGACGTTTTAGATGAGATAGAGAAGGAGGTAAAAGAAATGGAGGAGTTACTGATCAGAGAGAATGTCACAACTATAGTCAGAGGGAACATGCTGGAGGTTTCATCCACTGAGGCAATATGGGAAGAGTTCAAAAATAAGAGATGCAAACACTCTAATGGGATTATATGATCGGCCCCTCAGCAGAGATAGGGACATTGAAGAACAGGCATGTAGGCATATTATGGAAAGATACAATAAAAATCAAAGTTGCTACACTCAACTTCCCCAACGTGGACTGGGACTTCTTTACAGCAAGAGGCTGAGACAAGACAATTTGGTAGGCACATCAATGAGGATTTCTCAAAACAGTATTTGGATACGTCAACTAGAGGACAGCCTTGTATTGGCTGATGAGCTTGGCCAAGTAACTGACTTGACAGTGGGACAGCATTTTGTGTTGCTCAGTGATTGTTGTTTTAAAATGGCTATGAATAAAGATAAATCTGGTCCTTGTGGGAAAGTACAAAATTGGGCAGGACAAATTACACAGTATTAGGCAGGAGCTAGGGAGAGTTAATTGGGATCAACTGTTATCAGGCAAATCTACATTTGACATGTGGGAATTGTTTAAAGGTCTATTGATGAGAGTTCAGGATGAGCATGTTCCAGTAAAAAGAAAGGACAAGGTTGGTAAGGGACCCTTAGGTGATGAGGGAGGTTGTGAATTTAGTAAAAACAAAAATATAAGGAAGCATATGTAATGTTTAGGAAGCTAAAATTTGACAGGGCCTGAGGAATATAAAGAAAACAGGGAAGAAGGCATACATTGGGTTTAAGCAAATCTACAGATAACTATAAAAAGTGTCAGAACCCATTTAAGAGGGAAATCAGAACAGCAAAAACAGGGTACGAGATCCTGGATGTATGTTTGCTTGCTGAGCTGGAAGGTTCATTTTCAGACATTTCATCATCATACTAGGTAACATCTTCAGCGAGCCCATGGATGGTGGTGTAGCCTGCTTTCTATTTATATGCTTGGGTTTCCTTGGGTTGGTGATGTCAACAAATCTTCTCAAAACTCACTAAGGTATGAGATGGACCTGGTAGATAAAGTTGAAGATAATCCCAAGAGGTTCAGTAGCTATATTAAGAGTAAAGGGTTGGCCAGGGAGAGAATAGGTCCTTTAAAGATCAGCATGGTCATCTACTTGTGGAGAGATGGGGGAGATTTTTAATGAATATTTCTCCTCAATGTTTAGTGAGGAGAGAATCATAGATGCGAAAGAAATAAGGGATGTTTTGGACCTCACTAGAGAGGAAGTGTTTGCAGCCTCAAAGCGTATTAAAGGCAGATAAATGCCCTGGGCTTGATCCAAGTCCATTCCCGGACATTGGGAGGCCAGAGAAGAAATTGCAGAGTCCGCTGCAGAGTTTTGCTTCAGCTTTAGCCACTGGTGAAGTTCTGGAAAACTGGAGGGTGGCTAATATTGTTCCATCCTTTAAGAAAGGTAGCAAAGACTAGCCAGGGAACTACAGGTCAGAGAGCCTGACATCAGTAGGCAAGTTATTGGAAAGGATACTGAGGGACAAGATGAACTAACATTTGGAAAGTCAAATGCTGATCAGGGATAGTCAGAATGGATTTGTGTGCAGGAAATCATGTCTGACAAACCTTTTAGAGTTTTCGAAGAGGTAACCAAAAGGATAGATGAAGGCAGAGAAGTGGATGTTGTTTATATGGATGTCAGTAAGGGCTTTGACAAGGTCCCACATGGCAGGCTATTCATGAAGATAAGATCGCATGGGATCCAGGAAAAGCTAGCTAATTGGATTCAAAATTGGCTCAATGGTAGGAAGCAGAGGGTGATGTTTGAAGGTTGTTTCTCAGACAGTGGTGTGCCACAAGGGTTGGTGCTGGGACCTTTGTTATTTCCATAAATGATCTAATGTGAATGTACAAGGCATGATTAAGTAAGTTTAAGGATGATACAGAATTAGGAGGTATCGTTGATAGTGAGGAAAGTTATCCGGGTGCTCCGGTTTCCTCCCACGATCCATGGTGAATTGGCAATGCTAAATTGCCCAGAGCGTTCAGGGATGTGTAGGTTAGATGCATTAGTCTGGGAAAATGTAGAACAAAGTAGGGGGATGGGTCTGGGTGGGTTATTCTTCAGAGGGTCGGTGTGAACTTGCTGAACCAAATGGCCTCATTCCATATTATCGGGATTCTATGAAGACAATGAAACTAATTGTACAATATACCTGAAGAACTGGATTGACTAGGAAGTGTAAACATTGAGTATGCAAAAGCAAAAGGTGGTATTTAGCCTAAAGGACTGAAAACAACAATATAAAGAAAGACAGAAAGAAAGAAAGATGTTTAACAATAAACTGATGAAATAAGATCCAAGGAGCATATTGAAGAAATCAAAAATCTGAAACAGAATGTTGACATGAATTAATTTGTATCAGAGATACTAGAATAAGGTAACAGCAGAAAGAAGTGAGATTACAATCTGGAAAAGTAGTGGGAAAAAATGAAATATTTGCAGATAATTAAAAATATGGGAACAAACTTTATAATGCTTAAGGACTTCAATGATATTTATTGAACCACTTTGCATCTTTACCACCATTCAAACATCCATTTTTGTGTTGGCAGCAAACTTAGATACATTACGCACAATTCCCTCATTAACCCCAACAAGCACATCCATTATTTCGATGGTCACCTCCTTTAATACCCAAGGATGTAAATTATCAGGTTCCTGGAATTTCAGCTTTCAATCCCATTAATTTCTCCACAATTCTTTCTTTTAGAGCTAATTTCAACTCCTTCTTGCTAATAGACCTTGGCTTCCCTAGCATTTCTGAAAACATTATTGTGACTTCTTCTATGAAGGCAGAGCTAAAATACTTCTTTAATTGCTCTATCCTTTCCTTGTTTTTCACTATCCATTCCTCTCTTAAGAGCATAAGGACCTTTATTTATCTGCACTCATCTACATTAAATAACTTTTACAATCAACTTTTATGTTCCTCGTCAGTTCACTCTCACTACTTTTCTGCCCTCAGGCTTCAATTCTAGACTCCTCCCAATCCTCAGGTTCACTGTTTCTTAATATGAACTTTGGCACAAGCCCAATGAAGTGGCTGACAATCCCAAAATTGGAGAAGCGCAAGCAACAGGTCTCACCTGCTTATCCATGATCCCAAAATGTGTTCCTGCTTTTAGACTTTAATTCGTTTCTTGAACTCAGAAGAACAGATTGGTAGCAGAGACTGTCCAGCCCTTTGAGCCCACTGTGCCATTCAATGGGATCGTTGCTAATCTACTTCAACATTATTTTCCTGCACCATACTGATAGCCCTTTACGTTTTTAATATGGAGAAATCTGTGAATTTCTGTCTTGAACATGTTCAATAGCTGAGCTTCCACAGGCCTCTAGGGTAGAGGATTTCGAAGATTCACCATCATCTGCTCCCTCTTGACTTTTTTTTGTTAAAATGCATTTCCTCATTCATGATACAAAATTCTCTCACTACCAAATACCCAAAGTTTGCATATTCCCCACGACCCTCACTGATGCCCCTCTTTTCTGCTGCCAAGGCCTTAAGCTTTGGAACGCTCTCCCCAAAACTTTCCCCTTTCTTTTAAATCTTCCATCCTTACTTGAAGGCATTATGCAAATATTAGGTGCTCTTAACACACATGGATTGATAGCATCCGTGTTACCTGTATGAACTGAGAGTTACAGTATCGGTTCTGACACCATGATCTAACAATCAAGATGACAGGGTGGCACCTGAATGGAAAACCTTTACTTTGATTTCTGTGCAGCTGGCAGTCAAAGATATCAAGCAAACTGGGAAAACCAGGTATTTTTCACATAGTCCAATCACTCCTTTATTGTTTAAACTGGAGAGAACATTTTCAGAGTAGAATAAATATACTGAAGCTATTTCTTTTTCTTCCTCAATCCTCTGGATGTGGATTTACTCGGCTCTTGGGTCGTGGCATTTCTGGAGGTTTGGAGACCATGGCTGGCTGCCCACTCCTCCTGAAGCTGCTGCAATAATTCAGCTGTCAGATGTCCTTGCTGAACCAGCCTGGCACTCAAAGAGTCACCAGCTTTTCCAGGTATTTCCGCTTTATAAACCTCTCCTCTGTAGCCTAAAATCTTGGACCCTCGAATCCGTCTAGATCCAATGTAAACCTGATCCTTGGAATTCATGTTCTCCACGTTTGTCCTCTCATTAGTCCATATTCCTCCATAAACAGAAGCATCTTCGGCGCCTGCAGCAGTTGTGGAGATGGAATCTGAAGCACGGATCAGACGAGTGATATTCTTCACTCCAATCTGTATGATGCTGTCCAGCTCGATCTGGATCTCTCGCACAAGGCTCACATCTGGGAACATGTCCATGAACCGGTAACTAAGACAGATGAAAGGGAACAGAGGTTAGTACCAGCTCGAGATCAGGAAAGAAAATAATTAAAGCTGAGAGAGGGGAATGGTTTGGTATAACGGTCATCAAATGAGTCACCAGACTGACAAGAAGAACCAAAAAGGAAACATCACACAAGGCTGGGAACGCACTTTAGACTGCCAAACAGTCAAGGGAAGTGGAAGAGCAAACGTAGGAGCAAATGTCTGAAATGCTACAATTGGGCTACATTATTAACATGGAGAGCATTAGTGTGAATGGTTTTGGAGCAGGGGTCGGTGGGGGGGGATTGAATCTGAACTCTTCATTCAAGAGAACACATTTTAGCCAATACGTACTGCCCTCAACAAAGGATGTGGGTTTAGTTTTACAGAAACTGGGCAGCAGGGAAAAGGGTATCAATTTGGGGAGTGCTTCTCTAGAACTTATCATAATGTAGTGGACTTAAAGCATAGTTATAGAAAAGGATAAACATAAACTGGAAAAAACAAATCTCAACTCAAAAAAACTAACTTTCTTCAGCTGTGATGTGATTTAGCTGTCAACTAGAAATAGCTCCTTGTAAGTTTATCATCAATGCCAGGTCAGTGGGAGGTATTCAAGGAAGAGATAGGGAGGATTCACATCAGAACTAAGAGCAAGAGCTGATAATTAAGATCCTGGAGCTTGCTTTGCCATTTCATATAACCATGGCTGATATTATTTTTTACCATAATTCAAATTTTTTTGCCTGTTCTTCATAACCTTTCAGCTCATTACTGACTAAACATCTATCCCCTTGAATTTACTCTATGTTTGGCATCCAGCACTCTGCAATAGTGAATTCCACAGATTTATGACCGTCTGACAGAAGTCATGTCTGCATATCCCTGTATTAAATTTGTTATCCCTTATCCTAAAACCATGACCCAGATTGCCCCACAAGGCAACATCCTCATGGTGTGGCCATAATATTCACCTGGTAAAAGAGATCAACAAACTAGCTTCTGCTAGTCAAGGAGTTCAAAGGAGAGGTTTAAAAAAAAGGAAAGCTTATAGCAGAGGGCCCAATATGTCATGAAGAAAAAAAAAAGGTAATGAAAAACATAAATCAAGGAAAACCTGAAGGTTTTAACAAATGTAACTACATAAACAGCAAGAGGTTAACAGTCAGGACAGTTAGTGACTGTAAGAATAAACCACAGAGATGGAAGACATTAAAATGACTCTTCACAAATATTTGGTTTTCAGAACAGCGATTCAATATAGATGGTGTGAAGTATTAGATTAAATAAAATGAGAGGAAGTATTAAGGAGTTAAATGACTTTATGAAAGGTGTAAATCTTCATTTAGTAAGGCATGGATTAATCAAAAATACAGCAGAGATTTAAGACATATATTTGACTAACTTCATAAAATTTTGCTAAGAAGTGGTAATAATGGAGGTCATGTCCGCACTCAACCAAGTAATGCAAGCTAAGTATAAAAATCTGTGAGCAATGATTTGACAAGGCAGCAAACCCAAAATCATCACCAACATAAGGCAATCTGTTGGAGCTCGTTTACACTCACGAGAACTATAATTCAGAAGGGATCTGTTCTTTGCAAACAACAGTAAAATGCTGAAGCCTTACCCAGGAGTTTGGTTTGTCTATAATTCCCTGTTACTTTCCCCACAGCAAAGCTTCAGCTCGAACTGACTTGCCAAACAAACAACTTGCTTTTTCCTGTAGTATAAGCTATTGTGAAGGTTTGAAATTTGGCACCTTAGTTTGGTTGAATGCAATGAGTCAATTTCAGCAACATTTAACTTCTATACTACTAAGTGAAAGATATTTGATATTTAAACTACAAGATCAGGGACCAAGAGCTGGGAAGTGGGATTAGGCTGGGCAGGATAGGTAAACATGTGTAAATTCTGTCTTAAACTGCTATAATTCATATTTCAATCTGAACCAGGAATCAGAGCCAATCCAAGACCAGGAACAGAAAGAGACCAGAACCAATCAAGATACTGTTCAAAACATCTCAGCTTTGGATGAATAGCTATCAAATGGATTTGCTAGATAAAACGAGCTTTATCAAATGTCAGAGTTGAAAGACATTCCCAAACAATGGATCCAGGCTCCTTAACTTACCTTAACCATAAGTACAGATCCAACACGTCGTGCACAGCCTCCAAGTGTACAAGGTCTTTGATATTTTTCGGTGGCACTAATGGCCAGTTAATGTGTCGACATAACCACTCGAATGTCAGTGGCTCATTCCTGCTGAACTGTCTGGCAAACTAAAACAATGCAAACAGACTCAAAGTTAAGAAAAAAGGAAAATTAGACTGCAAAATGTCAAATCAACAGATCAATGATGTAATGTGCTATTCACAATACTGAATATTGTGGATATCACAATAGTGAATACGCAATGCTGAATAGCCAGGAATCCTGACTGTCAGGGATCACAAGCTATTTTGGGAGACTGTAATAAAATCCAAAATTTAAAAAAAATTTATTTTGAAAGAAATAGCTGTTTTCCTTCTAATGGTTTTATTCTACGAGCTTATCTAGTAGAGCTGCGACTCATTACCCACACCTTTTAGAGTATGTATTAATGCAACTGACAATTTTCTCTGTTGTTTACTGGATGCTTTCTCATATGGACCCGTGGCAGAGTAGCTCAAGGCTGATTTGCGATAACTAAGTGTGGTTTGTAATTTATCTTTGGAGGTTTCCAGTTTCCTTCCCAGTACCAATATTATAATTTAACTATTTCCTGTTCTGATGATTTCACTTCATCACCAGATTTTGTGATTATCCTCAGTTTCTAACAGGACTGGGAAAATCATCCCTCTCCTAGAGATCATTTCTTAAAATGTAACGAGGAGCTACATCCTCTTCTTTTGCAGTTTCAACATTTCTCCTTTGCCTCTTCTCAGACTTGACCCCACTATCGCTGACCCCCAAATGGAAAACACACTATAATTACAGTGAAGGATTTGGCAGTGATGTGTGGCATTGAGGTAGATGATCAGCGATGATCTAATTAAATCACAGAGCAGGTTCATACATACACATCAAGAGTAGGAGACCATTCAGCCCCTTGAGCCTACTCCACTGTTCAATAAGGTTACGACTGATCTATTTGTCTTGAATTCCACATTTCCATTTACTCCCTTTTTTTCAAACTGAACGGTCTACTTCTATTGTTATGTTCTACTCATCTCCAACTCACTTGTCTCCTTCAGATTAAACCATTTAAATAACTTTAACCTTCCATGAAGTGCAATTCTTTGAAGACATGATTATTGCTCCCAAACCCCAAAGGCTCAAACAAAATCATCTGTACAAGAAAAGCTCATGGTTGATAATTACATTTTTGCATTGATTTGATCATTCCAGCCAAAGTAAATGCATTTTTGTGCATTCTCCCACTCACCCAAATTTTAAACAGACTCTACCTCCTTAGTATTTCTGAAATCTACAACAGTAGTGAACTCCTGCTCCAACTCACTGTTGAGTTTCAGTATGTTAACTGTGTGAACCCTCTAAACTCAATCCTCTAATCAGGTTGGCTTGAAACCTAATCTTGGCAGCACGTGATCACAATTTCCTGATTTATATTCCTTCCCTTTGTATTTGAGTTGTTGTGTCCCGAATCAGAATATTTTAATCCACATCTCCGTTTCCATCTGGGATCTTCCATTAAAATGGATGAAATAAGTGTTAGTTCTGGTACTGCAGGAACTTTAAAAAGGACAAGAATTTTTCTATTGATGGTGGGTGCTCAGAACAAAAGCTCGCCTGCAGCCCACGTGCGAAATACTTGAAAGTTCTAAGCAGAAAATGCTAGATGGTCTTTCAGAATCAAAACTGTTCCACACTCAACTTGTAAACTGAATTTCAAATCATCCATAAGAATGGCCTTTCTTGTTGTGTTGATTTGTAAGGGCTTTTTAAAAATAAAATCTAGGATTACTTATGTGTAACTTTAAGGGAAGCTACTGTTTTAAGTTTATGTCTCTTAGAGGTGGGAGGCAAGGCTAAACAAGAAAATGAAGAACTCTGCTGCACAGCAGGTGAGATCTGTCAATGAAGTAACTAGCTTAACTGGGTTTTGTAACTGCTTGATGGGAATGGGATTCAAGTCCCAGTACTTCAAATGAGAGAGATCAAGTGCTCTGTCACTAGGGCAGGGTATCAAGACTGAGCCGGGAAAGAGGGAGAGAAGTTTTCTTTTCCCGTTTTCAATCTGTCAATGAAAGCAGCAGTTGAATAGCTGCATAAGAGGGATGGATTTTGAAAATATTCAAAAGTGAGATCACAGAAAATGTTTATTAACTGGCCACCACCTGACTTGCCACTATCAATGATCTGTACACATCAGGTTCCTCCCTTTAGAATTGTACCCCTATTTTGTATTGTCTTTCAATGTTCTTCCAACAAAAAATGCATTTCTTCTCCAGATTCAGCTGTTGTTGCCCCTCATTTATCGATGTCATTCTGAAGTTCCACAGTATTCTCTTTACAATTTACAACTCTAAGTTTAGTGTATTCTGCAAATGAAAATTGTCCTTGGCACACCAAAATCCAGAGCATTAATACACATAAGGATATTAGATTATACATTAATTTGGCCTTTCATCACAAAATTCTCTCAATAGTTATTCTAAAGGGAACTTCCTTATGTAACATATATTGGGTCCCTTATAAACTGAATTTTCCCAGTATTCACTGCGTAGTAGTAGTAGCTATTACAGCAGTAATTAAATCTCCAAAATTTTAGTGCATGAAAACAATGGGAAGACTTAGGAAAAACAGACAGGTCATGTCGTCCAAAACCAGCATCTACAATTCATCTGGTAGCAAACACTTCTATTTGTCTTCTTTTTGAAAGTGACCTTAGAAAGAATAGTAAACTAACCCTCAGATGAAGGCATGAAATGGGATGATGATAGTTGTCCCACTGTGGCAATGGCCAAAAGAAACTGTCACTACAAACAGAGAGCACATGAGAGAGCGCGCGAGAAGTACTCAGGATAGGAATTGCCATGGGAAGCCCACAGGAACTAGGCCAGTTCTACACTGGAATAACCACACAGAAGCCACAACAGGTAAGGAACCAGATACCTCGCTGGAGTAACTATGCTAAGACTAAGTCAAATCCATGCAGGATTCAAGAATAGAGCAGACTCACTGCAGAGTGCAGTTTTCCCATTCAGCAGTCTTCACCAGGCAGATAGATCAGAAGGATAGGAGGAAGACTCCCTATCCTCTGGTATCACTGGTACTTCCTATCCCCTGGTATCATTGAATCATTTCCAATCGTCACAGTAGTATATTTCCTTTCTCTAACTAACGGTATTATATCTAAACTACTTCTGAAACTCAAAAGCAATCAGATAATTGCAATAAATAGTTGACTGCTTAACTATGATCACGAACCCCGAAAACAACAGCTCATTAAAGCCAATAGACTGACTACTGCTTGCCTGGACAAATGACAACATTTTGTGTGGTGTAAGAATAGTATTGCCACTGGATTAATGTAGAGGTTCTATTTCAGAGAATTGTTCTTCCCGAAAAATATAGCTCACTCTCACTTGTCATTCAGAAGGTCAAGAGCTCAAACTCTGCAGCAGAGGCTGCAAACATGCTGCACTGTTACAGGTGTTGTCTTTTGATGCCAAGTTTAACTGAGATTTAGTCTGTTTTCTCTTAAGAATGCAAATAAGATCCTACTGTCCTGATCAAATAGCAGATAAATATTTTTTGGTATTTAGCCAATCTTTACACCTCAAACCATTAAATTTTGGGCAGCATGGTGACCCAGTGGTTAGCACTGCTGCCTCACAGTGCCAGAGACCTGGGTTCAATTCCCACCTCGGACAACTGTCTGTGTGGAGTTTGCACATTCTCCCCGTGTCTGCGTAGGTTTCCTCCGGGTGCTCCAGTTTCCTCCCACAGTCCAAAGATGTGCAGGTTAGGTGAATTGGCCATGTTAAATTGCCCGTAATGTTAGGTGAAGGGGTAAACGTAGGGGAATGGGTCTGAGTGGTTTGCTCTTCGGAGGGTCGGTGTGGACTTGTTGGGCCGAAGGGCCTGTTTCCACACTGTAGGTAATCTAATCTAATCGTCACATTGCTGTTGGTTAAAGACTGCTGCATCTGCCACACATTACATCATCATCTACACTTGCAATACATACGCCACTGGAGTATCTTGAAGTCAGAAAATGTGTTAAGTAAATCCGTATTCTTTGTATCATAATGTAATGGTTAAAGTATGGAGAAGAAAGAAGAAACAATCTCATTGGTATAAGACTGAAGGATGAGTAAAATACCTTTAAAAAGGAGGTGCAGACAAAGGGATGCTTCCTGTTTATTGGTGCAGTGCAGAAAACATATCGTACGCGGAGATTCAATGGGATATGCTGAATCATATCAGCCAGGAACTTGAAATCATCGATATTGCACACGAAGTATAGTCCATCGACTTGCGAGAGGCTCACAAATATGTCCTGTGTTCCGAGGAAAGGCAAGAAAAAGTAAAGGAACATTGGTTTAGCTTTAAATTTGTAGAGAAGTGATCAGTCAATAAAGTATTTCACAAAGAAAGGATTTATTAGAAAACACTACTTTTCGGAGTGCTGCTTCTTTATCAGGTGCTAGTGAGACAGGAAGACCTTAGACAGAATTTAAGAAAAAGATCAAAAGGCCATTCAACTCATGTGAGTGAATCAAACTAAGATGGCTCTTCAATTTTTAAATTAGTTAGAAAGGAGGTTTTGATTGATTTAATATGCCAATCTCAGAATTTCTTTCAAGTCATTGCCCCAAGGTAACTTACGGTGTTATCAATACTTTAAGTTATCACAGGACAGTGACTTGAAAAAAATTCCAGGATTTGCATTTTAATCAATCGAAACCTGCACCTCCATTCTAACTGATTAAAGATTTAAGAGCAGTCTTAGGTGTGTTCAAAATGTTCACGAGTTGTATAAGGATCTTTTCCTTATAAATTTTGCGTCTAAGGTCTTCCTCCCTCTCTAGCACCTAATGAAGGAGCATGCTCAAAAACTAGTGCTTTCAAATAAACTTGTTGGACTACAACCTGGTATTGTGTGTGATTTTTGACCTTGCCCAACCCAGTCCAACATTGGCATTTCCACATCTTTACAAAGAAATTTCACAGTAAGCAGTAACTCTGAGCAAAACACTTACGATCAGATTCGACAGGGTGGCATCTGGCAACTGGTAGGCAAACATCTCAATCTGGTCTGCTGTGGGGTGCAAACCTGCTGCCTTAAAAAAAAGTTCAAAGTAGATAATAAATAAATACGTTTTAGAAGTTGAAACATCTTCCACCTTCCAAAGACAGGTGTTATTGAATGATCTTATAATGCTAGTCAGCAGGAAGCTATCAGAAGGCAGAGTAGAGTATAAAACTACTGGAACTTAGGGCACCGTAGCTGCAAAAATAAACTGGACTGATGTCACAGGGAGGCTGTGGCCTGATTGGCTGGTAGGAAATCTGTACTAAATTTGAAAAAGAACCCAGCAAAATATCAATAAATTTAATTAACTCATTTAAAAAATAAGTTATTAACTAAGTAGAAGTGACTGGACAGTGATGAGTTCTAGCTGTATAATGTGGGAGCTGGCTGATTCCATTGTGAACTGCAGTGACCACATCTGCAGCAAGTGTTGGTTGGTCAAGGAACTTCAGCTCAGAGTTGCTGAGCTGGAATCTGAGCTTCAAACACTATGGCATACCTGGGAGGGAGAGAAGTACCTGGACACTGTTTCAGGAGGCAGTCACAGCTGGTAGGTTAAGTACTTAAAATTTGTTCAGTGGCTATGGACAGCAAGATGTGACAGAGGAGCCTCAGCTCCTTGTCCAACAGGTATGAGGTACTTGCTCCTAGTGGCCAAGGAACAGGGTTGCAGGGAGGATGAGCCAACTGAAAACTGAACCATGGTACAGGAGGCCATTCAAGAGGGAAAGCGAAAAGATAGTTGTTGGGGGCTCTATGATTAGGGGAATGGTTACGTCCATGCCACCCATCAACCCACCCTCTACATCTGGCACCTACCCTTGCCGCCACAGGAGGCCTGAACTGCTGTGCTTTTCCAGCACCACTAATCCAGAATCTGGTTTCTAGCATCTGCAGTCATTATTTTTACCGCCACATGAGGTGAAAACCTGCACCCATACCTCCCCCACTCACCTCCATCTAAGGCCCCAAAGGATCTTTCCATATCTGGCAGATATTTTTCTGCACATCCACCCTCCGCATCTACTATGTCCGTTGCTCTCGGTGTGGTCTCCTCTACATCAGAGAGATAGGCTCCCAACTCGCGGATTATTTCAGGGGACATCTCTGGGACACACACCAAACAATCCAATTGCCCTGTGGCCGACCACTTCAAATTCCCCTCCAACTCCCCGCAAGACATGCTTGTTCGGGGCCTCCTCCACTGCCAAATCAATGCCTTACCTTCTGCCACAGGACCCTTTAACCACATGGTTACAACATCGATTTCACTAGTTTTCAAATCTCCCCTCCTCCCACCTCATCTCAGATCCAACCCTCCAACTCGGCACCACCCTCTTAATCTGTGCATTTACCTTCCCACCTATCCACTCCACTCTGCCCACTGACCAATAACAATTACCCCCAACTGAATCCACCTATTGCCTTCCCAGGTACCTTGCCCCCAGCACCACACCACTATTCATCTCTCAGCTCCCTTCCCCCTCCACATTCCTGATGAAGGGTTTATACCCAAAACATCGACCCTCCTGCTCCTGACCTGCTGTGCTTTTCCAGCACCAGATTTTTCGACATCAAAATTCTCTTACCAATTTGAGTGTCCCAGTTTAGAAAAATTATTTCACTGCCTTTGCTTTAAGCTCAAATAATTTATTACTTAATACTCTGTCCAACAGTATAGCTGTTGCTAGGAAGCCTATAAACCACTCCCATCAGTGTCTCTGATTCGTGATCTTCATCTTGACTCATACAAATTCTCGCTCATGATCTCCTTCCTCACTAATGCCCTTGATTATTATTAACGCAGCACCCTCTCTTTGCCAATCTGTCTGGGATTCTAATATATATAGCGTACTCTAGAATATTTTATTTTCTTCACCTTTGCCATGTTGTAACCAAGTCACCGTAATACAATTAAATACAAACTACTTTTCTGCATTTGGGATACTAGCTCATCTATATCATTGTGGATACTTTGAACACTCAAATAAAGTGCTCTGAATTTCATTATTTACAACAATCATTGAGCTTTATTAAAAAAAAATTAATTTAGGTATTGTGGGCTTCACTGGCTGGGCCATTATTTATTGCCCATCCTTAGTTGCAGAATATATGGTAGTGAGGAGCTGCTTCCTTGAATTGTTGCAGTTTATTTGTTGCAAGTAAACCAGTAATACCATTAGGGTGGAAATTCCAAGATACTGATTAAGAAATACTGAAGTACACTGTCAACATATTTCCAAGTCAGGATAGTGAGTTGCTTAAAGAGGAACCATAGTGGTGTTTCCATGTTTCTGCTGTCCTTGTCTACTGTGGGGAGTACTCCATTATACCCTTGACTTGTACCTTGTGTGCAAACTTTTGGGAGTCAAAGAAGTGAGTTACTCACTACGTATTCCTAACCTTTGCCTTGCTGTTGTAAACCACTGTACTTATATGACCAGCACATAGCAAATTATTGTCTATATTAACCCACAAGATGGTGATGATGGGGAGCCTTACCTTTCTTCTTCAGTATGCTCACCTCAATGGGTTCGACGGTCCTGCTCAGGATTTCTTGCAGCACAGGAAGGTCATCCCGATTCATTGTAGTAACTTCCCCTTCTTTAAAGGCTGAGCTGAATCTGCCAGCTCTGCCAGCAATCTGTAGGGCCTGTGACGTAGTTATCCGGTCCATTTCTTTCTCTCCTTTCTCATTGATACTTGGTTTCACGAGAGAATTGAAAATTATGCGTTTTATGCTCCTGAACAAAGCAGAGAAAAATTGTTCTTGCAGATTATTAAATGGTAGAACTGGGCTTCAATTAGTTTGTTCCTCGTTGTCCTGTGATCATACAGGGAAGTAGTCTCATAGTATCAAGCACCCTCTTGTAGAGAAAGCAATGAATATAACTAAATGGATAAAGTCCCTGGCCCTTATTGAACAGTTGCCAATGTCTCTCAGTCTATAGAGACTCACTCATATTGAATGATATGGTGGATGGACTTTGATTCTCTGAAGGCGAGGAAGCAACAACCAAGGCACATAATCTCAGCACTATTCGCTCAGCAGTGAAGTGAAAACAGCAACAAGGTGAATGGTTTACTCACAGATTCAAACCCATTCCAATGGCATCAGTTGCGACCAGGATCTTACAAGCATCGTCAGGGTCATTGAATTTTTTTGCTTGAGCCAATTTTGTTCCTAAGATCAAGAATACAGACACTGTCAGTAAACTGAACCAGACCACTGAGGACTAAATGTCACAACACAAGCACCAGTTGCAGCAGCTGACGATGCATGCTATGTACAGCACAGTAAAGGCCCTTCAGCCCTTGATGTTGTGCCGGCCTTTCATTTTATTCTAAGATCAAACTAACCTACATACCCTTCATTGTACAAACTTCCATGTGCCTATCAAAGAATCGCTCAAATGTCCCTAATGTATCTGACTCTGGTATCACTGCTGGCAGTGCATATCACGCACCCATCACTCTCTGGGTAAAGAGCCTACCTCTGACATCTCCCCTAAACCTTCCTCCAATCACCTTAAACTTATGCCCCTTTGTGACAGACATTTCCGTCATGGGGAAGTCATCTCTGGCTATCTACTCTGTTTCTCAATATCTTGTACAGTAAAAAGGATTATTGCTTTAACGGTAAAAGGTTGCAGTATGCTGTTATGCAGAGGGACATGGGTGTCCTTGTGCATAAATCACAGTGGGTTGGTCTGCAAGTTAAACAATTAGGAAGGCAAATGGAATTTTATCCTTCATTGCTAAAGGGATTGAGTTTAAAAGCAGGGAGGTTATGTTGCAGCTGTACAGGCTGCTGGTGAAGCCACACCTGGTGTAGTGTGTGCAGTTTTGGTCTCCTTACTTCAGAAAGGATGTACTGGCACTAGAAGAAAGTGCAGAGGAGGATCACTAGCTAGATTCCAGAATTGAGGAGATTGGCTTATGAGGAGAGCCTGAGTGGATTGGGATTATATTCATTGGAATTTAGAAGAATGGGAGGGAGGGTGTATCTTATAGAAATATATACAATTATGAAGTTAAGATGGAAGTAGAGAGGATGTTTCCTCCTTGGTAGGTAAAACTAGGATAAGAGATCATAGCCTCAAAATTAGGGGGGGCAGATTTAGGACTGAATTGAGAAAGAACTTCTTTATCCAGAGGGCTGTAAATCTATGGAATTCCCTGCCCAGTGAAGTAGTTGACGCTACTTCAGTGAACGTTGTTAGAACAAAGGTAGATTTTTTTTAACAATAAAGGAATTAAGGGATACAGTGAGAGGGTGGGTAAGTGGAGTTGAGTCTGCGAAAAGATCAACCATGATCTTATCGAACATCAGAGCAGGCTCGAAGGTCTACTCCTGCTCCTAGTCCCTATGTTCTAAGTAGAATGGGAGACTCTTGTATCATTCTATTCAACAGTGATTTCTACTTGGCAATTGCCAAACATGTGAGGGAAAACTGTGGCCCTGATATGTGGGTCTCATTCGGAGTCATGGTGCTACACTGTTAAGAGGTTGGCTTTTCACAAACCAGTTAGAATTAATGATAGAAAGAGGGGGTTTGACAACAACACAATCAAAATCAAACAGTATGCAAAGGCTGGGTAATGAGTAGAAACAAACAGTATGCAAAGCTGGGGTCTCAACAGGAAGAGTCTGATCATGCATTCCACACAAAGACTTGCTTTCTCTCAGTGACCAGTACTTGCAGACTGAAATTTGCTGATTCTTTCCAAACTAGAATCAAGGATCAGAGATCGAACAGAACAATAACAGCAGGACAAAGAAGCAACCTTACAATTTGCCCACATTGACAATCCCTCATCATGATGATGAGATAGAACTGTCACTCTCACCAATATTAAAATTCTCTTGCACAGAATATATTGTACTTGACAATACAGAATTGCTGCAGAGAGACATGTTGCCAAACCATTTTGTTTTACACTCATTAGGACAAAACACAAGGATGCCAAATATCGAACCGTCATGACCAATTATATTACAAACAGTTGCTGATTGGTGGCAAGTTGACTCTGATTAGCCACTGACAATGTTAACAATGTTAACAATGCTACGCAAAGAACCAATTTAAGATAATCAGCCAAGGTCAGAACTCAGTTCTTCAACACTTTATAGAAGTCATCGTTATCCTCGCACACACGTCTGCAAACAAAAAGGAATAAGTTTAGTCTTGTGCCTTTATTCAGTTAGCCAAGATTTGAGAACCTTTAGTTTCCTAGTGGTTTTTCCATGGACATCTGCATATCAAATGGGCAGATAGAAGCAATTGTTCTCACAACAAGATTTCCTCCTTCTTGCAATCATCTCTCTTATTGATATACATCATTTCTAAATTTTCATAACAAACAGACCCAGAAACTAGGAACAAGAGTAGGCTATTCAGCCTTTCATGCTTGCTCCTCCATTCAGTATGATCATGACTGATCCTCTACCTCAATGCCACAGTCCTGCTTTCTCCTTATGCCTTTAAGATCTGAAATTTTACCTATCTCTTTCTTAAATATATTCAATGGCTTGGCCTCCAAGGCCTTCTGTGATAGAGAATTCCATTATTAAGTATAAAAATTTTTCGTCATCTCAATCCTAAATGTGAGATCATGTCCCCGATTCCAGGCTCCACAATATGAGAAAAAAATTCTCCCTACATCTAACATTGTGGAACCCTGTTAGAATTTTACTCCACTTCAATCAGATCCCCTTTCCTTCTTCTAAACTCTGGTAAATACAGGCCCAGTTGAACCATTTTCTCCTCATACAACGGTCCCACTATCCCCAGTATCAGCTGAGTGAATCTCTACTACACTCCCTCAATGGCAAGTATATACTTTCTGAAAGGTCCTGTCTAACTACAGTAGACATTCATACTTTGGAACTCAAATCCGGTGACAGCTAATATTCCATTTGCCTTCCTAATTGTTTACAACATCTGTTTGCCTACTTTCATTGGCTAATGTAAGGGACAGCCAGCTCCAATAGAGAAGAACCTCTATTATCCAAATACCAATTAACTGAAAATCGGATTATACATCAAAGACGTATTTCCAACAGTCATCGTGTCATTTGTTTAGTGATTAAACAGGTACCGTCTCCAAATGACTGACCTTCTGCACTCTCTCTCCCCACACACTTTCCCTGGAGTTCTATCCTAAACCCCCCTTCACCAAATAATCTCTCCAACATTGTCCTGTACAGAGCAAAGGTGGAACCTGTCAAAAAGTTGCAGTAAAATGTTGTGTGTGGGGCTGTGGCTGCATGTAGGTGTGCTGTTTGGAGACTTACCCCACAAAGGCAGCAGCAGCAGCAATCTTGTTGTTGATGTCCAGTCCGGCTGCCCCGGAGAGGGGGCGAGAGTGGATGGGTTTGGGGGGGGGGCGGTGTCAGACTGGGTTGGGTGCGGGAGGGTTGCACGGGGGCAGCAGGCTGTGTTGGGCGCGGCCTCGCACGCTGTCTTGCTGCCTTACCTCCTGAACGGTAATCAGACTTTAAAAATTCAGAGTTCTAGAGGAAAGGCATTTAATCGATTAACCAAATAATCGATTATCTGAATGAAATGCTGCCCGCCATAACAATCGAATAATCGAGGTTCCACTGTTTTGCCATTTAAAATAATAATCTTTCTGGTTTCACAGCAAAGTGCATAATTTCACATTTATCCATGTTATACTGCATCTGCCACGTGTTTATCCATTCACTCAACTGGTCTAGATCTCCATGAAGCCTTAGTGCATCATCCTCACAACTCTGGCCAGTTTGATGTTGTCAGCAGACTTGAAAACGTTGCATTTGGTTCACTCACCCAGATCATTAATATCTATTGTGAATAGCCAAGGTCCAATCACTAATACTTGAGGTACCCCGCCAGTCACTGCCTGCAATTCTGGAAAACAACTCATCTATTCCCACAAAAATAGAAATGGCTGGAGAGAAAAAAAAACTCAGCCAATCTGGCAGCATCTGTGGAGAGAAAGCACAGCTAATATTTCTAGCCCACTGTCAATTCTGAACAACAGTTATTGGACTTGAAACATAAAAACTCTGCTTTCTCTGTTTTTGTTTCAGATTTCCAGCATTCATAATATTTTATTTACTATTTATTTCGACTCTGCTATCTGTTAACTAACTATTGATCCATGCCAATATATATCCTCCCATCCTATTTGCTGTAATTTTCTGTTCTCAGTCTGATAAATGACTAGTGACACTCAGATAAATGCTTGGAAAAGAAACTAAATGCAAGTACAAAGAACATTCCAAGTAAAGAGTGCTGCATGTTCTCACACAGCCACCAACTCCTCCCTCTTTCCCAATCTCTTCCCTCCGGTCGCATCGGAAAGTTTCCCATTTTAACGCTCCAACCCCAGATAATCCTCACATGCCTCCTCCATCCTCAAAATCCAAAAATGACCCTCTCAGCATTACTGAGCCACAACACCCTGAACCCCTCTCATTAGCAATACTATTTGCCTCCTACCTACCTGCTACCTTGAACTTTGTTTCCTACCATGTTCCTGTGGATTTTCGACTTTAAAGAAAATAATAAGAATATTATTACACAGTTAAATAAACGTAAATATTACCAAGGCCAATATTTTACTTTATCAATGAAAACATGATGCAAGATGAAACTGAGAGCACAAGCAATTCTCCCAGAACTGCATATGATAAAGAATCTATTTGAGTTCATGGTAAATCAGCATTCCTGAAAAACTGTAATTTTGCCGAATAAAACTGTGTTGTGAGTCTTCATCAGTATTATGGGGATTACTTTACAACTTTATTGTAAGAGTCTTTTTAATATATTCCTATGTTACATTTCATTTACACTACCTAACCCACTTGATTGGGCAGTTCCTAGGTGGAGGTTGATTCCACCTCAGTTCCATTTCCTTAACTGCACTGGGGCCAGACATCCACGTGCATCACATGAGCCTCATTCCATTTCTCACCTAAATCTACAATGCTCTCAACTTTTTTTAAAACCCCTCATATTTGTATGCATTCTTTTGTACAAGAAGAAACATTGTCTCTGTATCTATTGTGTCAAATACTTTCTTAAGAACTCTAGTAGGTCTCCCTCAATCATTTTTGACTCTCATCTCGCACAGACTAAGGGATGAGGGAATCAATCTCGATGTCAATACATATACCTAAGCACTGCTGGCATCAGCTTTGCAAATCTTCCTTGTGCCTTCTTCAGGAACTCATTTTCCTTTGAATAATAGTGACCAGAACTGTTAGCATTATTTCAAGTGCAGTCGAACTAATGTTCAATACATGTTTCATGCTTGGTTTTTTAATTCTATCTCTCTAGGAGTAAATCCTAATTTTTGGTTTAGTTGTGCCACAGGTTAGCAAGGCCATAAAACAGAAAACAACATTTATACTCAGGAGATCCTTTTCTTCCTCTGCCGTATCTGAGAGTTTTGCCTTCCAAGTAATAAATGACCACCGTGTTCTCCCTACCAAAACATTCACATTACGAAGGTCACTACTTTAACTTCATTCAATACTTATGTGCCCAGACTTGGGCAGTTTTCTTTAGTGGATTGAGAGGGGACATGATGGAGATGTATAAAATAATGGTTAAACAGGAAAAAAAAACTTTATCCCCTTGACGGGGGTGGGGGGCATAGCTTTAAAGAAAGAGGCAAGAGGTGGAGAGGTGGTGTGAAGGAACAACTTTTTCCATCTAGAGGATTGTGGGAATCTGGAACTCACTGCCTTTAAGGGTATTAGAGACAGAAACCTTCATAACATTTGAGTAATATTTAGATGTGTAATTATGATGCCAAGGCAAACAAGAAAATGGGATTAGAATAGTGAGGCGATTGGTTTCAATCAGCATGGACACAATTGACCAAAGGGTCTTTTTCCATTCTGTACATTCCCATGACTTTTGATAACATTTATTTTATTGTGGCAGTTTGCTGAACTGAATTCAATGCAGTATTTCCTACTTTATAAAGTTTCAAAATTGCAGGCTTGACAGATGTTATAAATCCAAGTTATTCTAAGGAGGAAGTGGAGACCATCACATATTCAGACAGATGAGAAATGGGTAGAAGGTCATCAAGTTGTATGACTGGTAAGTTATAGAAAGGAGGTGTTGCAGGTAGCACATGAATTACTAGTACATGGTCATCTAGGAGTAAGGAAAACTCAAGCCAAAGTACAAAAACATTTTTATTGTCCTGGACTGCATTAGGATACAACTGAATTTTGCCAGACATGTCATAAATGTCAGGAAATTGGAAAACCTCAGACAGTGATAAAACCAGCACACTTAATACCCATTCCTGCATTTTTTGAACCTCGCACAAGAGTCATATTTGATTACATAGGATCCCTCTCTAAAATAAAATGTGGGAATCAGTATTTAATGACCATAATGGGTGTGTCTACTGGATTTCCAGAGACCATTCCATTACACAGTATCATGACTAAAAGGACTGTAGAAGAGTTACTCAATTTCTTTTACTAGATACGGACTACCTCAGGAGTACAATTGGACCAACGGTCAAATTTTACAATCAGGGCGGCACGGTGGCACAGTGGTTAGCACTGCTGCCTCACAGCACCTGAGACCCGGGTTCAATTCCCGACTCAGGTGACTGACTGTGTGGAGTTTGCACGTTCTCCCCGTGTCTGCGTGGGTTTCCTCCGGGTGCTCCGGTTTCCTCCCACAGTCCAAAGATGTGCGGGTCAGGTGAATTGGCCATGCTAAATTGCCCGTAGTGTTAGGTAAGGGGTAAATGTATGGGTATGGGTGGGTTTCGCTTCGGCGGGTCGGTGTGGACTTGTTGGGCCGAAGGGCCTGTTTCCACACTGTAAGTCTAATCTAATCTAAAATTATTCAAGACAGTTAGGGATAGCTTAGAAAATAAACAATTCAAATTCACTGGGCCGGAAGCATTAAACAGTGACATCAAACTTTGAAGACCATGTCGAGGGCTGATAGTCAACACTATCCAGATGATTGGGAGAAAGGAATTGCATTTGTATTTTTTTGCAGTTAGGGATGCACTTGATGAGTCAACTAAATTCAGGCCATTTGAATTAGTTTTTGAGCATGAGATAAGAGGATTATTGAGATTAATTAAGAAGAAATTAGTGATTTAGAATTCATAGAGCACACATTTGGACTGTATGTCAAATTTTAGGGAACAATTAAGTGGAAAGTTTAAGTAGAGAGGGTGAGTTGGTTAGACAGCATTTAAAAGCAGCACAGCATATGATGAAATAGGAAGCAGATAAGAAAGCAAAAATTTGCAATTTTGCTAGTGGTGATAGTGTTAGTGTTACTACCAGTGGTAAGTGAACCTTAGAAGGCAAGATTTCGTGGGCCTTATCAAATCAAAAGGAAATTGAGCGAGTTGAACAACTTGATAAGAACACCAAATAAAATTAAATCTCAGAGTGTGTCATGTGAATATGTTGAAAAGATATTTTGATAGGGAAGCAAAGCAAAAGGGGAATATGTTTTTGGTTACAACAATGAAGAACCGAGTTCAGATGATTCTAAATTGGACATTCCTCAATGTAAATTGGACTATGAGAAAGTTCTCAAAAATTGGGTTAAATTATTGAGTTACCTTCCAGAGGAAAACCAAAATGATCTGGAGGAGTTACTACAATTAAATGGTGAATAAGCTGGGAAGTATTAATCTGACTATGCATGATGTAGATATAAGAAATGCTGTTCCAATTAAGCAACATCCTTAGTGACTTAATCGTGTAACACTGGAAAGGTTCTAGAAGAGATTGAATGCATTCTCAAAGAAAATATAATCAAAGTGAGTTGCAGTGAATGGACCTCAACCATAGTAATGGTACCAAAATCAAACTGTACCCAATAATTGTGTGAATTATCACGAGTAGAAAGTGAGGACTGCAGATGCTGGAGATTACAGCTGAAAAATGTGTTGCTGGAAAAGCGCAGCAGGTCAGGCAGCATCAAAGGAGCAGAAGAATCGACGCTTCGGGCATAAGCCCTTCTTCAGGAATGAGGAGGGTGCGCCAAGCAGGCTAAGCAGGTGACCTCCTTAACCTCCTTCCACCTATCGCATTCCCAACGCCCCTCCCCCAAGTCCTTCCTCCCTACCTTTTATCTTAGCCTGCTTGGCACACCCTCCTCATTCCTGAAGAAGGGCTTATGCCCGAAACATCGATTCTCCTGCTCCTTTGATGCTGCCTGACCTGCTGCACTTTTCCAGCAACACATTTTTCAGCTCTGTATTATCACGAAGTCAATGCAGTTACAACATCTGATTGACATCCTATCCCATATTTGGAAGACTGCATTGAGAAGATGAGAAAAACAACTTACATTTCAAAGTTGGGCTTGCTCACGCCGAATGGACTGCACCAGTTTTAAAGTCATGTTATTTGATATGAAACATGTGCCAGCCATATATAAACACTAATCAATAAAGTCATTTCAGGACAACCCAATTGTGGTGTATATGAACAATCTGTTGATTTTTAGTCACACGTGTAGCATCTATCAGAATTGGTCAATCAACTTCGGGATGCGGGCTTGGTGATAAACCGAGCAAAGCGTGAGCTCGCAAAAACCTAAGTCATGTTCCTGAACCATGTCACTGAACATGGAGAAATGATGCCATTTGCTAAATAACAGTGACTGTTATTTAGTATTCAAACACATAAGATGATATTAATACTTGGTAACATTACAAAAAGTTGAAAAGTTATTTACCAGGTGGAAGACTGCCATAAATCACTGCACATTCCAGTCCACGAGTCTCAATTTGCCGACTCAGTGAGTAGATGTCATTTTTACTGAAGCATACAATACAATCACCAGGGCGCAAGTTATCCAGTGACTCCAGTGCAGTATTCAGAACAGTCATGGGGGTTAGTCGCTCATAACTTACAACCTATTCAACAGAAAACAGTTAGTTAGCTAGGAAAATTCTGTCTTTTGGAGAAACACTGCATAAGCAAAAGGTGCAGACAATATAAACCAACAACCCCACCACCCCCACACCCATTTCACAACAGGAAAAGTGTACTTTGAGCAAAACTACTACAGTAAATGTTATATAGACGAGGGAATTACCATAGAATCCCTAAAGTGTGGAAATAGGTCATTAGGTCCAATAAATCCATACTGACCCTTCAAAATGCATCTCACCCAGACCAATTCTCCTACCCTATTACTCTGTATTTCTCCATACTAATGCATTTCGCCTCCACATCCCTGAACACTATTGGCAATGTAGCAAGACAATTCATCTAATCTGCACAGCTTTAGACTGTAGGACACCCATGCAGACACATGGAGAATGTGCAAATTCCACACAGATAGACGCCTGAGGCTGGAATTGAATCCAGATTCCCTGGCGCTGTGAGGCAACAGTGCTAACCACTAAGCCACCATGCTACCCATGTCATGTATCCTACCATGTACTATGCTGGTATGAATTTATAATACATTGCAGGAATAAAATGTTTTCAGTCAATAATCATAGACTCAACAACACTTTTCTGTTTGGTTATGGGATCAGTTTAAAAACATATAGAACATTGCAGAGCACTTCCCAAAGGCCAGACTGCAACAGTAGAGTGGGGTTGAAACTGTGAAGCAATTTGAACACAGAGGACATTACAGCACCTTTTCACAATTATGATCTGAATAGAACTGTTGCTGTACAGCAGTCCGGTGATTCTGATCAAATATGCTACCTAGCCCTGGAAAGTGTTAAAATACTCAAATGTTGTAAATGTGTTAAGAGGAAATTATTCAGACTGCTGACTTGCATCCTATAGACAGTGGCTTTGCAGTGACAGGAGGTGGCTTACTTGCGACAGAATTCTTAACAAGTGACCAATTCAATAATATTTGAACCAGATGTATCAATTCAGTTTCTGGCCAATGGTAACCATCAAAATGTTGATATTGGTGTGATTCAGTGATGGTCGTGCCTGTGAATGTCAAAGAATGAGGGCTAGATTCCCTCTTGTTGAAGATGGTCACTGCTTGGCATTAAATATGTTTTGCCACTTGTTAGCACAAATCTTAATGTTACTAGTCATGCAAGCAAGCATAGACTGCTTCAAGGTGTGCCAAATAAGAGTTGAACAATGAGCTATCACAGCAAGTATCTCAACCTGACAATGACTGAAAGTCATTAACAAAGGAACTGAAGATGGTTGATCTCGGACACTATCCTGAAGAACCTCTTTGCTGATGTCTTGTCACAGAGCTAATTAGCCTCAAACAAACATAACCACCTTCCTTTGTACTGGTGAAGAGCTGTCTCCTGATTTCCAAGGACTTCAATTTCTTTGAGCAGCTTGATTCAGTACCAGTCAAAGGTTATTTTGATGTCAAGGCCATCACTTTCTCCTCATCTTTGCTTTGCTCATATAGGCTGTAGTAAAGTCTGGAGGCAAACTGCCCTGCCAGAAACTAAACCAAGCATCAGTGAGCAGGTTACCATTAAGTAGTACTTGACAACACTGTCAATGACATCTTTTATCATGATGCCAACGACTGAGTGTAATCAGGAATTGTTCAGGTCCTAGTTATCGTCTTTTTTGTGTTCAGGACATAATATGGAAAATTGCACAGGCTGTCAGGTAGATACTGATGTTGTATTTGTCCTGGAACAGCTATCTAAAGGCATGGCTTGTTTAGCAGCACAACTCTTCAGTACTATTATTGTAATATTGTCAAGAGCCAGGGACTTTACAGTTTCCATTCAGACATTTCTTTACGTTATGGTTCAGGAAAGATTTACAACGATGTTGCCAGGGTTGAAGGATTTGAGCTATACAGACAGACTGAATAGGCTGGGCTGTTTTCCCAGAAGGCTGAGGGCTGACAGGCTTATAAAATCATGAGGGGCATGCATAGACAAAGTCTTTTCCCTGGTTTGGGGGAGTCCAGAACTAGAGGGCGTAGGTTTAGGGTAAGAGGGGAAAGATTTAAGAGGGTCACAAGGGCCAATGTTTTTATGCAGAGGATGGTACACATATCAGATGAGTTGCCAGAGGAAGTGGTGGAGGCTGGTACAATTACAACATTTAAACAGTCATCTGGATGGGTATATGAATAGGAAGAGTTTAGAGGGATATGGACAGAGTGCTGGCAAATGGAACGAGATTAATTTTGGGTATCTAATTGGCATGGACAAGTTGGACTAAAGGGTCTGTTTCCGTGTTGTACATCTCTATGACTCTATGTGGAGTACTGACTGAATTAATTGAAGATAGGCATCTGTGATGTTGGGGACCTAACAAGGAAATGAGATTGGTTTTTTTACCACGTATTACTGACTTAAGATGACTCCAAATACTTCAAAACCTTTATCTTTTGCATTGATGCTTTCCATAATTGGGAATGGGAATATTTGTGAAGCCAATTTTTGCACGGAGTTGTTTAATTGTCCAGCACCATTTACGACTGGACGTGGCAGAGCTGCAGACTTAGATTTTACTTGTTGGAAATGCAATGGTTAGCTATCTAGCAGATGCTGCTTTTGCCATTTAACATTAAAGTGTTATATCTTCATCGGGCTGATATCTCAGTTTTATGTATTCTGGTGCTGGTCCGAGCACATCCTCTTCATTGAGCAAGTTGCTATCAGTATCTATGCTTGGAAGTAGTGCTTCATGTTTAACAATGATTCAGTATTCAGTTTTAATGCTTTCAACATCTAGACTGCCTGATGTTTTAAAGCCAAAACCATATTTCTCCCTACAGCCCCAGAGATAGGACACACACCTCAACCTCTTCTCCTGTGTCAAACATCAACTCCATCACCAAGTTAATAGCTGCAGCTTCACCACAGATATGGATTTCTTCTGCACAAAGTCCTGCAGTGAAAGCAAAGTACATTGAAATAATGCACAAAACATTCTTCAGAGAAGGTACAGTATATACACAGTAATGCCCCTATTACTGTCCCCTTCAGCAGGCTGATCGATACAGATAAAAGCTCCCCCTAAAGAGTTTGCATCAAACAGAGTCAGCCTATGTACAGTATGGTTCAGACGCAGAGTAAAACTCCCTCTGTACAGTCTCTGCATCTAGGATTCAGATCATTAGACAGTGTCTACTGATACCACATGAATGAATCACACCAATATGAAAAGTGGTGGTCATAAAAGTGGCACAATTACTAAAGCGAGGGAGTGAGGTCAGATGCTTGGACATTACCTGTGTCTCTGGATTAATAGTCTATTGCTAATATCACTAGGTCACTGTTTCTCCTTGAGGGAGTTAGAAAGCAATAGTTGTCCCACATCCCATTACCCTTCCCCAATTGCCATCCTAGGAATTACGACTATGTAGAGGAAATGTCCAACAGAAAATTCAATTTCCTCCAATTCCTTTAATAGGGATTCCACAAGATCTGACACATATCTCCTAACTGCACTGGCATAACAAAAGTATGGCCAGCAGAAAATACTTGCCCTGGTTTCAAACAGCAGATTCCAATTCAATCCATTACACAGAGTTCAGGCTGAGGTTATTTGACAGGCTTCTATAGTAAGTCCAGATGAAGTGTAACCTGAATTATTCTTACCTAATAGTGCCCTAGTCCAGGCCCAGCCTCTGGAAGGATCTTTGATCATCTGGATTTCATCAATTACAGCAATTTCATCTGCAAAATATTGAGCACAATGTGAATTCCCATCCACTCCTATTGCCCATTCTGCATGAATTGGTGACTAACAGCTCCCACCCCAACAAGAATGTCAGATTTAGGAGATGAAATAGGCTATTTAGCCTGCTCCACCATTCATCAAGAGCAAGGCTGATCTGGCCGTGGTCTCATCTCCGTGTACCCTATAACCTTTAACTGTCTTATTTATCAAAACTCTAACTCAGCCTTGAATAGAGTCAATGACCCAAACTTTAGGTTCCTGGGGAAGAGAATTCTAAAAATGTCTGCATTCCTACAATGGGAAGGGAGGGGCGAGGCTACCACCATAAATTGGAAAATAAGATGTAAAGAGGAGATAGACAGTCTGCAAAAGGATGTGGACAGATTAAGTGAGTGGGCAAAGAATTAGGAAATGAAATAAAATGAGGGTAAACTTATCAGTTTTGGTTGGAAGAACAGAAAATTTAAGAATATTCTATTTAAATAAAGAGAGAATACAGGATTCAACAGTAAAGAGGGATTTAGGAATTCATGAATCACAATATTGGCATGCAAATACAGCAAGTGATTAGGAATGCAAATGGAATGGTCATTTATTCCAAGGGGAATGAATAGCAAAGCAGGTAACTTTTACCACAACTGTACAAAGCAATGGACAAACTGGAGTAATTTTGGTCTCTTTATTTGAAAAAAATAACATAACTGCTTCTAAAGCAGTTCAGAGAAATTCTATGTGACTTATTCCTTGGATTGACAAGTGTAGCACTGGAAAAACACAGCAGGTCAGACAGCATCCAAGGAGCAAGAGAATCAACCTTCCGGGCATAAGCCCTTCATCTCCTCATTCCTTGGATATAAGGTTAACCTATGAAGTTTGAACAGGTTAGGTCTATACGAATTAGAGTTTAGAGAAATAGGAGTTGATTTTATTGAAAAATATCAAAGCTCGAGAGAACTGAATGAGAATGCTTCCTCTAGTGGGGGAGACTAGAACTAGGAGACACAGTTTAAAAATAAGGTTTTCCTTTTTTTCAAGACAGTGATTAGAGAATTATTTTCTTTCACAGAGTTGTCAAAGTGCAGGTTTTCTTTCCTACAGAAGGAAGTGGAGGTTGGGTACTTATTTAAGATTGAGTTAGATACATTTTTGTTTGACGAGTTCAAGGGTTAATGGAATGCAGACAGGAAAGTGGAGTTAAGACCACAAACCAGCCAAGATCTTCTTGAATGATAGAACAGGCTTGAAAGGCCAAACGGTCCATTCCACCTCCTAATGGACCGTCTTAAATTTCTACATAAAAGCAGTGTTACAGAAACCCAGCACATCTGGTAGCATCTGTAATGAGTACAAGATACAGAGCTTTGTTTTAAGTTTGAGCAGAAGAGGAGGTATATTGAACTTGAAACTTTAACTTTTTCTCTCACCAGTTTCTCCAGCACTGCTTTTATTTCCGATCTCCAGCATTTGCAGTAGTTTGCTTTTATCCTACGTCCAAACTATTCTTTCTCATTGCCTCATTTTCCTACCAGAAAAAGCTGACTACGAGACTCATGGAATACTCCAGAATCAAGTGGACCATCTAGTCTAAGCCCACCCATGCTCTCACTTGCCATCTAACTTTTCAAAGAGTGAAGAGTTAATTTTGTTTCTCTCTCACTGGATGCTGCCAAAGCAGCTGAGTATTTCCAGCACTTTTTGCTTTTATTTCAGATTTCCAGTATTAGCAGCATTTTGTCTTTACTTCATTGCTGAAGAATTATCATGTTGAAGCAGACAAGCAAATACTCTTATATCATATCTGTACAGGCCCTCTTTATCCAGTTCTAAAACAGATTTTCTGGTTACGATCACATTGGTATTACCACAATCTTGCTGTGTGCAAAGAGGCTGCTGTACAAAATTTCAAAAGTGCTTCATTGACTATAATAAGATTTGGAACATTAATGTTACAAAAGACATTATACAAATGTAAATAATAGAGAGAGCAGGAAGAGGTGTGCACATACATGGTGTCGATACACTACACATTTCAATTGTACAAGCAACATGAGCTGATTGCCTTCCATCTGGATCCACAAAACTTCGCTCTTCCCCAGTCACCAAATCACATGGCACACCCTGCAAATAACCACAGCAAAATAATCAAATATCTTGTAAAATTATGCTGCATATCTAAAAACTGGGCCCTCTACTCTTCCATGATCAGAATCATAAAACCCCCACAGTGTGGAAGCAGGCCATTTGGCTAATTAAGTCCACACTAGAGCATCCTACCCAGCCCCACCCTACTATCCTAACCCTGTAAACCTGCATTTTCCATGACTAATCCACCTAGCCTGCATATCCCTGGACACGGTCAGCAATTTAGCATGGCCAATCCACTAACCTGCACACCTTTGGACTTTGGCACATCCCTGATGATATCCAGTGTACTAAAATGGCATACACAAAAAGGGCAAAGTTTTCAATACTATATTGGAACTTGACCTACTCATTTTCAAACATCTCATTTCTTCAGTCTTTCCCAATTTTCGATTCTCTGCCTATCACTGCAAAGAAAATGGCTTGTACTTTGAAGACTGTACAACATCCAAATAGTTACTGATGACTGGATATGTGACAGTGAGAGGGATAGGCTGGTCCACTACCAAGATTTCACAATTGAGCTTGATACTGACCTCAAGCAATGTCCACAACAAGGATGCACAGCAGGAATATAAGCTGCTCACCTCCTGTGTAAAGGACACAGTGGACGGTGAACTACCAGATGTTGTAGTAGTTCAACACCAGTTACCTCAGCAAACAGCATCAGATCATCTACATGGTCAATCCCATATGGGATTATGTTCATTCTAACAGATACTGAAAATTCTAGTAAAGAAAAAAAGGAAAATGTAACCATTTTACACCACTCCTGCAAGTGCTCTCCTCCACATACTGAATAATAACTCCTTTCAGATTATTGAGGCACCTGGATGAGGTGGACTTAAACTACTTAAACAAGACATTGGGAACAGAGTTAGAGAAAGCACTCAGAAAATACAGCAGCCTTGAACAAGGTTAGGAATGAAGAACGTCCAAATAAACATTTTAAATTCAGAGTTATATTTGTATGCAATACTTTTATATGGTTTATGGTTAAATAGTAAGATTTCACATAATTTGGGAATCCTGAAGTGCTGGGTGGATGATCCATCCTGGCATTTTCTGAAGTTTCCCAGCATCACAGATGTCAATCTTCAGCTAATTTGATTCCATCCATGTGATAGCAAGAAAGAGCTGACAGCACAGATTTTTCCCAAAGGTATGGGCCGTGACAATATTCAAGCAACAATAAGGAGGTCTGTGCTCTACAACTGGCCACACCCCTACCCAAACTTGTAGGTTATAACACGGCACCTAACAATAATGTGGAAGATTGCCCAGATATGTTCTGTGCACAAAAAGCATAACAAATCCAACTTGACCAATTACCACCCCAGCTTACTCTCACATGAGGTGACACTGACAGTTCTACTAAGTGTCATCTGTACAGGAGAACAGAAGGGACAAGTATGATTGCCCTTATCCTCAAGGCAACATATGACAGACTGTGGCATCAACGAGCCCTAGTAATGGGTCACGGGGAAATTGGGAAATCTTACTAGTTGGAGCTGCTTAGCCACGCATCTGCTCAGAAGCTCAGTGTACGCCAATCAGCTTGTTGCTACATCAGCTTCTGTGCACTGAACTTGGAGCAGAAAAAATAATTAGAGCAAAAGTAGGTCATCCCTGGCACAAAGGAAGGTGGTTGTGGCTATGAGAGGTCAATCACCTCATCTCTAGGAAATTACATCGAATGGCATTATAATCACTGAATCCCCTACTATCTTGAAAGTGAACTACAGCAACCATACAAATACAGTGGCAACAAGAGCAGACCAGAAAGCTTGGAATTCTGTGGTGAGTAACTCACCTCCTGACTCCTCAAAACCTTCTTAACTGAAATTTGAAGGTACCTACATTGACTACAGAATGTTTAATCAATTCTCAATCCAATCAATTTAGAATCATCGAATCTTAGCTGTACAGCAAACAGTTTCAATGTAGAATTCTTCAAACATACTGACAGCATCATTGCTCTTTTGATAGATCTCATGTGCAAGCAGTTTCAAAGGACCACAATAGACTCCAGACTTGGCTGCCAAGAAGCTTTGAATGGCATGATGCGTTTTTCCGCTGTTCGTTGGCCCAGCATGAAAGATGATCTTTCTCTGAATTGCTCTAGCCTCAGGGTACCTTGGAGTAAACATACTTGAGTATTAGTAACATTGAGGTGAAATGTGCATATTTCCCACGACCAAGAATCAGAGTACCATTCAACAAAATACCAACAAGCACACATTGAAACCTTATCACTACAAACATGTCACAATAAATAACAGTGCTAGTAGATGTTAATAAATATCATTAACACAGTTATCATTGTAGTAAAATAATTTCACTGCATGAGTAATCCAGAGGCCCAGTGGCTAATGCTTGAGGGACAAGGGTTCAAATCTCACCAAAGCAGCTGGCAGAATTTCAATACAATCAATAAAAGCTGAAAGCTAATTTCAGTCATGGTGACGATGAAACTATCATGAAACGATGATTGCTGTAAAACCTATCTGATCCACTGATAACTTTTAGGGAATGAAATCTGCCTCCCTTATCTGTTCTGGCCTACACATAGTATCAGACCCACAGCAATGTGGTTGGCTCTTAACAGACCTCTGAAATGACCTAGCAAGTCACTAGTGACACCCATATCCCATGAAAGAATAAAGACATTAAAAAAAACAAGTCAACATTCTAAATACAACACTCCATAACATTGTTTAAAAAATGTTAATTTGCTCTATCTGTTCCAACATTGACAATATTTTAAAAGTTCCAGGATCTGGATCAGCATCTTCACTAAAAGGTAAATAGCACCTCCCTTGGCCAACTCTACTTGTACCAGGAGAAAGTGAGGACTGCAGATGCTGGAGATCAGAGTCACAAAGTGTGGTGCTGGAAAAGCACATCCTGTCAGGCAGCATCCAAGGAGCAGGAGAGTCAACGTTTTGAGCATAAGCTCATGTTCCTGATGAAGAGCTTATCTTGAAATGTCAACTGTGCTTTTCCAGCATCACACTTTGTGACTACATGTGGACCAGGCCTCATTGAAATCCATCCCAGATATATTGCTTAGAGACCACCACTTACTCTCATCAGCAGAGCTAACCGGAGAAATCCCGTCAGTCACCAAGTTTCACTGACCTTCCCCACTTTGGAATTCATGGATAAAAACAAAATAATGCAAATACTGGAAATCTGAAATAAATGCAGAAAACAAACTGCAGAAACTCTGCTGGTCTAGCTGCTTCTGTGGACACAAACATTTAACACTGAGTTTGGTGTAACTCTTCTTCAGAGCATAGAGTCAGAGAGATATACAGCATGGAAACAGACCCTTTGATCCAACTCGTCCATACCAACCAGATATCCAAACCCAATCTAGTCCCACCTGCCTGCACCTAGTCCATATCCCTCCAAACCCCTCCTTGTCATATACCCACCTAGATGCCTTTTAAATGTTGCAATTGTACTAGCCGCCACCACTTCCTCTGGCAGCTTATTCCATATATGTACCATCCACTGCATAAAACAATTGCCCCTTAGGTCTCTATTGTATCTTTCCCCTCTCACCCCAAGCCTCTGCCATCTAGTTTTGAACTCCCCCACCCCAGGGAAAAGACTTTGTCTATTTATCCTATCCATGCCTCTTATGATTTTTATAAATCTCTATAAGGACACTCCTCAGCCTCTGATGCTGCAGGGAAAACAGCCCCAGCCTATTCAACATCTCTCTATAGCTCAAATCCTCCAGTCCTGCCAACATCCTTGTAAATCTTTTCTGAATCCTTTCAAGCTTCACAATATCCTTCCAACAGGAAGGAGATCAGAACTGCGCACAATATTCCAAAACTGGCCTACAGCCATAATATGATCTCCCAACTCCTACACTCAAATGTTCTGTCTAATAAAGGAAAGCACACCAAATGCCTTCTTCAGTATCCTGTCTATTGCAACTCCACTTTCAAGGAACTATGAACCTGCACTCCAAGGTCTCTTTGTTCAGCAACACTACCTAGGAACTTATCATTAATTGTATCAGTCCTGCTAAGATTCAACTTCTTTCTCTCCACATATGCTGTCAGATCTGCTGAATTTTGCCAGTCTTCCCTACTTGTTGCTAAATTCATGAAGTCGGTTAACAGCATAAAGAAGTTGAACATAGAAAATTATATTTAGACACATTCGGGATGTCATGGCCCCTGTAGATTACTTGTCGAGAATTTAGTGCTGTAAAAGCACAGCACGTCACGCAGCATCCAAGGAGCAGAAGAGTTGATGTTTCAGGCAAAAACCCTTCATCAGGAACATTCGGACTTTTGCCCGAAATATCGATTCTCCTGCTCCTCGGATGCTGCCTGACTTGCTGCACTTTTCCAGCGCCACACTCTTGACTCTAATCTCCTTTGCAGTCCTCACTTTCGTCCCTGTGGATTACTTGTCTCGTGTATTAACTCTACATGACCTTAACTCTAACCACACCATTGTCTTCCTGTTGAACTGAGTTGGTTGATCTCATTGAGCCAGCATTGAGTTATTGTGGTTGGCTCTGGTAATTAAATCCTTCAAAAACACAATCTCCAGAAAATTCTGGAGAGCAGTTTGGGAGCAGTGTTTGAAAAGAAAAGCATGATGCCAGAGTTGAGAGATCAGAAATTGAATAATATTCCCTTTCATAGGTCTCCGAGACAGATGGCCTCTTTGTTACAATGCATTGTGTCTTTACTACTGTGCATCTTATAACCAATATTCTTTCGGCGCAATTACATTGCATTTTGGTGGTACAAAACTGCTTGCTACACACACTCACACATGGTAGGCAACTCTATTGTTGCTGACCTTACTGATTGAACATGTAAACTCTAACAACCATGTTAAACAAGGTTATGTGGAAGGAAATTATTGAAAAAATGATAAGGATTGAATTCGAGTGGACAATCTTACCAGTTAGCTGGTAACCTCAGATCACTGATCTTGCGCAGATCCTCCATACAATCCAACATTGGGAACACTTGTTTGGCATGTCTCAGGAAATAAGGAAAGAGATCATCAACATGACCTGTGAACAACATTGCACCAACTTAAGTCACATTTCTGGAAAAGAAACATCATTTTCCTCAATGAGGCTAAACAGCAGGACATGAAGCCTATCGCAGATATTTAAACTTTCACTACAGAAGAAACATTATGTTCTATTTTAAAACATGAATGTTGTGCTGCTGGGTTCCAATCCCAGGTTATCCACTCCACCAACATGTCTGCACTTGTTGCTGTGGTGGGAGTGAGCTGTGTATTATAGCCAGTATACAGACCTCGAGTTCAATTCTCATTTCCAAAAGAAAGTTGGGGATGGATAGATGGAGGAAAGGAGTCAGGGCGACAACAATAGCACCGGTTTGGGGTGAAACGGAGCATAATGTGCTGGAAATTCTTGACTGGATGCATCTGTTCAGAGAAACAGAGTTAAGGTTTCAACTTGAATATGACTCCTCCTCAAAGCCATACGTGAGTCAAGTTCAACTCATTACCCATGGAGAGAGAAAAACTGGGATGCTGCCAGTTCTACTAAGTCTTTCCAGCATTCTTTTACTTCCAAATTTCCAGAGTCCACAGTATTTAGCAGTGTTTAACTGAGTAAACATAATACCAGTTGGAGCCATAGAAACACACAGCATGAAAAAAAAGACCCTTCAATCCAACCAGTTCATGCTAACCATAATCCCAAACTAAGGTAAAAACAATGACTGCAGATGCTGGAAACCAGATTCTGGATCAGTGGTGCTGGAAGAGCACAGCAGTTCAGGCAGCATCTAACAAGCAGTGAAATCGACGTTTCAGGCAAAAGCCCTTAATCAGGAATAAAGGCAGTGAGCCTGAAAGCGCGGAAAGATAAGCTAGAGGAGGGGAGAGAGTAGCATAGAGTACAATGGGTGAGTGGGGGAGGAGATGAAGGTGATAGGTCAGGGAGGAGAGGGTGGAGTGGATAGGTGGAAAAGGAGCGAGGCAGGTCGGACAATTCCGGAGAAGTCATGGGGACAGTGCTGAGCTGGAAGTTTGAAACTAGGAAGAGGTGGGGGGGGGGAGGGGGGGGGGGGTGGAAATGAGGAAGCTGTTGAAGTCCACATTGACGCCCTGGGGTTGAAGTGTTCCGAGGCGGAAGATGAGGCGTTCTTCCTCCAGGCGTCTGGTGGTGAGGGAGGCCCAGAACCTCCATGTCCTCAGCAGAGTGGGAGGGGGAGTTGAAATGTTGGGCCACGGGGCGGTGTGGTTGATTGGTGCGGGTTTCTCGGAGATGTTCCCTAAAGCGCTCTGCTAAGAGGCGCCCAGTCTCCCCAATGTAGAGGAGACCGCATCGGGAGCAACAGATACAATAAATGATATTAGTGAATGTGCAATTAATATTGCACATGTGAAATAATCCCAAACTAAGCTAGTTCCACCTATGTGTGCATGGCCCATATCTAAGTATTTCTTCATCTAATTATCTAAAACTCTTTTAAACGTTCTAACTGCCCACACGCATCCACTTCCTCTACAAGTTCCACTCTCAAACCTCACTGTGAAGAAACTGCCCCTCAGGTCTTTTTAAATCTCTCCCTCCTAGTTTAAAAATATGCCCCTTGACTCGAAATTCCTCACCCTAAGGAAAATACATCTGTCATTCAGTTTATCTACTCAAGGCCCTACTTATAATTGTACAAATCCTATTCTTATCTCTTTGACCAAAATGTAATACCTCACAATTATCCAGATTAAACTCCATCCGCCACTCTTTAGCCCATTGAACCAACTGATCAAGATCTCTTCATATTTTTTGATAACGTTCTTTACTATCCACCAAAATACCAATTATGGTGTCATCCGCTAACTTACTAACCACGTCACCTATATTCTCACCTAAATCATTTATATAAAATGACAAAAGTGAACCCAGCACTGATCCCTGTGGAACACTGCTAGTTAACAGGCCTCCAGTCCAAAAAACAACCCTCCACAATCACTTTGTCTGCTGCAGTTAAGCCAATTTTGTATCCAACTGACCAGCTCACACTGAATTCCATATGGTCTAACTTTACTAATTAGTTTACCAAGTGGAACTTTGTCAAAGGTGTTACTAAAGTCCAAATAAACAATGTCTACTGCTCTGCTCTTAATCTTCTTGGTTACTTCATCAAAAAACTCAATCAAGTGTGAGAGAGAGAATTTCTCTCACACAAAATCACGCTGACTCTTCCTAATCATTCCTTGCCTCTCCAAATGCATATAAACACTATCTTTCAGTGTCACCTCCAACAACTTAGCCACCACTGAAGTCAGACTGACAGGTCTATAGTTCCTAGGCCTCTCCTTACATCCCTTCTTAAACAAAAACACAACATTAGCCAATTTCCAGTCATCCGGCACCTCACCCATGGTTTAGATTATGCAAGGGGCCCCACAATTTCTTCCCCAACCTCCCACAATATCCTGGGACACATTGGATCAGATTCCGGAGATTTGTCCACCTTAAAAAATATAAAGTCCACCTCCAGCACTTCCTCTTCTGTAATGCAAACTGTTTTCAAAATATCAATATTCATTTTCCTGGGTTCTTGAGCCTCCATTTCTTTCTCCACAGTAAAAACTGACAAAATATTCATTTAATATTTTCCCATCTCCTGAGGTTCAACACAAAGACGAGCTCTTTAACCTTTAAGGTGGCCTACTCTCTCTCTCTCTCTCTAGCTGTTCTCTTGCTCTTAATATGCTTGCAGAATCTCTTTGGACTATGGTCTTCTTTGCCAAGGCTATCACGTATCTTCTCTTTACCTTCCTGATCTCCCTATTAAGAATGCTCCTACAGTCTTTGTACTGTTCAAGGCATTCATTTGAGTCCAGTTGTCAAAATCTCTTTTCATTCTTGACTAGAACCTCAATATCTTTACCCTTCCATTGCTCTCTAAGTCTACGAGTCTTACCTCTCACTCTAACTGGAACATGACTTTGAACTCTTGTTATCATACTTTTGAAAGCCTCACACTTTCCCTTTACCAATCAATCAATTTTTGAAAGTTCTGGTCTCATATCATTAAAAGTTGCCCTACTCCAATTAAAAACATTAAATTTTGTGGAAAGCTTAATTGTTCTATATCTATTTTAAAACAAATAGAATTATGATCACAAGACCCAAAGTGTTCCCCTACTATCACTTGCCCTGTATTATTACCAATGAGGTTAAGTTTTGCTCCTTCTCTGGTAGGGACATTTTCATATTAACAACGAAAATTTTATTGAACATATTTACAAATTCTCCACTATCCAAAACTTTTAACACATCCCAGTCATTGTGATTTTAATTTCCCAAACACTCTTATGATTACAATCTTAATTTCAACCCATATATTTTCATTGGACCATTTTTCGAAAATGTCTTCTCTAATTACAGCAGTAACATTTTCCTTAATCATAAAACGCCACTCTCCCTCCTCTTTTGCTGCTATTTCTACCCTTCTAGCCTTGCATTGTAGCATAATCCACATGGATTCAGAATTGGTTTGACAACAGCAGGAGAGGGTAGTAGTAGAAAAATGTTTTCAGGCTGGAAATCCATGACTAGTGGTGTTCCACAGGAATCCGCAATGGGATCTCTGCTGTTTGTGGTATATATAAATGACTTGGATTAAAATGGAGATGCATGAGTTAGTAAGTTGCAGACAAAACAAAAATTGGAGGAGTGGTGGAAAGTGTAGAAGATCATCAAAAGAATACAGTGGGATATTAATTAGTTGTATATATCAGCAGAGAAATGGCAGATGGAGTTTAACCTGGGCAAGTGTGAGGTACTACACTGTGGGAGATTGCTTGTTAAAGAAAAGCATACAGTTAATGGCAGAACTCTGAACAGCAATGATGCATAGAAGGATCTTGGGTTCAAGTCCATCACTCCCTGAAAGTGGCCACAAAAGTAGATAGGATGGTAAAGAAAGCATATGGTACGCTTGCCTTTATTGGTTGGGGAATTGAGTACAGAGTCAGAACGTAACAGAGCAGATTTATGTGACTTTAGTTAGGCCTCAACTTGGGTATTATGTTCAATTCTGCTCGCTGTATTACAGGAAGGATGTGGAAGATTTGGAGAGGATGCAGAAGAGGTATACCACAATGCTGCCTGAATTAGAGGATATGAGCTACGAGGAGAGGCTAGAAAAACTCAGGTTGTTTTCTCTTGAGCGACAGAGGCTGAGGGGAGACTCAGAAGTTTGTAAATTATGAAATGGATAGATTGGGTTCATGGTCAAAATCTTGGTAGGAATTTAGAACACACTGCCATGGGTGGTTGTGGAGGCTGATATAATAAGGGCATTCAAGGCACTTTTAGATAAGCACATGAATACGCAAGGAATGGAGGAATGTCAACCAAGGGCAGGAACAAAATCATGGGCTATACAATTCAATTTATAACGACTGTATATAGTCACTTCTTTCAGTACCATGTTCTGGGGCAATGAAACTTGTTCTGGGGCAATGAAACTTATCCATGCGATGTATCGAGAATAGGGTTAGTACAGTTCTTACCTGCACCACAGCAAATATCATTCAGGATGATGTGTAAATCCACACCCAGAGATTCAGCTTCCATCACATACTTTCGAAAACTAATGAAAGCCTGGTGGAAAAGCCGAGCTGTGCAGAATACAAATGTTTAGAGAAAAATTGAGAAAAATCTGCCATCAATAGAAAAGACTAATGACGTGAGAGTTTCCTTCTCCAACACACTCATTCCCATCTCCGCGGCTGAAGTTACACTGTTTCCAGATTTCAGCCTCACTATCCTGCACAGGTCTCAAGGGAAAAGCAGACCTACATATCTGTCAAAAAATGCACAGCAGCTCAGGCAGCATCTGAGCAGGAAAATCCACATTTCGAGCAGGAGCCCTTCATAAGGGATGAGGCTGGATGCCTCAGGGGTGGAGAGATAAATGGGAGGGAGTGAGGCTGGGGAGAAGGTAGCTGGGAGTGCAACAGCTGGATGGAGGAAAGGGTAAAGGTGATAGGTCAGAGTGCAGGGTGGAGCGGATAGGTGGGAAGGAAGATGACAGATGGGACAGGTCATGAGGATGGTACTGAGCTGGCAGGTTGGGACTGGGGTAAGGTGGGGGGGTGGTGAGGAAACTGGTGAAGTCCACATTAATGCCCTGGGGTTGAAGGGATATGGTACACTTGTCTTTATTTGTTGGGGAATTGAGTACACAGTCAGTCATGAAGACATTTATTTTCTTACTCCCTCACATCACCATAAATTATTCTGGATAGAAAACAGAGCTAGAAGTTCACCATTTGCGTTTAGGACAATGGATCTTCTGTGAGCAGACCATAATCCTATCAGCCCACAGAGGTTATAGACAGAAACACAGAATGGACCTTTTCAATACGAACATAGAGAGAACGAACAGCAGACACAGAGAATAGACTATGGACACAATGACAACTGACCAGCACCTTGTGAGCACAGAATGAAGCAACTGACTAGCATCCTGAGAACACAGCACACCTGACCAGTTCCCCGTGAACACAGATATAGAAATAACTGACCACAGCCACCCATTATTTGAGTCTGAATGATGCAATTACTGTCAGAAAGGGTCCACACAGATTTTACTTACCATCAAGGCCACTCTCACTGCCCAGTCTCTGCATCTCCTTCCGTTTGTAGAATTTATTCAACACTTTCAGTGCCTCACCTACCAAAAATGCAAATCAAATGCTGACAAACAAGGAAAGAAATCGGTGTTTTATTCCAGAACTTTCTGTTCCTCTGCCATCCCAAACACCTTGTACTGCCTACCCTCCACAGACCTCTTGCCACCCCCCCCCACACCTCCTCTCCTGCGCCCTTCTCCCTTGCACTCCCCATCCCTTGCTCCCTCTCCACCTCCTTTGTTTCCTTCACCTCACACCTCCCTCGCCACCTTCTCCCCAGCAGTTGACTGCCCTCCTCAAGCAAGGAGAATCAGAACTGCAGCAGCAGTTGCCTTTTGTCTCAGAAAAACTCAACCGGCTCTCTCTGAGTGGTCGTGATAAAGCCGGGGGAGGGACCATGGTGTCCAGCAGTCATTGCAGCACCAGCTGGTTTGAGACCAGCACTCAGGCCCTGTAAGACAACATTTGGAGGAATCCTGTCCAGTGGTCACCTTGGTTTCCACCTTTTACCAATTCGCTGGCCAGGATTTCTCAGCAAGGCAAAGATAGACCCCCCAGGCACAGGTGGTACTCCACGTGAAGCACTTGAGCTCATCCTGCATGGGTTCTGGTACTGGCTGACCAGAAATCCCCAACATTTACCCCACATGATCCTTGCAGGAAATGCTGCGGAGTAGACCTCCTGGGACTCCTTCCTATCGGAAAGATGTTGTAATACTTGAAAGGGTTCAGAAAAGATATACAAGGATGTTGCCAGGGTTGGAGGATTTCAGCTATAGAGAGAGGCTGAACAGGCTGGGACTGTTTTCCCTGGAGCATTGGACACTGAGGGGTGACCATATAGAAGTTCACAAAATTATGAGGGTCTTTTCCCTGGGGTCGGGGTCGGGGAGTCCAGAGCTAGAGGGCATAGGTTTAGGGTGAGAGGGGAAAGATATAAAAGAGACCTAAGGGGGCAACCTTTTCACACAGAGGGTGGTACAGGAATGAAATGAGCTGCCAAAGGAAGTGGAGGAGGCTGGTACAATTGTAACATTTAAGAGGCATTTGGATGGGTATATGAATAGGAAGGGTTTGGAGGGATATGTGCTGGGTGCTGGCAGGTGGGACTAGATTGGGTTGGGATATCTCGTCGGCACGGACGAGTTGGACTGAAGGGTCTGTTTCCATGCTGTACATCTTTACGACTCAAGCATTCTCTCCAAGTCATCTGCGTCCATGAACATGAGGAGCATGCACGTATGCAGACAGGACCACCTCCAGCCCCTGTCCATGCAGCGCCAAATCTGACAGTTGTTTCCACAAAAACGACCAGACAAGGGGCAACCTCATACACTCCTCTCCCAAAGGACAGGGACCTGCTACCATTCACTAGGTGCTCTGTGATGACGTATGGAATTTAGACCCAGGCAAAGTGCATCCCAAACCCAAAAGCTCTCAGAATGCGGAGCTGTGAACCACGCTGTCAATTGCCTTCGCCTGACTGAGGGAGAGAAAGGCCCCCCCAAGAGCCAGCCGTTTCAGTCCTGGAACAGGGGCTCCCTGCTCTGAGTGTGCCGGCCCGGGACGGTGTAGGACTGGTCTGGGCGGACCATGTGGTCCAGTATTGTACACAGGGGAGTCCACAGGCTCTGAACAAGATTTTGCAGTTCGTGCTGAGGAGGGACACCAGACTCCCATTCTTTAACTAAGGCGGGGGGCATCGAGTCTTTCAGTATCCTCCAGACTCGCCCACAACAGTTCCTGCCCCACAGCTCCCTCAGCCCCGCTCTCACTCTTGTCTAGTTCCCGGCTCAGTTCAGCTCCGACGTTGCCCTCGGGCCCCGGGCTCACTCTGGGCGATAGCGGCACAAACAGGGAGGTGTCAGGACTTTTCGAGCCGCTCCCGCGGACCATGCGACGACCGGCAGCTCGGAGCGAGCCCGGGAGCAGGCCCAGGAGCCTGAAACTGCGGTTCAGCCACATGGGGAACGGGCCGGAGCAAGGAGCCGGCCCTGGTGCGGAGACAAGAGCGGCTCCGAGAAAACAGGCACTGCGTGGGCAGCTGGATCTTGCAGGACCCCAAGATCTAGGGTCACCATGGAGACAGCCAGACCCATCAAATAATCAAAATAAATACATCAAACCCTCAAAACATGCCCTAATAAATACAAATATTCTGAATATATCTCCATAAATGTACAAACCATTTCCAGAAATAAACTCCAATAAACAAGCAGCCCCCAAAATAAATAAGGTAACATCCCCAAAACAAAACTCGGAGGAATCTCACTACAGAAACTACTCCCCCACCACCACACACAAAAGGACACAAAAAAAGCCACAAAATAAACCCCGATAAATACATGCAACCAAAACCCCAATAGACAGGGCGATAGTAGGCTATTCAGTACAATCAGGACTGATCAAACACTTCAATGACCTTTATCTACCTGACCCCATAGTATCATTGCCAATTGGTAGATTTCTGATGGTTGGTCTGACTATCAATCTCTTCTTTGAACATAATCAAAAGGAGCTTCTACCCCAGAGGGCTAAAAGTTCACCAAGCTCTGACTAAAATAACTGCATCTCAACTCAGTTCTAATTGATGTCTTTATTTTTTAAATTGGGCCCCCAGTTCATTTTCTATGTTCTATGTTCAGGCCCCCAACCAGAGGTAACATATTACCTGCATCCACCCTGTCATTCCGTTAATGTTTGCTCAACGTCTCTTCATAGGACAGTTCCACCATTTCAGAAACAAGGAGAAAGTGAGTCCTGCAGATACTGGAGATTGGAGTCAAGAATGTGGTGCTGGAAAGGCACAGCAGGTCAGGCAGCATCCGAGGAGCAGGAAAATCAATGTTTCGGGCAGGAGCCCTTCATCAGGAATGAGGCTGGGAACCTCTGGGGTGAAGAGATAAATGGGAGGGGGTGGGGCTGCGGAGAAGGTAGCTAAGAGAGTAGTAGGTGGATAGAGGTGGGGATGAAGGTGATAGGTTGGAGAGGAGGGTGAAGTTTGCAATTCCTGCGACGGCAGGGTATGGTGCCAGGAGGGGAGGATGGGTTGGTCGGGGGCATGGACCTAATCCAATAGTCATGGAGGAAATGGTCTTTGCAGAAAGCAGATTGGGGTGGGGAGGGAAATATATCCCTGGTGGTGAGGTCAGTTTGTAGGTAGCAGAAATGTCAGCGGATAATGCGGTTTATTTGGAGGTTGGTGAGGTGGAAGGTGAAGACCAGGGGTTTCTGTCCTTGTTGAGGTCGGTGGTGCAGGACGTGGGTGAGATACATTGGAGGGCATCTTCAACCACGTGAGAGGAAATTAAGTCTTTAAAGAATGAGGTCATCTAGTGTGTTCTGTGGTGGAACTGGTCCTCCTGGGAGCAGATACGGCAGAGGTGTAGGAATTGGGAATACGGGATAGCGATTTTGCAGGAGGTAGGGTGGGTTTGTAAAAAAATGTCAGTGATGAGTTGGTCATCATTGATGGAGGGGGAGCGATCCAGGAAGGTGAGGGAGGTGTCAGAGTTGGTCCATGTGAATTTAAGGTCAGGGTGGAGTGTGTTGGTGAAGCTGATGAACTGCTCAACCTCCTTGCAGGAGCATGAGGTGGCACTGATGCGGTCATAAATGTAGCGGAGGAAGAGGTGGGGAGTGGTCCCAGTGTAACTACAGAGGGGCAGGAGGAGCAAGTTCTACATAGCCAACAAAGAGACAGGCATAGCTGGAGATCATAGCTACTTCCTTCATCTGGAGGAAATGGGAGGATTCGAAGGAGAAATTGTTAAGGCTGAGGAGAAACAATCCTGGGGAACCTTTGTTATACTCCCTCTATAATAGCAATAATACCCTTCTGGAGTTAGAGATCAAAACTATATACAATACTCCAGGTAAGGTCTAACCAAGCTCCTATATAAATTGAAGAAAGGCTTCACTACTTCTGTGGCTCAAATCCTCTTGCAATGAAGGGCCACATTTCATTGGTCTCCTAATAGTTCGTAACACTGCATATTAGCCTACAATGACTTGTCTACAAGGATACTTGGGTCCCTTTGTACATTAACATTTTCCAATGTCTTACCACTTAAAATACTTTGCACATCTGTTTCTCTTACCAAGAGTAGATGACCTGACATTTTTCTATATTATATTTTATCTGCCTTGCTCTTGCCCATTCATTAAGCCTGTCCAAATCCTCCTGAATCAACTTTACATCTTTCTCACAACACGTTCCCACCTAGTTTTACATTATTTGCAACTATCACCTTTGGTCGCCACCTCCAAATGATTAAAATCATAAAAGCTAAATATTGCAAGTGCTGCAAACTAAAATCAAAACAAATGCTGCAGAAACTCAATAGGTCTGGCAGTATATATGGAGAAACAGAGGTAATTTTTAAGTTCGAATATGACTTCTTTCAAAGTGAAACTAACTAGAAAATGGCAATTTTTTTTTGTGTTTTTGACAGAGGAGCAGGAGGAGCAAGTGGGACAGGTTGAGGATGCCCAGAGTGAAAAATAAAAGGGACTGACAAATGGTGGTACAGAAGAGATATGGATGTAAATGAATGTGTGGAAATCATAAGATCATAGAATCCCTCAGTGTGAAAACAGGCCATTTGGCCCAACAAGTCTATACCGACCCTTCAAAAGAGTAAATCACCCAACCCATTCCCCTACCCTATCATTTGACAATTATGTCTGATGAAGGCACCTAATCTCCACATCCTTGAACACTGAGCAATTTAGCATAGTCAATTCACCTAACCTGGAGAAAGTGAGGACTGCAGGTGCAGGAGGTCAGGCAGCATCTGAATCTCCAATTCATGTAACCTGCACATCTTTTGACTGTGGGAGGAAACCCACGCAGATTGGGGGAGAATGTACGAACTCCACACAGACAGTCACCCAAGACTGAAATCAAACTGGCACTGAGGCAGCAGTGCTAACTACTGAGCCACCATGCCACCCATTAGTCCATTCTGCTGAGAATAGCGTGAAAAGACAACTGGGCAGGAGTTATGTATTAAAAAGAGGACAGAAATCATACTCTAAAGTTGGGAACTCAATATTGAGTTTTAGAGGCTGCAAAGTGCTTAACCAGAAAGAAAGGTATTGTTCCACCAGCTTGCACTGAGCTTCTTTACTTCACTGCACCTGATGAAGGACAGAAATGTAACATGGGAGGAAGTTGGAAGATTAAGTCATTCTGGATATAAGTTCACTCACTGAGCTGGAAGGTTCATTATCAGACATTTCGTCACCATACTAGGTCACATCATCAGTGAGCCTTCGGTGAAGCACTGATGTTATGTCCCGCTTTCTATTTTTGTATTTAGGTTTCTTTGGGTTGGTAATATCATTTCCTGTTTTTTCTCAAAGTGTCCCCACTATCACTAGTATCCTTAACATACAGATGAGGAAGGACTTCACTTTGACTGGGACAACACATCCATCCTAGGACATGCCAAACAGAGACAAACAAGAATTCCTAGAAACATGGCACTCCAACTGGAACACTCAACAAACACATCAACTTGAACGCCATCTTCTGAGAAAAAGACATCAACTCAAGGAAACTTAAACACAAATAGGAAGTGGGATATAACATGAGTGCTCACCGGAGGTTCACTGATGACATTATGACGATGTAACGTCTAAAAATGAACCTTCCAGCTCAGCAAGCAAACTTACTTCCAGAATCTCAACCCGAGCTACGAATCTTCACAAAACTCATGAGGTCATTCTTATGAATGAAGTGGAGTTACAGTGGTCAACTAATCTGCATTTAGTTTCACCAATGTAAAGGAGACTGTTGTGAGCAGTAAATAAAAGACTAGATTGAAATAATTACAAGTAAATACTGCTTTACCTGGAGGGTATGCTTGGACCTTGGACGACAAGGTGGTAAAAGGGTAAGTTTTAAGCCTTCAGTGATTGCAAGGCAAAGTGCCATGAAGGGATGAGGAATGATGGAGTAACCCTCTGTACCAACAGAGAGAAGTGCCTGTGAAATGCTGCTGGTAGGAAGGAGGGGAAAATGTAGTGGCATCCTGTGGGACCTAGTGGAAATGGTGAAGGATAATGCTTTCAATGCAGACTAAAGGAATGGAAAGGGAACTTCATTGTTATTCTGGGAGGGAGGGTAAAGTACAAGGGCAGAACTGCAGGAGATGGGTAGGACACAACTGAACTTCGTTGCCACAGTGGGGGAGTTCTCAGTTGAAGAGGCACTCTGGTGGAAGCAGCATCATCAGAACAAATGAGATGTAGATGGAAAAACTGGGAGAATGGAATGGAATGTTTCCAGGAAACAGGGGAGAGGAGATGTAGTCAGTTAGCAGTGGGTATCAGGAGATTGTAATGGATATTGATGGATCCCCAGAAATGGAAACAGAAGTTAAAACGGAGAGAAGAGTCATAGATGGACCAGGTGAAAGAGAGAGGATGGAAATTGCAAACCAGAAGCAGTACCACTGATGATATTGTTACATTAAGATGGTGTAGTGGAGTTCAAAGTGGGACTGGAACAACGCATGTTCCACATATACCACATAAAGAGGAGATAAGCATAGCTAGAGCCCACGTGCATATCACTGGCTACACCATTTACCTAGAGAAAGTGAGATGAATTAAAGGGGAAGTTCAAAGTGATGATGTACTCAGCAGGTAAAGGAGGATGATGATGGATGGGTGCTGTTCAGGCCTATTTTCAAGGAAGAAGTGGAGAGCTATCAACTATCAGGATGGGAAAATTGATGGATTGAGAGCCTGTATATCCACAGTAAAGAGGCAGCTACAAAAATGAAATGGGCAATTTTGCAACTGATGTAAAGCATCAGATTAATCACAAATGTTATGGGAAAGATTGAGCAAATTGGACATTTGGAGGGGAGGGGAAATGCAATTAAGATAGGAAGAAATAAGTTCAATGGGGCAAGAACAAGCTGTAACAGTGGGTCTGCCAGAGCAGTCCTATCTGTGGATTTTGGGAAAGAGATAGAAGCAGGCCATGCAGGGTTGGGGTGGGACACGGAGGAGGGGAGATCGCCACATGAGATGAGGTCAGTGACATTCCTGGCTGATGTTCAGTGGTGATCATGATCCAGGGAGAGAGAGAAAATGAAATGTCTGAGAGTTGGCACTCAGCCTCTGCCACACAGAGATAAGCATACCAAACAACAACAGTACCATCCTTCTGAATATGTTTGATAAAGTTAGGGTTTGAACTGAGGGAGTAGAATGCACCAAATGAGAGAAAAAGCTTAGAGTGAGGGAAGGAAGTGGAAAAATATAAAGACAGCTGATGTCTCATTTGCAGTTATTGATGTAGAGATCATCTGGAAGTAATGGCCAGACGCAGGGGTCCAGTTGGAGTGGGGAGTATTGGGGACAAATGAAACGATCTGTTTTGTCGAGAATGGATTCCTGTCAAGGAATTGGACATAAAGACTAAAGGTGACAAATGAAGAGTTCAATGTTAGATTGTGCCTGAAATGTATTGAAATGGGGTCCTAAAAGGGATAAAACAAAGTCCTTTGCTGATTGTTCAGCATTGAACAGGTCAGAGGGTATGCAGTGAATGCAAGGCAAGGGATATGATTTGAACAAGGAATACGGTTGGAGGGAAGGGGAGGGGAGGAAGAATCCAAAATGGTATCAATACCTTGTAATTTACTGTGAACAGCTGGGGTCCCAAGTACTGAAACTGTGGTACTCTACTCATCACACCCTGCCAATACAAAAATGACCCATTTATTTCTACTATATCTGCCTGTTAGCCTGGTTAGCTTTAATTTTGCTAACCAACTTCATTAAAAGCCTACTGAAAATCCAAGTATATTATGCTCAGAGCCTCTCCAGTTTAATAATTCCATTAATATCATAAAAACTCCAAGCTTTCCAAACACCATTAAACGCATATCATTCAAAAGCTTTAGCAGCTCCACAATACCCAAAGATCCCTTCTCTCCCAAACTGCCAGCCCATACCAAAAATCAGAAACAAAAAATCCTTATAACTTCCAAAGTCCAAGCCCAGAAAAAACTCCAAGCCCCTCCTCACCTCCAAAATGCCCAAGACCCCCAAGTCCCAAATTCCCTCATTCAAAACTCCCACAACCCTGTGCCCCAGGTTTTCCCATAAAATTTCAAACGTCTAAACGCCTTCCAAAAAAGCACAAGAAAACAAAAAGCAGCAAAATATTAAAATCCCCAAAACAGCAAAAAGCACAAACCTTCAAAACCTCAAATCCCAAAATAGAAAGAGAATCCAGTTATTCTCACAATCCAAAAAGAAATCCAAAACCAAGAAAATCCAGATCAAATTCCCCTCACTTCCAAGAACCACAACTTACCACTCCTGCCTCTCTCGTTACACAGAATCACAGAAGTTCATACATCGGGAAATGTTTCTGTGAATTCAGGAAGCATATAATGGGAGACTGCATCCTTTCTGGTAATTGTTTTTCCCAATCAGGTTTGAATTTCCTCTTCAAATTTCTTTCTTCACAAGGTGTTCCTTAGAATTGACAATGGACCCGGGCACCAGCCCAATCCCACAGGCAGTAGATTTGTTTTCCCTTATTTCAAAAGTACTTGCAATTTTGGAACCAGTATCCCCCCACAAGCAACCTCCTTCTTATTTAACATAAGATTACAAATCAACATTTTATATAATATCCACTAGCTGAGGGTGTGCCAAGAATTCAGGCAAGGATCCCCAAGATTATCCTAAGATTAAACCATCTCCAGCTTCAACAGTCTCTGTTGATCATTGAAGTATTCTGGATCTGTGGCAGATTTGCTGAATAAAGTGTCATTCTAACATTTCACAATATTGGTCAATTTGTTTGAATTGAGATCTGTTGTCTAGTGACCCCTGCTGGAAATTACACAAATATTGGGAAAAGATTCATCAGCCCTGCCTTCTAGAACTAAATGTCCTGTTATAAGTAATCATCTGGGCTGACAGATTGAACATTGATACTGCATGTTGTGCCAGTACTACCAGTCACTGGGTTCACTGTAGAGAGACGTAATAGGTTTGAATTCAAGTGTAATAGGATACACTGGCAAAGACTTTATTGAATATACAGAGGTACATTTCAAGGATGGTATAATACATCTGAAATAACAGTACTTAAAATATTGCCATTTATTTTTCATATCAGACACAGACATGCAGGAAAATATTTGGCATTAACTGGCTTTAAACTGTTCTCAGGCACTTTACAGGAATATGTTGGGAGACAGGACACTCTACTCCTACATTGTACCCGCACAGTCAGTAATTGCATTTCCACACGGATCAGAATACAGGCTCCAGAACAATGCCTACTCCTCAGTAAATGAGCTGAAAGTCCCCAGCATGTTTGTGTGTGTTGGGGAAAGGGATGAAGGGTGATAAAGACTAGGCTCTGGACACAGTTGAACCCACCCTGCTGTCTTCAATGCAGTGAGAGAGTTTATAGAACTTGTGTTGCTACTTGGAGCACTGCTAGGAGTTGGAACGTGCCATGTATTTATACAAAGCAACAACAAAAATTATACATTAGTGGAAACAAGGCTATCACCAAATTTCAATCTGCAACCAGCCGGAAATATACAAATAATAAACATACACTCCTGACATCCCTTCTCATCAACAAGCATTAAAACCTGTATGCTTTAAATGGAGGAAGTGGAATCTATTTTGAACCGATTAAGCATCTGTACAACAAATGCAATTCCCAGGCTTAAATAAATCCACTTCCACACACAAGTACATACAGAACCAACAAACCAACATCTTGCTCAGTGTAGATTTTTAGTGCACAAATTTGAACAAAAATTGCAAAATGTGCAGTATAAAAAGCTAGCTTTAGAGTTCCAGTGTTTGAGAAACCGTTAGTGATCTGCAGAAAGTTTAATATCACAAAGAAATCATGGGCTTGTGCACAGTGACAATGTCTGTGGCAACTCTGAAAGGGACCATCACCCCGCTTACTCTTTCCCTTATATTTCAGGCTGCTGAGCGGAGGCCTGTGGCTCTGGTGATTCCAAACGTTGATGGAAATTAGTCCGTTTTCTCAACTTCTCAGGAGCTTTCCTCCACAGTACGATCTCCTATTAAGGAATGAGAATAAAGCAATTGAATGGGTTCAATCCTGTATTTTCACTGCTTACTTTTTTCTTTGAATTATAACTAGCTGGTAGCATGCACAGTCATCTGTCCATTCAACCATCCACTCAGCATAAACCCAGATTAATCACAGATAGTTCTACAATCTTGTGCCAATATTCATATCTCAACATCACAAAATCTGGTCTTTATCATGTGTTGTTTAGGTGGAATTTCCTGTGCACAAGTTGACTGCCATGTTTTCTTTATTACAGCAGTAACTATTCTTTTAAAGTATTTGATTCTATACAATGTACTTAAACATTCCAATGTTGCAAAAGGCACAATAAAAGCGCAAGACATTTTTTTTAAAAAAGAAACTGATAGGACCTCAAATTTCAGAGAATGTGATTTTGAAAACTTAACGTGCAATGGCCTTGGAGGATATTCACATAAACTGAACAAGTTCATCAAAAAGATGAACTACTAGGTTCTGGTGATATCGGAATATCTTATAGGAGGCAGAGGGGAAAGAAAATGGCTCCAAATATTTGGAAATTCAGTGGAAAGCTAAAATCTAAGGATTGGACATGGAAAGTAGAACTCTCCTTGATAGGTTAGTTACTTTTGACTGTTGCTGAAATGGATAGAAAACTGGTTGGTAGAGAGGAAACAAGAGGAGTAGGAATAAACAGGTATTTTCCAAATAGCAGGCAGTGACGAGTCGGATACCACAAGGTATCACTGCTAAAACTCAAGCTACTCAATTTATAATAATAAGGATTTAAAAAGGAAACTAAATGTAATATCTCAATGTTTGCAGAAAGCACAAAGGGTGGGAAGGTGAACTATGTGAAGGATACAGAGATGCTTCAGTGTAATTTGGACATATTGAGTGAGTGGACAAATGCAAGACAGATGAAGTAGATAGAGCAACTCAAGGAGGCAACAGATTGTAAGAAGAGATGTAATAAGAGCTGCCTGTCTTTGTACACCAGTCACTGAAAGCAAGCATGCAGGTACAAAAGGCAAATGGTCTGTGTCACTGGATTTGAATACAGCAGCAAGGATATATTTGCTGCAATTATACAGGGCCTTGGTGAGACCACACCTGGAATATTGTGTACAGTTTTGAAGTTCTTATCTGAGGAAGGAATCGCTTGCTGTAGATGGGGTGCTGCAAAAGCTGACCAGACCAATTCCTGGAATGGCAGAACTGACATAAAAGGAGAGGTTAAGATTATATTCACTGAAGTTCAGATGAGTGAGTGAAAATCTCAGAAACCTATAACATTCTAACAGAACTAAACATTGTTGTGGTTCTGTTCGCCGAGCTGGAAGTTTTTGCTGCAAACGTTTCGTTCCCTGGCTAGGGAACATCATCAGTGCTATTGGAGCCTCCTGTGATTCCGGTAATACGGGAAGAAACAGCAAAGCAGCGTTTCACAGGAGGCTCCAATAGCACTGATGATGTTCCCTAGCCAGGGAACGAAACGTTTGCAGCAAAAACTTCCAGCTCGGCGAACAGAACCACAACAACAGACACCCGAGCTACAAATCTTCAACCAGACTTTAAGAACTAAACATGGTAAATGCAAGAAGGATGTTCCTGAAGACAGGGGAGTCCAGAACCAGAGGTCACAGTCTAAGAATACAAGGTAAACCATTTAGGACTGAAATGTGAAGTTTCTTCACCTAGAGAATGGCTAGCCTGTGGAAATAACTACTACAAGAAGCAGATGAAGCCAAAATATTGTATGACTTCAGGGAGGAGTTGGATATGGCACTAGGGCTAAAGCGACATAAAAATGAGAGAAAAGCAGGAACAGACTATTGAGTTGGATGATCAGCTATGACCAGAATGAATGGCGAAGCAGGCTCGAATGGCCAAGTGGCCTAACCTTGCTCCTATTTTCTATGTAAGAACTGCTGGAGTTTTGATCAAAGAGGAACATTTGGTGAAACAGGCTATTAAGATCTGCCAGCACAAATATTTACTGAACAGGTATCTTGGTTATCCTCAGAATTCTCTGGGGAGATGCGGTTTCAAAAAGCACTTCAAGTACAAGAGATATATCATGAAGATAACAACCATGGCTACAGTATGCGTCACTGAAAAAAAACACAACAATTAAGCAAGGGTGTCACAGCATCAACCCTCAAACCAACTAAATGGATGAGGAAATACCTTCATTTCCAAGCTACTCCATCTCAACTTGGAATTATATCAGTGTCTAAAACCTGGATACACACAATTAATGATTGACCCCAATTTATATATAAAGGCTGAGACTCTCAGTGCATTACTCAAATAGGGGGGCTGATCTATTGACATACCTGCTGCTTAAAATACCGTCTATCTTCTTCATCGACTAGAACGAGGTTTAAAAAGTAGCGCACAGAAAATTTCTTGTTGACATCCCTCATTGTTGGGGTCAGATCATAGCCTGCCAGGAAGAGCCTGATTGGAATAGATTCACCTTAAACACAAACAAAGAGTTTGAATGCATGAGCTGACTTTACACAGCACTGTTGATAATGTTTCTACCACTCCCAAAGATACTGCTGCTTTGAGAAATATTCTGCAGAAAATAGCCACGCTACTTTCTCAAAACTAGGGACTGTGATCAGCAGATATATGCTGCTCCACAGGTAATCCCAGTGACCAAACGATATTATCGATCACTCCAGAGCTAAGAAACATCCATTCTTCAGCAAGGTGTTGATCTGGTTTTGAGAGATTGCAAATCAAATGTTCCAGTTTATGAAATCTGTAACACGCACAGCTTTAACCTAAAATTGAGCAAATTGAGCCCACTTTCTGAACAGAGCACTGGAGAGTTCAGCAAAGTTTGTGTGGAATAGAAGCTTCTTAACTTGTTCCATCCCACATTGTATATTGACTAGGTATGAATCACTAGGTAATCTTGGACCCTTCACCAATTCTATCTGACCCAAGTAGTTCATACTTTTGTTGTGCAGCACGGTTTCTTTTGTGCAGGAGTCAGCCCAGCACACGAGGTAAACAAATACTTGGAAAACTCAAGACTGTGATAGCACATAGCTCCCCTTTTATTCCACCTTCCCCCATTTTATCTTCACAAAACCTATTACGTTACTAAAAGTTCCCAGCTCTGATGAAAGACCTTGGAACTGAAACATGGAATCTGCTTCCCTCACAGATGCAGCTCGACTTGGTGAGTGTTTCCAAAATTTCTTTGCAGAATCATCTGGTTAGTGTACACTCACCCCATTATGGAGGTCAGGTTAGTGGATTTGGAGTGGCCGAGTCCTCCTCCAATGGGGAAATACATCTGCCACTTTGCAATAGTTCGAAACACTGATCGGTACATTCCAATACATCCCCAATGTTAGAACATAGAACAATACAGCACAGAACAAGCCCTTGCGCCCACGATGTTGTGCCGAATATTTGTCCTAGCTTAAGCACCTATCCAAATGCCGCTTAAAGGTCACCAATGATTCTGACTCTGCCACTCCCATAGGCAGCGCATTCCATGCCCCCAACACTCTCTGGGTAAAGAACCTACCCCTGACATCCCCCCCATACCTTCCACCCTTCACCTTAAATTTACGTCCTCTTGTAACACTGTTGTACCCGGGGAAAAAGTCTCTGACTGTCTACTCTATCTATTCCCCTGATCATCTTATAACCCTCTATCAAGTCACCCCTCATCTTCGCTGTTCCAATGAGAAAAGGCCTAGCACTCTCAACCTATCCACGTACGACCTATTCTCCATTTCAGGCAACATCCTGGTAAATCTCCTCTGCACCCTCTCCAAAGCTTCCTAAAATGAGGCAACCAGAACTGCACACAGTACTCCAAATGTGGCCTTACCAAGGTCCTGTACAGCTGCAACATCACCTCACGACTCGAATTCAATCCCTCTGCTAATGAATACTAATACACCATAGGCCTTCTTACAAGCTCTATCCACCTGAGTGGCAACTTTCAAGGAGCTATAAACATAGACCCCAAGATCCCTCTGCTCCTCCACCTTACTAAGAACCCAATCATTAACCCTGTATTCCGCATTCTTATTTGTCCTTTCAAAATGGACAACCTCACACTTGGCAGGGTTGAACTCTATCTGCCACTCCTCAGCCCAACTCTGCATCATATCTAAGCCCCTTTGCAGCCAACAACAGCCCTCCTCACTGTCCACAACTCCACCAATCTTTGTATCATCTGCAAATTTACTGACCCACCCTTCGACTCCCTCATCCAAGTCATTAATAAAAATTACAAACAGCAGAGGACCCAGAACTGATCCCTGCGGAACTCCACTCGTAACTGGGCTCCAGGCTGAATATTTACCATCTACCACCATTCTCTGACTTCGACCGGTTAGCCAGTTCTCTATCCAACTGGCCAAACTTCCCACTATCCCATGCTTCCTGGCTTTCCACATAAGCCTACCATGGGGAACCTTATCAAATACCTTACTAAAATCGATGTACACTACATCCACTGCTCTACCCTCATCCACATGCTTGGTCACCTTCTCAAAGAATTCAATAAGACTTGTAAGGCAAGACCTACCTCTCACAAATCCATGCTAGCTGTCCCTAATCAAGCAGTGTCTTTCCAGATACTCATAAATCCTTTTATGAGTGGCACAACATTCGCCACTCTCCAGTCCCCTGGTACCCCCCCCTCCTGGTGACAGTGAAGACGAAAAGATCATTGCCAACGGCTCTGCAATTTCCTCTCTTGCTTCCCACATAATCCTAGGATGTATCCTGTCAGGCCCGGGGGACTTGTCTATCCTCAAGTTTTTCAAAATGCCCAACACATCTTCCTTCCTAACAAGTATCTCCTCTAGCTTACCAGTTTGTTTCATACTATCCTCTTCAACAATATGGTCTCTCTCATTTGTAAATACTGAAGAAAAGTATTCATTCAAGACTTCTCCTATCTCTTCCGACTCAATACAGTTTCCCACTACTGTCCTTGAATCGGACCTACCCTCGTTCTTGTCATTCTCATTTTTCTCACATACGCATTAAAAGCCTTGTGATCCTTGATCCTACCCGCCAAAGATTTTTCATGTCCTCTCTTAGCTCTCCTAAACCCTTTCTTCAGCTCCCTCCTGGCTATCCTGTATCCCTCCAACACTCTGAACCTTATTTCCTCAACCTTATGTAAGCCTCCTTCTTCCTCTTTACAAGACATTCAAGCTCCCTTGTCAACCAAGGTTCCCTCACATGACCATCTTTCCTGCCTGACAGGTACATACATATCAAGGACACGTCATTTCTGTTCCTTGAAAAAGTTCCACATTTCAACGACATCCTTCCCTGACAGCCTATGCTCCCAACTTATGCTCTTCAGATCTTGTCTTGCAGCATCATAAATACTGAAGAAAAGTACTCATTCAAGACTTCTCCTATCTCTTCCGACTTTTACAATTCCCCCAATCGTAAAACCTACCCTGTTGCACGCACTTACCTCTCTCCATAACCAAGGTGAAAGTCACAGAATTGTGGTCACCATCACCAAAATGCTCACCCACTAACAAGCCCATCACTTGTCCCAGTTCTTTACCAAGTACCAAATCCAATATGGCCTCCCCTCTGGTCGGACAACCTACATACTGAGTTAGAAAAGCTTCCTGGACACACTGCAGAAACACTGCCCCGTCCAATCTACTTGATCTAAAGAGCTTCCAATCAATATTTGGGAAGTTGAAATCGCCCATGACTACTACCCTGTGGCTTCTGCACCTTTCCAAAATCTGTTTCCCAATCTGTTTCTCCGCATCTCTGCTGCTATTAGGGGGCCTATAGTAAACACCCAACAAGGTGACTGCTCCTTTCCTATTTCTGACTTCAGCCCATACTACCTCCAAAGGCAGATCCCCCTCAAACTGCCTTTCTGCAGCTGTTATACCATTTCTAATCAGCAACGCCACCCCCCCCGCCCCCAATCTTACTAAAACATCTGTAACCAGGAAGCTCCAACAACCATTCCTGTCCCTCTTCTATCCACATTTCTGTGATGTAGCCCCAAGTACTGATCCATGCCTTAAGTTCACCCACCTTATTTCTGATACTCCTTACGTTGAAGTATACACACTTGGACCCATCTCTGTGTCCGCAAGTATTCCCTGTCAGTGCTACCTTCTCCACAGCCTCCCTACATTCTTGGACATCCTGTAAAACAGCTAACCTACTTGCTGGACTACAAGTCCGGATGCCACCCCCCCGCCAAATTAGTTTAAACCCCCCCCTCCCAAAAATGCTAACAAATCTACCTCCCAGGATATTGGTGCCCTTCTGGTTCAGGTGCAACCCGTCCTCCTTGTACAGGTCCCACCTTCCCCAGAATGCAGTCCAATTGTCCAAATACCTGAAGCACTCCCTCCTACACTATCCTTGCAGCCACGTGTTCAACTGCACTCTCTCCCTATTCCTTGCCTCACTGTCACATGGCACTGGCAACAACCCAGAGATGACAACTCTGTCCGTCCTAGCTTTTAGCTTCCGGCCTAACTCCCTGAGCTCCTGAATAACCTCCCCATCCCTCTTTCTACCTGTGTTGTTGGTGCCAATGTGAACCACGAATTCTGGCTGCACACCCTCCCCCTTAAGGATTCTGAAGGCATGGTCAGAGACGTCTCGGACCCTGGCACCCAGGAGACAAACCATCCGAGAGTCTTGCCCATGTCCACAGAACCGCCTGACCGTCCTTTGAACTATAGAGTCTCCTATAACTAGCGCTCTGCTCCTCTCCCCCTTTCCCTTCTGAGCCTCAGAGCCGGACCTCGTGCCAGAGACCCAGTCACTGCAGCTTACCCCTGCTCGGTCATCCCCCCCCAACAGTATCCAAAGCGGTATACTTATTGTTGAGGGGAATGACCACAGGGGATCCCTGTACTGCCTGCTTCCTCCCCTTCCCACCTCTAACTGTTACCCAGCTACCTCTGTTCTCTGGCGTAACTATGTCCCTGTAGCTTCTATCTATCACCCTCTCGAATAATCCTCAGTTCATCCAACTCCAGCTCCAGTTCCCTAACGCGGTCTGTGAGGAGCTGGAGTTGGCTGCACTTCCTGCAGGTGAAGTCGGCAGGAGCATCGGTGGTCACCCCTACCTCAAACATCCTGCGGGAGGAACATTCCACTGCCTGCGCTGCCATAACTCTACACTTAGTCTCCAAAACAAGAACACAAAGTGGCTTACCTGTTCAGCCGACTGAGTTTTTTTAAGGTTAGAGGAGGGAGGGTGGGTGGGGGACAGTACACGTGTAGTGTCTCGAGTACCTTCTCCACTCAAAAACAAACACAAACAAACAAATCACTTACCTTCCCAACCAGCTCCGTGCTCAGACTTCACTTCCGTCCAGCACCCGCCGCTCTCTGCTGCTGCAAAAAAAAAGCCTTCCACTTCTTCCTTTCCCGCCGAACCAACCAGTCCACCGACACCCTCCTTCGACTGACTGAACTAGTCCTCACTCTGAACAACTTCTCTTTCCAATCCTCCCACTTCCTCCAAAGCAAAGGAATAGCCATGGGCACCTGCATGGGCCCCAGCTATGCCTGCCTCTTCGTTGGATATGTGGAACAGTCCATCTTCCACAGCTATACTGGCACCACCCCCCACCTTTTCCTCCGCTACATCGATGACTGTATCGGCGCTACCTCGTGCTCCCACGAGGAGGTTGAACAGCTCATCCATTTTACTAACACTTTCCACCCTGACCTCAAATTTAACTGGAACATCTCAGACTCCTCCCTCCCCTTCCTAGACCTCTCCATTTCTATCTCAGACAACTGACTCAACACGGACATTTACTATAAACCGACTGACTCCCACAGCTACCTAGATTACACCTCCTCCCACCCTGCCCCCTGCCATCCCATATTCCCAATTCCTTCGCCGCATCTGCTCCCAGGAGTGCCAATTCCAATACCGAACAACCCAGATGATCTCTCTGCCCCCACCCCCTCTCTGGCCTATCACTCTCGCCTTAACCTCCTTCCACCTATCGCAGTCCCAACGCCCCTCCCCCAAGTCCCTCCTCCCTACCTTTTATCTTAGCCTGCTTTGCACACCCTCCTCATTCCTGAAGGAGGGCATATGCCCGAAATGTCGATTCTCCTGCTCCTTTGATGCTGCCTGACCTGCTGCACTTTTCCAGCAACACATTTTTCAGCTCTGATCTCCAGCATCTGCAGTCCTCACTTTCTCATAGCAAGGATCAGCCAGGGGTCTAAAGAGTTACAAGGTAACCATGAAGAATGGAATTAGGAGAGGTAGGAGGGGGGGGATGAAAAAGCCTTGGCTGGTAGGATTAAGGGAAACTTCAAGGCATTCTACACTTACATGAGGAACAAGATGAAGGCCAGAGTGAGGGTAGGGTGGATCAGGGATAGTGGAGCAAACTTGTGCCTGGAGTTGGAGGAGATAGGCAAGGTCCTTAATGAATACATTGCTTCAGTATTCACTAGTGAGAGGGACCTTGTTGTTTGTGAGGGCAGTGTAAAACAGAATGAAACCAAAAGAGAAAATGCTGGAAAATCTCAGCAGCTCTGGCAGTGTTTGTAAGGAGAGAAAAGAGCTGACATTTCAAGTCTAACTGACCCTTTGGCCAGCATCTGCTGTAATGTGCTTTTATCCAGTGTAAAACAGACGGATATGCCTGAGGTGGAGGTGGAGGTGCTGGAAATTTTGAAAAATAAAATAGATAAGTCCCCTGGGCCAGACAGGATACACCCAAAGTTAGTACAGGAAGTGAGGGAAGAGATTGCTGAGCCTTTGGCGATGATCGTTGCATGACTACCTGATAATTGGAGATGGCAAATGTTATTCTCTCATTCAAGAAAGGGAATTACAGACCAGTCAGTCTTACAATGGTGGTGTAAAAATTAGTGGAGACGATTCGGAGAGACAGGATAACCAGCATGGCTTTGAGTGGGGCGGGGCAGTGGAGAGCCAGTCATGCCTCGCAAGCCTTACTGAATTCTTTGAGAATGTGACAAAACACATTGAAGAAGGTAGAGTAGTGAATGTGGTATATATGGATTTTAGCAAGGTATTTGATAAGGTGCCCCATGGTAGGCTCATTCAGGATGTGAGGAGGCACGAGATACAGATAAACCTGGCTGTCTGGATACATTATTGGCTAGTCCATAGACGACAGAGGGTGGTCATAGATGGAAAGCATTCAGCCTGGAGCTCTGTAACCAGTGGTGTTCTGCAGGTCCTGGGACCTCTGCTTTTTGTGATTTTTATAAATGACTTGGACAAGGAAGTGGAAGAGTAGATTAGTAAGTTTGCCGATGAACATTAGTGGATAGTGTGGAGGACTGTTGAAGGTTGCAACGGGACATTGACCGGATGCAAAGCTGAGCTGCGAAGTGGCAGATTGAGTTCAACCTGGAAACGTATAAAGTGATTCAGAGGACAGTCATTTCATCTCCAGGACATCACTGCAGGAGTTCCTCAGTCTCAGTCGCAGACCCGACTAATCTCAGCTGCTTCAATGAACTTCGCTCCACCAAAAAGTCAGAAGTGAATATGTTTGCCAACAATTGTTGGCAAACAATCAGCATGATTCATGACCCCTCGGATACTGAAACATTTGAGAACATGTTCAAACGCAACAAGACCGGGACAGTATCCAGATTCATTCCTGAAGAAGGGCTTATGCCCGAAATGTCGATTCTCCTGCTCTTTTGATGCTGCCTGACCTGCTGCGCTTTTCCAGCAACACATTTTTCAGCCCAAGCCTGGAAACTGCTGAAGTGACAATTCACATCTCTCAAATGCTAGGCAAAGACTACCTCTGTTAAGAGAGGATATAACCATCACCCCTTAACATTCAATGGTGTTATCATTAACACATACTTCACTATTAACATCCTGGGGAGTTATCATTGACCAGAAAGTCAACCAGACTCACCATATAATTGCCATGGCTACAAGAACATGTCAGAGGTTAGGAATTTTGCAGCAAATAACTCCCTTCCTGATTCTTCAAAGTCTGTCCACTATCTAAAAGGGACAAGGTATATTGGAGTAATTCCCACTTGCCTAGATGGCTGCAGCTCCAACAACGCAAGATGTTTGACAACATTCAGGACAAAGCAGCCCACATGATTGGCACCATATCCACAAACATCCACTTTCTCCACAACACTTCGCTTAGTAGTACGTACTGCTATCTACAAGATGAACTGCAAAGATTTACCAAAGATTCTGAGACAGCACCTTCAAAGCCAATGACCACTTCCATCTAAAAGGCAAGAGCAGCAGATACTTGGAAACACCACCACCTGCAAATTCTCCTCCAAGCCACTCACCAGTCTAATTTAGGAATATATTGGGTTCCTTCACTATCACTGGAATTCCCTCCAGAATTGTGGGCCTACCTACAGCACATGACTGCAGTCAAGATGACAGCTCATCACCATCTGCTCAAGCCAACTAGGGACAGGTAACAAATGCTGGCTCAGTTAGCAAAACCCACATTTCAGGAGTGAATAAAAACAGCAATAATCTGGAGGGTTATATTTTGAAGTTCTCAAATGTATCAGTCATTCACCTCAAAGATTCAACAGAAGCATTGAAAGCTTGTTCTTCCTTCACTGCTATACAGTGGATGGACTCTGCTGTGGTTGACAGACTGGTGGCAAGAATTAGCTCTCAGGACCTGTATACTTGAGCAGAACAGTCACTTCAGCCAACATCCTCACCACATTAGGTCATGCAAACTACACCTTCATCAACGACAGGCACATAGCCACCGATACTTCATCACATTAAAAATAGTCTGTCCGGAGACAAAGCTCTGTGTGATTCCATAGTTCAATGTCACAATCACATTATATCTCAACGAAACAAGAGACATAGCTCAAACTGAAAAGTAGCAAGCAGTGACCAAGAATTCCAACCAAAGAGATCAATATCCTCTTCACATGTCAACACTGACTAGACTAAAGTCTGTGCTCTTCAGTACTCTTACATTATTTATTGGTAAATCATTAAAAGTAACCAAATGGCTTGTGAAACTAGTTAAGACATGTGGAACAACTAGCTGCAAGTTACATTTTACTATACAAAGAGAAATATCCTGGAGGCAGGGCAGGAAGGGGAGTAAAATAAATGTCTGAAAGACAAGTTTAATATGTATTCTTTATTCTGTGCAGAAATGAGCTTCCGTCCTGAACCACTTCCTAATGAGCCTGCTCCAATTTTTCAGAAGTTGACCAACCTTGGTTTAGTCCAACAAAGGGTGTTTAGGTTTCATTGGAGATAGTTATAATGGAGCTAGACACCTCACCTTTAACAGGAGCTCCATCCATTATTTCATACTTTGCAATAGTTTCCGTCTCTGTGGTTGTGCTGGGCCCTAGTCAAAAAAGAAGCAACACTCATCAGACAGCCGAGTATCCTAGTGCCAGAAAACAGTGCACAGTGAATCCAACAGAAGATTCACATTGTTCTCCTTACCAATTCCGGTGATCTCTTTTTTGATCAGCTGAAGTTCCATATGTTGGATTTTGATTCTCACCAACAGGAAATAGATCTTACCAACAATCACATCCTTCAAGTGATATCTGTTAATGAAGCAAAATCAAACCCGGTATTATGACCCAGATGATGACAATTCTGAACAAGTCAAATTCCAGAGACTTGGCTTGGTAGACCATAAGTTTTATACTTGTGATTTGGGTATTGTAGTGGTCAGTCACTGAACATATTCAAAACAGGCTGGGAAATACATTTAAAGAAGATAAGCTATTGCACAAAAAGGTGATAAAGAAAATCAAATCTATTTCACAGCCAGGCAGCATGAAGAATAATCCCAAAGAAAATGTATATGCTTCTATATTTTCACAAATTATTTTAAAAATGGACAATGTTGATGGATACAACATGGTCGAGGCTAAGCAAATGATCATACTTCTCGAAGCTTCTGAGTGCATTGGATAGATATTGTCTAAAACTGACACAAGGGGGCTGGTGACAAGCAGTCGGCCTCCACCCGGCTCTGGATAAATGAAAATAGCATGAGTCATTGGAAAAGTAAATGCAATTCAAAAGCAGGAATTGGTGCACTTCAGTAAAGGCCAATGGTTAAAATGACAAGGAGCTAATCAAGCAATGCCTCACTGTCTCAGAACTGGAGGGGGAGGGGCTCCAAATCCCCATTTAGCAGTGCCTCCAGGCTACACACACAGTGGCTCCAAGAATCCATGCATATGACTGATGTGCCAACATCATTCACAGAACGGATTTCTGTTTCAAGAAGTTGATGCCACAAGTGAACCTTTGAGGTCTGCGGAAGTTTTTATATGATTCCCTACAGTATGGAAACAGGTCCTTTGGCCCAACAAGTCCGCACTGACCCTCCAAAGAGTAACCATTCCAGACCCATTTCCCTACCCTACCCTACATTTACTCCTGACTAATGCACTTAACATTTTGGGCAATTTAGCATGGCCCTAACCCGCACATCTTTGGATTTTGGGATGCAACCGGAGCATCCGGAGGAAATTCATCCAGACACAGGGAGAATATCTGTGGAGTTTGCACAGTCACCAGAGACAGGAATCGAACCTGGGTCCTTGGCACTGTGAGGCAGCTATGCTAACCACTGAGCCACCATGCCATTCCAAGTAAAAGTAATTAGTGCCCCATTCCCCCTTTATCTATGGCAATATATTCATGACAACATGGGAAGATAGATTCAACTCTTTCTTCACAATATCCTTCACTGAGACACTCAACCCAGGTGAAACATTACTCCTTTCCTCAATTTCCTATTCAATTGCTAACATTTTTGGCTACTTCTAGCACATTCACCAGATGCAAATCACTGTTGCATCTCTCCCACAATCCCATCTATTACACAGACACCAGCTAATTCACTGACATTGTCCTCTCTAAACTCAGAACTGTTTTTCAAGCCCTGTTGACTTGGAGTGCTAAAATACTTTAAAATTTTAAGAAACCTTTCCAGTTCTAATAGTGTGGAAACTATGAAAACCAAACCAATGTTTGCTGGTATGGATTTTTTCCACACTGAACTAAGTCTGCTTGTGGCCCCTATCCATGTCTGTGTCATAAAAGCTCAATGTAGGAAACACTTCAAATACTTCTCAGCTTCATGGCATCTCTACAGGAGTCCATCAGGGTAGATATTTTTGAATCAGCTTGTTCAGAGATGTTACTGTACACTTTTGGAGCAGTTGGGCCTTGAATGCGAGTCTCCTGGGCCCAGAGGTAGAGACACTTCCACTGTGCCATCAGCCCTCCTCAGGGTAATGTCCTGGGCCCTTTATTCATCCTAGGGCAGGCCAGGCCAAATAAAGACACGGGAATTCCTAGAGGTCTGGCATTCAAACCAGAACCCATTAACACACACAGATTTGGATCCCATTTACCAACCTGTCAGAAACAGAACGAGAAGTGATATCACCCACCACAACACCCCAAGACACAAATAGTAGGCGGGACCAGCACTTCACTGGAAGTTCACTGATGTTACCTAGCATGGTGATGAAACGTTCGAGAACAAACCACCACCTCAACGAACAGAGAACCTAACCTACAACCCAAAATTCAAGTGTTCTCCAAAATCCCCAAAAAATAATCTTGTGTGGTCTCACCAAGGCCCTCTACAGCTGAATCTCCCCACTATCTACATAATAGGATACAAGCAAAATCCTTCGAATGCTGGAAATCTGAAATAAAAAATGTGCTGGAGAAACTCAAGTCAAGGCACCACCTGTGGAGACAGAAACACATATAATGTTTCAAATCTTGTACAAAACGTTAGATCAGACTAAAAATATTCACTCAGTTTCTCCCTGTCCAGATGTTGCCATACCTGTTGAATCCATTCAGCACTTTTTAAAAATCTAACTCCTGGGGGTAACCACTAACCAGAAACTGAACTGGACTGGCCAGAAAAATTGAGAGTAAAGAGCACATCACCTTGTCTCCCCAAACCCTATCCACTAACTACAAGGCACAAGTCAAGAATGTAATAAAACACTCCCCAGTTCATAGCAGTTCAAATAACTGAAGAAGCTTGACACTATTCAGAACAAAACAGCCTGAGTGGCACCACAAATTCAACCTTCAACACTTACTCGCTTCACCAACCGTGGCAGCGGTATGTGCAATCTACAAGATGTACTTCAGCAACTTACCAAGGTTTCTTCCAAACCCATAAGCTTTTCCCCTAAATGGCTGAGAGCAGTAGATCCATCAAAACACACCACCCAGCAGGTACTCTCAAACATTCCACCACTGATTTGGGCAGACTTGCACTTGTACTTTCACAACTACTGGGTATTTCATATTAGTTTATCAGCTAATGAGGTACTGTTGAGAATATAGACAATAAAACAATTTGTACACATCAAGTTTCACAAACATATTAACCAGATCACCTGTTTTTGTGATGTTGATCAGAGGGTTAAATATTGACCAGTACCCTGCATTTCTTTGAAGTAGTGCTAAGGGATCTTTTCTGCCCACTAGACAGGGCCTTGGTTTGAGAGTTCAATAAAAAAAAAATGGCACTTTCAACAGTGCTAAGTACTGCAGAGGAGTTTCGACCAACATTTATCTCCCCAGATGGTGTACCTTTTTGGGATCTTTGTGCAAGGGAAGATATACTGACATGGGAAGCTGACCAGGGAAGGTTCACTAGCTTGAAACGGTGGGGTTGGGGAGGAAAGAAGGTTGGAGGGACTTTCTTAACAAGAAAGGCTGAATTGGTTGGGCCAGTACTCACTCAAGTTTAGAAGAATGAGGGAGGATTTTATTGAAATGTACAAATTTTTTAATGGGCTTTCACATGTTGTTTCCCCATTGTAGGACACTAAGACTACAGGGCATAATCCAAGAATAAGGGGTCAGCCATTTAAAATAGTTGAGTTGAAATTTCTTCTCTCAAGAGGGTAGTGAATTTATGAAATTCTTTAACTGAGGGGGTTGTCAAAGCTCAAATGTCGAGATAGACAGATCTTTAGTCATTAAGTATATAGGAGATTGTCAGTAAAGGCAAGAAAGCGGAGTTGAGGATTATCAGGTCAGCCACAATCGCATTGAATGACAGAGCAGACTCAACAGGTCAAATGGACTACTTCTACATCTTATAGTCCTGGAGTGGGACCTGAAACTATAACTTTGCGACTCAGAGGCATGACTGAATGGCTGATACACCTAACAATGCAAGTGAGAACTAAGATTCAAATCTAAAGCATTATCTCCAAACACTATGACTCACTTTGATTTGTTATATTCAAACTCTATGTGTAAGCAGTCTTCAATGCCCACTTCCATTTTGATGGAGTTGTTGACATCTGGATATGTTGCGAGCTGGTGCACAATCAGATCATATTCCTTTACCAGGTCACTTAAGCTTCGCACTATTGTTACTCTCAGAAAATATCTGGAAGGAAAACAAAGCAGTAAATGAGATCACTGGCTTACAAGTAGAATCACAGAAATAATCTCAAAATAAAGCTGAAAGCCAATCAGGATGCTACTTTCCTGACACCATATCATCAATGGGCTATAAATAAAGAAGAAAAAAAAGCAGCGTCAATTTACTCCTGGGCTGGAAATCCCATATAGCAGTTTAAACTTAAAGCCTTTGCAATCCATTGATGAGTTTTTAAAAATGTTTCTGCAATAAAGATAAGCATTCCACCCTTGGTCGAGGTCAGAGTTTCACATGTCAGACCAGCTTTCCGCAGAGAATAAAGAAAGGAAGGAACATGCGTGATCAGAGATATTCACCACGACATCAGAAGAACTCCCTGGCTCTTAGCGTGTTATGGGGCCTTCTACCATCTGAGGGAGCAGGTTAAAGTTTACTCCAAACAAGCAACATTTCCAACAATGTGGCACTCCTTCAGTACAGTGAACTGTTAAACCTATAAACTTCTGCCTCAGGTCTGAGTGCTACTCTCGGAGTTCCAGCTAAGGGAGTACATAATGAAGATGCCCTTCATGGTCTTGGAGATACTATCTTGAAATTCCTACCTAATTGCATTTTGAGAGCACCATTACCAAAACAATCCAGGTGAAGCCTTACCAATATCTCTGGGTAATAAAGGCTGAATTGGAACAGCAGTCTCACCAGCATCATGAGAAATTAAACAAGGGCAGTTTGAATAGATGAATGGGGAAGGAGTATTGATTGTTATCATGGAGACATCTCCACGTGTCAATGATATCACACTACTGGAGGAGGAACAGGACTGACAACTCAATATTCTGGGGCACAGAATCTTCAGGCAAGATGGCTGGGCGGGGAAGGTTTGCCACAAAAGAGGAAGAGGTGTTGCAATTTTGATCAAAGCGTCAATTACCACAGTAAGAGGGACAATATTGCTAATCAGTGATAGTACCGCAGCTACAGAAAGGGAGATCATTGAGGGGGGTTTTGTCCAGAGTCAGTGTGGGTGTAAGTCAGTAACAGAAAAGGAGAAGTCACTTTAATGGGAGTTATTTTTAAAAAAAAAGGCCCCAAAGTAGCAACAAAGACAGAGGAGCAGATTGGGAGGCAGATTTTGGAAATGTGTAGAAGTAACAGGGTTGTCATCATGGGTGACCTTAACTTCCCAAATATAAATTGGAACCTACTTAGTTCAAGTAGTTTGGATGGAGCAGTTTTTTGTCAAATGTGTTCAGGAAGAGTTCCTGAAGCAATATGTAAATAGACTGAACAGAGGGAGGCCATTTTTGTTTTGGTGCTTGACAACGAATCATGTCAGGTGTCCGATCTCTCAGCAGAGAGCATTGCAGTGAAAGGTTGAATTTGACTGTTGCATTCTTGGCGGTGTGGAGGAGCGGAGGCATCTTGGAGACCATCTCCATAGATCCCTCAAAGTTGCCACCCAAGTTGACAGGATTGTTAAGAAGGCATTTGGTGCGCTGATTTTCATTAGCAGGGGGATTGAGAACTGCGAGGTTATGCTGCAGCTCCATAGAGTCCTAGTTAGACCACACTTTGTTCAGTTCTGGTTGCCTCATTATAGGAAAGATGTGGAAGCTTTAAGAGAGGGTGCAGAGAAGATTTACCAGGATGCCGCCAAGACTGGAGGGCATGTCTTATGAAGAAAGGTTGAGGGAGCTAGGGCTTTACTCATTGGAGTGAAGGGTGACAGAGGTGCACAAGATGTTGAGAGGCATAGATACAGTTGATAGCCAGAGAAATGTCTATAATGAGGGGGCATAATTTTAAGGCAATCCGAGGGAAGTTTAGGGGAGATGTCAGAGGTAGGTTCTTGACTCAGTGGTGGGTGGAATGCACTGCCAGCATTGATAGTCGAGTCAAATACAGTAAGTGTATTTAAGTGACTCTTGAATAGGCAGCAGACAAGGATTTGGAACACTTTAGATTTCAAAGAATGACAAAGGGATTGATTAAAAGGGAGAAAATAGGAGTATGACAAAGTTTGCTAGGGACAAACAAACTGACTTTAAAAGTTCTACAGATGTGAGAAGAAGAAAAATATTAGTTAAGACAAATTAGACTTTTTTGGATTAGATTAGATTCCCTACAGTATGGAAGCAGGCCTTTCAGCCCATCAAGTCCACACCAACCATCCAAAGAACCTGCCCTGACCCATTCTCCTACCCTATATTTACCCATGATGAATGCACCTAACACTATGGGCAATTTTGCCTCGCCAATTCACCTGACCTGCACATCTTTGAATTATGGGAGGAAACCGAAGCACCCAGAGGAAACCCACGCAGACCCAGGGAGAATGTGCAAACTCCACACAGACAGTCATCTGAGGCAGGAATCGAACCTGGTCCCTGGCGCTGAGAGGCAACAATTGTCACCACTGAGCCACCATGCCACCCAAATATCAGAAACAGATGAATAATTCAGAACAAAAATGGTAGAACAATTAAAAACGTATTTGATTCTGTCTTCACAAAGGAGGACACAAATAATGTCCCAAAAATGTTGAGAAACACAAGGTCTGGCAAGAGGGGGGTTAAACTAAAAGAAATCAGTACAAATAGGTGGACAGATAATCTACATCCCAGAGTACTTAAGAAGTGGCCCTAGAATAATGGATGTATTAGCGATCATGGGCCCCAGCCTAAAGGAGTTGCCATGGGCACCCGCATGGGCCCCAGCTATGCCTGCCTCTTCGTAGGATACGTGGAACAGTCCATCTTCCGCAACTACACTGGCACCACCCCCCACCTTTTCCTCCGCTACATCGATGACTGTATCGGCGCTGCCTCGTGCTCCCACGAGGAGGTTGAACAGTTCATCAACTTTACTAACACCTTCCATCCCGACCTGAAATTCACCTGGACTGTCTCAGACTCCTCCCTCCCCTTCCTAGACCTTTCCATTTCTATCTCGGGCGACCGACTCAACACAGACATCTATTATAAACCGACTGACTCCCACAGCTACCTGGACTACACCTCCTCCCACCCTGCCCCCTGTAAAAACGCCATCCCATATTCCCAATTCCTTCGTCTCCGCCGCATCTGCTCCCAGGAGGACCAATTCCAACACCGCACAACCCAGATGGCCTCCTTCTTCAAGGACCGCAGATTCCCCCCAGACGTGATCGACGATGCCCTCCACCGCATCTCCTCCACTTCCCGCTCCTCCGCCCTTGAGCCCCGCTCCTCCAACCGCCACCAAGACAGAACCCCACTGGTTCTCACCTACCACCCCACCAACCTGCGCATACAACGTATTATCCGCCGCCATTTCCGCCACCTCCAAACGGACCCCACCACCAAGGATATATTTCCCTCCCCTCCCCTATCAGCATTCCGCAAGGACCACTCCCTTCGTGACTCCCTTGTCAGATCCACACCCCCCACCAACCCAACCTCCACCCCCGGCACCTTCCCCTGCAACCGCAGGAAATGTAAAACATGCGCCCACACCTCCACACTCACTTCCCTCCAAGGCCCCAAGGGATCCTTCCATATCCGCCACAAGTTCACCTGTACCTCCACACACATCATCTATTGCATCCGCTGCACCCGATGTGGCCTCCTCTATATTGGTGAGACAGGCCGCTTACTTGCGGAACGCTTCAGAGAACACCTCTGGGCCGCCCGAACCAACCAACCCAATCACCCCGTGGCTCAACACTTTAACTCCCCCTCCCACTCCACCGAGGACATGCAGGTCCTCGGACTCCTCCACCGGCAGAACACAACTACACGACGGCTGGAGGAGGAGCGCCTCATCTTCCGCCTGGGAACCCTCCAACCACAAGGTATGAATTCAGATTTCTCCAGCTTCCTCATTTCCCCTCCCCCCACCTTGTCTCAGTCGGTTCCCTCAACTCAGCACCGCCCTCCTAACCTGCAATCCTCTTCCTGACCTCTCCGCCCCCACCCCACTCCGGCCTATCACCCTCACCTTGACCTCCTTCCACCTATCCCACCTCCATCGCCCCTCCCCCTAGTCCCTCCTCCCTACCTTTTATCTCAGCCTGCTTGGCTCTCTCTCTCTTATTCCTGATGAAGGGCTTATGCTCGAAACGTTGAATTCTCTATTCCTGAGATGCTGCCTAACCTGCTGTGCTTTGACCAGCAACACATTTGCAGCTGTATTAGCGATCACCCTTTCAAGATTCTTTAGCCCCAAACAGTTCCTATAGATTGGAGCATAGCTAATGTAACCCCACTATTTAAAGAAAAGGATAGAATGAGAAACAGGAAATTATAGATCGGTTACATTTTTCCCCAATGTCAGGTGAGACTCCATTATATTAAAAAAAGTTAACAGCAGAATACTTGGAAAGCAGTGACAGGATTAGTCAGAGTCAGCATAGATTTATGAAAGAAAATGCTTGACAAATCTACTGGAATTTTGAAATAGTATAACTAGCAGATTTAATAAAGGGGAACCTGTGGAAGTGGTTTATTTGGACTTTCTGAAGGCTTTCGATAAGGTTCCACATTAGGGAGTAGCATGTAGCCTGGGGTAGCGTATTAACATTGACTTACAACTGGCTGGTAAACAAGAAACTTTTTTCCAAGAGGAAGAATATGACCAGTGGTGTACTGCAGGGTTCACTGCTTGGACCCCAGCTATTCACAATGTATATGTTAATAATTTTGAAATTGGAATCAGGTGAAATATCTCCAAGTTTGCAGATGACACATGCTGGATGGGAGGGTGAGCTGAAATGAAGATGCAGAGATGCTTCAGTATAATTCAGGCAAGCTGACTGAGTGGACCAATGCATGGCAAATGAAGTATTATGTAAGATTATCCACTTCAGTCATAAACAGAAAAACAGGTTACTGAATAGCGATAGATAAATGAAGGGGAGCAGATCTGGATGTCCTTGTACAGCAGAAAGACAATGCAGGTGAAGGAGGAAGCACATCACAGGAACACGCCTTCCTGCCCACCAAGCCTGCGCTGACACAATTGTCCTTCCATACTAAAACTGTCTTCACTTACAGGATCTGTATCCCTCTATTTCCTTCCTATTCACATACTTGTCCAGGTGCTTTTTGAATGCTGCTATTGTGTCTGCTTCTACCAACTCCTCTGGCAGTGTGTTCCAGGCACATCCATCCCTTGTGTGAAAAACCTGCCTTGCACATCTCTTTCAAACTTCATCCACCACACCTTGAACCGGTGTCCCTTAGTAATTGACCCCTCCATACTGGGGAAAAGGCCTCATACTTTCCACTCTATCCATGATATTCTTATAGACTTCTATCAGGTTGTCCCCTCAACCTCCTGAATTCCAGTGAAAACAAACCCAGTCTATCCAACCTTTCTCCATTGCTAAAATCTCCCATATCAGGCAACATCTGGTAAACTGTTTCTGTACTCACACCAAAGCATTCACATTCTTCTGTTAGTGTGGTGATCAGAACTGGACGCAATAGTCCAAGTGTGGCCTAACTAGAAAGTCCTATGAAGCTGCAGCATAACTTGCCTATCTTTATAGTCAATGCCCCTTCCAATGAAGGCAAGCATGCCACAGGCCTTTTTTCACTACCTTATCTACCTGCACTGCCATCTTCAGTGGTTTGTGGATCTGCACAACCAGACCGCCACGCATATCAATATTCCTAAAGGTTCCACCATCCATTATAACTTCCACCTGAACATGACCTTCCAAAATGCATCACTTTTATATTTTAAGAATTCCTGCAGTCCAGAAGCAGGCCTTTCAGCCCATTGAGACCAAACTGACCCTCTGACAGGCATCCCACCTAGACCCATTCCCTCTATCCTATCCCTATAATTGTGTATTTCCCATGGCTAATCTACCTACCCTGCACATCACGAAGCAACTTAGCATTGCCAATCCACCTAACCTGCATATTTATGGATGAGAGGAAACCAGAGCATCTGGAGGATACTCAGGCAGTTAGAAGGAGAATGAGCAAATTCCACACAGACAGACAGTCACCCAAGGGTAAAATCAAACCTGGGTCCCTGGCACTGTGAGGCAGCAATGCCACTGAACCACTGACATTTTTCTGACCATGCCTCCAACTGATCTAAGTAAAAAGTGAGGTCTGCAGATGCTGGAGATCAGAGCTGAAAATGTGTTGCTGGTTAAAGTGCAGCAGGTCAGGCAGCATGCAAGGAACAGGAAATTCGACGTTTCGGGCAAAAGCCCTTCATTCCTGATGAAGGGCTTTTGCCCGAAAAGTCGAATTTCCTGTTCATTGGACGCTGCCTGACCTGCTGCGCTTTAACCAGCGACACATTTTCAGCTCCAACTGATCTATATCCTGTTCTATCCTCTGACAATCCTTCTAAATATTCACAACTCCACCAATCTTTGTCTTGACTGCAAACCTACTAATTGGATCAGCTACACTTTCTTCCAAACCATTAATGTACACCACAAACAGCAGAGGCCCCTGTGGAACACCACTAGTCACAACCCTCCATTCAAAAAGCATCGTTCCACCACTGCCCTCTGCCTCCTATAACTAAGCCAGTTTGTATCCATCTTGCTAGCTCATCCCTGCTACCATGTGACTTCACCTTTTGTACCAGTCTGCCAAGAGGAACCTTGTCAAAGGCTTTAGTGAAGTCCATGTACATAACCTCTACATGTGTCCATGTACACAGATCTCTGAAAGTTGCCACCCAGGTAAATAGTGCTGTGAGGAAGGCATATGGTGTACTGGGCTTTATTGGCAGAGGAATTGAGTTCCGGAGTCCTGAGGTCATGTTGCAGTTGTATAAGACTCTGGTGAGGCCTCATCTGGAGTATTGTGTGCAGTTTTGGTCGCCATACTATAGGAAGGATGTGGAAGCTTTAGAACGAGTGCAGAGGAGGTTTACCAGGATGTTGCCTGGAATGGTAGGAAAATCTTATGAGGAAAGGCTGAGGCACTTGGGGCTGTTCTCATTGGAGAAGAGAAGGTTTAGGGGAGATCTGATAGAAGTGTATAAGATGATTAGGGGTTTAGATAGGGTAGATACTAAGAACCTTTTACCGCTAATGGAGTCAGGTGTTACTAGGGGACATAGCTTTAAATTAAGGGGTGGTAGGTATAGGACAGATGTTAGGGGTAGATTCTTCACACAGCGGGTTGTGAGTTCATGGAATGCCCTGCCCGTATCAGTGGTGAACTCTCCTTCTTTATGGTCATTTAAGCGGGCATTGGATAGGCATTTGGAAGTTATTGGGCTAGTATAGGTTAGGTAGGATTCGGTCGGCGCAACATCGAGGGCCGAAGGGCCTGTACTGCGCTGTATCCTTCTATGTTCTATGTAACCTCAACCGCTTTTCCCTCACTCACCACCTCAAAATAAAACTCAGTCAAGTTAGTAAGGCACATCGCCCTTTGCACTAATCCATGCTCTCGATCACTCCTAAGTTCATTTGCATCTAATACATAGCGAGAGGATTGGATGTCTTGCTGCAATTCCGAAAAGGCCTTGGTGAGACCACAGCTGGAATAGTGTACACATTTTTGGTCTCCTTATTTGAGGAAGAGATGTTCTAGCTATGGAGCGAATGCAACATTGGTTTACCAGACTGATTTCTGGGATGGCAGCACTGACAAATAGAGAAACTAGACCTGTTAGGACTATATTGAAGAATGAGGGAGATTCTCAAATCTATAAAATTTATGACAGGACTAGACTAGTTAAACGTAGAAAACATGTTCCTGATGACGCAGCATTGAGAACCTGGGTTACAATCCAAGGAGACATGATAGGCCATTTAGGACTGAGATGAAAAGTTTCTTTCCCCAGAATGTGGAATTCACTGCCACATGAAACAGGGAGGCCAAAACAAAGAGGGGTTAGATATAGTTCTTATGGATAAAGGAACCAAAGCATAAAAGGAGAAATCTGGAACAGGATACAGACTTGGATGACCGGCCATGATCATTTCTCCAGGTGCTTGTAGAAGGTACAGTGACTGGCTCACATTTTCAAAGGTCTCCGACTATTGGTTAGAAGCAACGGTTTGCAACAATTGGTGAGGGAAAATAAACAGATTTTCTTGAGGCTTTGGATGATTTTTTTGTAGAAAGACACTGTCTCTCTCGCGCGTGTTCCATCTCTTCCCTCTCCTGACCCACAACCCAAAAGCTGTTCAGCTACTTGGGAGCCAAGGAATTGGATATTGCACTTCAGGCGATGGAAATCAAAGAATATGCGTCGGTAGTTGAAGCAGGAACAGTTTGCAGAATAGACTCAAAAGGGTCAGATAGCCTACTACTACTGTTTTTATTTTTCATGTTTCCAATTTAAAAACAAAAAATGCGGTAGTATTCTAGGGATATACAATACACTCCCAAACAGAGAGGAAGAGACAGAAAGACATATGTAAGCAAACCTCAGAAGCATACAAATAATAGTATAATAGTACAGGGGTGACAGGATAGCTCAGTGGTTAGCACCACTGCCTCACAGCACCAGGGTCCCAGATTCAATTCCAGCCTCAGCCGACTGTCTGCGTGGAGTCTGCACATGCCCCCAGTGTCTGATTGGGATTCCTCCCATTGTCCAAAGATGTGCAGAGCAGGTGAACTGGCCATGCTAAATGGTGTTAGCTGCATCAGTCAGAGGGAAATGGATCTGGGTGGATTGCTCTTCGGAGGTTTGGCGTGGACCGAAGGGCCTGTTTCCACACTGTAGGGAATCTAATTTGGTAAATAATATGATGTGTCAATTTGTCTAATATTGACTGGGATTATAAAGTGTAAAAGTCTTAGAGGGGCAAAATATGCCCAGGACAGTCTTTAAGCCAGTACAAAAATCCTACAAACATACTATATCCTAATAAATAGATAAAACATCCGTATTCACTGTAGAGAAGGCTGGGGTGTATATAAAAAAAGTCAGGTAAGGTGTTGCGATATACTTGAACAAATCAGCATTGACAGTAGGAAGGCTTAATAATTTTACTAGATCCTAAAGTGGTGCTGGACCTAATTTTAGGGAAGCCAGGCAAGTGTTAGATGCATTTTGATGCTAGTGTTTAATATTCAGTAGAATTTGAGGTAATTATGGATAAAAACAGAACAGCATAGGAATGGGCCACAATGAATAAACAAAGATTGAAGCGAAATAAATGTTCTGAAGTGCGCTAAGAGAGTGAGTGAATGCATCTCAGTGTGGTAAGAGTGAGTAAGTCTCTCAATATGATAAGAGTGAGTGCACGCATGTGTCTGTAGTTTTGTGGGGGTGGGGTTGGGTTTTAATACAAGACAGGTTCTGCCCAAACTGAACTGGAACTAACTATTGCAGAAAGATCTATAGAATAATGGGAGTCATTCAAAAAAGAAAAAAAGTGTGCAGGGTCAACACTTTCCCATAAAAGTGAAAACTGAGACCAACAAGTCCAGAGAACCTTGGATGGCAAGGTTTGTTAAGGATTGGATAATGGGAAAAAAAAGGAAGCTTATGATGGATACCAAAGGCTGAAAACCACATGCCCGAGGAGTAGTAAAGGATGGATAAGGCCAGCTTAAAAATAACTTGGTGAATGAAGAGGAAGCATGAAAAATTACTTGCATGTAACATAAAAAAACTTCTGCATTTTCTTCGAAGTATATTAGGGATGAGAGAATAACCAGGGAAAGAGTACAACCTATCAGGAACCAAAGCAGCAAACTGTGTGCGCAGCCAGAATATATAATAAATCCCTAGGCCCTGATGAAACCTATCCCAGGCTGCTGTGGAAGGCTGGGGGGAGATGGCAGGGGCTCTAACATTAGTTTTAAATTCTTTCTGGACACAAGAGAGGTGTCAGAGGACTGAAGAGCTCTGTGGTACCATTACTAAGAACCTGTTAGAAATGAATCATGAAACCTCAGGCCAATAAGTCTAACATCAGTGGTAGGGAAATTATTAGAAAAATATCTGAGGGACAAAATTAAACTCCATTTGAAGAAACAAGGCTTAATCCGGGACAGTCAGTGTGACTTTGGAAGGAGTGAGATAGTGTTAAATAAATTTGATAGGTGACTGAACTATGTAGATGAGGATAGTGCAGTTGGTGTAGTCTACATGCAGCCAGTAACAAGGTTTTTAATAACGTTTTACATGGCAGGCTGATTAAGCAGCTCAGAACCTATGAGATTGAGGACAATTGACAAGATGGACTCAAAGCATGCTTAGCAGCAGGAAGCAGAATGTGAAAGTCAAAAGGCAGTTCTTAAGAAAGGTCACTGGATACAAAACGTTAACTCTGCACCAGATTTCCTAAACTGAACTAGTCCCATTTGCCTCCAAATTTTTCCAATTGATGTACCTTCCAAATGTATTTTAAGTGTTGTAATTGTTCTCGCCTCTAACTTTTTCTGGCAATTCGTTGAAATATTGTCCTTCAGGTCTCTCCAATCTTTCCCCTCTTAACTAAACTTATGCCCTCTAGTTTTGGACTCCTCTACCCTGGGGAAAATACCTTGGCTATTCACCTTATCTATGCCTCTCATGACTATTTGACCTATGTTCCAGGGTTAAAAAAAGTCCCAGCCATTATACCTCAACTCTCTAGTCTCTATAGCATTCTTTTAAGTCGTTTAAGCACCCTTTCCAGTTCAATAACATCCTTCATATAGCAGGATAATCAGAATTGTATACAGTACTCCAAATACAGCCTAACCAGCTGTAACAAGAAGTCCTAACTCCTGTAACTCAATGCTCTAACCAATGAAGGCAAGTGAGCCAAACACTTCTGCACCACCCTATCTACCAGTGATGCCACTTTCAAGGAACTAATGTATTGAGATGCCCAAGTCTCTCTGTTCGACAACACTTACCAGGGTTCTACTATTAGTAGTGTCGGCCCTGCCCTGGTTTGTTTTACCAAAAATCCAACACCTCATTTATCAAAATTAAACTCTCTCTCTGCCACTCCTTGGCCCAGTGGCCCAGTTGATCAAGATCCCATCGTACTCTTCAATTACCTTCTCTGGATCTCATGTGATTTAACTTTACTAACCAATTACTCCGTGCTACCTTGTTGAAGGGCTTGCTAAAGTCCATGTAGACATCAGTTCTGCCTTTGTTTATCATCTTGGTGATGTTTTCATAAATAAAATCAAGCTAGTGAGACATAAAATCGCTCACGCACAAAATCATACTGACTAGCCTATATAGGTCCTTGCCTTTCCAAATGCATGTAAAATGCCTGTCTCTCAGAATCATCTCAAACAAATAGCCACCACTGATGTCAGACTCACCGGTCTGTAGTTCCCTGGATTTTCCTTGAAGCGTTTATTCAACAATGGCACAACATGAGTCACCCTCCAGTCTTTCGGCACCTAACCTATGGCTGTCAATGATATAAATATCTCTGCTAGGGAGCCAAACGTTTCTTCCCTAGCTTCCTGGAGTGTTCTGGGATACACTTGATCATGTCTTTCTACTGTTATGTATTTTAAGACCTCCAGTACACTCTGTTATGTATTTTAAGACCTTCTGTAATGTACACTCTTTTCAAGACTTGTCTATTTATTTCTCGAAGTTGTAGCTGTAGGTTTGCTCACTGAGCTGGAAGGTTAGTGGGCGGCACGGTGGCACAGTGGTTAGCACTGCTGCCTCACAGCGCCTGAAGACCCGGGTTCAATTCCCGACTCAGGCGACTGACTGTGTGGAGTTTGCACGTTCTCCCCGTGTCTGCGTGGGTTTCCTCCGGGTGCTCCGGTTTCCTCCCACAGTCCAAAGATGTGCGGGTCAGGTGAATTGGCCATGCTAAATTGCCCGTAGTGTTAGGTAAGGGGTAATGTAGGGGTATGGGTGGGTTTCGCTTCGGCGGGTCGGTGTGGACTTGTTGGGCCGAAGGGCCTGTTTCCACACTAAGTCTAATCTAAAAAGTCTAATCTAGTCTAATCTAATCTTTACAGACATTTCATCACCATGCTAGTTTACATCTTCAGTGAGCCTCCGAATGAAGCACTGGTGGTGTAGCCAACTTTCTACTTATAGGTTTGAGTTTCCTATGGTTGGTGATGTCATTTCACGTGGTGACATCAATTCCAATGGTGACATCATTTCATGTTTTTTTTCCCCTCGGGGGTGGTAAATGGGATCCAAGTCAATGTGTTTGTTGATAGAGTTCTGGTTGGAATGGCATGCTTCTAGGAATTCTTGTGTCTCTTTTTGGCTTGTCCTAGGTTGGATAGGTTGTCACAGTTGAAGTGGTATCCTTCCTCATCTGTATGTAAGGATACCAGAGAGAGAGTATCATGTCAGTTTGTGACTAGTTGGTGTTCATGTATCATAGAACATAGAACAGTACAGCACAGAACAGAACAGGCCCTTCAGCCCACGATGTTGTGCCGACCATTGATCCACATGTGAGGTAAACCTAATGTACCAACTCTCAAATTTCTGTGACCATATGCATGTCCAGCAGTCTCTTAAATATCCCCAATGACCTTGCTTCCACAACTGCTGCTGGCAACGCATTCCATGCTCTCACAACTCTCTGCGTAAAGAACCCGCCTCTGACATCCCCTCTACACTTTCCTCCAACCAGCTTAAAACTATGACCCCTCGTGTGAATAATTTCTGCCCTGGGAAAAAGTTTCTGGCTATCAACTCTATCTATGCCTCTCATTATCTTGTAGATCTCAATTTGGTCCCCTCTCTTCCTCCTTTTTCCCCAATAAAAAAAGTCCGAGCTCAGTCAACCTCTCTTCATAAGATAAGCCCTCCATTCCAGGCAGCATCCTGGTAAACCTCCTCTGAACCCTCTCCAAAGCATCCACATCTTTCCTATAATAGGGCAACCAGAACTGGACAGTATTCCAAGTGCGGTCTAACCAAAGTTAGATAGAGCTGCAACAAGATCTCACGGCTCTTAAACTCAATCCCCCTGTTACTGAAAGCCAAAACACTATATGCTTTCTTAACCACCCTGTCCACCTGGGTGATAATTTTAAGGGATCTATGTACCTGCACACCAAGATCCTGCTGTTCCTCCACACTGCTGGCTAGTTTTCTGCCTGTTTGTCCAATGTAGTGTTTGTTACAGTTATTGCAAGTTATTTTGTAAATGACATTACTGGTTGCTTGTTGTCTGTATAGGGTCTTTCAAATTCATTAGCTGCTATTTTTGTGTGTTGATGGGTTTATGGGCTACCATGATGCCAAGGGGTCCGAGTAGTCTGGCAGTCATTTCTGAGATGCCTTTGATGTAGGGGAGTGTGGCTAGGGTTTCAGGACATTTGTTTGGGATTGTTGCTGACTATGCTCACTGTGTACCCGCTCTTTTTGAATGCACTGTATAGGTAATTTTCCTCTGCTCTGTGTCGTTCCTCTGTGCTGCGGGGTGTGGCGGCTTGTTGAAATAATGTTCTAATGCAACTTTGTTTATGGATATCAGGATGATTGCTTCTGTAGTTCAGTATATCTGTTGTTTTCCTGTTGATGCTGATTTGAAGCATTGGCTGTTCACTCTACTGCGACATCTAGGATTGGCAGTTTGATGTTGTTCTCCTCCTCTTTAGTGAATTTTACACCAGTTAAGCATATTATTAATGGTCCTGAAGGTTTCCTCTAATTTGTTTTGTTTAGTGATGACAAAGGTGTCATCCACGTGGTAGTTTGGGTTGGATGGTCGGCAGAGCTGTTTGTTCGAATCTCTGCATTACTGCCTCTGCCAAGAACCCTGATATTGGAGATCCCATGGGTGTTCCGTTGATTTGTCTATAGGTTTTGTTGTTGAAGGTGAAGTGGGTGGTAAAGCACAAGTCCATTAGCTTGAATATACCGTCCTTGCTGATTAAGCTGGTGGCTTTTGGTGTATGTGTCTTTGGTTCTTCTGGTAATGTAGTCAGTGTTTCCTTGGCCAGGTTGATGTTGATGGATGTGAACAGCGCTGTTACATCAAAGGAGACCATTATTTCATCCTCTTCTATCTTGGTGTCTTTGATGGTTTTCAGGAATTCTTGGGTGGAGTGGATGGAGTGGCTGAATCTTCTATTAAGTGTTTTAATCTTTGGTGTAGTTCCTTGGCCAGTCTGTAAGTTGGTGTCCCAGGTAGTGAGGCTATGGGTCTGAGGGGGCCTTCTGGTTTGTGAACTTTGGATAATCCACAGAAGCGTGGTGGGTTGGATCCGTCTGGTTTCATATTTTGGAGGTCAGTCTTATTTATTTCTCCAGATTTCCGAAATTGTTTTGAGTAGGGTTCCGATTCGGTTCTCTTGTTGTGGGGTCGGATCTATCGCCACTTGTTGGTAAGTATTGGTATCTGCAAGTAGTCACTTTGATTTAAGCGTCCTTTGTCTGAAGGTAGGATAATGTTTTTATCTTTTCTTCATCTTTTTAGTGCTTTTCTTCTTTCTGTATTGAGTCTGTTTCCTTTTCCCTGCTCAATGGTGGTGCAACTGCTTGTCTGACTGCCTGGACAAACAGACAGAAAACTAGCCACCAGGATCCATGAACATCAACTAGCCACAAAACAACATGACCCACTCTCACTAATATCCTTACATACAGATAAGGAAGGACACCACTTTGACTAGGACAACACATCCATCCTAAGACAAGACAAGCCAAGCCAAACAGAGTCGTGCACAAGAATTCCTAGAAGCATAGCATTCCAACCAGAACTCTATCAACACACACATTGACTTGGATCCCATTTACCACCCCCTGAGAAAAAGAATGAAAGTGAATTCACCACAGGAAATGACATCACCAACACTATTGAACTCACTGAAGCAGTTACCTGGTATGGTGACAAAACATCTGAAAACGAACCTTCCAGTTCAGTGAGTAAATCTACATCCAAAACCTCAACCAGAGCTACAAATCTTCTCAAATTTCTCCAAATCTTTCTCCACAGTAAATACTGACAAGAAATATTCATTTAGGATCACACCCATTTCTTATGTTACACACATAGTCGGCTTCATTGATCTATTCTGTCCCTAATTACACTTTTGCCTGTTATACACTGATAGGAGCTAAAGGAAAATCCAAAAAGGATTCTCGCTCATGTTCCTTTTTTACTCTCCTGGTTTTCCTCTGAAGTGTACTCCTATACCTCAAGGGGTATTGGATTCCAGCTGTCAATATCTGACACAGATCTCTTTTTCTTGACCAGAACCTCAATGTCTCTAGTCATTCTGTGTTCCCTACTCCTACCAGCCATGCCCTTCACACTAACAGGCACATACGGTCTCCAAACTCTCGTTAGCTCAGTTTAGAAAGCCTCCCACTTGCTAGTTATTCCATTATCTGCAAACAGTCTCCCTCAATCAATTTTTGAAAGTTCCTATCCAATCCTGCCAAAATTGGCCTTGCATCAATTTAGAACTTTAAACTTTAGACAAGGCCTATCCTTATCTGTAACTATTTTATAATAACAGAATTATGTAAATTGGCCCAAAGTATTCCCCCACTAACACCTCAGTCATTTGCCCTGCCTTATTTCCCAAGAAAAGATCAAGTTTTGCTCTTTCTCCACATCTACATATTGATAAAGAAAATTTTCTTGACCACACTTAAATTTCTCCCCACCTAAACTCTTAACACAATGGCAATCCTATTCTATATTTAGAAAGTAAAGACTCCCTACCATTGCAAACAGATATCGGAGATCTCCCTACACGTTTGCTCCTCAAAATCCTGCTTGGGGGGGGGGGGGGGGGGGGGGGGGGGAAGAGGCTCTACAATACAATCCTAAGGTGATCATTCACTTATTGCTCAGTTCCACTCATTTACTGTTTAATCTCCCAGAAATATCCTTTAAAGCACAGCTGTGATGCTTTCCCTAATCAAAAATGCTACTTCCTTTCCTCGTCTCCCTTTCTATCCCACCTATAGCAGTTATATCCTGAAACATTGTGCTGCTGGTCCTGTCCCTCCCTCAGCTGTGTTTCTGGAATAGCTCATGATGTCCCTGTCCCATAATTTTGAGTTTCTCCAGCGATGTGTTTTTGAGACTGGATTTTTAGTCACAAAAGCTTTTTTTGTGACTAGAAAGCCAGCCAACTACAGATGCTGGATCCCTTGCTGTTTATTGTGTATAATCTAGATTTAAATGTAAGCAGTATGATCAGTCAGCTTACAGATGGCATGTAAATTGGTGGCATGACAAATAGCAAGTTGTATAGCCTTAGGCTACAAGATGATATGGTCACATAGGTTGAACAGTGGCAGATGGAATTTAATACATTTTGAATAGCATTTTGATTACACATTGAATAGCAGGACCCTACAAATACATAGGAGCAGAGAGTTCTTGGTGTGCATGTCTATAGATCATTGAAGATAGTGGAAGATAAAATAGTTAAAGCACCATATGGGATATTTGATTTAATTAGTCAAGGCATTGAATACAAAAGCATGGAGTTTTTAAATGAAGATTTTAACACATCGGTTAGACCACGGCTGGTGTATTGTGTACAGTTCTGGTCACCACACTGTGGCAGGGATGTCTTTGCATTAGAAAGGATGTAGAAGCGATTCACCAGGATGCTGCCTGGGCTGCTAAGTTTTAGTTATGAAAGGAGATTGCATAAACTGGGGTTGTTTTCCTTGGAGGAGGAAAGACTGAGAAAAGGCCTGATTGAGGTGTATAAAGATCCAAGGGGCGTTGACAGGGTCGATTGGGAGAAAGGTTTACCCTTAGTATAGGTGTCAATAACCGGGGGCACAATCTTCCAAAAGCAAAGAGCCATTTGGCCGCTCGTGCTAGGCTCACCCACGTGGGCGGCACGGTGACACAGTGGTTAGCACTGCTGTCTCACAGCGCCTGAGACCCGGGTTCAATTCCCAACTCAGGCGACTGACTGTGTGGAGTTTGCACGTTCTCCCCGTGTCTGCGTGGGTTTCCTCCGGGTGCTCCAGTTTCCTCCCACAGTCCAAAGATGTGTGGGTCAGGTGAATTGGCTATGCTAAAATTGCCCATAGTGTTAGGTAAGGGGTAATGTAGGGGTATGGGTGGGTGCACTTTGGTGGATCGGTGTGGACTTGTTGGGCCGAAGGGCCTGGTTCCACACTGTAAGTAATCTAATCTAATATTAAGATGCATGGGATCCACGGTGACTTGGCCACATGGATTCAGAATTGGAATAATAGTGGAGGTCCATGACTACTGAGACCTCTGCTGTAGATGGGTGAGTTAGTAAGCTGGCAGATAACACAAAGGTTGGTGGGAGTTATGGATAACATAGAAGGTTGTCAAAGGATAGAGCGAGATACAGACCAATTGTGATATAGGCAGAGAAATGGTAGATGGAGTTTAATATGGGTGAGTGAGGTACTGCACTTTGGGAGATTAAATGTTAAGTATACAGTTAATGGCAAGATTCTGAATAGCACTGACATAAACAGGGATTTGGGGTTCAAGTCTACAAAATTATGAGATGCATAGATGGTGCTGACAGTCAGAATCCTTTTCTCAGATTTGAATTGTCTACTAGGAGTGCATGCATTTCAGGTTCGGGGGGGGGGGGGGGGAGGAAAACGGTGGAGTGGGGTGGAAGATGAGTGCAAAGTTGGTGTGAGGGGCTAGTTGTTTTTTTTATGAACAGAGTGGCACGAGTCTGGAACGCGCTGCCAGAGGTGGTGGAGGCGGCAAACATGATATGGACATTTTACATAAGTGCATGAATATGGGGGCAATGAAGGTATATGAATCAAGGGGTGAGTATAATTTGGCATCATGTTCAACACAACATTGTGGCCTGAAGGGCCCAATTGTGGTATGCCGTTCTAAGTAGGCACTGACCTTGCAAAGAATGTCTCAGCCAGATCTAGTTCCTATCTTATTCTTGTAATTTCACATTTTCCCATGGCAAACTCACCGAGCTTGCACATCCTTAGACACCATGGACAATTTTGCACGGCCATCCACCTAACCTGCACATTCTCGGACGCTGGAAGGAAATCCAATGGAAACACATACAGACACAGGGAGAATGTACTAACTCCACACAGACAGTCACCCAAGGCTAGGATCAAACCTGGGTCACTGGAATTGAGGCAGTTCTAACCACCGAGTTACTCTGGCTCTCAGTTAGCCAACATAGAATGGTTACAGCACAGGAAGGTGAAGTCATGGCAGGAGAGTTCAAAGCAATGGACTGCTTTTCCTGCTCCATATGGGAAGCTGCACATTTTTCCAGTCTCCAGATGAGCATATGTGCCAGAAATTGCTCCAGATGCAGTTCTGGGAAACCCAGGTTTCCAAAAAACAAAATAGGAACAGAAGTAGGCAGTCTGGCCCATTGAGCCAGCCATTCAATAGGATCATGATTGATCTATCATTCCTCACATCCACTTTCCTGCATGATGCTTGTAATCCTTGATTTCGCTACAGATTAAGAATTTCACTCAGCCTTTAATGTAACAAGGACTCTGCCCTCACCAGCTGAGACAGAGAGTTCCAAAGAGTCTCAACTCTCTAAGAAAAAATATCTCTATCTTAAGTGGGCAGCACAGTGTCCTCATCTCAGTGGGTGGCACAGTGGCACAATGTTTACCACTGCTACCTCATAGTGCCAGAGACCAGGGTTCAATTCCCACCTCAGGCAACTGTCTGTGTGGAGTTTGCATTTTCTCCCCGTGTCTGTGGGTTTCCTCCGGGTGCTCCTGTTTCCTCCCACAATCCAAAAATGTGCAGATTTGGTGAATTGGCCACGCTAAATTGCCCGTAGGGTTAGGTGAAGGGGTAAATATAGAAGAATGGGTCTGGGTCTGGGTGGGTTGCTCTTCGGAGGGTCGGTGTGGATTTGTTGGGCCGAAGGGCCTGTTTCCACACTAAGTAATCTAATCTTAAACTGGCACATCTCCATTCGGAGACTGGGCAATGATTCTCCCACGTGGGGAAACATTCTCTCAGCATTTATCCTGTCAAGCCCCTTAAGAATCCTATATCTTCCAATGAGATCACCTCTCATTTTTCTAAACTTCAGAGTCCTAATCTATTTAACCTTGGCTCTCAAGAATCAGACAGGGGGTCATCCAAGTGAAACATCTCTGAACTGCCAAAGTTATATCTTCCCTTAAATAAAGGGAATCTAAACTGTTCACAGTATTCCAGATCTGTCTCACCAGCACCTTGTACAGGTGGAATAAGACTTCCCTACTCATACTCCAACCTCTTGAAACATTTCACTAACCTTCCTGATTAAGTGCTGCACCTGTGTGCTATCATTGTGTTTCATACATGAGTAATTGAAACGTATGGTGCTGGAAAAGCACAGCAGGTCAGGCAACATTCAGGAGCAGGAGAATCAGTGCTTCAAGCATAACCTCTTCATCAGGAATGATGCACAAATACACCCACATCCCTTTGTGCTGCAGCTTTCCCTATTTAAACAATACCGTTATTTTGTTGTCTTCTCCAAAAAAGAGCCACAGAAAATGATACAGCACAGAAGGGGGCCATTCAGTCCAACTCATCCATGTGCTTATCCAAGGATTGTTTACATCTCCCTAATGTGGCTGAGTTAACTACATTGGCAGGTAGGCCCTTACTACTCTCAGAGTAAAGAACCTGCCTCTGACATTTGTCTTAAATCTATCATCCCTCAATTTCTAGTTATGCCCCCTCATATAAGCTGACATCATCATTCTAGGAAAAATACTTTCATGGTCTACCCTATCTAATCCTCTGATCATCTTGTATGTCTCTATCAAATCCTCTCTTAGCCTCCTTCTTTCCAATGAGAACAGACCAGACACTCAGCCTTTCCTCATAAGGCCTTCCCTCCAGACCAGGCAACATCCTGGTAAATCTCCTTTGCTCCTTTTCCAATGCTTCCACATCCTTCCCAAAATATGGCGGCCAGAACTGTACACAATCTTCCAAGTGTGGCCGCACCAGCGTTTTGTACAGTTGCAGCATGATATTGCAGCTCTGGAACTCAATCCCTCTACGAATGAAACCTAACACACCGTATGCCTTCTTAACAGCACTATCCACCTGGGTGGCAACTTTCAAGGATCTATGTACATGGACTCCAAGCTCCCTTTGCACATCCACACTACCAACAATCTTTCCACTGACCCAGTACTTTGCCTTCCTGTTATTCTTCCCAAAGTGCATTACCTCACATTTAGCTGCATTGAACTCCATTTGCCACCTTTCAGCCCAAATCTGCAGTTTATCCAAGTCCCCCTGCAACCTGTAACATTCTTCCACACTGTCCATTACTCCACCGACTTTAGTGTCATCTGCAAATTTACTAATCTATCCACCTATGCCTGCGTCTAAGTCATTTATAAAAGTAACAAACAGTAGTGGTTCCAAAACAGATCCTTGAGGCACACCACTAGTAACTAGACTCCAGGCTGAATATTTTCATCAACCACCACTCGCTGCTTTCTTTCAGAAAGCCAGTTTCTAATCCAAACTGCTAAATCACCCTCATTTCCATGCCTCTGCATTTTCTCCAGCAACCTACCATGTGGAACCTTATCAAAGGCTTTACTGAAGTCCATGTACACGTCAACTGCCCTAACCTTATCTGCATGCTTGGTCACCTTCTCAAAAAGCTCAATGAAGTTTGTAAGACACAACCTGCCATTGACAAAACCATGTTGACTATCTGAAATCAAATTGTTGCTTGCTTGATGATTATAAATCCTCTCTCTTATAATCCTTTTCTACAACAGAAGTAAAGGTCACTGGTCTATAATTACCTAGGTCGTCTCTACTGCCCTTCTTAAACAAAGGCACAACTTTGCAATCCTCCAGTCCTCTGGTACTAAACCTGTAGACAATGATGACTCAAATATCAAAGCCAAAGGCTCTGCTGCTATCTCCTCCCTAGCTTCCAAAGAATCCTCAGATAAATCCCATCCAGCCCAGGGGACTTGTCTACTTTCACTCCTTCTAGAATTGATAACACCTCTTTGTAACTAACCTCGATCCTTTCTAGTCTAATATCTCGTATCTCATTCTCCTCCTCTATAATATTCTCCTTTTCCTGAGTGAAAACCAATGAGAAATGCTCGTTTAGCACCTCTCCGCTCTCCACAGGGCCCACATTCAACTTCCCACATCTGTCTTTTACTGGGCCTGTTCCATTCAGAGTCATCCTTTTAATCTTCACATACCTATAAAAAGCTTTAGGGCTCTCCTTTATTCTATCTGCTAAAGACTGCTCACGTCCTCTCTTTGCTCTTCTTAACTCTCTCTTTAAATCCTTCCTTGCTGATCTGTAACTCTCCATCCCTCATCTGAACCATCTTGTCTCATCAACACACAAGCCTCCTTCGTCTGCTTAACAAGGGAAGCAATTTCTGCAATAAAACACTGCTCCCTTATTTTATCACTTCCACCCTGCCTCACAAGGACACGCAATATCTGTTCCTTAAACCAGCTTCACATTTTCATTGTCTGTATCCCCTGCATTTTGCTATCCCATTCTATGCATCCTAATTCTTGCCGAATTGCATTATAATTGCCCTTGCCCCATCGATAACTCTTGACTTGCGGCATGTACCTATCCCTTTCCATCGCTAAACGAAACGTAACTGAATTATGGTCACTCTCTCCGAAGTACTCACCTACAACTAAATCAAACACCTGGCCTGGTTCATTACCAAGCACCAGATCCAGTGTGGCCTCCCCTCTTGTCGGTCCTTCGACATACTGTGTCAGGAAACCCTCCTGTACACATTGGACAAAAACTGATCCATCCGACGTACTAGAGTTATAGCATTTCCAGTCAATGTTGGGGAAGTTAAAGTTATTGACCACCCTGTTCCTTTCACTCCTATCCAGAATCATTTTGCCAATCCTCTCCTCTACCTCCCTGGAACTCTGCAAGGCCTGTAAAAAATTCTAAGCAGTGTGACCTCTTGTCACCTGTTTCTAACCTCAGCCAATGAGTCCGGTCAAACGTTCTCTCAGCCACCGTTATACTATCCTTGACTAACTAGGCCACACCACCCCCTCTTTTACTACCTTGCCAATTCTTAATGGAAGATCTAATCCCTGGAACCTGCAACATCCATTCCTCACCCTGGTCTATCCAGGTCTCCAAAATGACCACAATAGAGGTTCCAGAAACCTACGTTACAAGCTCACCTACCTTATTTTGGATACATCTGCCGTTGAAGTAGACACATTTCAAACCAGCTTGTTGTCTGCCAGCAATTTCCTGTGACCATAAGATACTACAAGCATCTCATTAACACACAAAATTACAGGGAAGGAATTCAGCACAGTCATCACTAGAGTAGTGGTATTAGATAAACTAATGGGACTAAAGGCAGATAAGTCCCCTGGCCCTGGTGCCTTGTATCCCAGGATCCTAAAAGTAGCAGCTACGTAGATAGTGGATGCATTGGTTGCATTTTCCAAAAAAGTCTTGGAGTCTGGAAAAGTACCAGAACCAATGTGACACCCTTTTTTGAAAATGGGTGGAGACAGAAAGCAGATAATTATAGGGTGATTAATCTAAAATCTACTGGAATCAAATTAAGGAATAATAGAAGAACATTTGGAAAATCATAATCTAATCAAGCAGTGTCAGTATGTCTTTGCAAGAAGAAAATTGCGTCCAACTAATTTATTTTTCCAAGCAAGTCTCAGAGTGGATGGAGGAGAACCAGAAGATGTATATGAACTTCTTGAAGATATCCAACAAAATACCTCACAAAAGATTAATCCATAAGATAATAGTCTATGGCATTGCAGATAGTATACTGGCATGAATAGAAATTTGACTAATGGACAGGAAACAGCAAGTGGGGATGAGGGGTTCTTTTTCATGTGGGTAACCTGCTTACTTTCAATCTCTCACACCATCTCAGTCTTCGTCTCTGATTTGATTCTTTTTTGTAAGGGGACCAAGGGATACGGGAGGAAAGTGTCATTAGGGAATTGAGCATGATGATTAGGCTTAGTCATATTGAATGGTGGAGCAGGCAAGTTGCAAGAGGAATACAAACAGTTGAGAGAGATATTGATGGGTTAAAGTAGGCAAGATGTTGACAAATAGAGTATAATTTGGGAATATGTAATATTGTTTATTTTGGTAAGGAGAACAAAAGAACAATAATTATTTAAGTGAATAAAAACTGCAGAAAGCTGGAACACAGAATCACTTGGGGATACTTGTACACAAAACGCAAAGCTAACACACAGGTAAAGCAGGTAATCAGAGGGACGAATGGAATGTCGGCCCTTATTTCGAGGATGTTGTATTTTAAGATCAACTATATAAGGTGCTGATGAGACCATATCTAGAGTACAGCAAGCAGGTTTAGTTGCCTTATTTAAGGGAATGATATATTTTCATGGGTTGCAGCTCATAGAGGGATCACTAGTTGAACCCTAGTAAGCAAAGGTTTAACAGATTGGGACTCTGATTGGAATTTAGAAGGAGGAGAGGTGATCACATTAAAACATATAGGATTCTTAATGGGGTTGACAGGATAAGTAGAGAGAGGATGTTTCATCTTGACAGACTAGAGGACTAGACAACATAGTTTCAGGATAAAGATTGAGATGAGCAAGAAAATTCTTCTCAGAGTTCAAAGTTTTTTTTAAACCTTGTCACAGAGTTATGGTTTTTGTGTAAAGTTAAGGCTGAGACAGATAGATTCTTGATCAAGTATGGGCATCATGAGTTATAGGGAAAATTTACGAAAGTGGATGTGAGGAATGTCAGATCAGCCACGATTGTACTGAATGGCACAGCAGGCTCAACTGGCAGAAAGGCAGCTTCCTGTTTCTACTTCTTATGGTCTCATTCAGCCCATCAGAACTGCAAGATCAACTTGATTGTAATACTCTCACCTATTTTTTTCAAATCTTTCAATGGCCTCACACCGCCTCTCTCTTTAATCTTCACTAGCCCCATAACAGCCTAAAATTGCCAACTGTTCTTGGCCATCCTGATTTTAAACAGCCCACCACCAGTAGTCGAACCCTATGTTTAGAGACGCAGGCTGTAGTCTCTTCCTAAACCTCGAAGAGGATGTGAACAAACATCAAAACTTGTTTGATGAAGCGTCTGCAAAGTACCTTGGGATATGACGTGCAGCATGGTAGCTCAGTAACTACAGCATCAGGAACCCAGGTTTGATTCAACCCTTGGGTAACCATGGGGAGTGTGCACATTCTTCCTGTCTCTGCATAGGTTTCCTCCCACAGTCCAGAGATGTGCAGGTCAGGTGGATTGGCAATGCTAAACCGCCCATAGTATCCAGGTATATGCAGGCTAGGTGGATTAGCCATGGGAAATGCAGACCTATAAGGGATAGGTGGGTCTGGGTGGGATACTCTTTGGAGGGTTGGCCAACTCAGGCAGAATGGTCTGCTTCCATGCTGTAGGGATTCTATGAAAATGGATTAAAGGCAATGTATGAATACAATTTGTTGTAATTACAAGTGAAAGGAGCATAGTTATTGCCAGAGAGCATTCTTTATGATATGATTTATAAAAAAAAGGACATTAAAGATGGGTGATATGCTCCAAAACCAGTATCTCTATGAGAAAAGTATTTATTCACACAGCTGAACAGCCAATTGCACATTATAATTCACACTGATGCACCAAGCATGAATGCCAAACAACTTTTCAATATCCCTGAAGTCACCATTACTGCCTTAAGTGGGTTTAATAAATGGATCCACTGGTCCAACTCCATCCAGCCAACAGTGTAACCCATCCCAACCACATCATTTAATGAAGCCCAAAGAAACGTCACCCTTCGGCAGATGGAAACCAAACTGCTCTCATAATGAGTCTCACTGGCTCTATGCTTGGTCTATAATGTTAGCTGCTCTCAACCCTGACCCTACAAAGTGGAACCAATGAGTTAAGGAAGTTCACAGGAAACAAGTTGGGTGGAGCAAGACAGGCAGGCCAGGAAGAAATTAGAACAACATTTATCAATTCCTAGTGATCATCATCCAGTCTTACTGGCTGGAACCACGCAGGGAGAGGTTAGGACTCAGCTCTGATTCCTCCTCAACAGATCATCTTGTTGATCTCAATGCAGATTGTTCCTCACGAAATGGTTGACAGAATGCCAGGGAATTCAGTTTGCCTTTTTTTTTTAAAAAAGAGGGAGGGCACCTGTGGGGGTAGCAAGAGAAACTTCAAACGACTTGAATCTCAAACTGTTTAGCTCTGTTGGAAACAGTTACCTCAGTCTGACATTTGCTCCAATATACGACTCATATGGCTTTTCCACCTGCATGAATTCAAACTCATAGGTTCTGCTCTGCGTCAGTTCTCCGGGCAAGGCCAGCTCCTTCACCAGGTTCACAAACTCATGTGTGTTGCTCTTATCACTGAACAGCTCTGGAACATAGAAGGAATAAAGCCAATCAATCTGATTTCCAGCCAAATGAGATTTATTTTAGGTGTTCAGAAAATAAATGAACTCGACCCAAAAACAGAATGGAGGGGGCGAAACAGAACAACATACAGTTTAAAAATAAAGGCGACAACAAAGTCATCAATGGTTTAGGTATCATATCAATATAGTTCTTGGCCCTAGTTGCAGTATAAAACGCATATAAGTCATTTTAAAAGTCAATGACTCCTGAGAATTCATCATTACCATTTTCTATCACATGACTGCCGGATGACTCTCCATTGCTCAGGGATTGAACCCTGCCATTGTGCCCTTCCCTTCTGCAATGACCACCCACTATGCTCCTGTACACTCCACTGCCCCTCCCATTCGTGAAGCCCACCCACTTTGCACCATAATGCCCACCCACCCCTAACTAAAACCAAGGGTCTAGTGGGAAGTGAAAGAATCAAATAAAATCAGGATTAGTAAAACAAAATTTACTTGAAAAATTAATGGAATTGAAGACTAACAAATCTGCAGGGCTTGGTGACATGCATCCCAGAGTATTAAAGGAAGTAGCCCTGGACATTTTCCAAAATTCTATAGATTCCAGAGCAGTTTCTACAGATTGGAAGTTGGCAAATGTAACTAGATTTTTTTAAAAAAAGGGATTTTGGGGCGGTGGGGGGGGTTTAAAAAAATAAAGCAGAATTACACACCACTTAGCCTAATATTAGTAGTGGGGAAAATGCTAGAGTCTATTAGAAAAGACATGAGAATACATCATCTGGAAAGCATCAACAAGGATTAAACAAAAAGTCAGTGTAGATTTATGCAAATGAAATTATGCTCAACTAATCACTGGAGCTTTTTGAGGCTGTAACAAGTAGAATAGACAAGAACCAGTGCCACAGGACTCTTATTGGGGGGGGGTGGGGGGGGGGGGGGGGGGGGAGGAGGGGGGGGTGCGCAATATATTGGAATGAATCAAGAACTGCTTGACTGTCAGGAAACAGAGTGGGGGAGTAAATGGGTCTTTTTTAGGGTGGCAGGCAATGCCTGGACCCCAGATATTCATAACACATGAATAACTGTGTTGGATGAAAAAAATCAAAATGTAATATGTTCAGCTTTGCTGATGGCAGAAAACTAAGTGGGATTGAGAGCTACACGAAGGATCTAAGGAGACTTCAGATTGATCTATGCAAGTTGAATGTATGGGCAAACACTTGGCAGATGCAGTTTAACTTGAATAAATGTGAAGCTATATACTGTGAAAATCAGAGTATTATTTACATTAGATTAGATTCCCTACAGGGTGGAAACAGACCCTTCGGCTCAACAAATCCACACCGACCCTCCGAAGAGTAACCCACCCAGACTCATTTCCCTCCGACTAATGCACCTAACACTGTGGGCAATTTAACATGGCCAATTCCCCATACCCGCTCATCTTTGGAATATAGGAGGAAACCAGAGCATCCAGAGGAAATCCATGCAGACACGGAGAGAATGTGCTAACTCCACATAGACAGTCGCTCAAGGCTGGAATCGAACCTTGGTCCCAGGCACTGAGAGGCAGTAGTGCTAACCACTGAGCCACCGTGCCACCCCCACCCCCCAAACATGCCAAATGGTCTCTTTTTGTGCTATGATCATTCTATGAACCAGTCACCAATAAGTGGGAATTCAACCATCACTTCTTGACATTCAATGGCATTGCTATTATTGAATCTCCTTGATCAATATCCTGGTGGTTACCATTGATCAGAAACTGGACCAGCCATATAAGTAGAGGATAGAAGAGTAGGTTAGAGATGGGGAATTCTGAAGCAAGTAACTCACCATCTAATTCCTTAAAGTCTATCCACTTTCTATAAGGGACAAGTCAGGATTGTAATAAAATACTCCCTGGATGAATGCAACTCCAACAACACTCGAAGCTTAACAGCATCCAGGATAAATCAGTTCACTTGACTGGCATCCCATCAACCACCTTCAACATTCATTCCCTCCGAAGCACAATGTTAACAGTGTGTACCATTTACAAAATGTACTGAAGCAACTCACCAATGTTCCTTTAGCACCACCTTCCAAATCTAACAACCCACCTAGAAGCACAAGATTCATGGGAACACCACCAGCTGCAAGTTTCTCTCCAAGTCACATAGTATCCCAACTTAGAATTATATATCACCATTCCTTCATTGTCTCCGGACCAACATAGAAAAGAGGAGTAGGTCATTCAGCCTGCTTCAACATTCAGTGGAATCACGGCTGATCATCCAACTCAATACCCTGCTCCTACTTTCTCCCAGTACCTTCTGATTTCTTTAGTCTCAAAAACTATCTTTCGGCCTCAACAGCTTTGTGTGATAGAATTCTACAGGCTTACCATTCTCTGCTTGAGGACATTTCTCCACATATCAGTCCTAAATGGCCTACCCGGTTTTAGATCCTTGGTCATCAGCAACATCCTCCTGTATTTATCCTATCTAGCCCTGTTAGAGTTAATAGGTCAAAGCACCGATTCCTACAGTACCCAGCTAGTCACTGCTCTGCCAGTCATTCAGAAAAGAACTGTTCATTCCTTGTCTTTGTCGTCTGTCTGCCTCTATCCATGTCAGTACATTACTCTATTTCCCATGCACTTTAATTTTACAGGCTGGAAAACCCCGGAATGCTCTCCCTAATAGCACTGTGGGTGGCCCTACATCACACTGGTTGCAGCAAATCAAGGTGCTCATCACCAACTTCTCTAGGACAATTATTCAGCTAATGTAATGTAGTTCAACAGAAGCAATGACATTGGACCTGCGGTCACATAGTGAAGTTACTGGAACAAGATTCAGCTTTATTTGGACTGAAGAGGAACAATCTGGCAATGCGGTGCTAAAGGAATGAGGCTCTGCGCAAAACTACACATTCAGATCACAGCATACCACTATCACCATTCTCAAGTGAAACCAAACAGCAAAGAGTACAAGTTGTAGGGCCCTTGGGGGGTAGTGGTACGAGGCCTGCGTTCAAGTCTTGCCCGCTCCGGAGGTATATAATAGTATTTCAGCAAGGTAGAAATACAAGATATCTACAGGAAATATCTATATGAGATGAATGGAGACATATCACCAACTCACCAATCTGCCCAACAAACTCAATTCGAATTCCTTTGTGCTCCAAACGCTTGCCTGGCTGTTTAAAGGTCAGGTTTACCTGGCAGAAAATGTCAAAAAATATTTGATAAATCTTCCATCTAAATTCATAGTCTCTAAGTTCACTTTGCTTTACTCTCCTCTGCCTTCCTACTCCATTATTTAATCTAATATGGAATGGCTGCAGAGCATGCTTAGTGGGGAGGGTAAACAGTCACAGATCAATAGAAAGAAGGTGGAGTTTCTACAGGCAGATTCCAGAAAGTTAGGAATGAGCCAGAAAAGCAGGACCTTTAAAAAAGGTAGAAATGTTCAGAAATACTCCTAATGTGAGGCACTCTTAAGCAAAAACAGGAGGAGTGAGCAGACAATTGGATGGCTGGATAGTTGCTGAAGGTAAGCACTTTTGCAATCCCAGAGCTTTAAAACCAGTTCTAGGATGTGGAGACCTATACAAGCCAGAAGGGCTGCACCTCAATAGTGCCATGACCAGTATCCTGGAAAGGTGATTTGCTCGTGTCATTGAAGTGGGTTTAAACTAGCTTGGCAGGAGGGATAGAAACCAGCTAGTAATTCCAAGAGGAGAAGCAAAGCTGAAAATAAAAAAACAAAAAAGATAGAAAAATAATAAGTAAATACCTAAAGTAGAGAAAACAATAACTAGAAAATAATCATAGTTGTTCAGTAATGGATGCCATTTATTTCAACACTAGGAAGTCAGCAAATAAAAAGGAGCTGAAAACATAGATGGGAAATTGGAAGTTATAATAATCATAGCTACTTCCAAAATATGGTTTAGAAGGCAGAATTGGCCATTACTATCTACTCTCTTGATTGCAGTATTTTGAGATGCTTGGGATGTATCAGACTTGAAACAGTCAGAAGATGACAGGACAAACATGCAGACAACAGGTCTTGATAGTGGAGATTTCAACTACTCCAATATTAAAGGGAGTAAAATGGAAGTTATAGAGGGCATAGAATTTTAAAAATACATTCAGGTGGCCTTTATCTACACCTATTATGTAATAAACCAAAAAAAAACACAGCAGTTCTGGACTTTGTTTTAAGAAATCAAAACTGGGCAGGTTCATTAGTTCATTAAATATAGGAGCAGAATTAGGCCATTCAGCCCATAGGATCTGCTCTGCCATTCGATCATGGCTGATATGCTCCTCACCCCCATTTTCCTGCCTTCTCCCTATCATCCTACAACCCATTATCAATTAAAAATCTAACTCAAATTTACTCACTGTCCCATCATCCAATGCAATTTGGGGTAGCAAATTCCACAGATTCACAACTCTATGGGAGTAGTAGTTTCTCCTCAACTGTTTTAAATTCGTTATCCCTTATCGTAAGACTATGACCTCCCATCCTAGAATGCCCCACAAGAGGAAGCATCCGCTCCTTGGCTATTTTGAAAATATCAATTTGATCTCCCCTCGTTCTAAATTCCAGAGAGAATAGGCTTAAACTGTTCAATCTCTTTTCATACAACCAACTCCTCATCGCTTGGATCAATCTAGTGAACCTTCTCTGAACCACTTCCAATGCCACGACATCTTTCCTCAAATAAAGGAACCAGAACTGTGCACAATATAGTCTCACCAATACCTTGTATAGTTGCAACAATACTTCCTTGCCTTTGCATTCTACTTCTTTAGTTATAAACTCCAACATTCCATTTGCTTTCTTTCTTATCTGTGCCTGCATGCTAGTTTTCGGTGACTCATTAACAAAGATACCCAGATCCCTCTGCATAGGAACACCCTGAAGTCTCTCCTCATTTAGATAACAGATCGCCTTCCCATTTTTTCAGCCAAAACACAAACTATTAAATCAGAGACCCAGATAATTTTGCACTGTTAGAAGGGGGGAGGGAGAGACTGGGCTGGAACCAATCCAAGGCTCCAGTAAGATGTAATCAGGTGATGAGTTGCTTGACTGGAAGTTCCATTTCCGAGCATAGGTCAGATACATGTTAAATACAAACAGGACAAACAACCACACAAGACAATCTCAAGGTTAAAGGAGGGAGAGATCGGACTGCAGTGGGATGGAATCATAGAAGCAGAGTAGAATCAGGCCATTTGGCCCATCAAGTTTGCAATGTCCCTCCGAAGGGTATCCCATCCAGATCCACTGCCCTACCCTATCCCTATAACCCTGCAATTCCCATGGCTAACCCATCTAGCCTGCACATCCCGAAACACTATGGGCAATTTATCATGGCCAATTCACCTAACTTGCACATCTTTGGACTGTGGGAGGAAAGCAGAGCACCCAGTGGAAATCCACATTGCACGTTCTGCCCGTGTCAAACTCCACATAAATAGTCACCCAAGACTGGAACTGTATCCGGTTCCCTGACGCTGTGAGGCAGTATTGCTAACTACCAAGCTATCGCGCAACCCCTGGAGCAGAGAGAAAGGAGGGATGGAGGGAGGAATACGAGAGTGGCTGGGAACAAGGGAGGGAAAAAGGTCAGTCATTGCAGGTTGAAGAGATGGATTGGACAGCCTTGGAAAATGCTGCCTTTCTAATGAGTTATTAAAATGAAGCAGTCTATCTATTCAGGTAGATGTTGAAAGGCTACAGTGATATTTTGAGGAAGAATGGTGAGCAAACACTCACATCTTAGCTTTTTTAATTAAATTTATCCCTCAAAAAGATCATAACACAGACTCCTATCTTATAATATAGTATGTATATAGTAATACAGGAGGCGTAGACCAATTGGCCCATTTACTGGACACCAAATCTATTGACCATAGTGACAACTTCACTGACTATAAAATGTTTGGGGTGTGCTGAGGTTGTAGGTATGATAGGAATACAAGTTCTTCCTTTTAGAATTAGAGAAACACCTCCATGAGAGGTGATTACAGATGAAAATCAAAAGCTCTGATAATGCATTATATTTTACACAGCATTGGTTATTTTATTAAGGTAAAGGTTCAAATCATTGTATTTTACAGCATAATGTTGGCATTATAACCAAATCTAATTCATAAAGTAAAAGGCAATTTTGGTTGGTTCCCTGAATCAGGGCAACACTAAGATGACCATATACATGGTTTACTTTGTAAATTCTAGAAGGCACACCCAAGCAGTGCCTGCTTAAACCACATGGCAGCGTTTGCAGTGAAGACACTTCCATTGCTGTTAAACAGGAATCCCCAGCATTCTCACCTGGTACTGATGAAATGATAAATTGCTGGTCTGGTTCCTGGTGCAAGTAAATAAATTCAGGTGACTCCACTGTGGTTTCCCTCTAGCAGTACCCTACATATGCAGTGAAAATTTGGAGCTAGAACACCATTGCTGAAGAATTTAGCTGGAAAATATATGAAACTCACAGTTTAAGACACCACAGCCATTTATGGAGACCTGGATGCAAAGCAGCAAACAGCAGTGGTATCTGGCAGTATAGTAGATTCAGGCTAATAATCTCAGACATTTTGCAATGCAGGAAGCCATTTAGCCCACATTGTCTGTGCCAGCTCTTCAAATGTCTAACTCCCTCAGTGCTGTTCTCCTGCCTCCTTCACATAAGCCTGTACATTCTTGATTCTTCAGACAACAGTAATTCTTATTAGAAAGCCTTGAATAAACATGCCTCCATCTCATTCGCAAACAGTGCTTTCCAGGTCCGATCCACTTGGTGAAAAAGTTTTTTTCATGTTGGTTTTGAGTCCTTTAACCAGTATTTAAATACACATCCTCTAAATGGGAACAAATTCTCCGTATTTACTTTATCTAAACCTCATGATTTTGAATACTTCGATCAGATATCCATCACCCTTTCCTTCCCAAAAGGAAAACAGTATCAACACCTTCAACTTATCTTCATAACTCCAGCGTGAAGAATCATCTTATTATGTTGCTTTTTCACTCTAATTCCATGAGCTCTAATGTTGCTATGCGACTGCATATCTAACACCTCACCAGTTACTTTGTTTCTCCCATGGAGTACAATTCAATCGACTGATAGAATTTAACATCAACAAGCTCTGAAATAACAAATGTATCTCCATTTCCTCACCTCTTTCTTTTAGATAGAAACCACCTTAAGACATATCTATTGTGTCACCTGGAAATTGGCCCTTCTTTTTAAAAGTTAAAATAAATTTCAATTTCTTGAAGGGAAACAATGGCTAGGCTGATTTACTGTCTGGATCAGAGTACTGAAAATGTGTTGATGGAAAAGCGCAGCAGGTCAGGCAGCATCCAAGGAGCAGGAGAGTCGACGTTTTGGGCACGAGCCCTTCTTCAGAATCAGAGTGCTGGCCAATATAATAGCAGTGAGACCATAAGAAACAGCAACAGGAGTAGGCCATTTGGCCCCTCAACCTTCCGCACCATTCAATAGGATCATGGCTGATCCAACATTCCTCTCGTCCACCTTCCTGTCCTTTTCCTGCAACCCTTTTGGCCAAGAATTCATTTCACTCTACAAGGTCTCTACCTCTGAAAATGTGTTGCTGGTTAAAGCACAGCAGGTCAGGCAGCATCCAAGGAACAGGAAATTCAACATTTCGGGCCAGAGCCCTTCTGAAACGTCGAATTTCCTGTTCCTTGGATGCTGCCTGACCTGCTGTGCTTTAACCAGCAACACATTTTCAGCTCTGATCTCCAGCATCTGCAGACTTCACTTTTTACTCGAAGGTCTCTACCTCCACAGCTTTCTCTGGCAAGGATTTTTCATTCCTCTCGCAACTTGCCCTTCCACCTAATGTGCCATCTGCAATTTTGGCGAAAGTACATTCGCTCCTGCCTCCAAGTCATTAACATATATTGTTAACAGTTGTTGTCCCAGCATTGATCCTTATGGAATCCCACTGGTTACAGCACAAGAATGGACAAGTTTACCTGTCTACTAAACAATTCTAAAGACTTTCTGGCTTTCAAGGTACTTCCAACATCATCTATAAAAGATGAAAGAACAATATAGCCAGTCAGCCCCCCATGTCTGTGCCGACACATGTTGCCCTTCCATATAAAAACTGTCTTCACTTAGAGGATCTGTATCCCTCTATTCATTCCCTATTCATGTTTTCACCCAGTTACTTCTTGAATGCTGCTATTGTGTCTGCTTTCACCAGCTCCCAGGCACTCAACATCCCTTGTGTGAAAACTATGCCTTGTACCTCTCAAATTTCCTCCTCTTACCTTGAACCTGTGCTCCCTAGTAATTCACCCCTCAACCCTGAGAAAAAGTCTCATTTTCCATTCTAAACACTAACAGGTTGCCCCACAATCTCCTGCTTTCCAGTGAAAACAAACCCAATCTATCCAACTTTTCTCCACAGTTTAAAAAACCCCATAATATCATAGTAACCTTTTTTATACTGCTCCTAAACTGCTCCCTTAGAGTGAGTGAGTGAGTGAACATCGTTGTTCTTCAGACTAGACCCACCTGCAGCAACTCAGTTTATCTAGGGATGGGTACAGATTACAGCATCACCCATATCCAGGAACAAACTCCAACAATGAGCGAAATATAGTTACCGTATTCCAAAGACAAGACTGTGCTTTCAGTTACTTCTCACCAGCTAATCACCAAGTTAAAAGAAAAATTCACAGCAAATACTTTGGGTCTGGAAGGCACTGCCTGGAAGTATGGAGGAGGATGGTTCATTTAAGATGTCCAAAAGGGCATTAGATAGTTATTTAAACAGAAGCAATTTGCAAGATTACGAAAAGGCAGGAAATTGACACCAAGTTAGAATGCTCAGCTTAGAATATGTCAACATGATGGGGTAAATGGCTTCTTTCTGACAATTCTGTGATTTTGGTCTTAGTGTTGGAGTCACATGAATCTTGTAACTTGAAAACAGTTTTAGTGGAGAAATTACCAGAATAAATGCATTGATGAGCAAATCCTTACCTTTCCAGTTACTGATTCACCATCATAAAACAGATAATGTTTCTCTATTTTACCATCTTCACTTTTAATTTCTGCAGTCTTCCTTGTGTCAGCATCATTGAGAACAATATTGATGTCGCATACCGGAGTAAACAAACCACCTAGGAAACTCTAGAGAAAATAAGAGACAAACTGTAACCACACTTGCAAATCAATAGTAAATTGTTGCACAAAGAATCCTGCCACATTTCACACCATAGCATACACAGACTTTTGGTTCTATTTTCAGGATGTCTCTCACTGGCAATTCCAGTGTTTATTGCCCATCTAAATTGCTCCCAAAAAGGTGAGCGGTCTTCCTGAACCACTACAATCCATGTGAGTTAGGTTTTTGCAGTGATTTGATACGCCCACACTTTAGACCATTTTAGAAGGCAGTTACAAGTCAACGACTCTGGATCTGGAGTGACATGTAAACCAGAGGGGGCAAGGAATGAACATTTCCTCTCAAAGAACACCAGTGAGCAAACTACATTTTTCAGACAAGGTCACCAATGCTCCTGCTAAGCTGCATGGCTACTTAGAAAATCAGAAATGTCTCTGGTCTCAAAAACATCAAAAGGGACTGTGGAAAACTATTTCAAAAATTGATTCAATACTGAAACTAGACATGTATTGAACTGAACTGAATACCATAAGCACCAAACTGTGATTTGAACTAAAGTTTACCTATTAGTTTCTGATCTACCAGTTGATTAATAAACTCAGGCTGAGGAACTGATGGGTGTGAATAAAAGATAATGTACGGTCTTCTTGTCCCACTACATTATGTTCCACCTGCCAAGAACTAATGTGGAAAATGAGTTTACACACCTTGGCAGGAAGAATGGAGGAACTAATTATTATTCAAACAGAGAAAAACTGCAAAAAAAAAGTTACCGCACAAAAGAATTTGGGAGTCCTCGTGCATAAGTCACGAAAAGCAACATTGAAGTAGGTAATAGAGAAGGTAAATGGGACATTGACCTTTATTTGGCTTAGTGAATGGAATATACAAAGCAAGCGGTTTTAAATAACCAAAGTTAAATCACAACTGGAATTCTGTGAAGTTCTGGCCTTTTACCCAAGGAAAGATATAATGGCATTGAGGCAGTCTAGAGAAGGTTCACTTGATTGATCCAGAGTATAAAGGGACTGCTTTATGAGGAGAGTTATCGAGTCATACAAACATACAGCATGGAAACAGGCCTTAGGCTCAATTCATCCTTGCTGACCAGGTTTCCTAAAACTATCCCATTTGCCTGTGTTTAGCACATATCCCTACCACCTCTACCACTTCCTCTGGCAGCTTGTTCCATATACACAAAGTGCAAATACGTTGCCCCTCAGGACCATTTTAAAGTTTTCCCCTCTCACATTCAACTGAAGGTGCCGAATTTTGGACACCCCTACTCACAGCTATCTACTTTATCTAATCTACTCATGATTTTATAAACCTCCATAAAGAGTCATCCTCAGCCTCCTATACTCCAGGGAAAAAGTCCCAGCCTATCCAAACTTGCCTTATAACTCAAATCCTCCAGTCTTGGCAACATCCTTGTAAATCTTTTCTGAAACCTTTCCAGTTTAATAACACCATTACTATAGCAGGGCAACCAGAGTTGAATGCAGTACTCGAAATGCGGTCTTACCAGAGACTTATACAACTGTAATATGATGTGCCAACTCCTGTACTTAATGCTCTGACCAATAAGGGCAAACATACCAAACATCATCATCACTATCCTGTCTACCTGTGACGCCACTTTCAAGGAACTATGTACTTGCACCTCTAGTCTCTTTGTTTGACAACATTCCCCAGGACCTGTACACACTGGAATTAAAAACAAGAGATGATCTTACTGAAATATGCAAAATTCTTCGGGGATTTGGCAAAGTTGATGTGAAGAAGGAGTTGCTTCTTGTGGTAGAGTTCACGACCAGAGGATATAATTTCAGAACAAGAGGTTTGCTCGCTTAAGATGAATAAAGAGGAATTTCTTGAGGATAGTGAATTTGTGAATTTTTTTTTAAACCAGAGGACTGTTGAGTCTGGTTTTTCGGTATATCCAGGGTTGAGATAGACATATTTTTAAATCAGTAAGGGAAACTTGAGTTTATGGGAAAGGACAAGAAAGTGGAATTGAGTATGATCAGATCAACCAGAGTCTCATTGAATTTGGAGCAAATTTGATTGGCTGCTCCTGCGTTTTACAGTCTTATCTAACAAACTCAATGGGCTTATGTTATCTTAGGAAGACTTTGGTGCACCTCATTACTCAGAATATGAACCTGTTCCATTTGTCCAGTGATGCTGTAGGATAGAAGGTGCAATGCAAACAGAAGTTTGACAGTATGAAACACGATATACCAGGATTTAACTCAGGATTCACAGTGCATCACTATACAAGAAATTGCGGCCATCCCTTTTGCAAGTCAATCCAATACTAAAGTCCAAGGTGGTCACCTTTCAAATTAATTTTGATAGTGCTCTAAACTAGCAATATCCCATAAACGTTATCCCTGAAGAAATTTCCCTCAGAGTTCACTCTCCAAGACCTAACTTCTAACTTGTGTTCCTTTCATTACATTCAATGTAATCGTGTTGACAATGAACATGTTCGGTTTCTCGAATGTCAATGACAATTGACAACAAACTCCACTTAAAATTAAAAGAATGGAACTTGTTTATATGGCAATTCAGGTCAGCTGGAGAATATTCTTCAGTTTAGCATTATTTGGTTTTGGTCAATTGTAGGATATGGGAAATCACTGCCCGGCCACTATTTATTACAGAGTTCACCGATTTCCCTTTGGAAGGTGTTGGTGAGCTACTTCCTTGAACTACTGCAGAGCATGTGCTGTAGGTATACCAACAAGGGAGGGAATTCCAGGATTTTGATTCAGTAACAATAAAGGAACAGCGACATATTTCCAAGTCAGAATGAGAGTTGTTTGGAGAGCAACTCACAGGCGGTGGTGTTCCCATGTATCTGCTGTCCCTGGCCTTCTAGATGGAGGGGTTTGTGGTTTTGGAAAGTGCTGTCCAATGATCTTTAGTGAATTTCTGCAATGTATCTTGTAGATAGCAGCAATCTGTACTATCAATGATAAAGGAATTGGATGCCTGTTGATATGGTGTCAATTAAGCAGGCTGTTTTGTTGTGGATGGTGTCAAGCTTTGTGTTGTTGGAGCTGTACCTATCCAGGTAAGTGAGGAGTATTCCAACACATGCCTGACTTACACCTTGTAGATTGTCAGGCTTCTAGTCGGCAGCGAGTTACTCATTGCAATATTCCCAGCTTCTGACCTCCTCTTGTAGCCACTTTGTTTATGTGCCAAGTCCAGTTGAGTTTCTAGTCAATGGCAACCCCAAGGATGTTGATAGTGGGCAATGCAATGATGGTAACACCACTGAATGTCAAGTGATGGTGGATTGATCATCTCTTATTGTAAATGGTCATTGCCTGGCAGTTGTGAGATTTGAAATCTTAATTGTGACTTGTCAGCCCAAGCTTGGATACTGGCCAGATGTTGAACACAGATTGCTTCAAGTATCTGAGGAGTTGCAAATATGCTGAATACTGAACATCCCCACTCCTGACCTTATGATAAAGAAAAAGTCTTGATGAAGCAGCTGAAGATGGTTGGGCTCAGGACTCTACCCTGAGGAACTCCTCCAGAGATATCCAGCAGCAGAGATGTTTACTTGGACTTTAATAAAACCTTTGATAATCTTCCATATGGTAACTAGTAAATGGTCATTGCGTGGGATTACATGGGATTCAGGGCAGCTTGTCAATTGGATACAGAATTGGCTTAATGGTAGGAGATAGCATGGTGATGGAGGATTGCTTTTCGGACTGGAGACCTATCACCACTGGTGTTCCACATGGATCAGTTTGAAGTCCTCTTTTGAGGATCATTTATATAAATGATTTGGATGAGAAAATGTGAAAGCGTGGCTAGTAGGTTTGCAGGTGACACTACTATTGGTGGCATAGTAGACAGTGAAGAAGCTGAAAATGTGTTGCTGGAAAAGCGCAACAGGTCAGACAGCATCTAAGGAGGAGAATCGAAGTTTCGGGCATGAGCCCTTCTTCCTAAAGATGGGCTCATGCCCAAAACGAGATTCTCCTGCTCCTTGGATGCCGCCTGACCTGCTGCGCTTTTCCAGCAACACATTTTCAGCTCTGATCTCCAGCATCTGCAGTCCTCACTTTCTCCTAGACAATGAAGAAGGTTTTCTAAGATTACAAAGGAATCTTGATCAAATGGGTCATTGGGCTGAAAAATGGCAGATGGAGTTCAATCTGGATAAATGCAAGGTATTGCATTTTAGTACAACAAACAAGGATAGGACTTATACAATTGATGGTAGAGCCTTAGGTGGTGTTGTAGAATAGAGGAACGTGAGGTGCAGCTATATAATTCTTTGAAGTTCGCACCACATATTGATAGGATGGCTAAAAAGGCATTTGGCGTGCTTGCCTTCATTGCTCAATCTTTTGAATATAGGAGTTGGGAAGTCATGTTGAGATTGTTCACGTCATTGGTGAGGCCTCTTCTGGAATACTGTGTCCAGTTTTAGGAAGGATATTAACAAGCTGGAGAAGGTTCAGAAGAGATTTACCAGAGTGCTGCCAGGTATAGAAGGCTTAAGTTACAAAGAAAGGCTGGGATTTTTTTCACTGGGACATGAGGCTGAAAGACAACCTTAGAAAGGTTTATAAAATAATCAGGGTATAAATAAAGTTAATTGTGGTTGTCTTTTCTCTAGGGTGTGGGATTTCAACACTAGGGAGCACATTTTTAAGGCAAGAGGTGAAAGATTTAATAAAGACATAAGGGGCAATTTCTTTTACGCAGATTTGTGGAATGAACTTCCTGAGGAAGTGATGGACATGAATATAATTACGATGTTTAAAAGACATTTAGCTAAGTACATGAATAGAGGGATAAGGGCCAACATCAGGGAGGTGGGACAAGTTTAGTTTGAGATTATGTTCAGCATAGACTGGCTAGACCAAATGGTCGGTTTCCATGCTGCATACAATGACTTCCAAGAACCACAACCATTTTCCCATGTGCCAGGTATGACCCCAAAAGCAGCAAAGAGTTTGTCCCAGATTCCCACGGATTGCAGTTTTGCTAGGCTCCTTGATACCACACACTGTCAAATGCAGCATGAATGCCGGGGCTGTCACACTCATTTCACATCTGGAATTCAGCTCTTTTGCTCGTGTTTGAACAAATTTGAGCAAATCCCAAACTGGGCAACTGTTACTCCAAAATCACTTTTTTGCTGCAATCAAGAGCATCTATTTGACAGAATCCAGGCATGGAATCTGCTCATCTTGCATTTACATGAGTCCATTCATCTTTTCAATATTTACCGGATTATAGAGCTGCATGATCTATTGCAAGAAACACAGAGCAATAGTTCTGACTGAATCAAATCCAATCAGTATAACCAAGTTTTATAGTACAACAAAATTAATGAACACACATCTCCCTGCACCAGTCTTATACAAACCATCTCTCAACTCTGCTGGATTGGTCTCAAGTTTGGCTGAACTTGCCACCTTAGCTGGGTTCCAGATTGCTCATCTCTTTTTAAAGGAGTGATAGTGCGCTCATATTTCAAAAAAAAGGGCCTTTGTCACTAAACCCTTGTGATATTTTGATTAATCAGTGCAACGGGTCACTGCTGGCAGTTTAACAAATGGATTGGGTGAACAACTTCAAAGACGAACTTGTTAGCACTTCAAACACCAAGTTCAGATTTTACAGAGACGCTTACCAAGAGGAATTATAACCAGATATATAGCAAGCAAACTGACCATTCGGCCTAATTAATCCACACTCATGCTTCCTCCTATTTTTATGCATTTGAATCTGCAACTTTAACTAGCTATTCTTTTCTCTCCCATATCCTTGGACATGATCCTCCAATGGAATTTCCAGAGTTTTTCATAGATAAATTACTTGGAGGACAGGAGTTTAGGGTGTAGGTTTGCTCACTGAGCTATAGGTTTGATATCCAGACGTTTCATTACCTGGCTAGGTAACATCATCAGTGGCGACCTCCAAGTGAAGTGAAGCTGTTGTCTCCTGCTTTCTATTTATAGGTTTGTCCTGGATGGGGTTCGTGGTGATGTCATTTCCTGAGGGGTTGATAGATGGTATCTAGATTGTGTTTATGGCGCTGTGGTTGGAGTGCCAGGCCTCTAGGAATTCTCTGGCATGTCTTTGCTTAGCCTGTCCCAGGATAGATGTGCTGTCCCAGTTGAAATGGTGGTATTTTTTGGAGGACAAACATTCTCATATTTAACCAAAATACAAAGAATTGTAAACTAGATGGACATCAAAGTAAGTTTTTTAATTATCACAGTAAATATTCCACTAGAATGGGATGAACATTGGCTAGGAAATTAGAACTGTCGACTTTTCAAATACCATTTTGCAATCTTTCATACTCAGAAAGTTGGTTAATAATTCACCCATTAGATAGTAACCAACAATGCAGCATTCCATCAGTTCTGTATTAACAGATCAGTCTAGAATTTTAATTCATGCATTCAGGTACAGCAATGAGAAGTGATCTTAAAACCAACTGATTCAGTTTGGTTCCTGTCAGCAATCAAGTGTTTGCCTTAAAATCTTGCATCTTAGTTAGCTGTAAACACCTAAATAATTGTTAGTCTAAGAAACCAGGCATCTTCTGTGAATTAAATTGAGTAAAAGTTCAAATCAGGTTTCTTGTTGAACATAACGCACAAACTAGCGATCAACAATACAAAGCACTTAACGGATAAACATTCCAAGGCATTTCACAGGAGCCAAATCTAACAATACCACAAACTTGGTATTCAGCTGTCAAACACTCTGCTCCTTCGATGGCTGAAGGCTGCATTGGCACATTGGAGGGAATGCTGAATTTCACTGTTGATGGCTGCCCTCACTGAAAGGGGGCACCCAAGTTAAGTCCCACATGTCCTGGGGCTCACTGTGGATCCAGACAGATGGGGGTTATGGCAACTGCAGTGCACCGTGGGCGGCACAGTGGTTAGCACTGCTGCCTCACAGCACCAGAGACCCGGGTTCAATTCCCGCCTCAGGCGACTGACAATGTGGAGTTTGCACGTTCTCCCCATGTTTGCACGTTTCCTCCGGATGCTCCGGTTTCCTCCCACAGGTGAATTGGCTATGCTAAATTGCCCGTAGTGTTAGGTAAGGGGTAAATGTAGGGGTATGGGTGGGTTGCGCTTCGGCGAGTCGGTGTGGACTTGTTGGCCGAAGGGCCTGTTTCCACATTGTAAGTAATCCAATGCACGTCAGGAGTAGATTGGTACAGAACCTTCGTCTTCTGGATGTACAGCTTAAGGACCTTTCTCTCATACGCTATGTGAATCTCAAGCTGATGGTTTGGAGGGCAACGTGATCTGCCCTTCTGTACACATTGGACTTATGAATAATATACAGTAGACACTTCAATTCTCTACACAAAAAAAAACAGTGGTGCCTCTGCAAACCCCATAAATCTACTGGCAGTTTAGGCACTCCAACATTAAGATCCTCTTCCAGGCCTACACTGGACAAGTCATCAATTTCTGACACAGTATTTCAGTATTCTGACTTGTCTAATATTTATCAGGAAATATGGTCAAAGAAAAGCTTGAAGGATAGTAGAGAAAAACTTGAAATTCAAAGCCTCCCTGAAAAAATGCAATATCTCCACCATGGAAATTTCTTGTCCAAGATCACCAAAACTGGAAAAGCAGCATCAATCAAGGTACAAACCATCCTGAGTATCTCTGACATCAGGATGAGCTAGGTTCAAACAGTTGAAAGTAGGAGAACAGCATCTTTAAATACCATCTGTCCAACCTGTGGCAGAGTGGACTGTTTTGTCATCCCAGGATGCACAACTCTGAAGTGAAAGAAAGTCATCCTTGGTCCCAAGGGACTGCTCAAGAAGGTGAATTCAACAAAACACAATATTGCACCAAAGGTTGAGATTTGGACAGTTGGCTATTTAGTCCAGTAGTGTGGAGTACTCTCCACTTGCCTGGATGACTGCAGTTCCAACAGCACTCAAGGTAATTAACACAGTACAGGGCAAAGCATTTTGCCATTGGTCAAAATTCTGGAACTCCCTCCCGCCCAACCAGCATTGTGGATGTTCCTACACCATATAGACTGGATCAGCTCAAGGCGGCAAATAAGCAACATCTCCCATAGATCAATTAGAGTTGAACAGTAACTGCTGGTTAGCCAGCAGAGGCCACATCCTGTAGAAAGAATAAATTTTATTTTAGAAATCACACTTTATAAAAGTACAATAAAATAAACTATTTGGTTACTGAGGTAGGGAGCAAAAAATAAAAGTCTCAGAGGGGGTGCAGAATGTTCTTAAGGGGAAAGAGGGTCCAGCAGGATATCATTGTACACATTGGAGCCAATGACATTGGAAGGAAAAAGATCGAGATTCTGAAGAGAGAGTACAGAGAGTTAGGCAGGAATTTAAAGGAGGTCCTTGAAAGTAGTAATATCTGGATTACTTCCAATGCTATGAGCTAGTGAGGGCAGGAATAGGAAGATAGAGCAGATGAATGCATGGCTGAGGTGGTGTTGTACGGGAGAAGGATTCACATTTTTGGAAGGTGTTTTGGGGTAGAAGTGACTTGTACAAGGATGGATTGCACCTAAATTGGAAGGGGACTAATATACTGGCAGGGGGATTTGGTGGAGCTGCTCGGGAGGAATTAAACTAGTAAGATGGCGGGATGAGACCCAGAGAGATAGTGAGGAAAGATTTCAATCTAAGACTTCTACAGTTGAGGACAAAAGCGAGTCAAACAGTCAGGGCAGGCAGGGACAAAGCAGAGAACAAGGCAGAATTGATAAATTAAACTGCATTTATTTCAATGCAAGAGGCCCAACAGGGAAGGCAGATGAACGCGGAGCATGGCTCAGGGATGGACAGGACTGGCAGCTTAATATTCCAGGATACAAATGCTACAAGGAGGACAGAAAGGAAGGCAAGAGAGGAGGGGAAGTGACGTTTTTGATAAGGGATAGTATTACAGCTGTACTGAGGGAGGATATTTCTGGAAATACATCCAGGGAAGTTATCTGAAGGAACTGAGAAATAAAGAGATGATCACCTTATTGGGATTGTATAAGACGACCCCCTAACAGTCTGAGGGAAATTGAGAAACAGATTTGTAAGGAGGTTTCAGTTATCTTTAAGAATAATAGGGTGGCTCTGGGAGGGAATTTTAACTTTCCAAACATAGACTGGGACTGCCATAGTGTTAAGGGTTCAGATGGAGAGGAATTTGTTAAGATTAGATTACTTAGTGTGGAAACAGGCCCTTCGGCCCAACAAGACCACACCGACCCGCCGAAGCGCAACCCACCCATACCCCTACATTTACCTAACACTACGGGCAATTTAGCATGGCCACTTCACCTGACCTGCGTATCTTTGGACTGTGGGAGGAAACCGGAGCACCCGGAGGAAACCCACGCAGACACGGGGAGAACGTGCAAACTCCACACAGTCAGTCGCCTGAGGTGGGATTTGAAACCGTGTCTCTGGCGCTGTGAGGCAGCAGTGCTAACCACTGTGCCGCCCACTAAGTGTGTACAAGAAAATTTTGATTCAGTATGTGGATGTACCTATTAGAGTAGGTCAAATTTTGCACTCTCTCTTGGGAAATAAGGCAGGGCAGGTGACTGAGGTGTTAGCAAGGAAGCACTTGGGGACCAGCAACCATAATTCTATTAGTTATAAAATACTGATGGAAAAGGATAGACCAGATTTAAAAGTTGAAGTTCTAAATTGGAGGAAGGCCAATATTGACAGTATCAGGCAAGAACTTTCAAAAACTGATTGGGGACAGATGTTCGCAGGTAAAGGGATGATTGGAAAATGGAAAGCCTTCAGAACTGAGATAATGAGAGTCCAGAGAAAGTATATTCCTGTTAGGGTGAAGAGAAAGGCTGATAGGCATAGGGAATGCTGGATGACTAAAGAAATTGAGGGTTTGGTTTAGAAAAAGAAGGAAGCAGGATAGATTGAGTGAATCCTCAGAAGGACTATACTTGAGAAAGAAATCAGGAGGGCAAAAACGGGACGTGAGATAGCTTTGGCAAATAAAGAGTTGAGAATCCTAAGGGTTTTTACAAATACATTAAGGACAAAAGGGTAATGAAGGCGAGAATAGGGCCCCTAAAAGATCAGCAAGGCGGCCTTTGTGTGGAGCCGCAGGAGATGGGGGAGGTACTAAGTGAGTATTTTACATCAGTGTTTACTGTGGAAAAGGACATGGAAGATATAGAATGTCGGGAAAACGTGCATATTACAGGGGAGGAAGTGCTGGACGTCTTGAAACGCAAAGTGGATAAATCCCCAGGACCTGATCAGGTGTAATCTAGAACTCTGTAGGAAGCTAGGGAACTGATTGCTGGGCCTCTTACTGAGATATTTGTATCATCGATAATCACAGATGAGGTGCTGGAAGACTGGAGGTTGGCTAACATGATGCCACTGTTTAAGAAAGGTGGTAAGAACAAACCAGGAAACTATAGACCAGTGAGCCTGACGTCATTAGTGGGCAAGTTGTTGGAAAGAATCCTGAGGGACAGGATGTACATGTGTTTGGAAAGGAAAGGACTGATTAGGGATAGTCAACATGGCTTTATGCGTGGGAAATCATGCCTCACAAACTTGGTTGAGTTTTTTTTGAAGAACAAACAAAGAGGATTGATGAAGGCAGAACAGTAGATGTGATCTATATGGACTTCAGTAAGGCGTTCAACAAGGTTTCCCATGGCAGACTGGTTAGCAAGGTTAGATCGCATGGAATACAGGGAGAACTCACTGTTTTGATACAGAACTGGCGGTGGAGGGTTGGTTTTCAGAATGGAGGCCCGTGATCAGTGGAGTGCCATGGGGATCGGTGCTGGGTCCACTATTTTTCATCATTTATATAAATGATTTGGATGTGAGCACAAGAGGTATAGTTAGTAAATTTGCAGATGACACCAAAATTGGAGCTATAGTGGACAGCAAAGGAGGTTGCTTCAGATTACACCTGGATCTTGATCAGATGGGCCAATGGGCTGAGAAGTGGCAGATGGAGTTTAATTTAGATAAATGCGAGGTGCTGCACTTTGGGAAAGCAAATCTTAGGACTTATACACTTAATGGTAAGGTCCCCAGGAAATTTGCTGAACAAAAAGACCTTGGAGTGCAGGTTCATAGCTCCTTGAAAGTGGAGTCGCAGGTAGATAGGATAGTGAAAGCGGCATTTGGTATGCTTTCCTTTATTGGTCAGAGTATTGAGTGCAGGAGTTGGTATGTCACATTGCGGCTGTACAAGACATTGGTTAGGCCACTGTTGGAATATTGCGTGCAATTCTGGTCTCCCTCCTATCAGAAGGATGTTGTGAAACTTGAAAGGGTTCAGAAAAAGATTTACAAGAATGTTGCCAGGGTTGGAGGATTTGAGCTATAGGGAGAGGTTGAATAGGCTAGAACTGTTTTCTCTGGAACCTCGGAGGCTGAGGGGTGATCTTATAGAGGTTTATAAAATCATGAGGGGCATGGATAGGATAAATAGACAAAGTCTTTTCCCTGGGGTTGGGGAGTGCAGAACTAGATGGCATAGGTTGAGGATGAGAGGGGAAAGATATAAAAGAGACCTAAGGGGCAACTTTTTCATGCAAAGGGTGGTGCGTGTATGAAATGAGCTGCCAGAGGAAGTGGTGGAGGCTAATACAATCACAACATTTAAAAGGCATCTGGATGGGTATATGAATAGGAAGGGTTTGGAGGGATATGGGCCAGATGCTGGCAAGCAGGAATAGACTGAGTTGGGATATCTGGTCGGCAGAGACGAGTTGGACCGAAGGGTCTGTTTCTATGCTGTACATCTCTATGACTCTAAATGTTGATATGCCACTACCATGGAACACAGCAATCCATTTGTGAAGGTGCTCCAACTAATGCCCAGGACGAGGACGGGGGTGGGGGTTGTCATTAGACTCAGTAACTGGGGCCTGGAGTTCCAGAGAGTTCACTGGGCTTGGGTCAGAGGCAATACTGTTAGGTAAAAGATTCTGTGGTTATTGACCACAGCAGCTATAGTAGAATAGCAAATAAAGTTCCAGCTTAGATGGTTTCTGCAACATAAATGTTATAACCTCCATATCCTACTTGGCGATGGAGCTGACACAAGTGTTGCTGCCATCTTTCTGGAGATTGTACATATAACGTTAGTGGGTATCTATAGCATTTCCAAAAGATAGGAGCACTAATCAAGCACGCTTAATCGTCGTTATTCAACTTTTACACCAGATACAGGGTACAACCTGACTGTGCTGGTGTTAATGTTCCAATAAAGCCTCCTCTCACCAGTTCTCATCTAACTTTGCCATAACTCTTCACTTTGCACTCACGTTTGTCCTGCATCCTCTTAAATAAGCAGCATATAAAAATATAAGTGCTTTTCATTTCAACTACTCCTTATGGAATCATTAAATTCGTTATCAGATATATGACACTGCCTGCCTCCAGTCAAGCTGTCACAGAGTCTCAGAATTGTTAGAACGCAGGTGGAGACTATTCAACTTATCATGCCCACACCAGCTCTCCAACTGAGCAATTCATTTAGCATCACTTCCCTGCCTTCTCCCAGAAGAATAAACTTCCTTTTTCTAATTATTAGCCGAATTTCCTTTTGAAAACATTTCAGACATTGCATTCTAGTTGTTAAATGACTCACTGAAAGAAATAGTTTTTTTTTTCTCATCCCTTTAGCTTTTTTTTTTAAAATCAATTACTTTGTACCTGCACCCACTCATTTTCAATCCATTCACAAGTGTGAATACTGTCGCCCACTCTGTCCCAGCACCTCAGGATTTTGAGGTGCTCTCAGCCTTCTCTTCACCACGGATACCAGTCTAACTTCTCCAATCTATCTTAACTGAAGTGCCTCATCCCCAAACCATTACTTTGAATCTTTTCTGTCCCCCCTCAAATGAATTCAATGCCTTTCTAAAGCATCCAGAACAGGACATAATTCTCCAACTCAGTCGAACTAATGTCTTAAACAAAATTCAACAGAATTGCCTTGTTCCTGTGATCAATAATTTCTAGGATTTTAAAAAAATATTAACAGCTCTTTTCATCTGTCCTGCCACCTTTAGTGACTTATGACGTATTAACACAGGCATCTCTGCTCATGTAATTCCTTCATTTTATATTCGAAAAGTGTGGCACTGGAAAAGCACAGCAGGTCAGGCAGCATCCTGATGCAGGGCTTATGCTCAAAACGTTGACTCTCCTGCATCTTGAATGACTAAACTTTTCGACTTTGACTCTCCAGCATCTGCAGTGCTTTTTTCTCTATTTTATATTGTCTACTTGTGTTCTTCCTATCAAAATGAATTAGATTACTTACTAACAGTGTGGAAACAGGCCCATCGGCCCAACAAGTCCACACCGACCCTCCGAAGAGTAACCCACCCAGACCCATTCCCCTACATTTACCCCTTCACCTAACACTACGGGCAATTTAGCATGGCCAATTCACCTAGTGTGCACATCTTTGAGACTGTGGGAGGAAACCGGAGCACCCAGAGGTAACCCACACAGACATGGGGTGGATGTGCAAACTCCGCACAGACAGTTGCCCGAGGTGGGAATTGAACCCTAGCACTGTGAGGCAGCAGTGCTAACCGCTGTGCCACCCCTGCATTTCTCCACATTGAACTTCATCCACTCATTCCACCAGTTCTTTTGAAATTCCACAATCATCTCACAGTTCACAATGCGATATTATCATCTGCAAACTTTGAAAATCACCCCTGTGTATCAAAGTTTAGATCATTAATACATATCAGAAAAAGTAATGGTCCAACACTAACTTCTGGGAAACTCCACTGCAAACCTTCCCCTACCCAAAAGACATCCAATTAACTATTAAACTTTCCTGTCAGCAAGCATATTTCATTTCTAACCCTTTTGTTCTGTGAGCTATGTTGTCCTGTTGCACAACACTATTCTTTTAGAAGTTTCCCACAAGAATAAACATTATATATCCAATCAATCGGAACCTTCCATAAATTTCAAGATCTCTCAGATTTCTGGCACCATCCTTATAAATCTTCTCTGCACATTGTTCTCTACAGCCTTTGCTATAAGCAAGATATTCAGAACTGCATACAGTAGCCTCAGCGCAGTCTAACCAAGGTTCAGTGCAGATTTAGCATCACTTCCTTACTTTTCAATTATACCCCTCCACAAAGAGTTCACAGTGCTTTATCTGTTATATTTGGTGAAACATTTAGGGATTTAAGAAAGGCTACAAGGAAAAGCCAGGGAGCTACAGACTGGCGAGCCTGACGTCAGTGGTGGGCAATTTGTTGGAGGAGAGACTGAGAAACTACTTGCAATTGAAAGGTCAAGAATTGATTCGGGATAGTCAGCATAGGAAATCATATCTCACTAACTTGATTATGAGTAAAATAAGCTAGTAAAGTTAGATCATATGGAAACTAGGGAGAGCTAGCCTATGGGATACAAATGGGCTTGTTGGTAGAAAAGAGGGTGATGGTAAGGGTTGTTTTTGAAACTGAAGGCTTGTGACTAGCAATGTGCCACAAGGATCAGCACTGGGTCCACTGTTATTCATCATTAATATAAACAATTCGAATGAGAATATAACAGGCATAGTTAGTAAGTTTGCAGTGATAGTAAAATTGGTGGTATAGTTGTCTACATAGTTTATCTAAAATCATAATGGGATCTTCTTCAACTGGGCTAGTGGGCAGATGGAGGTTAATTTAGATAAATGCAAGTGCTGCATTTTAGTAAGACAAACCAAGGCAGGACTTACACAGTTAATTGTAGGGTCCTGGGGAGTGCAGATACATAGTTCCTTGAAAGTGGCATCTCAGGTAGACAGGGTGGTGAAGACTGCGTTTGGTATTCAATGTGCCTTCAATGCATTGAATACAGAAGTTGGGACATAATGTTATGGCTGTAAAAGACATTAGTAAGGCCACATTTGGAGTACTGAATACAATTCTGGTCACCCTGTTACAGGAAGGATCTTATTAAGCTGGAAAGGATACAAAAAAAATTTACAAGGATGTCACCAAGACACCAAGATTTGAGTATAAGGAGTGGACGGATAGGCTGAGGGACTTTTATCCTAGAGTGCAGCAGGCTGAGGCAGGTAACCTTATGGAGGTTTATAAATTCATGAGGGACATAAGGTGAATAACCGAGGCCTATTCCTCAGGGGAGGTGTGTCTAAAATTAGAGGGCATAGGTTTAAAGATGTGAGGGAAAAGATTTAAAAGGAATCTGAGAGGCAACTATTTTGTGCGTATGTAGAATGAGCTGCCAGAGGATGTGGTAGAGGCAAATATAATTACAACATGTAAAAGACATTTGGACAGATACACAGATTGGAAAGGTTTAGAAGGGATATGGGCCAAACGCAGGAAAACAGGACTGGTTCAGTTCAGGAAATCTGGTCGGCATGGACAGCACATGTATGACTTTATGACTGGAGTATTTTAACCTTTTATTCCTCTTCCCAACCTTGGCTAGTACATTTTAAGTAATTTGGGTTGAGACTGTGGTGCTGGAAAAGCACAACAGGTCAGGCAGCATCCGAGGAGCAGGAGAATCGACGTTTCGGGCAAAAGTCCTTCAACAGCAGCTTTTACCTAAAACATCGATTTCCCGCTCCTCGGATACTGCCTGACCTGCTGTGCTTTTCCAGAATCACACTCTCAATTCTAATCTCCAGCATTTGCAGTCCTCACTTTCACCTACATTTCACCTACTTCATGCTTGATCAGTGTTAAACTGGAATTTGTCAAGTATTTACCTATTCTAAATGTTTACTAATGTCCTCCTGCAATTTGTTGCAATTGTCCTAAAATCTTTAGTCTCTCCAATCTGGTATTATCTATAAATTGAGAAATTAGTGTTTTTGACTTCAAATTTAAACAGCTGATATAAATACTGAACAGCAGTGGTCCTTGTGCTAGTGCTGGTGGAACACTCCTTCTGTACTGCAGTCAGCGAGCCATCCCTTCTTCCACTTGCCTTGGACTCCACATCCTCCGGGTTTATTCTTTAGAGTATTATGGGAACCCTATCAAAGTGCTTTTGAAAGAAGATAAACAACATCGATGGCATCACAATCATCTATGTTTGTAATCAATAGGTCTATTTATGAAGCCCAATATTCTCTAGGCTTTGCATGCTGCTCTCTCAATATGCCCTGCTATCTTCAAGGATCTAGACACATACAGACCCATTAGCACCAGGTAACCTATCTACCCTTATATAACTAGCCTTTCTAGTACCCCTTAATTTTCTCACACACTGTTGCTTCCACAATCACTACTTAGAGTCAGACATGTACAGCATGGAAACAGACCCTTTGGTCCAACTTGTCCATGTCAACCTGACATCCTAACCTAATCTAGTCCCAATTGCCAGCACTTGGGCCCATATCCCAAAGTCTTCCTATTCATATTCCATCCAGATGCCTTTTAAATGCTGCAATTGTATCAGCCTCCATCACTTCCTCTGGCAGCTCATTCCATGTATGTACCACCTTCTGTAAAAAAGCTGCCCCTTACATCTCATTTATATCTTTCCCCTCTCACCCCAAACCTACGCCCTCTAGTTCTGGACACACACCCCGCCAGCCGTCAGATTTCAGTTTTAGTAAACCTTGACAAAAAAAACTCACCAAGTAGCTAGCCTTGCCTTACTCCCCTCAGCATACATCACCACACTCCAGATATATGTTCACACTGCCTCGCTACTCATTTACATTTTTGTCTGTTTGTATGGATGTTGCTGACTAGATCTTCATTTTTTTTTGTCCATTCCTAATTGCCCATGAAACAGTTAAAGAGCAAATCATATTGCAGTGTATGGAGTCATACGAAGACCTGACCACACAAGGTCGACAGATTTCCTACCTAAAGGACATTAGTACATAGAACATGAGACATAGACCATTACAGTGCAGTACAGGCCCTTGTGCCCTCGATTTTGTGCCAACCTGTGGAATCGATCTGAAGTCTATCTATCCTATACTATTCCATTTTCATCCACATGTTTCTCCAATGACCATTTAAATTCCCTGAAAATTGGTGAGCCTCCTACTGCTGCAGGCATGTGCTCCATGCCCGTACTTCTGAGTAAACAAACTACCTCTGACATTTATCCTTTATCTATCACTCCTCAATTTAAATCTATGCCCCCTCGTGCTAGCCATCACCAAGAAAAAAAACGGCTCTCAGTCCACCCTGCCTAACCCTCTGATTATCTAATATGTCTCAATTAAGTCAACTTTCAACCTTCTCTCAAATTAAAACAGCCTCTAGTCTCTCAGCCTTGCCTCATACGACCTTCCCTCCATACCAGGCAACATCTTAGTAAATCTCCTGAGCCCTTTTCAAATCTTCCACATCTTTCCTATAATGCAGTGACCAGAACTGTACACAATACTCCAAGTGTGGCCGCACCAGAGTTTTGTACAGCTGCAGCATGAACCTGTGGCTCCCAAACTCAATCCCTCTAGCAATAAAAGCAACTTTCAGGGATCTATGCTCATGGACACCAAAACCTCTCTGCTCATCTACACTACCAAGAATTTTACTGTTAGCCTAGTACTCTTTATTCATAATGCTCCTACTAAAGTCATTCACCTCACACTTTTCCATATTAATCTCCTTTTGTCACCTCTCAGACCAGTTCTGCAGCTTATCTACGTCCCTCTGTAACCTGCAACATCCTTCACACTATCCACAACTCCACCGACCTTGCGGTCACCCGCAAATTTACGAACCCTTCCTTCTATGCTGTCATCCAGGTCATTTATAAAAATGACAAACAGCAGTGGCCCCAAAACAGATCCTTGCAGTACACCAGTTGTAACTGAACTCCATTATGAACATTTCCTATCAACCACCACCCTCTGTTTTCTTTTAGCTGGCCAATTTCTGATCCAAACCACTACGTCACACACAATCCCATGCCTCCGTATTTTGCGCATTTAGTGAACCAGATTTTTGCATTTACAAGACAGTATATGTGTGCATCCTCTTTAATGTTGATTGCTTTTCTATTCTCACATTTTATTCAACAGTTCTAATTTTATTTTCACTTCCCACTTCACTTTCACTCCTCAAGCTACTGTATTTAACTAGCTTTCCATTTGAAGAATCTACCTAAGGTACATTATACACCCTGTTTGTTTCATTATAATCTCAACCTCCCTCATCAGCTGAGCAGCTCTGATTTTGGCTCCCTTACTACTGGAGACTGTTGGAGTGTACCAGTCTGTATGTGAAACATTTCTTACATAAAGATCACAAATAAAAGCATTGGAGTCAGCATTGAACGTGAGGCAGGGCAGCATCACTATCCCCATTTCTACAAAAATTTAAAAATAACATCAACAGTTTTGATATTATTTACCTCTAGAAATAAAAGAGTGTTAAAAAACAAAAACAGAAATTCTTAGAGATGCAGCTCTGACAGCACCAATGGACAGAACACAGAGTTAATATTCAGGTCCAGTGACCATTCTTCAAAACACATTCTTATAGTTCTAAAAATCTTAACTCTGGTTTCACTCCATTCAGGCTGCCAGAGCTGCTAAGCCTTTTCTAGCAATTTCAGTTTTTGTTTCATTCACTGAGCATTGTGGAAACACCATTTCCCATCTTTTGCCTATTTGTGTAATACCTTTATTCCTGTCTTCTGCTTTGCAGACTGGTTACTATCCATTTAATTTGTCCCCCAACTGCACTTCTGTCGCAAGTCTGAGAAATACCTCAAAGACATGTCAAATAGCTAAATAAATTGCTTGTACTACATTAGTCTTGACTGTGCATTCAGTGAAGAATTCACTAAGGCTGGTCAAATGCAGCCTTTTTTCCCAGTATTTTATGTGGCTTAATCCTAACAATTTTAGTTTCAAGATGTTTTCAATCACATTTTTGAAAAATAATTCCATTGCCTCTTCTACCACAATTTTAAGCCAAGTGAAATTATTTAAGCTGCTCACCAGTCTTCTGGAACTATTTGTATTTTTAATAAATTTCTACACACACAGATACACACACCCACCCTTATGCGTGCGCATAACCTCAGATTACAATACATCTTGACCAAATGGGCTGATAAGTGGCAGATGGAGTTTAATTCAGATAAATGCAAGATGCTGCATTTTGGGAAAGCAAGTCTTAGCAGGACTTATACACGAGGGAGTGTTGCTGAACAAAGAGACCTTGGAGTGTAAGATCATAGCTCCTTGAAAGTGGAGTTGCAGGTAGATAGGATAGTGAAGGCGGCATTTGGTGTACTTTCTTTTATTGGTCAGAGAACTGAGTAGAGGAATTGGAAGGTCATGTTGCAACTGTACAGGACACTGGTTAGGCCATTGTTGGAATATTGAGAGAGATTCGGGTTTCCTTCCTATTGGAAAGATTTTGTAAGTCTTTTCTGAACCCTTTCAAGTTTCACAAGGATGTTGCCAGGGTTGGAGGATTTGAGCTATAGGGAGAGGCTGAACAAGCTGGGGCTGTTTTCCCTGGAGCGTCAGAGGCTGAGGGATGACCTTATATAGAGGTTTACAAAATTACGAGGGGCATGGATAGGGTAAATAGACAAAGTCTTTTCCCTGGAGTCAGGAAGCCCAGAACTAGAGGGTATAAGTTTAGGGTGAGAGGGGAAAGATAAGAGACCCAAGGGGCAACTTTTTCACACAGAGAGTAGTACGTATATGAAAGGAGCTGCCAGTGGAAGTGGTGGAGGCTGGTACAAATACAACATTAAAGAGGCATTTGGATGGTTATATGAATAGGAAGGGCTTGGAGGGATATGAGCCGGGTGCTGACATGTGGGACTAGATTGGGTTGGGATATCTGGTCGGCATGGACGGGTTGGACCGAAGCGTCTGTTTCCATGCTGTAAATCTCTGATTCTAGCGATATTATTGCTAGATTATTAACCCAGAAACATGGGTAATGTTCTGGAGATCTAAATTCAATAAAAATCTGAAAGTAATAATTTAATGATGACCATGAAACCTTTGTCAGGAAAAACATCTGGTTCACTGATAATCTACACATGACTCCAGACCCACTTCAATGTGGTTGACTCTGGGCCATTCCAGATGGGCAATAAACAATAATCTAGCCAATAAACAATAATCTAGCCAATGACATGCTTGTCCCATGAATGAATACAGAAAAGATTATCATGTGATTTTTGTAAATCTACCTCTTCCTCACTGCACACAAGTTTCTTCCTAAGGCAGAAATCTGACCCTTCCAGCTCTTCCACTACTTTTCAGGATCTTATCAATGCTATCCCATTTACTTCTACTCTACTCTAACAATTCACTTGTTAGCATTATCCTTACATCTTTCACTACCATCTACTATATGTCAAAACACATGTTCTGAGCTTCACACTGATCTTATCTAGGGAATCTCCTACCACACATTGTATATAGTGTTACTGCAGTGCTTGTTATTGGATTTCAAATTCAGATGCTTTAATCATAGTTCCGAGGAAGGGTCACTGTCACCAAAACTTTGATTTCTCTCCATAAATGCTGCAAGACCTGCTGAGCTTTACCAGTAATTTCTGTTTTCGTCTCAGACTTTAATTGCAACTTTGAAAGCCATAATGTTTGTATTAACCAAATAGGTTTCCTTACATAAAGGAAAGCTGCAAGCTTTATCCGGCTAAAGGCGAATCAGATTCGGAACAATGTGATTAACAACTAACTATCCACTTCTCTGTTGGTGCAGCAAGTAGTCCAGTTACAGTGACAAGGGTCCAGGTATATGGGATGGCCAATAAACAAATCCCTCACTGCCCCTGCTGCCATGTCCCCCGGTGGTTCTGGAGCTCCTAACCGTTCCAAACCGAGCACTCTGGCACGATCCAGAGGCCATTCTTTAAAAGGTACACGAGGACGATCAGGAACCCTGCCCTCAAACTTGGACAATAAAAGGGGCAGCCACTTTCCTAATACCCGGGAACCAGGATCAATGGGCAGGGACCGTCGGGACCCTGACCTCCCGACCCAACAGCCCTTCCCCTGGGCCCGGGAGGGAAGGCCGCAGTCCCCTTTTGAACCAGGCCCAAGGGAAGAGTGTGGAGGCCGCAACAAGACCTCGGCCTGCCGTAGAAGCGCCCCGGGGCCGTGGTAACTGCTTCCTTCAGTCACTCACCATCCCTCCTCCTCTTCCTCTTCTTCTCTCACGCAGCCACGAGCACTCACGTGATCCAATTAAAGGGACCTACTCAGTCACGTGATTCGCCCTTAAAGGGATAGCGTGCAATTCGTCAGAGAGTGGGGGATGGGCAGTCAGGCCAGGGGGCAGGCTCCTCCACCCTCAGGTACAGACACAGTAGATGTCACAGTACTCCTGCCCCTGAGCTCGAGGGTCTGGCTTCAACACCCTCTCACCCTGGTGCTGTGTCCTAATATGTGTTAAAACGTTAATAAAAATCTGATATAATTAGTCAAAGGAGGAGACGGACACAGCACACATCAAGGACAGGGCATGGTTAGGTATTCAATCTGTGTTAAAAAAAATGAGGTCTGCAGATGCTGGAGATCACAGTTGAAAATGTGTTGCTGGTTAAAGCACAGCAGGTCAGGCAGCATCCAAGGAACAGGAAATTCGACGTTTCGATGAAGTGCTTATGCCTGAAACGTCGAATTTCCTGTTCCTTGGATGCTGGCTGTCCTGCTGTGCTTTAACCAGCAACACATTTTCAACCACATTCAATCTGTGTTTACCATCATCACAAAGTGGTCGTGATTTGGAGATGCCGGTGTTGGACTGGGATGTACAAAGTTAAAAATCACATAACACCAGGTTATAGTCCAACAGGTTTAATTGGAAGCACACTAGCTTTTGGAGCGACACTCCTTCATCAGGTGGTGAAGAAGGGACGGGAACTAGTGCTTCCAATTAAACCTGTTGAACTATAACCTGGTGTTGTGTGATTTTAACATCACAAAGTGGAACATTCAGGCATTGGATAAATAATAAGGACGAAATATTAAGGCCTGGTTGCCCTTAAAATAGATACATTGTTACAATCCGTTCAGAGGATGGTGAGTGACAGTAGAAATCGCTACCATAGTCTTCTAATCCACCTTAGATACAGCTATGAAGATTTGCAAACAATTGCACCTTGTATTTGCCACTCTACAAACATTTTGTGTCTTTTAGCAGAATACGCCATCATATAAGTTTAAAAATAGGGATGGGATTTATCCTAGGTTATTCTGGGAGGCGAGGGAGGAGATTGCCAAGCCTTTGGCTTTGATCTTTATGTAGTAATTGCCTAGAGGAATACTGCCAGAAAACTGGAAGATAGTAAATGCTGTTCCCTTGTTCAAGAAGAGAAGTAGAGACATCCCTGGTAATTATAGACCAGTGAGCCTTACTTCGGTTGTGGGTAAAGTGTTGGAAAAGTTTCCTATCATCATCTTGATAGGAAAAAGTTGATTAAGGATAGTCAGCACAGTTTTGTGAAGGGTAGGTCATGCTTCACAAATCTTATTGAGTTCTCTGAGTGGGTGACCAAGCAGGTGGATGAGGGTAAAGCAGTTGATGTACTGTACAGTATATGGATTTCACTTCGGCATTTGATAAGGTTCTCCAATGTAGGCTACTGCAGAAAATATGGAAGCATGGGATTGAGGGTGGCTTGGTGGTTTGGATCAGAAATTGGTGAGCTGAAAGAAGACAGAGGGTGGTGGTTGATGGGAAATATTCATCCTGGAGTTCACTTACTAGTGGTTTTGGGATCAGTTTTGGGTCCACTGCTGCTTGTCATTTTTATAAATTACCTGGATGAGGGCGTGGAAGGATGATTTAGTAAGTTTGCGGATGACAGTAAGGTTGGTAGAGTTGAGGATAGTGATGAAGGATGTTGTGGGTGACAGAGGGGGCTGGGCTGCAGAGCTCGGCTGAGAGGTGGCAAATGGAGTTTAATGCAGAAAACTGTGAGGTGATTCTCTTTGGAAGAAGTAACAGGAATGCAGAATAATGGGCAAATGGTAAGATTCTTGGTAGTGTAGGTGAGCAGAGAGATCTTGATGTCCATGTAAATAGATTCCTCAAAGTTGCCACCCAGGTTGATAGGGGTTGCTAAGAAGGCATATGGTGTATTAGCGTTTATTGGTAGAAGGATTGAGTTTCAGAACCATGAAGTCACGCTGCAGCTGTACAAAACTCTGGTGAGGCTGCACTTGGAGTATTGCCTGCAGTACTGGTCACCGCATTATAGGAAGGATGTGAAAGCTTTTGAAAGGGTTTAGAGGAGATTTATCAGGATGTTGCCTGGTATGGAGGGAAGGTCTTACAAGGAAAGATTGATGGACTTGAGGCTGTTTTGTTAAAGAGAAGAAGGTTGAGAGTTGATTTAATTGAGACATCTAAGATAATCAGAGATAGGTTGGATGTGAGAGCCTTTTCCTCAGATGGCGATGCTTAGCACGAGGAATCATAGATTTAAATTGATAGATAAAGGAGAGATGTCAGAGGTAGTTTCTTTACTCAGGGGTGTGGCGCACACTGCCTGCAACTGTAGTAGACTCATCAAATTTAAGGGCTTTTAAATGGTCATTGGGCAGGCATATGGACAAGAATGGAATAGTATAGGTTAGATGGGCTTCAGATAGGTTTCACAGGTCATCAAGGGCTGAAGGACCTGTACTGTGCTGTAATGTTCTATGTTCTATACCAGAAATAGAGAATACACTAGATATGTTTTAAAATGAAGAAAATAATATTGGCAGGGAAATAGTACTAGCAAAAACTTAACGAACTACAATACAACAAAACTCCAGGACTTGGCGGCTTAAGGTCCCAGATTTTAAAAGTGGTAGCAACAGAGATAGTGGGTGCTCTGGCTATGATTTTTTGAAATTCCCTTAATTCTGGAATGGTCCCACAGATTGGAAATTAGTAAATATAATTTCACTATTCTAGAAAGCAGGGAGAAAGAAAGCAGGGAGTTAGCCTGACATCAGTCATGCTGTGTTGTGGAGGAGCCAGTGTTGGACTGGATTGGACAAGGTCAAAAATCACACGACGTGAGCTTTCGGAACTTTCTGCTTTTAAATTCCATGTCAATTTTCCTTCCTGCTCTCGTACCACGCCTGAGGACGGAGCAGAGCTCCAAAAGTTCACGTTTTCAAATAAACTGGTTGGACTATAACCTGATATTGTGAGATTTCAGACCTCAGTCATGCTAGTGCTGGAATCTGTTATGAAAGAAGTCTTAACAATACATTTGTTAGAAGATCACAGTATAACCAGACAAAGTCAAAGTGACTTTACAAAAGGGAAATCACGTTTGACAAATTTATGAATTCTTTTTTAGAATACAACCAATGGGTTAGATAGAGCAGAATTAGCAGATACCTGGACTTTGAAAAGAAATTCAATAGATACCACACAAAAGGCAATATAAAGATTCATAGAGTTGAGGGCGATATGTTAGCAGGGATAGAAAATCACTTAACAGACAGATAAATGGGGCATTCTCAAGTTGACCGCTGTGATCAATGATGGAGCCCAGCTATTTACGGTCTGTATTAATGCATTAGAAAAGTCAGCAAATGCTATAAAGTTGTCGCAATATAGTTTGTGAGGAGGACATGGATGCTACAAAGAAGTACAAACAGGTGAAGAGAGTGGGCAAGAAGATGGCAAAATTCAGTCTAATGGAGAGGAGCATAGCGAATCTTCACTGAGTCCAGAGGAAGAGCTTTGAAGGCGACATCAGGGTTCAAAATATGATACAGGATAGGATGAAGCAGCTGATTGGGTGATTAAAGTTGGATGAAAAACTGCAAGGTTTGTGAGGTCTACTCACCAGGAAACAGAGTCTTGGAGCGATGCCAATAGGGGGAGGTGTGATAAAAATTTAAAAGCTTCATTCTGAACAGGAAGAAACAATTGGCAGTGATGGCACAGAGAAGCAGTGAAGTGATTGTTTGCTTGGCAACCAGCTTTAGGGACTGAGAGAATACCGGGAGGGATATCAAGTATGAAGTCCTTATTTTTGTGGTTCGTAGTTTGTTAGCAATAGGAAAAAAAGAGTATGGGAAATCTGATTAGATTAATGGCACGGAACATAATGGCAGGAGAACTTGGCTCCATGGAATGCTTCTTCTGCAATATGTGTGAAATTGGGGACACTTCCAGTCTCTATGGTGACCATGTATGTAGGTAGTGTGTTCAGCTACAGCACCTGATTGACCACATGGAGTGGTTAGAGCTGCAGATGGACTCACTACGGAGCATCCATGAGGCTGAGAATGTTGTGGATAGTATGTTTAGTGAGTTAATCACATCACAAGTAAGGATGACACAGACAGAAAAGCATTGGGTGACAACCAGCAAGGCCAGGAAACATGGGCAGGCACTGCAGGAGTTCCCTGTGGCCATTGCCTCTCAAACAGATATACCATTTGGAATACTGTGAGAGGTGTTGGCCTCTCAGGAGAAAGCAGCGACAGCGAAGTTTGTGACACCATGGTTAGCTCTGCTGCACCTTGCTGGGGAAGAAGACTGATAGAGTGATAAAGGACTTGATTGTAAGGGGAACTGACAGGCAGTTCTGTGGCAGTAAATGGTATGTTGCCTCCATGGTGGCAAGGTCAAGGATGTCTTAGAGTAGTTAAAGAGCATTACGAAGGGAGAGAGTGACCAGCCAGCAGTCATGGTACATGTTGTGCTGTAATAGGAATTTAGAGAGCTAAATACCAGATTAAAGAGGATGACTGCTAAGGTCTGGATTACTACAAGTGCCTCGTGTTACTGAGTATAAGAATAGGAAGGTAGGTCAGATCAACGTGTCGCTAATGGGATAATGTATAGAGGAGGATTTTAGATTTTAGCATGGATCTGGGGTAAGTGCGACATGTACATGCTGGGCAGGTTGAACTAGCATGAGTCCAGCATCCTTGCTAGCAGGTTTGCTCATGCTGTTGGGAAGATTTTAAAGCTATAGACATCCTACTGTGTGCAAAGAGGCTATTCAGCTCATTGATTCTACACAGACCTCCAAAAGCATCCTATCCAGACCCAGACCCCTGCTCTATTTCTGTAACTCTGCATTTTCCATGGCAAATCCATCCAGCCAGCACACCACTGAACACTCAGCTCAATTTAGCATGAGCAATCCACGTAAACCTTTGACTGTGGGAAGAAACCAGAGCACCCAGCAGAAACCCATGCAGACATAGGGAGAACATGCAAACTCCACACAGTCACGAAGGATGGAATCACACCCAGGCCCATAGTACTGTGAGGCAGGAGCACTAACCACTGAGTCACTGTGCCACGCCTAATCCAAAGTAATCCGGTAAGAGGGATGGAGCACAGAGTAGATGCAAAGTTGGGAGCAACTTTCAGTCAAATATAGAAGCATAACAGGACATTCAGGCAGGAGAAGGAGACATAGGCATGAGAGGTCACATGGTAAATTAGATTCCCTACGGTGTGGAAACAGGCTCTTTGCCCCAACAAGTCCACACTGACCCTCCAAAGAATAGCCCACCCAGACTCATTTCCCTATCTTTATCCTTGACTAATGCACCTAACACTATGGGCAAGTTAGCATGGCCAATCACCTGACCTGATTATCTTTGGACTATGGGAAGAAACCGGAGCACCCGGAGGAAACCCATGCAGACACAGGGAGAATGCACAACTCCACACAGACCCGAGGCCAGAATCAAACTCAGGTCCCTGGCGCTGTGAGGCAGCAGTGTTAACCACTGAACCACCATTCCACCCCAGGATCAGAAGACGAAGTTGCTTCTATTTTAATGCGAGGAAGTATGCATGTGGGAATATGCTGTTGTTGCAGTTACAGAGACATGAAAGAAGGACAGGAATTGTAGCTCAATATTCCAAGTTTTAGCAGTTTCAAGTGTGATGGGAGGATGTAAGAAAGGTGGAGGCATGCATTATTGATACAGTAAACCATCACTGCAGTAATAAAGGAAGATGCCTTAGAAGGGCAGTGGTCACTGGAGACTTCATAGTTAGGAGGACAGATAGGAGGTTCTATGGGAAAGAGAGACACTCACAATTGGCATGTTGCTTTCCAGGCATCAGGGTTCATGATGTCTTGGATCGTGTTTCAGGATCCCTTGAATGGGAGGGGGGGACAGCCCCAAGTCCTGGTCCACATAGGCACCAATGACAGAGAGGGGAAATTCAGGGAGCTAGGGTAGAAGCTTAGCGCGAGGACAAACAGAGTTGTTATGTCTAGTTTGTTGCCCATGCCTCGTGCTAGCGAGGTGAGGAATAGGGAGAGAGAGGTGTTGAACGCGAGGCTACAGGAGGGAGTGTTTTGGATTCCTGGATAATTGGTTCTTTTTCTGGGGTAGGTGGGACCTCTACAAAAAGGATGGTCTTCTCCTGAACCAGAGGGGTATCAATATCCTGGGGGAGGTATTTGCTATGCTCTTCTTGTAAGTTTGAATTAATTCAGCAGGGGAATGGGAACCTAAATTGTAGCTCAAGCATAGACGACGTTGAGAATAGGGAGGTCCAAAATAAGTTTTCAGGGTCACAAGAAGGCACTGGTCACAAGAAGTTAGGTTGAAGTGTGTCTGTTTCAATGTCAGGAGCATCCAGAATAAGATGGGTGAACTTCAGCATGGTTCAGTATCTGGCTATTTCAGAAACGTGGATAGAGCAGGGACAGGAATGGTTCGCAGGTACCAGGATTTAGAAGTTTCAATAAGAACAAAGAAGATCTTAAAAGAGTTGGGGGTGTGGCATTGTTAGTCAAGGACAGTATTATGGCTGCAGAAAGGACATTTGAGGACTCGTCAACTGAGGTAGCATGGGCTGAGAGTAGAAACAGGAAAGGAGGGGTTACCCCGTTGGTAGTTTTCTATAGGCCTCCAAATAGGTCCAGAGATTTAGAGGAAAGGATAGCAAAGATGATTCTCGATTGGAGCGAGAGTGTCAGAGTAGTTGTTATAGAGGACTTTAACTTTCCAAATATTGACTGAGAATACTATAGTTCAAGTACTTTAGATGGGTCAGTTTTTGTCCAATGTGTGCAGAAGGGTTTTCTGACACAATATATAGAATGGCCAAAAAGGGGCAAGGCCACATTAGATTTGGTACTGGGTAATGAACCCGGCCAGATGTTAGATTTGGAGGAAGGTGAGCATTATGGTGATAGTGACCATAATTCAGTTATGTTTACTTTCACGATGGAAAGGGGTAGGTATACACCAGAGGGCAATAGCAACTTCTGTGGGAAAGGCAATTACAATGCAATTAGACAAGATTTAGGATACATAGGATGGGAAGGAAACTGCAGGGGATGGGCACAATAGAAATGTGGAACTTATTCAAGGAACAGCTACTGTGTGTCCTTGATGAGCATGTACCTGTCAGACAGGGAGGAAGTTGCTGAGCGCAGGAGCTGTAGTTTACTAAATAAGTTGAATCTCTTGTCAAGAGGAAGAAGAAGGCTTATGATAGGATGAGATGTGAAGGCTCAACTAGGATGATTGACAGTTACAAAATAGCAGGAAAGACCTAAAGAGAGAGCTAAGGTGGACAAGGAGGGAACATGAGAAGTTATTGATGGATAGGATCAGGGAAAACCCTAAAGCTTTCTATAGGTATATCAGGGATAAAATAATGAGTAGATTTAGATTAGGGCCAATCAAGGACACTAAGGGGAAAGTGTGCATGGAGTCAGAGGAGATAAGGGAAGTGCTAAATGAATATTTTTGTCAGTATTTAAACTGGAAAAAGACAATATTGTCGAGAAGAATATTGAGAAACAGGCTACTAGATGTGATGGGATTCAGGTTCACAAGGAGGAGGTGTTAGAAACTCTGGAAAGTGTGAAAATAGATAAATCCCCAGGTCTGGATGGGATTTATCCTAGGGTCTCTGGGAAGCCAGGGAAGAGATTATTAAGTATTTGGCTTTGATTTTTATGTTGTCACTGTCTAAAGTGTAATGAAGATGTGGGTGGGTTAACAAACTGTGCAGTCTATTTGAATGATGTAGTGATCTTTAGTAAGTCCTGGAAAGATCACATGGTACATTTGGCAGAGCTCTTTGAATGACGACAAGAAGCAAAACTGGTGATAAACGTAAATAAAACAGAATTCTGCCAAAAGCAGAGGTGATGTTCTTGGGACATAACATTAGTCATGGAAGGTTGACCCCACGGAACACAAAAACAAAGGCTATCAAGGAATTTCCACGACGAAATTTGAAGAAAGAGGTATTTTGATTCTTAGGACTCTGCGGTTTCTATTGGAAGTTTGTTCCAAACTTCAGCAATGTTGTGGCACTATTAACCGATTTTCTGAAGAAGAACACAAACTTTTGCTGGACAGAGCATGCCAGGAGGCATTTGACCATTTGAAATCAACCACCAAACCAGTTTTAGCTACACCAAACTTTTCAAACCTTTTCAAGTCGCCATCAATGCTCATGACATTGGAGTTGGAGCTGTCTTCTTTCAGGAAAATGAGGATGGGATTGTACTGTCAGTTGGTTACTTGTCAAAGAAGGTTAACAACCACTGAGGAAATACTCCACAATCGAAAGGAACTATTGAGTTTGGTACTGGCCTTACATCATTTTAATGTGTTTGTCACGAACAATGTGTTGAAGACAATTGTGTACACTGACGACAATCTGCTTACATTCTTAGAATGTTTTAATGATAAGAATATGATACTATTTCATTGGAGTCTTATATTACAGAATTTTAATTTAAAAATCATACATGTTGCAGGTCAGAAGAATATAGACGCAAACACGTTATCACAGATTTAACTGATAGAGTTGAGATGAGATTTGTATTTATTTAATGTTTTATGTTCGTTTAGGTATGTGGGAAGAAATTAAGGTAAACTTTTATGCAAGTTATCGGTATGTTAGGGTAATGTGTTTAAAAGGTAGAAAGAAAGGCAATCTTTTCATTATGATGGTTCATTTTTTTCTTAAGTGGGGAGGTGTTATGAAGATGTGGTTGTATTTTAAAAGAATTAAAAGCTGCATAACTACCAGACATGGCACCAAGTGTTTTCAAGAAGGTAGCAATGCAACACTCAAACAACTCAATTAGCTTGTTGCCTGGAGTAAAAGCAAATGCAAATTTGGCCAATCAGTTTAAATTATACCCCAAAAAAGATGCCAATTTCCAATCAAGTTTGAATTGAGTATATTGACAATCTTAAAAGCCAATGACACAATCCGATGTTCTGGGGTTTAAGACCAGGGGAAAATTGAACAATTGTGAGGAGAACTGCCAAATATAGTATGTACCAGACTGCTTGAAAAAAAAATCTCTCAAACGTACCTTTTATAACAGTAACCTGTGATGCAGAAAGTCCTAACAAGGAGAAAAGAAGACATAGGGAGATCTGAAGACAAGAACCTACAGCTGCCTGGCTTTGAGATAAGAAGTGTTGTTTTGTAAATATTAATTGTAAGCTTTATCAGACTAATATTATAGAGGGAAGGTAATAGATAGGTTAGAGAAAGAAATTGAAAATAGGGGTTAGTTATATTTTAAGAACTAAAGTTAGTCATTTTTACTTTACATTGTTCTTGGCCACACAAATTTTCACAGATTGCTGCATGGAATAAATCTTTTCTGTGTTGCTGGTTTTAAATTATGCAGGAAAGTTTACCTCATGTCGTAACAAAAGGAATAATACTAGAAGACTAGAGGATAGCAAATGCTGTTCCCTTGTTCAAGAAGGGGAATAGAGACAACCCTGGTCGACCATTGAGCCTTACTTGAGTTGTGGGTTAAGTGTTGGAAAAGTTATAAGAGATAGGATTTATAATCAACTCAATCGGAAAACATTGATTAGGGATTACCAATATGGTTTTGTGAAAGGTAGGTCATGCCTCACAAACCTTATTGAGTTCTTTGAGAATGTGACAAAACAGGTAGATGAGAGCAAGCTATTAATGTGGTGTATATGGATTTCAGTAAGGCATTTGATAATGTTCCCCATGGTAGGCTACTGCACAAAATAGGGAGGCATGGGACTGAGAGTGATTTACCAGTTTGGATCAGAAATTAGCCAGCTGAAAGAAGACAGAGGGTGATGGTTGATGGGAAATATTCATCGTGGAGTTCACTTACTAGTGGTGTACTGCAAGGATCTGTTTTGGGTTCACTGCTGCTCATCATTTTTATAAATGACCTGGATGAGGACGGAGAAGGATGGTTTAGTAAATTTGCGGACAATACTAAGGTAAGTACAGTTGTGATAGTGCCGAAGGATGTTGTAGGTTAAGAGGGACAGAGATAAGCTGCAGTGCTGGCCTGAGAGATGTCAAATGGAGTTTAATGCCAAAAAGCATGAGGTGATTCACTTTGCAAGGAGTAACAAGAATGCAGAGTACTGGGCGAATGTAAGATTCTTGGTAATATAGATGAGCAGAGAGATCTCAGTGTCCATGGAAATAGATCCCTCAAAGTTGCCATCCAAGTCGATAGGACTGTTAAGAAGGCATATGGTGTGTTGGCTTTTATTGGTAGAGGAATTGAGTTTCAGAACCATGAAGTCATGCTGCAGCTATACAAAACTCTGGTGAGGCTGCACCTAGAGTATTGCCTGCAATTCTGGTCACCGCATTATAGGAAGGATGCGGAAGCTTTGGAAAGGGTTCAGAGGAGATTTACCAGAATGTTGCCTGGTATGGAGGGAAAGTCTTACACGGAAAGGTTGATGGACTTCAGGCTATTTTCGTGAGAGGGAAGGAGGTTGAGAGTTGACTTAATTGAGACATATAGGATAATCAGAGGGTTAGATTGGGTGGACTGTGAGAGCCTTTTTCTTAGGATGATGATGGTTAACATGAGGGGACATAGCTTCAAATTGAGAGGTGATAGATATAGGACAGATGTCAGAGGTAGTTTCTTTACTCAGAGAGTAGTAGGGGTGTAGAATGCACTGCTTGCAGCAGTTGTGGATTTGCAAATGTTATGGGCATTTAAATGGTCATTGGATCGGCATATGGACAAGAATGGAATAGTTCAGGTTAGATGGGCTTCAGATTGGCTTCACAGGGCAGCACAACTTTGAAGGCTGAAGGGCCTGTACTGCACTGTAATGTTCTATGTTCTATGTTCTGAGGGTTTTCAAATGATAATCTAGGCAGAGTTTAAAAATCAGAAGGAAATTGAGGAGCAATTATGTAGGCAAATTACAGAAAGGACGGTACAGTAGCTCAATGGCATGCTATCTTACAGTGCTAGGAGTTCGGGTTCGATTCCAGACTCGGAATTAGACAGATTCTAGTCTGTGTGGTGTTTGCATATTCTTCTAGTGTCTGCATGGGTTTCCTTCCACAGTCCAAAGATGTGCAGGTTGGGTGGATTGCCAAGCTAAATTGTCTATGGCATCGAACGATGTGCAGGCTAGTTGGATTAGCACTGGTAAATGCAAGGTTACAGGGTAGGAAAGTGGGTCTTTGTGGGATGGTTTTTAGAGGATCAGTGTGCGCCAAATGGTCTATTTCCACACTGCAGGGATTCTGTGAAAAGTGTGAGAGCAATTAGGTTGTACTAGTAGGAGATTTCAACTGTGCTAGCATGACAAGTGCAAAAGGGTTTGACAAGGTGGAATTTTTAAAGTGCATCCAGGAGAGCTTTTTGTGCCAGTACCTAGATATCCTACTCGAGAAGGGGCAGTACTAGATCTAATCCTGGGGAATGAAGCTGGTCAAGTGGTTAAAGTATCAGTGGGCAAGTATTTTTGCAATAGTGATCAAAACTCTGTCAGTTTCAGAGTCATTATGGAAAGGGATAAGTATAGTGCAGAAGTTAATTGTCTAAACTTGGGGAAGGTCAATTTCAATATCGTTAGAAAAGATTTGGCAAACATGGACTTGTAGCAGCTACTGGCAGGTAAGTCTACATTTGGAAAGTATCAGTCTTTTAAAACTAGTAAAGTAAGTGTGCAAGGCCAGCATGTTCCTCTAAGAGTGAAGGCAAGGGCAGAGAATCCAGAGAATCCTGGATAGCAAGAAACATCAGGTGTTTGATAAAGAAAAAGAAGGAAACACATGTTGATATGTACAACACATTAAAAATGGAGGAGAACCTTCAGGAGTATAGATACTGTAGAGGGGTGCTTAAAGAAGAAACTTGAAGGGCAAACAGGAACCACAAAATATCTTTGACAGACAAGATTAAGGAAAATCCCGAGGTATTTTATAAGTTTATTAAGAACAAGAAGGTAAAGAATGAGGCATTTTAAAGACCAAAGGTTGTTTTAAAGACTACATCTATTGTGGAGTAAGAGGACATAGGTGAGATCTTAAATTAGTAAGATTTCAGTTGGTATAATGAGGTTCTAGATCATATCAAAATTAATAAAGACGAGGTGGTTTTAGGTATTTTAGCAGGCATTAAGCTGATGAGGTGTATCCTAGGCTGCTATGGAGCGAAGAGGGGAAATTGCTGGAGCACCGACAGAAATATTTAATACTTCGTTAGCTACTGGTGAAATGCCAGATAACTGGAGGATAGCTGACATGGTTCCTTTGTTCAAGTGGTGCAGCAGGGATAGGCCAGGTAACTACAGGCCAGTTAGCCTGACATCATTGGTCGGGAACTTACTGGGAAAAAAAAACTTTGTGGGACAGGATTAATCAACACTTGGAAAGGAAGGGATTGATCAGAGATTGTCAGCATGGATTTATTGGAGAGACATCCTGTCTGACTAATTTGATTGCTTTTTTTTACTAAACATATTAATAAGGTTTGTGCAATTGTTGGGTAGATGGACTTCAGGAAAGCCTTTTATAAGATCCCAAGTGAAAGGCTAGTCCAAAAGGTAAGAGCCTAAAAGATACAGGATAAATTGGAAAACTGAATTAAAAATTGGCTTGCAAATAGGAGGCAAAGGGTAACAGTGGAGGGTTGATTTTCTGATGGGAAGCCTGTTATGAACATTAACGACTTTGAAATGAAAGCAGAAGATATAGTTAGTATGTTGCAATAACATGAAAATTGGTGATGTTGTTGATAGTAAGGAGGATGGTCTCAGGCTACAGTATGATATTAAGCAGCTAGTAAATTGGGCAGCGCAATGGCAGATGGAATTTAATCCTGATAACTGTGCGGTGATACATTTTGGGAGGTCTAATAAGGGAAGGATATACACAATGAACAGTAGGTCCCTAAGGAGTACTGAGGGACAAAGGGAACTTGGCGTACAAGTCCATAGATCCCTGAAGGTGTCAGCAGAGGTGACACACGATGGTGAAGAAGGGAAAGGGGATGTTTGCCTTCATTAACCAGGTGTAAAATATAGGAACAGGGAAGTCTTGTTGCAAATTTATAAAACATTATTAGGCCACAGATAGAATACTATAAATATTTCTGGTCACTACATTATCGGGAAGACATGATTACGTTGGAGAGGATGCAGCAGAGATCCACCGCATGAGGCAGAATTTCTCAGTTATAAGGAGGGACTAGATAGGCTGGTGTTGTTTTCCCTGGAGCAGAGGACGATGTGGGGTGATTTGATTGAGGTTTACAAAATTATGAGAGGGATTGATAGGGTAGATCATGAGAATTTCTTTCCCCATTGTAGTTGTTTCTAAGACCAAGGGGCATAGGTTTAAGATGAGTAATAAGTGATTTAGAGGGATTCTGAGGAAAACAAAATTCACTCAGAGGGTGGCCGAAATATGGAGCATGTTGCCTGAGTGGTGGATACAAGTACTCTTGCACTTAAGAAACATCTAGACAAGCACTTAATGTGGCAAGGCATAGTGGGCTATGGACCAAGTGTGGGTAAATTTGATTATTGTAGTTTGGTGTTTATTGGTTGGCATAGACATGGTGGGCCAAAGGGCCTCTTTTGTTGTTGTATGACTTTATGCTGCTAAACAGTATCCTGGACTTTAACAATAATGGCATAGAATTAATGAGGAAGGAAGCTACGTTAATCTTGAATCACCTACAGTTTCAGCTTCAACTGGAACATTGCCATCCAATTCTGCAGTTTAGAAAAAATGTGAAGGCATTAGGGAAGTTGAGAACAGGGCGGCATTGCTTAGCACTTCAGCCACACAGTGCCAGGGACCTGGGTTCAATTCCACCTTTGGGCGTTTGAACATTCTCCCATGTCTGTGTGGGTTTCCTCTGGGTGCTCCATCCTCCCCTGGTCGAAGGATGTGTAGGCTAGTGCATTAACCAATGGGAAATGCAGGGTTACAGGGATTGGTTTCTGTGGCTCAATGGACTGAATGGCCTGCTTTTGCACTGTAGGGATTCTATGGACTGGTTTATGAGAATGATTCCAGGAAAGAGGAACTTCAGTTACATGGATTAACTGGAGAATTTGTGATATATCTCTTTGGGGAAGGAAGAGGTTGAAAGGAGATTTAGTGTGGATATCCAAAATTATGAGGGGTCTAGACGGAGTTGATAGAGAGAAAAGTTGGTGAAAAAACTGAGGGCCTATTTAAATTGATTCTCAAAAAACTTCTTCTGCAGTGTGGTTAGGATCTGCGTGCACTGCCCAAACGTATGATGGAGACAGATCAATTGTGGTTTTCAAAGTGGAATTGGAAAATTATCTGCAAAGGAAAGCTTTGCACAAAACTGGGGGAAGTCTCAGGAGTGGTAAGAGTAAATATTTAAAGGTGAAGAATAAATTTAACAGACGTAGGAATAAAGCACAGAGAAGATCTCTCAGAAGAAAAGCTGGATTTCGAAAATGCAATTGTTATACGAATGGAGAAGATAGTAGCTTGCTAGACAGTTGATAGGAGTACATTCAAACAGCTCCTGTCTTTTGAATAAGCAGGAATTAGAACGGGTTTTTAAAGACAAACTCTCTGTTCCAAACAGAAAGGTAAACTTTGTGAGGTTTGCAGCTTATAAGGGTATAATGAGGAAAGATCAGTTGATAGAACCAATTAGTATAAAAGAAGTTGAAGATGTCGTCAGTAGAATAGACCCAAAGACATCAGGACCCGATGACATTAGCTTCAAGGTTATACAGTCCTTCCATAAGAACAATGATACGAGATTGTCTGGTCTTTTCACTCTATGGATAAAAACTGGGGTTATCCCTGGATGTTTGAAGAATAGTCGAACTACTTTGATTTCTAAACCTAATGACAAGGCCAGCCTTAAGGACATAGATAATTGGCGACCAATTAGCATAAAACTCCTTCTGCTTAGGATTTTTTTACAAAGATACTAGCTAGGAGATTGAGTGATGCTGTAGAATTAAATTTAAGACAAAAAGGTTTTTGGCTGGGGTGTCAAGTTGTAATCCAAATGTTAAAATTCTTGATAATATTATTAAAGGCGCTAAAAAGAATAGGCGAGAATTAGCTGTTGTTTGTACTGATCGAGCAAAAGCATTTCTTTCAATAGGACCAAGGCTGCTGTTAAGGCATCATAACAAGCTTATTTGGTTGATAGGAGAAAGTGAGGACTGCAGATGCTGGAGATCAGAGTGAAAATGTGTTGCTGGAAAAATGCAGCAGGTCAGGCAGCATCAAAGGAGCAGGAGAATCAACATTTCAGGCATGAGCCCTTCTTCAGGAATGAGGAAAGTGTGCCAAGCAGGCTAAGATAAAAGGCAGGGAGGAGGAACTTGGGGGAGGGACGTGGGAATGCGATAGGTGGAAGGAGGTTAAGGTTAAGGTGATAAGGTGAGGGTGATAGCCCACCCCACTCCGGCCTATCACCCTCACCTTGACCTCCTTCCACCTATCGCATTCCCACGCCCCTCCCCCAAGTTCCTCCTCCTTACCTTTTATCTTAGCCTGCTTGGCACACTTTCCTCATTCTTGAAGAAGGGCTCATGCCCGAAACGTTGATTCTCCTGCTCCTTTGATGCTGCCTGACCTGCTGCACTTTTCCAGCAACACATTTTTAGCTTATTTGATTGATAGTAAATCTTTATACTAATAATACAATAGTGGTGGAGGTATATACTTGTCAGAATGTCCCCATTTAAAATAGCACGATGAGTGAAACAAGATGACGCTGTCACCAATTTTGTTTACTATAGTGTTGGATCCCCTGATATGAATGCTTGAAGATGCCAGATCTGGTATAATTTGAAGGGGAGGCACATCATTGTTCATCCCTTACTTTTTCTGATGATGTTGCACTGTTAAGTGATTCTTATTCAGGAATGGAGGAAAACGTGAGAATTGTATATCGGTTTTGCAATAATGCTGGAGGGAAGATCAATATTAAAAAGGCGAGGGATTTCCACTTCGCATATAAGGATAAAGCCTTTGTGTACAGAGTCTTCAGTCCAAATCGTCCATGCCGACCAGATATCCTAAATTAAACTAGTTCCATTTGCCAGCATGTGGCCCATATCCCACTAAACCCTTCCTATTCATATTCCTATCCAAGTGCCTTTTAAATGTTGCAATTATACCAGCTTCCATCACTTCCTCTGGCAGCTCATTCCATACATGAACCACCTTCTATGTGAAAAAGTTGCCCCTTAGGTCCCTTTTAATTTTTTCCATCTCACCTTTAACCTATGCCCTCTAGTTCTGGACTCCCCCAGGGAAAAGACTTTATCTCTTTTCTCTATCCATGCCTCTCATGATTTTATAAATCTCTATAAGATCACCCCTCAGCCTCTGATGCTCCGGGAAAAACATCCCCAGCCTATTCAACCTCTCCTTATAGCTCAAATCCTCCAACTCTGGCAACATCCTTGTAGATCTTTTATGAACCCTCTCAAGTTTCACAATAACCTTCAGATAGGACGGAGACCAGAATTGCACACAATATTCCAACAGTGGCCTAACCAATGTCCTGTACACCTGCAACATGACCTCCCAACCCCTATACTCAAATGTTCTGTCTAATAAAGGAAAGCATACGAAATGCCTTCTTCACTATCCTATCTATTGCAACTCCACTTTCAAGGAACAATGAACTTGCACTACAAAGTTTCTTTGTTCAGCAACACTCCCTAGGACCTTACCATTAAGTCTATAAGTCCTGCTCTGATTTGCCTTTCCAAAATGTAGCACCTCACATTTATCTAAATTAAATTCCATCTGCCACTCCTCAACTCATTTGCCCATCTGATCAAGATCCCATTGTACTCTGAGGTAACCTTCTTCGCTGTCCTCCAATTTTGGTGTCATCTGCAAACTTAGCAACTTTACCTCCTATGTTCACATCCAAATCGTTTATATAAATGATGTTAACCTGAACCCAATCTTATGGCATACCATCAGTCACAGGCCTCCAGTCTGAAAAGCAATCCTCCACCACCCTCTGTCTTCTACCTTTAAGCCAGTAATGTATCAAATGGCTAGTTCTCCCTGTATTCCATGAGATCTAAACTTGCTAACCAGACTACCAAGAGGAACCTTGTTGAATGCCTTACTGAAGTCCAGATAGATCACGTACAACACTCTGTCCTGAAAGCTCTTTAGTCAGACTGTTACATTGTGGATGGTATGGAGCTTTGTTTATATGCCCAACACAGTTCAACTTGAGGAAATATTCAAATTCCTTGTTGTCTGTGACCAACAACTCCAGGAGTCCTTGTATTGCAAAAGATGCTCTCAACTTTTCGACCATCGTCCCTGTGTTTGACAAATGAACTCAGCGCACACCCAACTATTTTGAATGGGTGTCCACAATGACTAAAAACATAGCATCCATGAAAGAACCAGCATAACTGATGCGTAGCCAAATCTAGGGTTTACCCGACCATTCCCACACATACGTGGGAGCTGCTGACAATACTTACTTGGCAGGGGAGACATCTTAATCCTGGGTCTGGGCTGAGAACCTTCATCATTGAAAGAGTTTGAGAGAAGAGTGTGGAGAATTATTGGTTAAACTGAGCTGCTACTGGTGGATCTTTATGCTGGCTTTGGCCTAACGTCAATTCAGTGAATGAACAGCCAAATAGAGCTATTGCTTCTACTAGTGCATGTGCCCTAGGCCAGGTAGACTGCAATACTGTCAGAGTGATTGTGAAGAAGGTGGAGGAAGGATCGCTAGTCAACTGGACCACCTTTTTTTTTAGATTCCCTACAGTGTGGTAACAGGCCATTTGGCCCAGCTAGTCCACACCGACCCACCCAGACACATTCCCCTACCCTTTTACCATACATTTAACCCAGACTAATGCACCTAACACTGGCCAATTTAGCATGGGCAATTCACCTGACCTGCATGTCTTTGGATTGTGGGAGGAAACTGGAACACCCAGAGGAAAACTCACATGGACAATTTGTGAAGAGAGTCCACCTGGATTGCTGTGGGTTCCAAGCAGCAGACGTTTTCTGTCCGCAGCATTTCCCCAACTTGGGGGGAGGGGGCTGCTTTAACATGTCTTCAGGAGCGTGAAGCAACATGAGCGTCTCCTGCTGAAGGTATTCGAGAAGAATATGAGAATGCTTCTCCATCTTGTCCATGGCATCATTGTTTGTTCTCTCTACAGAGAGGAGTTGGGTTGTTACAATCTATATGTACAACCCCCATATGCCAGCAGCAAATGTCCTGACCTTCCTGAGAAGGTACATGCAGTTTGAAGGTAGCAGCACTGATATAGTGGACCCCTTCAGAATCTGGACCAGCAGGTGGCAGACCAGGTGACCCTAAAGCTGGATGCCATTGGGAACATTCTTCACCTGCCCTCCAGCTTTGCTATCAGAGGGAGCTGAGGCTACCTGACGTACGCCATGCAGCCTAGAGTGTATCAAACTTATGGGAGGTTAGGCATGGCAGCACATTGCAAAGTGACCTTCTACAGGAACTGCAAACAGGAGGGCTACCTAACTAAGGATTGCAAAGACTCCAAGAACTGCAACCTGTGTGGGGAAGCAGGCCTCCTGTATATCTGCTCCTGATACAGTCTCCTTTACATTGGGGAGACTGGACACCTTCTCGCAGAGCACTTTAAGGAACATCTCCGGGACACCCGCACCAATCAACCCCACTGCCCTGTAGCCCAAAATTTCAACTCCCCCTCCCACTCTACCGAGGACATGCAGGTCCTGGGCCTCCTGTACCGCCGCTCCCTCACTACCACAATGCCTGGAGGAAGAACGCCTCATCTTCCGTCTCGGAACACTTCAACCCCAGGGCATCAATGTGGACTTCACCAGTTGCCTCATTTCCCCTCCCCCCACCTTACCCCAGTTCCAACCTCCCAGCTCAGCACCATCCTTATGACCTGTCCTACCTTCCAACCTTCCAACCTTCCTTCCCACCTGTTTGCTCCACCCTCCTCTCTGACCTATCACCTTCATCCCTACCCCCATCCACCCATTGTTCTCTTTGCTACCTTCTCCCCAGCTCCACACCCTCCCATTTATCTCTCTACCTTGGAGGCTCCTTGCCTTTATTCCTGATGAAGGGCTTTTGCCCGAAACGTCGATTTCCCTGCTTCTTGGCTGCTTCCTGACAGGCTGTGCTTTTCCAGCACCTCTGTAATGTAGGCTCCTGTATAAGGTCTGACCACGACAAGGATGGGAGTGCCACATATGGCCGGAAGTTGCAATGTGATCATGGATCCCCAAAAGGACAGTAAGATGCTACCCCTCAGCAAGAAAACTGGAATGAGGGGCACCCAGAAGGAAGTACAGGCTGGAGTAGATGAAAAGGTAGCCAGTGCAGAGGCATAACAACCAACCCAACTTCCACCTGAACAGATGGAGTCAATGGAGGAAGATGGAGTCAATGGAGGTGGTGGAGTGGGTGCCAGTGAGAAACAACGGGAAAAAGAAAACACATTGGGGCCCCACAAAGCCACTGTAAGATAGAAAGAGGCAGGTGAATGATTGCCACACCAGCAGTTCCTCTTATGACCAGGATGAAAAGATGGCCCTGAAAAACAGTGGCTCAGTGGTTATCATTGTTGCCTCACAGCACCAGGGACCCAGGTTCAATTTCAGCCTTGGGAAATGTCTGTGTGGAATTTGCAAATTCTCCCCATGTCGATGTGGGTTTCCTCCAGGTGCTCCGGTTTTCTCCTCCAGTCTGAAGATGTACAGGTTAAGTAAATTGGCCATGCTAAAACTGCCCATAGTATTCAGGGATGTGTAAATTAGGTGCATACGTCATGTAAAATGAAGGGTTGTAGGGTAGGGGAATAATTCGGGGTGAGCTACTCTTCAAGGGTTAGTGAGGACTTGTTGGGCCAAATGGCTTGTTTCCACACTGTAGGGATTCTATGAAAAAGAAAGAGGCAAAACACCATGGGGGAGAAGGAGAGGACCACCCCCCACTTTGAAACTACTGAACATCCCTAACAGCCCAGTGAAGCCCAATATCCAGCCATTGGGAATCAAGGTGTGCCCATCGCACCACAACACCAGGCAACTGGGAGCAGTGATGCTCCAAATCATGAGCGGAGCATGACAATCGCTCTGCCAGACTCAGAACCGGGCTTTGCTGGCTTCATTCCTGCCCTGCAACCCTGGTTCAGGCCCATGCTCCCAGAGAGGAACAGGACGACTATCTCAGCATGGACAGTGTCCAATAGTTCTTCCACTACAGATTATTGTAGGGAGTGCACATTGTCATGATCACAAGTGAACGGACAGTGAGTAATTCTATAAACTCTTAAACTGGTCTTAAAATTGCCCGTATTAACCTAAATAGTATTGCATCAACTCCACACTGGCTTATCAAGTCAATATCAGAGCTAACCTCCTGTTTCTGCAAGGGTGTGGGATACAGCACATCAGCAGCTACAGGAAATGGTCGAGCTTATGGACATGGATTTGGTTGGGTGGAAACATTAGCTGTTCATCCAGCCTTGGTATCCTGCTACGAGAAGGCAACTTCACTACGTCTGAAGTTGAGGTGGTGGGTGGGCACCTCCTCATTGCAGACATTATAGTACATACAGAAATGCTCCCTGGAGACTAATTAATATGTATGCCCCGGTTGTAAAATGTGGGCAGTTGTCTATCCTGCTGCAGTTTCCACTGCCTCTGGTGACATCCAGGCCGGTCATTCTGGCCAGAGACTTCAACTGCATTATTGATGCAGATGGATGATCCACAGGGGCTGGCAGCCAACTGGAAGCCACGTCCAGATTCCTGATATAAACAGTTAAAGTCACCAAGCTGCATGACATCGTCAGCACTCTTGCAGACAGAGCGCAGCACAGATACACCTGTTCATGGCCAGACTGGTCTATCTGCTCAAGGATTGATTTTCTGTTTGCATTCCGCATGTCCTTGGTCAGATCTTCTCTAACCACTGCCTCCTGCTGGCCGGCTGTCACCTGCAGGATGACCAGCAGGCCAGCAAGGCTACGTGGAAGTTGAACACGAAACTGTTAATCTCAGAAGACATTGAGGAGCTCAAAAGGGATTACAGAGGAACTTTGATTAGCCGGCATGATCACAAGAGCTCAATACTCAGCTAAACTATTTTCTCTGGCATTCGATTATCAATGAATTTGATGAACCGAACGAAATATTGCCCTCTCAGGTCCTTCGGATAATTGAGATTCCTCTGTACACTGGTTGTAGAACCATGAAGCTTCTCTTTGAATTTCCATTACACTGGCGGGAAACAGTCAAGAGGAGCATCAAGAGGTTCTTTAACCTCAAAGGTGTTCAGACCTCTGTCCTTAGAAAATAATAAAACTCCTGGGAGTCGTGGCTTATTGGTCGGGTTGTATTTAGTTCTGTGGGACTTGATTGGCCAGGACCTCCTGGAGGTGTATGACAGTATGCTCCTGATAGGTACCATGTGCAAATCTATGAGTAAAGGTATCATCACCGTCATCTCAAGTGGAAGGGAGAGAGGAAGGAAATTAGAAATTGGTGACCAACTTCACTGTTGAATGCAGACTACAAAATCCTGTCTGACGTCATCACACCCTGGTCAGGACTGCTCTGGGATCAATGATTCACCCCAACCAAATGTGTGCTGTACTGAGCATGATGATCTCTGAGAGCCTTGCATTCCTCATAGATATGATTGCCTATGTGCAGGACAGTGGGGGGACTCTTGCCTCATCACCCTGGACAATGAAAAAGCCTTTGACACGATATCGCACACATACATGGGGGACATGGTCTCCAAAGTGGGCTTTAGAGAGGGAACTTGCAACTGTATCTGACTGCTCTCTACCAACGTCAATAATGCTGTCTCCATTAATGGGTGGGAATCAGAAAACTTCCTGGTTCAGATTTGGAATCAGGCAGGGCTGCCCAGTCTCTCCCACATTATTTGTTATATAAAGCCTTTAGCTGAGTCCATCAGGAAGAGTGCGAGCCTGAGACAGAAGACTCTTCCGATCAGTGGAGGCCTACAAGTCAAAACCTCCCCTTACATAGATGACATTGCCATTTTCTGCTCGGATTCGCTGTCAGTGCACAAACTCATGAGTATCAACGACCAGTTCAAACTGGCCTCAGGAGCCAAGATTATTGAGGCCAGAATGAGGCCTAGTTCTTGGAAACAGGGCTGACCAATCCTTTATCTGCTTTACTATCAGGTCAGATTGCCCAAAGATGCTCTTGTGCAAAATCTTGGGAGGAAAACAATGCCAAAGTGAAGTAGAAATTGGTTCTTTGGGAACACCACTCTCTCTCCATCGCGGGTAAAAACCTGGTCATCAGATGTGAGGCACTCTCCTTCTGTTGTTGTGCATTGTGCAGGTCAGGTCCACTCCCTGAAACTGTGCCACTGCATTCACCCGAGCCATCTTCCACTTCATCTGGAGATCTAGGATGGAGTGTGTCTGCAGGGACTCCATGTACAAAAATTTGGATAAGGGGAGGAAGAACATACCCAATGCTGCCCTCATCCTGATGGCCACCTTTGTGTGTGGCTGCATCAAGTTGTGCCTCAGGACACAAACACAAGGTTTCACTATGTACTGCGGTTCTTGTCCCTGGTGTTTTGCTGGGTTTTTTGCAGTGGAATGCTCCAAGTAGTTGGACAGTCCTGTATCGCATGTCCTTCGTGGAGAAATTTGCAAAGAAAAATATCTTTGACCCCAAGTCCATCAAGAAGTAGCAAACAAATAGCATCCTTGAGACTCCATAGGAAAAGGCAAGGATGGATCTTGTCATGGGGCTTTCCTGAGCAGACTGTCAAAGTCATTTGGCAGAATACCTCATCACCAAAACTTCCCAGCAAGCACTATAACATTGCTCGGTTGGTAGTGAGAAGAGGGGTTGTTGAGACTATCACACATCTACACTTCTGGAATGTGGCTGTCCAAAGAAAATCTGCTCAACCCGAGCAGCTCCATGATACAGGTCTGTTCCTCAGGACGCACATCGAGACAAACATTGACTATGCCTGGAGGACCATCAACTCAGTGAACAATAGTCTTTGTTCTGTCTGAAACTAGTTGGTTTTCCAGAACAAGGAGTTGACCCTGACCAAATGTTGCAAACTGGCACATTCCAAGATTCCAGACTATGTGCTGAGGGACACACTAAAGCTTGGTGCAGCTGACATCAAGACACAGTGGGGAAAGGCCATTGGAGAAAGATCTTCCTGCTGAAGTTAAATGGGGATCCATTCAGTTATCAGACCTCCCCACTGCGTCAAATGCATGTAAATATAATCTTGTATGTGTAGGGATGCTTTTGGTTTGTTAGATAGAGTCAAACACCAATATTTTTGTTTCCTTGATATGGCATTGTACAAAACTGAACTGCCATTTATGACCACGTATATGCATGAAGATATTTTTTATGAATAAAGTATACTTTTGAAATAAAAAAGAGAGGCCCTGATTGGACTCTGCTAGTACCTCAAATTCACGTAAAAATGCATCCTCTAAATGTTGTGCCAGGTACTTGATTTCTCAACCTTAAGTAAGCTTCCTTTTTCCTTTTGATGAGAACGTCTTCTGCTCCTGTCATCCAAGGCTCCCTCACCTTACCATTCCTTGCTTATCTCAGTGGGACCACATTATCCAACAGTCACAACAAGTGCTCCTTAAACAGCCTCCACATTTCTGTTGTGCATTTCCCATAGAACAATTGTTCCCAATATATTTTCTGCAGTTCCTGTCTAATAGCTGTATAATTTCCTCTGCCCCAAGTAAATATTTCCCTTACTGTTTGTTCATATCCCTCTGCATGGCTATGGTAAAGGTGAGACAGTTGTTGCCACTGTCACTGAATGCTCTCCCACTAAGAGATCTGACACCTGGCCTGGCTCATTGCCTCACACCAAATCCAATATGGCCTCCCCCCTAATTGGCCGACCTACATATTGAGTCAAAAATCTTTCCTGGACACACCTGACAGAAACGGCTCTATCCAGACCTTCTGCACTAAGGAGGTTTCAATCAATATTGGGTAAGTTGAAGTCATCCATTATAACAACTCTGTTATATCTGCACCTTTCCAAGATCTGCTGTCCAATCTGTTCTTCCATCTCTCTGCTGCTATTGGGGTGTATGTAGAAAACACTCAATAAAGTGACTGCTCCTTTCCTGTTACTGACTTCCAGCCATACTGACTCAGTAGACAAACACTCCTCAACAACCTCCTTTTCTGCAAATGTGATGCACTCTCTAATTAACAATGCTACACCCCCTCCTCTCTCAGTAAGTACACAAACCACACAAAATTAATGCCAATAAATATAGAAAAGTACCGCACACAATAGGCCCTTTGGTCCGCGCCAAAACCACCCCAAAATAAACACCAACAAATTCACAAATTTAAGACTATGATAGCCAGATTTTTAATCTGTAAGGTCATCAACGGTTACAGGGAAAAGGCGGGAAAGTGGAGGTGAGGATAATCTGATCAGCCATGATCTCCTTGAATGACAGAACAGATTCAATGGACCGAATGGACAACATCTGCTCCTGCATCTTATATTCTTTGTCAGAAACGGGAAGTCATAATGGCAAACAAAAATGTAGCAAACCGATAGTTTGTATAATTTTCGGGCTTTATTTTGGAAATGACATGTGCATTTACTGGGGACTATTTAGTCCATGGTTTGCATATTTATTGCACTTTCTGGAATTAATTTATGTATTTATGAGGATTTACTTTCTGGGTTATTGAAAGCCACATTTATTGAAAGTTATTTTGGGTAGTTTATCTATTACATTGGATATGTTTTGGGGTTTATTTTAATGGCATTTTGGGTTCTAATTGGGGCTAATTTAGGGTTTAATTTATGTATTTATTTATATATGGTATTGTTTTCTTTATTTAGTTTCATTTTGCAGTTAGTTTTGTAGAATATCTTTGTGTTTATTTTGGGTTTCATTGTGTGTTTATTTTCATGGTAGTTTATGTATTTGAGGTTTGTTTTGGGGATTATATTTTGTAGGGACTATTTATCGGCATTTATTTTGTGGGTACTTTGCATTTTTAATCGGATCTAATTTGCTGGTGTTGCAGGTATGTTTTGCTTCTGTGTTCTTTGAAGTATTTGTTGGATTGGTTATATATCTATTCTTTATTTAGGGTTAGTTTATAATTTATTGAGAGTAATTTTTAGGATGATTTTTGTACTTTTTGAGGTGTATTTTGGGTCATGTTTGAGTATTTATTGAAATTATATTGTGGATAGTTTAAGTGTTTATTGGGATTGTTTTGTGGATAATTTACGTATTTATTGGGGTTTACTTTAAAGGAATGGTTTGTGTATTTACCCAGGTTCATTTTGGGACCAATTTAGGGAATTGTCTGTCTATGTACTGGTGTTAATTTTTGAATGGGGTTTTGAATGGTGATGTTTCTATGGTGCTTGAGGACTGGAGGTTGGCTAACGTGGTGCCACTGTTTAAGAAAGGTGGTAGGGTAAGTCAGGGAACTATAGACCAGTGAGCCTGATGTCGGTGGTGGGCAGGTTGTTGGAGGGAATCCTGAGGGACAGGATTTACATGTATTTGGAAAGGTAAGGACTGATTAGGGATGTCTGCACAGCTTTGTGCATGGGAAATCACGTCTCATGAACTTGACTGAGTTTTTTGAAGAAGTAACAAAGAGAATTGATGAGGGAAGAGCAGTAGATGTGATCTAAAAGGACTTCAGTAAGGTGTTTGACAAGGTTCCCCATGGGAGACTGGTTAGCAAGGTTAGATCTCATGGAATATAGGGAGAACTAGCCATTTGGATACAGAACTGGATTGAAGGTAGAAGACAGACTGTGGTGGTGGAGGGTTGCTTTTCAGAGTGGAGACCTGTGACCAGTGGTGTCCCACAAGGCTCTGTGCTGGGTCCACTCATTTATGTAAATGATTTGGATGTGAACACAGGAGGTAAAGTTAGTAACCTTGCAGATGACACCAAAATTGGACCTGTAATGGACAGGGAAGAACGTTACCTCAAAGTACAACTGAATCTTGATCAAATGGGCTAATGGGCTAAGGAGTCATAGATGGCATTTAATTTACGTAAATGTGAGGTGCTGCATTTTGGAAAGGCAAATCAGACCACAACTTATATAATGGTGAGATGCTGAGGAGTGTTGCTGAACAAAGAGACCTTGGAGTGCAGATTCACAGTTCCTTGAAAGTAGAGTCATAAGTAGCTAGAAAAGTGAAGGCATTTGATATGCTTTCCTTTACTGGTCAAAGCATTGAATATAGGAGTTGGGAGGTCATGTTGCAGCTGTACAGTATAATGGTTAGGCCACATCTGGAATATTGTGTGCAATTCTGGTCTCCTTCCTATCGGAAGGATGTTATGAAACTTGCAAGAGTTCAGAAAAGATTTACAAGGATGTTGCCAGGGTTAGAGGATTTGAGCTATAGGGAAAGGCTGAGTAGGCTGGGGTTGTTTTCCCTGGAGTGTTGGAGGCTGAGGGCGGCACGGTGGCACAGTGGTTAGCACTGCTGCCTCACAGCGCCTGAAGACCTGGGTTCAATTCCCGACTCAGGCGACTGACTGTGTGGAGTTTGCACGTTCTCCCCGTGTCTGCGTGGGTTTCCTCCGGGTGCTCCGGTTTCCTCCCACAGTCCAAAGATGTGCGGGTCAGGTGAATTGGCCATGCTAAAATTGCCCGTAGTGTTAGGTAAGGGGTAATGTAGGGGTATGGGTGGGTTTCGCTTCGGCGGGTCGGTGTGGACTTGTTGGGCCGAAGGGCCTGTTTCCACACTGTAAGTCTAATCTAATCTAATCTTATAGAAGTTTATAAAATCATGAGGTGCATGGGTGGGGTAAATAGGCAAAGTCTTTTCCCTGGGATGGGGCAGTCCAGAACTTGAGGACATAGGTTTAGGGTGAGAGAGGCAAGATATAAAAAAGACCTAAGGGGCAACTTTTTCACGCAGAGCGAGGTGCATGTATGGAATGTGCTGCCAGAGGAAGTGGTGGAGGCTGGTAAAATTGCAGCATTTAAAAGGCATTGGATGATATTTCAATATGAAGGATATAGAGGGATATGGGCCAAGTACTGGCAAATGGGACTAGGTTAGGTTAGGATATCTGGTCGGCATGGACAATTTGAACTGGAGGGTTTGTTTCCGTGCTGCGCATCTCTATGACTCTGTGACTCTATGACTTTCAGGTCATCATGCATCAGTGTCTGTAGGTGTGTGGACAATAGAAGCTGTTAAATCCACAGGAGAAAGTGCATTGTTTTTCATGTTTTCTCAATGTGATGTACCAAAAGGTTGCTTACACCTTAACATCCTGATGAGACAAGTGGTTAAATCCAGACTTAGGATGCTTCAGGTGTGTTGCTCAAAACAAAGGGATGTGAGGTCACCTAACCTCCCAAATCCATCTTGTTTCAAGTTTAGTTATATATTTTTAATTCTGCTTTTGAAATTATGCTAATATAACCACACAGATATAATTGTGCAGACATGACAGAACATTTATTCTGTTGAAGACACCTCCTCCTACTGCCCCCTCGACCATGACCCCACCCCCCATCACCAAACTGTCATCTCCCAGACCATACAGAACCTCATCACCTCAAGGGATCTCCCACCCACAGCTTCCAACCTCGTAGTCCGGGAAACCCGCACTGCTGCCCAGTTCTACCTCCTTCTCAAGATCCACAAGCCTGACCACCCTGGCCAACCCATTGTCTCAGCATGCTCCTGCCCCACCGAACTCATCTCCACCTACCTTGACACTGTCCTATCCCCCCTAGTCCAAGAACTCTCCACATATATTTGAGACACCACCCATGCCCTCCACCTCCCCCAAGACTTCCGTTTCCCTGGCCCCCAACACGTCATCTTCACTGTGGATATCCAATCCCTCTACACCTTCATCTGCCATGAACAGGGCCTCCAAGCCCTCCATTTCTTCCTCTCCCGACATCCCCAACAGTACCCTTCCATTGACACTCTCATTCGTTTAGCTGAACTGGTCCTTACCGTTAACAATTTCTCCTTCGAATCCTCCCACTTCCTCCAGATCAAAGGGGTAGCCATGGGCACCCATATGGGCCCCAGCTATGCCTGTCTTTTTGTTGGCTACGTAAAACAGTCCATCTTCCATAGTTACACTAGCACCACGCCCCACCTTTTCCTCCGCTACATTGATGACTGCATTGGCACCACGTCATGCTCCTACGAGGAGGTTCAGCAGTTTATCAACTTCACCAACACATTCCACCCTGACCTTAAATTCACATAGACCATCTCTGACACCTCCCTCCCCTTCCTGGACCTCTCCATCTCCATTAATGACGACCGACTTGACACTGACATTTTTTACAAACCTACCAACTCCCACAGCTACCTGGATTACACCTCTTCCCACCCTGCTTCCTGCAAAAATGCCATCCAGTATTCCCAATTCCTCCGCCTCCGCTGTATCTGCACCCAGGAGGACCAGTTCCACCACAGAACACACCAGATGGCCTCCTTCTTTAGAGATTGCAATTTCCCTTCCCTCATTCACATCCCACACCTCCACCCTCAAACCCCACCCCTCCAACCATAACAAGGACAGAACCCCACTGGTGTTCACCTTCCACCCTACCAACGTTCGCATAAACCACATCATCCAACCACATTTCCGCCACCTCCAAACGCCCCCAACCACGAGGGATATATTTCCCTCCCCACCCATTTCCACCTTCCACAAAGACCGTTCCCGCCATGATTACCTGGTCAGGTCCACGCTTTCCAACAACCCACCCTCCCATCCTGGCACACTTCCCTGCCACTGCAGAAATTGCAAAACCTGCGCCCACACCTCCTCCCTCACCTCCATCCAAGTCCCTAAAGGAGCCTTCCACATCCATCAAAGTTTTACCTGCACATCCGCCAATGTCATTTATTGTATCCGTTGCTCCTGATGTGATCTCGTCTACACTGGGGAGACTGGACGCCTGTTAGCAGAACGCTTTAGGAAACATCTCCGGGATACCCGTACCAATCAACCCCACCACCCTGTAGCCCAACATTTCAACTCCCCCTCCCATTCTGCGAGGACATGCAGGTCTTGGGCTTCCTCCACCACTGCTCCCTCACTACCTGACACCTGGAGGAAGAACGCCTCATCTTCCACCTCGGAACACTTCAACCTCATGGCATCAATGTGGATTTCACCAGTTTCCTCATTTCCCCTTCCCCCAGCTCACCCCAGTTCCAACCTCCCAGCTCAGCACCGTCCCCATGACCTGTCCTATCTGTCACCTATCCACTCCACCCTCCTCTCTGACCTATCACCTTCATCCCCACCCCCATTTCAACCATTGTACTCTTTGCTACCTTCCCCCACCCTCCACTCTGACCTATCACCTCCATCCCCACCCCCATTCACCTATTGTACTCTATGCTACTTTCTCCCCACCCCCATCCCCATCTCATTTATCTCTCCACTCTGCAGGCACCCTGTCTCTGTTCCTGATGAAGGGCTTTTGTCCGAAACGTCGATTTTCCTGCTCCTTGGATGCTGCCTGACCTGCTTCCAGCACCACTCTAAACTAGACTTTATTCCTGGCAATAAAGTTCAGTCACCAAAGCAGCAAGGGTGAGTGACAAACATTCTCAGTGGCTGGCCTTAGCACTTGTCCTCAAATGGAAGAAATTTAGTAATTGTTTTCAAGTTGCAAAGAGTTAAAAGTCTGCATTAAGTTGAACAGGAAATATTGACAGATTGCACTCCTGATTGTAAATTTAAAAGTGAGATGTGCTGAGGGGGCCACGGCATGTTTCCAGACAAGTTGCTTGTGGTGGTCTGACCTTTAAATAACAGTCAGGGGGGCAGGGGCTGTCAGTGAACGCTTCCTGCCTTTTGCAGAGTTTATGATGTGATGTGAAAATGCTGATCTGGAAGCTTAAGGACCAGTTATGTTTTTGGTTATTTCTTGCCATCATTGTTGACCCCAAAATAAGCTTCCGACCACATATCTTCTCCATCAGTACAACAGCCTACTTCCACCTCTGCAACGTAACCCTCTACTTCAGCTCATCTGCTGTTGAAATCCTTGCTCATATCTTTGTTTGCTCTAGAACTGACTACTGAAGCACAGTCATAGTTGATCGTCCACATTTCACCCTCCACAAACCTGAGCTGTCCACAACTGTGCTGTCTGAGTGCTTACTCACACTGAGTCCCATTCCCCATCACTAAGCTCTCTGACTTATGTTAAATCTCAATTTTCAAATTTTCATCTTTATTTTAAGATTACTCGTGGCTTCATTTTCTCAGAGTTGGCTACACATATCTTAGTTTAATCACCATTTCCCATTAGTTGTTGGGCTTTCATATTCATGAGGCTTTAACTCGGAAACCCCCACACAAGATGCTTCTTAAGGTCTTTCATCAGGCTTCTTGAGGATTCCAATACAAGAGAAGGAATATTTTGCTGCAATTGTACAGAGCATTGGAGAGACAGAGTCTTGAGTGTAGTTTTGGTCTCCTTTTGTGGATAAATATGAGGTTATCCATATTGGTATCTGAATGGCAATAGATAAATGGGGAAGTCCAACAAGACTTGGCCTTGTAAACCAGTCGATGAAAGCAAACATAGAGGTGCAATAGGTGATAAAGAAAGCTGGTATCTTGAGTTTTACAATGAGACAATTCAGTTCAGCTGCAGGGATGTCTTGCTACAATTGTACAGGGTCTTGATGAGACCAAACCTGGAGGATCGTGTGTAGCTTTGGTCTCCTTATGAGAGAAAGTATGTTCTGGCTGTGGAGGAAGTGCAAGAAAGCTTTATCAGACTGATTCCTGAGCTAGCAGGATTGATGACTGAAGAGATCCTGGACCAGTTAGAACTATATTCACTAAAATTTAGAAAAAATGGAGTCGGGGGTTGGGGATGTCTCATAGAAACCTATAAACGTCTAACTTGATTAGACAGGGTAAATGCAGGATATTCCCAACGTTAGGGGGGTCCAGAACCAGGGATTGTTGTTTTTATTCATTTTCAGGATGCGGGCATAGCCAGCTAGGCCAGTATTTATTGTCCATCCCTAATTGGCAGGAGTGCAGTTTAGAATTAATGACATTGTGGAGTTACATGTAATCCAGATCAGGTAAGGATGGCAGTTTCCTTTCCTAAAAGACATTAGTGAAGTAGATAGGTTTCCTGACAATGGATTTCTGGTCATCTCCAGGCTCTTCATTCCAGATTTTTATTGAATTCAAATTCCACCAACTGCAGGCATGGGATTCTGGATTAACAGTCCGAGGACAACACCACTAGGCCACCACTTCCTCTATCGAAGGAGAAGTCTAAGGATATGGGATAGGTCATTTAGGACTGAAATTAGGAGAAATATTTTCATCTAGAGAGTGGTGAGCCTGTGGAATATCTGCCACAGAAAGTGATTGAAGCCAAAACGTTGAATATTTCAACAGGGAGTCGGATATAGTTCTTAGGGTTAAAACATCCAGGGGTATGGGGCAAAGCGTTGGCCTGAGTCATATTGAAGGACAGAACAGGCTCAAAGAGCTGAATAGCCTACTCCTGCTCTAATTTATTATGGTAATGTGTTATTGTCTGACTTAACTCTGTTGAATTTTATTTAATAAATCACCAGTGAAGTGAGATGTTTTACTTTGTTCAATCGTATAATTTATATATAAAGTGCGAAATCACTTAGTCCAATGCAGCATGAAGCTAACAGCATGGGCTCAAATCCCGCACTGGCTGAAGTTATCACAAAAAGCTCTCCTTCTCAACCTCTCCCCTCACTTGAAGTGTGGTGACCCTCAGGTTAAACCACCACCAATCATTTCTCTAATGAGAGAGCAGCCCCATGGGACTATTTTTTTTCAATTAGATTAGATTAGATTAGATTACTTACAGTGTGGAAACAGGCCCTTCGGCCCAACAAGTCCACACCAACCCGCTGAAGCGCAACCCACCCATACCCACCCCTACACTTACCCCTTACCTAACACTACGGGCAATTTAGCATGGCCAATTCACCTGACCCGCACATCTTTGGACTGTGGGAGGAAACCCACGCAGACACGGGGAGAATGTGCAAACTCCACACAGTCAGTCGCCTGAGGCGGGAATTGAACCCAGGTCACTGGCGCTGTGAGGCAGCAGTGCTAACCACTGTGCCACCGTGCCGCCCCGTGCTACCTCCAATTCAAGGTATTGCAACTTAACATTTACCTTGTGAATGAAATGTACATGCATAAAGGAATATATGTACATGTATGAATGTTTATTGTACATAAAAATAAATAAAAATAAATAAAAATAAATCAACAAGTAAGTTGTCATTTCTCCCAGTATGTCTGTGATTTCTGGTCAGATTGGAGGAAACAGGAGTTTCACCGAAGGTGAGGGGAGTGAGTGTGGAACTTCCCCACAATCTCTACCCACTTATCACCACCACACGAATTCCCAGTGCTGGCCACTTCTTCAGATGAATTCAGCTAGATTCCACAGACAGGATCCACCCTCTACCAATGTCAGCCTCCTTCCCGGATCAGCTGGACATTTTGAAAGTTCTTCTATTCCCTGGGCAGTCACGGATAGTGGGGAGGGGAGGCTTAGTTTACGAAATCTTCAAGAGTGAATGACATGGCGTATGGAGGTCTGAATTTGGAAAATGGAATTTCAATTTCCCGATGGCATATTGTGACAAAGTCGGCAGTGTGTCTGTAATGTTTCCTGATGAAGGGCTTTTGCGTGAAAAGTCGGTTTTCCTTCCCCTCAGATGATGCCTGACCTGATGTGCTTTTCCAGCACCACTTTAATCTTGACTGTGGTGGATTCCTGCTTGTTCTTATATTTGCATACTATGAATATTCACGAGTATAACACAGTTTGCAATTACATCTGGCTTCGTGAGAATGGCACAGTGAGTTTAAAGGTTGTGTGCACCAGTCAGCTTTGTCAAGCTGTATTTGTGGTCAGTGGTTTTCCTTTTTAAACAGGAGAGGTGGAATGTCTGCTCACACTGAGCCTGAGGTCCAGCAAGAATGGTGGGGTAGAAGTGTGGGTCTGCTGTGTAAAATTGGGTATGGCATTCAGCATTCAAGGGAGGGTAGTCAATTGGATCAGGGGCATGAAGTAGTGAAGTGACTTGATGTGGGGGCAGCCAGTCAGGGTAAGATAATGAGGGCCCTAAAGAGTCTTCACAGGACTTTAAGTTGCAAAATTTCAATGACAGCACCCCCCTCAAAGAATGTTCTTGGTCAATACCTGTTAGAATACATGGAAAGAGTCATTGCCTGTGAGTTAAGCCATGTCTCACAGCTGATTGAGTACTGCACTGGACACTAACATGAACATTTCAGTAAGGAGTGTACATAAAAACACAGACTCATAGTTTCACAATCAATGAAATGCCCCTAAACTCCCAGTCACCATCAATGGATACCAACCAAGAGGTGTTTTATTCTCTGACTAAGCTCGTCTCAAACAATAACAATGTTCCATTCATGAATAAGGTGAAGCTGTTACAAAATAAAATACTTATAAAAGAAACCAAACTGCTGTTTTCAGCTACTTCTGTGATCTCAATGCCATTCTGACTGTGACATTTGATAATGTTTGAGAGCCCCCTCTACCTGGTGTTCCACCAATGAAAATCATCTGCTACTGCATGGTCACATATGTTTCACATGTACACCATTGGTAATTATATTGCTATTGTAAACATGTGGCAACAGAAAAGGAGATGGTGCACTCCTGTTGAAATGGACAAAGTATACTTTCTCTACTCTCATGAAAACAGCAGTTTGGTTATAATCCCTTAGTTCCCTTGCTCACACCTAGAATTGGGTAATGAATACACCTTCCCCAACTCCCATAACATGCTTAGTGCAGGGTAACTAAACACCCTCACAGCTTGATTAGCTAACCCATCCACCCATAAATAAACCCCACCTCCCCTGAAGCTGGGTGGATGCCCCTCATTGGTGCTTTCAAACTTGGGGCTACCTGTCCAGTAATTAGACCTAATGAGACTCAAATCAGATGCTGCAATGCTCAGCATATCAGTGAGAGACTGATCAGTGAGGAACAGAAGGCATCTGACTGACATGAGCTGTAGTGAGACCTATGTTAGAATCAGACAGCAAATCTAATGAGGCCTATCTCAATGTCAAGAGGATGCCATTCCATCTTTTTTTGTATTTTTCATAAGTGGCACGGCAGGTTTCTCACGAGGCAGTGGCAAGTTCCAATTAAGGACAATTATTACTTGTTAAACACCTTGTTACTTTTCACCTCATTAATATTCAACTTCCTTCTACCGCAGTTCCATTTGTGCCTTGGAGAAGGAACGAAAGTGTCCACCAATGCTCTCAGTGCCTATAGAGAGAGGTGGGCATTGCAGGAGACCCAATGCTTTACTTCCCCCTCCAGCTCCATTTTGATTTAGTCCCTGCCCCCTCCCTCTCTTTTAACGACTTGCATTGCCCATAGCAGGTTTTGCGTGTAAATATCTGATTGGCTGCATAAGGTTTTACTCATAGCAGTTAATAGTTAGAAACAAAAATAAATTCGTTGAGATTTGGTAGTGGGAAATAAACTGTTTGGTTGTGTGTGACACCACATTCAGACATTTAAAAAATTAGAAAAAGGATTCAGCTTCCTGTTGAACAAGTTAGGTATCAAGAAATCTTGACATGGAACCACAAAGGATCTCTGTATTACTAAGGACCAAACAGTAACTTGAGGCACAATACAAGTGCTGTCGCCCCACAACCCTCATCTGTGGACATAGGCTTCTGGTATTTGCCAATACCACACGGCCATCGTGGTACCTCTAGGATATCCTTGTACACTGCTCAGGAATGACAGACTTGCATTGCAGGGCACAACTAGTAACTAACATTGAAAGGCTGCTTAAGGGGAACCTTTGCAAATGGGGACAGGCATCCAGCTCACGGACTGGATTGCATCTCAGGGGTGCTGTCTGATCACTCACACACTTAACACAATGTTCGCAGCATCTATGTATAGCCTTGCTATGCCTTGCTGTTAGCACTTCAGCCAGAACTAAAAGCTATGTACTGCTGTACTGGCCTGCTCTTTCGTACAGCCACACAGATAGGCTCAGATATGAAGAAGGAGAAAGTGAGGACTGCAGATGCTGGAGATCAGAGTTGAAAAGTGTGGCATTAGAAAAGCACAGCAAGTCTGGCAGCATCCAAGGAGCAGGAGAATCGACATTTTCAGCATAAGCCCTTCATAAGAAATGTGGCAGAATGGGGGGAGAGGGCTGAGAGATAAATAGGAGAGCGCAGTTGGCTGGGGGAAGGTAGCTGGGTCTGCTTCAAGACGTGGTTGAAGAGCTTCAGGACTCCACTGCCAAATCCAAGCCACCCGATGATTGGAGGAAGAATGCCTCATCTTCCAACTTGGGACCCTCCAACCACACGGCATCAACATCAACTTCACCAGTTTTCTTATCAACCCTCGCCAACCTCATCCCCTCCTCCAACTTGGCACTGCCCTGTTGAACTGTCCTACCTGTCCATCTTCCTTCCCACCCAACCGCTCCACCCTATACCTACATCTACCTATCGCCTTCCCGGCTCCTTCCTCCCACCCCCACCGTCCCATTTATCTCTTAGTACTCTTCTCCCACCCCTACATTCCTGATGAAAGGCATTTGCCTGAACCGTCGATTCTTCTGCTCCTCGGATGCTGCCTGATTTGCCATGCTTTTCCAGCGCCACACTTTTCAACTCAGAACTGAAGAAAGGTCACTGGACCCAAAAAGGTAACTCTGATTTCTCTTGACAGGTGCTGCTGGACTTGCTGAGTTTTTTCAGCAATTTCTGTTTTTATTTCTGATTGCCAGCAACAACAGTTTGCTTTCTGTTTTTCATCACACAGACGGGCTTCTTCTTATGCTTCTCAATAGAACTGAATCTGGTGGGGAGGGGGATATCTTGCTGTGTGTCACAATGTGATGTCAATCTAACACATTCAGCATATGCCAGCTGTCTGTGCAGCCAACACATTAGAATGTATGCAATCAAATGTGTTAATGTGGGTTGGGGGCTTTTTCCTGGTCCACTATCAGTCAGGGGGTCCCAGTATCATTGATCAAGAGTGCAGTGCACACACTGTCCAGGGGCTTAGCCGCAGTAAAGTTATCACAACCAGGAAATCTGCAATCAGGGTAATGGTCAGTCATGTAGTTCTGCCCAAAACTTGTTGGTTTTCCAGAACAAGGAGTTGATCCTGACTGAATGTCAGGAAGATGGACAGGTAGGACAGTTCAACAGGGCAGTGCCAAGTTGGAGGAGGGGATGAGGTTGGCGAGGGTTGATAAGAAAACTGGTGAAGTTGATGTTGATGCCGTGTGGTTGGAGGGTCCCAACCACACTGGCAGGTTCCAAGATCCAAGACTACGTGCTGAGGGATGCACTCAAGCTTGGAACAGCTGCCATTAAGATGCAATGTAGAAAGACCACTGTCTGAGGTCTTTCTGCTGAAGTTAAATGGGATCTGTTTAGTTATTGGACCCTCCCAGTGCCTCAAATATATGTAATTATAATCTTACACAAGTAAGAGATATCCTTGTTGGACAGAGTCAAGCTGCATTTTTTTTGTTTTCTTCATATGTTACTGTACAGAACTGAACTGCTTTGGTAATTATGTATGAACATATTTTTTAATGAATAAAATATATTTTTGAAATTTAAGAAAATAATCAGTCAGCAGCAGCAGTCCAGGGAATTGTGTCATCAGTCTGGAGTTACAAAGAGTCTGGTCCATCGAAAGAGGCTGCTCATCGAAATAGAGAGAGGGAATGAGCACGGACCTGGGGGGTGTACATTGTTTGTTACAGAGAGTGCAGCAAGAGGAATGCCTGGATAAGGAGTGGGGCAAGTTGCTGTCAAAAGGGGTGGGGAATCAAGGCTGGGGTGAGGGAAGCAGATGCATTTGTGGAAGTGAGATCAAGGACAGTGACAGGGAAAACTCAAGGTGTAATGGGGGGGTTTGCAGAACAGCTGGTAGGTGACACAAGGGATGGTTTATTTGCAGCGACCACCACCATGGACTCTGCAGGAGGAGCACAGAGGAGCAGGATGGACATCATTAATGGAGGATAGCAAGAAATTCATTACAGTGGACCTCAATTTTGGGCAGATGGGCAGAAAAAGACTGTCGGGTTTGAATAATTTCAAAGGAGACATGGAGACTCTGGGTGACCAGGTGGTGCCTGGTGCTGACAGTGTATACCACAACCTGCTTCCCTGCCATCACTTGCCTTTCTCTGAATGCGCAATGCGACTGGAAAGTGGCTGGGACAATGACCTGGGGCAGCTGGGAGGGGAAGGGGGAGGCAGAGGGTTGATGGAGACGGTGTCACTTTGATGGGTCAAAGCACAAGGTCCATGTCTGCTGTATGTTCAGATATTGAAAGGACAAATATAAGACGCAACCATTTGCAAAATCTAGCTGCATTTCATTTACAGACAACTTCTTTCCAAGTGCAATGCACAAATACTGAATGTTCTTCTGCATCAAATATTGGTCAAATATGGATGGCACCAGATTATTTTAGCTGGTTAAACTAACATTGTCACCTCAGTGGTGCAGAATGTAGCAGCAAATACTTCAAAGGAGATGAATGCTGGCTAAGAGCATCTCATCATTTTTGGAACTTCCAAAGATGCTGTGGGACAAGGGGAGTGTGATGATGGAGTGTAATGAATGCAATGGAGAGTGAAATGTTTAAAGTGGCTCTGGGATGGCAAGGAGATCAGAGTGCAGCAGGCATTCCCTTTTGGATCTAATGCGTTGGTCATTCAGCTGGCACATACACTCACCAATTTGGTGCTCATGCTGCACCAAGGCCATGGTGGAGTTCCAAGGTACAGTTCCCAAGCTTGGATGTGTCCAGGCGAGGGGTGGAGGGGGGGAGGGAATGGGAACATTCAGTATAACCCAGACAGTGTGTGCCACATCATCCTGTCATGCTGTGTTCTGGCTAGAGCTGGCAACGAGGTGATGTGCTGGATGCTGAGGAGCTGAGGGAATGGGAAGATTTGTCCAAAGAAAAGGATGAGGACATTGAACTGGAGGAAGCTTTCCTTTCTTTGTAAGCGACTGAACTCAGCTGCTGCAGGCACTACATGGCAGGCAGATTGACATCCAGTTCCAGTAGATGCCAGCTGGCTGCAGAAGACCATCATGAACTCTCAAGGTCAAGGTGCAGATTCTGGTTGACATTGATGGTGTGAGCTGCAGCCTGGATTCCTTTCCTTTCTGTTCTTTTTGTTGCCAGCTGTCAATAAAAACTTATATTTGGACTGATCTGAATGTTCTCCTTCCGTACAATGACAAGATATGAATGGGGAAAGATGAGCAGGCAGTAAGATGAGATATATCTAAGGCCAGGTGACAGATATTGCCTGGAGCTTAAACAGCTACTCAAGGCAGTGTCAACTATATGCCAAACGCAGTGTTTCTGCTATGCCATTACTCTGCCACTCATCTGGGTGCACGTTTTTTAAAGATGGCAAGGGTGCAGGAGGTGCTATTCTTTTGGCAGATAACCACTGACTAGCAAGTTCTGTAAACAAAGCAAGTTAAAGTGTGGCTAGAATAGACGAAAGGGATGCCGTAGGAGTGGGGTAAGATATGGTGTGAAACCTCACTTGGCCTCATGGCTGGAACCCCTCCAAAACATTCCACTAACTTGCATAGTCAAGCTCCAGCCGAGAGTGTCTTACTGACCACAGGTCCTCCATTACCTGCTGACTATCCCCTCAGTTTCTGCTTTGATTTGTGTTTGTGGGCAGACGATGTTAGGTTTAGGATGAGGTGAAAATCATCTTTCTGATGGCCCCCTGTTGAGATGATGGCACCAACATCAGGCCTGTTTCAGCAGGAAAACCAGGAACCTTCAAATACTGGAATAAGAACCCAGTGCTGGGGCAGTCAGTGCAATGTACAGCTGAGCGCAGGCTTGAAACACTCAGCCCCTCTCTCAGGTTGCACAGTGCACACCAGGCCAGCAGATTGGGTTCAGTGCGGAAACAGGCCATTTGGCCCAACAGGTCTTAACCAACTCTCTGAAAGGCAACCCACCCAGACCCATGCCCCTGAACCCTCTGGGCAATTTAGCATATCCCATTCACCTAACATGCACATGGTTGGATTAGATTAGATTACTTACAGTGTGGAAACAGGCCCTTCGGCCCAACAAGTCCACACCGACCCGCCGAAGCGCAACCCACCCATACCCCTACATATACCCCTTACCTAACACTATGGGCAATTTAGCATGGCCAATTCACCTAACCCGCACATCTTTGGACTGTGGGAGGAAACCGGAGCACCCGGAGGAAACCCACGCAGACACGGGGAGAACGTGCAAACTCCACACAGTCAGTCGCCTGAGGCGGGAATTGAACCCAGGTCCCTGGCGCTGTGAGGCAGCAGTGCTAACCACTGTGCCACCGTGCCGCCCCTGGAAGGAAACCTGAGCACCCAGAGGAAACCCACGCAGACACAGGGCGAATGTACAAACTCTACACAAAGTCACCCAAGGCTGGGGTTGAACCCAGGTCCCCGGCGCTATGACACAGCAGTGCTAACCACTGAGCCACCACGAGATTCTTGGAATCCTGATCAGAAAATACACGGAACACAAAAACACTACACAAACTGGCAATAATGGTTTAACTCTTCCATTCAGCTTACACATTACAAATGTCCAAGGAATACAAGGTGGCATTGTGAAATTAAACAGCATAAAGCCTTGAAATGAGAGGTTGCTACAAAGTGGTAACAAGGATTATTACAATCCACAGGTTTGCCTCAAAACAGGTTAATTTGATAGAATCGAGAAGAAAAACTCACATCATTTACAATCCCAGCATTTGATACAGTGACAGTTTGGAGCTGCGACTATTGAATAATTCTTTGAATGCGTTGCATTTTACTCTAATCCACATTCATAAACGGTTGTGGCAATTTGCCGAGGAATGTTTGAATATTATGTTTTGGGTTATCTTCAACTCAGACGAATGTGCCCAAACAAGGGGCAGTCTTCCTTGTGGACTCTAGGCTTCGGCTCCAGCTGCTCCGAAGGCGAGGGGGCGACGGTCCAGGGGAGAGAAGCCCGGCCCATCTCCGGAAATCCAGACACCATCTCCAGATACCCCGGGGTCGGAAATCTCCGGCAGCGGTCCTTCAGCCTCACGCAGTGCAGCTGGTGCCAGATCGTCTTCCGGAGACAGCAGCGGGATTTCAGTCGTTCTCCTCGACCTGGAGAAATGACAGCAGCTGTCACCGAGTTGCCCAGAGACTGAACTAACAACCATGGGGCCAAAGACATCTCAAATTATTCAAATCATCCTGTTTGGTGAAAAAACAGTGCACCCGTCCCAATTCAGAGTCAGGAAGAAAATTCACAAGACCTGACCACCAACAAACCAATTTGGAACACAGAACTATATACAACATAGGAATGGGACCTTCAGCCTACTATGTTGTGCTGAACATGACACCAAATTAAACTAATCCCTTCTGCCTGCCTATGGTCAATATCCCTCCATTCCTGGCGTATTCATGTGCTTATCTAAAAGTCTCATGGTAGGCTAATGCTAAAACTACGGAGGTATGGCATTGAGGATACATTAGAGGTTTGGATTAGGAATTGGCAGGCTGGAAGGAGACAGAGGGTAGTAGTTGATGGACTATGTTCATCTTGGAGTGCAGTTACTAGCGGTGTACCACAAGGATCTGTTTTGGGACCATTGCTTTTTGTTATCTTTATAAATGATCTAGAGGAAGGGCTTGAAAGCTGGGTAAGCAAGTTTGCGGATGACACAAAAGTCGGTGGAGTTGTGGATAGTGAGGAAGGAAGTGGTAGGTTACAGCGAGATATAGATAAGTTGCAGAGCTGGGCAGAAATGTGGCAAATGGAATTCAATGTAGCTAAGTGTGAAGTCATTCACTTTGGTAGGAGTAACAAGAAGATGGATTACTGGGCTAATGGTAGGCTACTTGGTAGTGTGGATGAGCAGAGGGATCTTGGTGTCCATGTACACAGATCTCTGAAAGTTGCCACCCAGGTAAATAGTGCTGTGAGGAAGGCATATGGTGTACTGGGCTTTATTGGTAGAGGAATTGAGTTCCGGAGTCCTGAGGTCATGTTGCAACTGTATAAGACTCTGGTGCGGCCTCATCTGGAGTATTGTGTGCAGTTTTGGTCGCCATACTATAGGAAGGATGTGGAGGCATTGGAACGAGTGCAGAGGAGGTTTACCAGGATGTTGCCTGGAATGGTAGGAAAATCTTATGAGGAAAGGCTGAGGCACTTGGGGCTGTTCTCATTGGAGAAGAGAAGGTTTAGGGGAGATTTGATAGAGGTGTATAAGATGATTAGGGGTTTAGATAGGGTCGACACTGAGAACCTTTTACCGCTAATGGAGTCAGGTGTTACTAGGGACACAGCTTTAAATTAAGGGGTGGTAGGTATAGGACAGATGTTAGGGGTAGATTCTTTACACAGCGGGTTGTGAGTTCATGGAATGCCCTGCCAGTAGCAGTGGTGAACTCTCCTTCTTTATGGTCATTTAAGCGGGCATTGGATAGGCATTTGGAAGTTACTGGGCTAGTGTAGGTTAGGTAGGATTCGGTCGGCGCAACATCGAGGGCCGAAGGGCCTGTACTGCGCTGTATCTTTCTATGTTCTATGTTCTATGTTCTCTTAAATGTCCTTCTGGTATCTGCCTCTATCACCACCTCTGGCAGTGCGTTCCAGACTCCGACCACTCTCTGTGTAAAAACCTTGCCCCTCACATGTACTTTGAATTTACCCCCTCTCAGCTTAAGTGCGTGCCCCCTAATATTAGGCATTTCAACTCTGGGAAAAAGATTGTGACCGTCAACCCTATCTATGCATCTATCGAGTCTCCCCCCTCAGCCTCCACCACTCCAGAAAAAACAACTTGAGTTTTTCTAGCTTTGCTTTATAACTCATACCCTGTAATCCAGGCAGCACTCTGATAAACCTCTTCTGCACCCTTTCCAAAGCCTCCACATCCTTCTGTAATGTGGAAACCAGACTTGAACGCAGTACTCTAAGTGTGGCCTAACCAAAGTCTTATAAAGCTGCAACATGACAGCATGACTCAATTCCCCAATCAATAAAGGTAAGCCTGCCATACGCCTTCTTTACCATCCTATCGAATTGCATGGCCACTTTCAGGGAGCTATGGACTTGATCCCCAAGACCCCTCTGCATATCAATGCTGTTCAGTGTCCTTCCATTAATCTGTATACGTTTCCTTAACGTTTGTTCTCCCAAAGTGCAGCACATCACACTTACCCAGATTAAACTCCATTTGCCTTTCTGTGCCCACATTTGCAACTGACCTATATCTTGTTGTATACTTTGACAACCTTCCATACCATTCACAACTGCATCGATTTTTGTGTTGTCTGCAAACTTCCTAATCCACCCCAATACATTTTCATCCAAGTAATTATATATATATATAAAAAAAAAATAAAAAGTAGCATGGATCCCTGCAGAGCACTACTGATCATGGACCTCCCAACCAGAAAACATCCTTCCAACCCTACCCTCTGCCTTCTACAGATCAGCCAATTCTGAAGTCATGCGGCCAGGACACCATGCATCTTAATCTTCTGAATAAGTTGACCATGAGGGAGTTTGTCAAAGACTTTACTAAGATCCACATAGACAATATCTGCAGCTCCAACCTCATGGATCACCTTCGCCACCTCCTTGAAAAATTCAATCAAGTTAGTAAGACATGACCTGCCCCACAAAAAGTCATGCTGACTGATTCAATTAGGCTGTGCTTTTGAAGCAGGAGTACGCCCCTCGAGCCTGTCACACCATTTAGTAAGGCCTTGGCTGATCTGATTGTGATCTCAAATCCACATTCCTGTATGTACGCAGTATAACCATCCCCTTTCTGATAGCATTGTCGGCATTCCTACAGCACATGGGCTGCAGCAGCTCAAGACGGCAGCTCACCACCATCTTCTCAAGGGCAGTTAGGGATGGACAGTAAATGTTGTCCCAGCCAGCAACGTCCACATACTATGAAGTAATGTAAAAGAAATATGGGATATGGGTTAGGTGTGTCCCATGCAGATCCCACATTCATCTATTGGTTCAGTCAACCAAAGGAAACCTGCCACATCACTGAGTACATCTCTCAAATGACTTCCCAAATATCTTAGCTGCAGCCCCCATCCTCACACCCACCACATCCCTAGCAGCAGTTTTCTGGACTTACTGTTCACTCAGTGGATTTCCTTTAGATTTCAGATTCTTCCGTCTTTCAACCGGGGCACCTAACCACATTGAGCAAGAGAAAAGTCAATTTATTACACCAGACAGAGAAGATCAGGATCTGGACAAAGCAATAGGCGCTCACTTCAGAATAAACATCACTGCTCATTCATCAAGCTCCAAAATATGACCGTGATGGTCGACATTTCAAGAATTACATAGCAGAGCAAAGCCAAAAGCTGGTTGCAAATTATGGTGAAAAACTCACACTGTCAGAGACCCCAACATCAAGACAATCACTCTACAGAAATAAAATATATGGAATTCTCTATCCTTTTCAAGACATTCTTCCATCTACAGAGTCTGCTAAGACCTTTCTTAACTTGATATATATTCACCAGCAAGATCTTGGTCCACAGACACAATGTCAAAGTTTGCAAATGACACGAAACTGGGATATACTGTCAACCACGAGATTCTAGGACTGCAACTGGACATAGGCAGGTTAGTGGAATGGGCAGACCAGTGGAAGGTAAAGTTTGATGCAGAGAATTCTCAGGTGAATTCTTAGTGTGGCACAGTGGCTCAGTGACCTGGGACCTGAGTTCAATTCCTCCACTGGGAATTGTGTGGAGTTTACACATTCTTTCCACATATGTGTGTTTCCTCTGGGTGCTTTGGTTTTCTCCCACAATCCAAAGGTCTGCAGGTTAGGTGGATTGGCCATGTTAAATTGCCCATAGTGTCCAAGGATGTGTAGATTATGGGGATGGTGTTAGTCTAGGTGAGATGCTCTTCAGAGGGTCGGTGTGGACTCAATGGACTGAATAATCTGTTTCCACACTGTAGGGATTCTACATGACACACTTTGGTAGGAAGAATTAGGAGAGACAGTGTAAAATAAAGGGCACACTCTAAAAGGGATGCAGAAGCAGAGGGTGTATATATGGATGTCACGGAAGGTGGCAAGACAGATTAGAAGGTGATTAATAAGTTATACAGTAACTTAGATTTTATTAATATGGGCATGGAGAAGTAGCAGGGAGGTTATATTGAATGTTATAAGAACTGGCTAGACCTTAGTTGCAGTATTGTGCACAGTTCTGGGCGTCACACTAGAGGAAGGATGTGAACACTGTGGAGATTTTCAATAATGGATCCAGGAATGAAGAACATGAAGACATTAAGACTGTTTATCCTGGACAGAAGAAAGAGGAGATTTGACAGAGGTTATCAAAATGTTGAAGGGATAAAACTGGTGGAAGCATAGAGATTCTGGTGATACTAATTGAAGGTGATTTTGCACAAAAAGCAAGGGCTTTTGGTCATAGAGTGAGTGATGGGGAAAGAAATCCTGATAGTGTGGGTGAGTAGTGTCTTTGCTGAGAACAGGAAGTTGGACAGAGAGTCTGGCCAGGGATGGAACTTGCCTTGGCGACTGTCACACGAGAAAGGTTGCCTTTCCCTGAGCAATGAGGGGTGGCAGAGTTGGTGCTCTGCCCATCCATGGTGCCCTCACTGTCCTCAGAATTCTGAGGAAGTCCCTCATCTTCACTCAAACCCTTCCTCTAATGGGGCCATTTCCACTCACGCACTTCACGTTAATTCAATTTCAGTCTGAAATTCCAGTGGCAATAATTCTCCCAAAGAAAAATGTGCCACTTAGAATGACGAATTCCTTAAGGAAACGGATTTAAGCCGCGGAAAAGTTATCACTACACAGCTACATTTAAATAAGATTCAAAGAAAAACAGGTGGTTCCTTACCCTGGAGAGAAAGGGCTGCCGACAGGATCAAAGACAGGGTGAATATCCAGTGCATTGTACAGACTGGTCCGAATACTCCCTGCTTGGAATTGGCGTATGGAGCTCACGACACCAGCGATTGTAGCTCGGGGATGTGAAGACTGGGTTTTCGGTTCTAACTGTATGAACTTAGCTCAAAGCCAACCTCCCCGTGCGTCAGAGCGGGCAGGAAATAACAGTAACGCAATGGAAACATCAGACAATGCTGCAACTTCTGAAATGCCCTTCTAGGTATCCCCCTAGCCTCCCCAATTAAAAAAAAAATCCTATTCGTTAAAAATAATGAAATGTTTACTGACTCACTTCAGCCTGGTAGTGAAGTTGCGCAGTAAATGATGACTTGCCCTAGTGCCTGGTTTTAAGCGAAAATTAATTTTGTTGGAAACGCATTATATTTCGAAATTATTATCGTCCGTTTAAGTAATGGAGCTTATCTATGGAGCAATACAAACTGCCACACACACTTCAGAACAAGGGAAGTGTCTACTGTAAGGAACGCTCAGATAAATACTGAGATGTGAGAGGGACTCCAACAAACTTTGGAACTTAATTCTCATGTCCCCATACAGACCCGCACTGGGAGGTGGAAGGATGTACATTAAGACAATTGGGACAACTGCTGTTCACAAATGCTGTTGGGGAGATTTACAAGTGGGTTAGCAAGGTCGAAGCAGGATAAAACATGAGTCAGGAAATGGATTGCAAAACAAACAACATTCAGAATAAAAACTATTACAGAAAAAGGTTGGTGGAGTTGGTGAATGTAAGACAGACTAAGTTCAGATGTAAATGCCCAGGATAGGCATTGACTTACTGGCACAAGTAGCCATACCACATAGAACAAAGAACAGTACAGCACAGGAACAGGCCCTTCAGCCCTCCAAGCCTGTGCAAACACATTTGGCTCTACCATACCAAAACTGTCTTCACTTACAGGATCCATATCCCTCTATTCCCTTCCTATTCATGTACTTGCCCAGGTGCTTCTTGAATGCTGCTGTTCTGTTTGCTTCCACCACCTACTCTGGCAGTGTGTTCCAGGCACTCACCACCCTTTTTGTGAAAAACCTGTCTCACACATCTCCTTTAAATCTCTTCCCCTGCACCTCGAACCTGTGTTTTTGCAATTCTGCAAAAACACATTCACCCCATTGACTTATATGTAAGAGAGGGAGGGAGAGAGACCCCTCCACTCTGGGAGAAAGCTCTTACTTTCCACTCAATCCATGTCATTCACAATCTATAGACTTCTATTAGGTAGCTCTGCAACCTTCTGCATTCCAGTGAAAACAGACCTTTTCTTCTATCCAACTTTTCTACATTACTAAAATTCCCCATACTAGGTAACATCCTGGTAAACCTTTTCTGTAACCTTAACAAAGCATCCACAACCTTCTGGTAGTGTGGTGACCAAAACTGTATGCAATATTCCAAGTGTGGCCTAACTAAAGTTCTATAAAGCTGCAGCATTACTTGCCTTTCCTTATAATCAATGCCCCTTCGAATAAAGACAAGCATGTCATAGGCTTTTTTCACTAAATTATCTACCTGCACTGCCACCTTCAGTGATCTGTGGACCTGCACACACAGATCCCTTTGTACACCAATACTTCTAAGGATTCTGCCATTCACTATAGAATTTTCAGACCTTCCAAAATGCATCACCTCCCATTTGTCCAGATTAAACTACATCTGCCATTTTCTTCCTATTCCAACTGATTTATACCCTGCTCTATCTTCTGACAATCCTCCTCACTATCCACAACCGCACCAATCTTTGTACCGTCCACAAACGTATTAATTAGAGCAGCGACATTTTCCTCTGAATTATTTAAGTCGACCAGAAACCAGCAGAGGTTCCAGCATTGATCGTTGTGGAACACCACTACTTACAACCTTCCATTCCAAAAAGTATCTTTCCACCACTATCTCTTGCTCTCTCTCACACACACACACACACACTCTTTCTCCCTTTCTCTCTTCTCCACAACACCCCCCCACCAGACACACACACTTATACACATTCTCTCTCTCTTACATGCATGCACACCGTATATAAGTCTATGGGGTGAATTTGTTTTTGCAGAATTACATTTACAGATACATTCTATTTTGTTCAAAAAACACACAATCTGCAGGCAGTCAACGAAAGCAGTCAATCCATGTAACATTTCATAAATTTCTACTTTGGAAATTTAACCAGTCTGATTCAAGATTGGGATAAGGACAGATTCTAACCTCATACCTTTTTTTATTGTCTGAGCTAAGATGTCATTTTTTTTATAAAACATTAAGTTATCTTGGGAATGTGACTTGAAAAAAGTTCTGGATTTAAATATTCATGAATTGATATTGCAACCTATTCGCAAAGATGAAAGACAACAACAATCTAGGTTTGTTTAATATCTCCTATCAGTTGCATGGCACTATGATCTTTTGCTATAAGTTCTGTGTCTTATGATCCTGCCCCCCTAGTTACCTGAGCAGTGCTCCAAAACTGAAAATGTGTTGCTGGAAAAGTGCAGCAGGTCAGGCAGCATCCATAGAGCAGGAGAGTCGCGTTTCAGGCATAAGCCCTTCTTCAGTGCTCCAAAAGCTAGTACTTTCAAATAATCCTATTGCTAAGCCAGTTCTGTATCCATCTTGCCAACTTATCCCTGATACCATGTAAGTTCACTTAACAAGCTCATAGCAACAATGGACTTAAACCAGAGAAGAGATGAGCACTTCAGATTCTTATATGCAAGAACTAGTTGTGGCGATGGAATGGCTTTCAAGAAGTCATTTTGTCTTTTTTTTTAAAAGAGAGGTTGTAGGGCAGAAGTGCCCACCCTGAAGACCACTTGAGTAAATAGTTGGTGAGGCCTTGGTGTTATCTTTAAAGTTGGAGCAATGGAAGCAGTGTGGGTGTGGCCAGATTTCACACACCAGGCTTCCTAGTTTTTTTCAGTTGTTAGGTTCAGCTTTACTTAGAAACTATTGAGGGTCTCAAAAGAGTTGGAAGCTTCAATGAATGTCTCTTGGCTGTTATTCTTTTGGAATTTTCTCTTGTTGTCTTTCTCCTCCTGAACTGCAGAATGGCATGTGAATCTGTGCCTGAATTTGCTGATTTTTGCTAAAAGTTGTGTTTATGGGATGTTAGTATATTGGAATATTTAATTAGTAATAGTTCTTTTCATTTATTTATTATTTTTAATTGAATCTGGGCATCGTTGGCTGGCCAGCATTTATTGCCCATCCTTGGTTGCCCATGAGAAGGTAAGCTGCCTTCTTCAACCGCTGTAGTCCATACGCTGTAGTCCATACGCTGTAGTTCATACGCTGTGGTTCATACGCTGTGGTCCATACGCTGTGGTCCATACATTGTGGATTGACCCACAATATGTCAGCAGGGAGGGAATTCCAGGGTTTTGACCCAGTGACAGTGGAGGAACAGCAATATATTTCCAAGTTAGCATAGTGAATGGCTTGGAGGGCTACTTGAAGGTGGTGATGTCCCCATATATCTGCTGCCCTTGTCCTTCTAGATGGATGTGGTCACAGGTTTGGACGGGGGTGTTTGAGGATCTTTGGTCAATTTCTGCAGTGCATTTTGTAGATAGTACACACTGCTGCTACTGAGTGTCAGTGGTGCAGGGAGTGGATGCTTGTGGATGTGATGCTGATCAAGTAGGTTGCTTTGTCCTGAATAGTGTCAAGCCTCTTGAATATTGTTGGGGCTGCACTCATGCAAGCAAGTGGGGAATATTCCGTTATACTCCTGATTTGTGTCGTGTAGATGGTGGATAGGCGTTTAGGAGTCGGGGGGTTACTGACTGCAGTATTCCAATCCCCTAACCTGCTCTTGTAGCCACTGTATTTAGAACATAGAACCTAGAATGATACAGCACAGAACAGGCCCTTCAGCCAACAATGTTGTGCCAACCATTGATCCTCATATAAGGTAAACCTAATGTATGAACCCTCAAATTTCTGTGACCATATGCATGCCCAGCAGTCTCTTAAATGACCTCGCTTCCACAACTGCTGCTGGCAATGCATTCCATGCTCCCACAACTCTCTGCATAAAGTGAGTCTGTGGAGAGTCCAGTTAAGTTTCTGATCAATGATAATTCCCAGGATGTTGCTAAGGGGGGATTCAGTGATGGTAACACCATTGAATGTCAAAGTTATATTGTCTCTTATTGGTGATAGTCATAGCCTGGCATTTGTGTGGTGCAAGTGTTACTTGCCATTTGTCAGCCCAAGTCTGGATATTGACCAGATCTTGTTGCATTTCGACATGGACTGCTTCAGTGCCTGGGGGGTCATGAATGGTGCTGAACATTGTACAATCATTGGCAACATTCCTAAATCTGACCTTATGATGGAGAGAAGGTCATTGATGAAGCAGTTGAAGATGGTTGGGCCGAAGACACTACCCTGAGGAACTCCTGCAGAGATGTCCTGCAGCTGGGATGATTGACCTCCAACAAACATGACTACATGACAGTTTGCCCCCGATACCCATTGATTTCAGTTTTGCTAGCGCTCCTTGATGCCACACTCAGTCAAATGCAGCCTTGATGTCAAGGGCTGTCACTCTCACCTCACACCTGGAATTCAGCTCTTTTGTTCATATTTGAACCAAGGCTGTGATAAGGTCAGGAGTTGAGTGACCCTGGCAGAACCCAAACTGAGCATCACTGAACAGCTATTGCTGAGCAGGTTTGATGACTACTTCCATCCCGCCTCAGGTGACTGACAATGTGGAGTTTGCTCCACATTCTCCCCGTGTCTGCGTGGGTTTCCTCCGGGTACTCCAATTTCCTCCCACAGTCCAAAAATGTGCAGGTTCAATGAATTGGCCATGCTAAATTGCCCATAGTGTTAGGTGAAGGGGTAAATGTAAGGGAATGGGTCTGGATGGGTTGCGCTTTGGTGGGTCGGTGTGGACTTGTTGGGCCAAAGGGCCTGTTTCCACACTGTAAGTAATCTAATCAAAATAATCTAATCTAATCACTTTACTGACGATCAAAAGTAGTTACTGTACCTATAATTCTATTAAGTTTCCAATAGAGTTGCTATCCTAAATACCTTTTTCTTTGCATGCATTTTAACTACAGTGTTTAAATAAATTGTGTTTTGCTTAACGTCGAGTAGTTTGACCAGTCGCATTGTCTCAGACGCACTACACTTACCTTTAAATAAGAGGAAGTTAGGGTGTGGGCTACCTTCTTAAAATACTTTGAGGGGGGTCTAATCTGGTCCATTACATAATCAACTGGGTACAGCTAATTGAGTTGATTTGGAAATGGGTGAATTGTAATCGATGAGTGTCCAACAGTAACCAAGCAATAGAAAGCTTTCAAAGAAAAGATACTCCTGATCAACTTTTCTGTGTGCACTGGAGATAGTGAGATTACCTGAGTCACTAGGTGAAACCAAACCTGACTCTCTCTAAAAGAATTGAAATGTAGAAATGAAAGTGAAAAATAAAAAGGTCATTATCAATGCAGGTTTCCAGATGAAGTTGACAATCAAGCAAAATACCAAACATACTATTAAGGTCCCTTTGATGCTATTACTGGACCATCAGATCTCAGGCAGAAATTTGGCTTGATGGATCTAATTTTTTATATTTAGTTAATAATGGTCTTTCATTGAAGCACAAGCTTTTTCAAGCCAAATTTGATTTGACAATAAAGCAGAAGTTGTTTGTGCAAAAGAATTAAGATAAAATGGAATAAACTAGACTATTCATATACAACACAATTTGAAATACTTTGAAACATGTAGTAAAATACAATTCAATCTATACCAATACCCCACATTATATTCTGCATTCTGTTCTGTTATCATGATGTATTTAGGTAAGACATGATTTGTCTGGTTAGCATGCAATACAATACTTTTCATTGTATCTCAGTACATGTGACAATAATAAATCAAATCACATTCCTGTTCTCAAACACTAGAGAAAATTCCCTTCTCTATCGCACCCTTAGACTTAACTATTTCTTTCATTTACCAGTTTTGAGAGTTTGATAGAATCTTCTTTGACTTTCACACAGCTGAGTCCATGCATTGTCAGCTTGAGATAACCTCGCCAGGGTTCTATCCAAACACTTCTGGTCTAGAACTTGCAACTAAATCCTTACACTGAGGTAACCTATTTCTTAACATTTCTGAATTAATTCCTTTCTCATGGAGAAATTGTTAAATATGTCCAACTTTAAACAGCACTTCCAATTTTCATTTTTTTAGGATCATCCTGATTCTTCTAATTGAAAGTAAACTAATACTCTTCAATATATGGCGTCACCAGTTTCAAAACACAACATCTCTCTCATACTTTAAAAATGTCACAGCTCTGGAAATAGTGACAAGTTAATCATTAAACTCTGCTGGGCATAGACCAAAACCCAGATGCTGCTAGTTCAAAATTTAAAATCTGAAATAAACAAGATATATATATATATATCTATATATATAATGTGTACGACACACCATACAATACAAGAAAGAAGAGAAAAGAGACAGTAAGTAAAATGGGCAAATGAAAATAATAGGTAACAGGATATTGACATAAGTAGGGAAGATGTGTCGGGTTGGCTAGAGGTTATTAAGGTGGACAACATCCTCAGGACTGGATGAGATCTATCCCAGGTTGCTGAGGGAGGTGAGGGAGGAAATAGTTGCGGCCCTGACAGATATCTTTGTGGCATCCTTAAATACAGGTGAGGTGCCAGAGGACTGGAAGGTGGCTCATGTTGTCCCCTGTACAAGAAGGGTAGTAGAGATATTCTGGGTACACCGGCAGCACGGTGGCACACAGCGCCAGAGACCCGGGTTCTATTCCCACCTCAGGTGTGGTGTTTGCACGTTCTCCCCGTGTCTGCGTGGGTTTCCTCCGGGTGCTCCGGTTTCCTCTCACAGTCCAAAAATGTGCAGGTTAGGTGAATTGGCCATGCTAAATTGCCCATAGTGTTAGGTGAAGGGGTAAATGTAGAGGCATGGGTCTGGGTGGGTTGCGCTTCGGCGGGTCGGTGTGGACTTGTTGGGCCAAAGGGCCTGTTTCCACACTATAAGTAATCTAATATAAATGATCTGGAAGAGGGTCCTGTTGATATGATCAGCAAGTTTGCAGATGACACAAAGATCGGTGGAGTAGCAGAAAGCATAAGGGACTGTTAAAGAATACAGGAGGATAGAGATAGACTGGAGAGTTGGGTGGAAAAGTAGCAGATGGAGTTCAATCCAGACAAATGTGAGGTATTGCATGTAGGCAAGCATAATTCTGGAGGAAATTATACAATGAATGGAAGAGACTTGGGAAATGTTGGTGAGCTGAGAAGTCTGGGCGTGCAGGTCCATTGTACCCTGAAGGTTGCTGCACAGATGGATAGAGCGGTCAAGAAGTATGCTTGCCTTCATTGGTTCAAAGACATTGGTTCAGCCGCTTTTAGAATACTGTGTACAGTTCTGGTTGCCACATTACCAAAAGGATGTGGATGCTGTGGAGAGGGTGCAGAGAAAGTTTACAAGGATGTTGCCTGGTGTGGAAGGTGTTAGCTATGAAGAGAGGTTGAGTAGGTTAGGTTTGTTTTCATTAGAAAAAAGGAGATTGAGGGGGGACCTGACTGAGGTTTACAAAATCATGAAGGGTATAGACAGGGTGGATAGAGACAAGCTTTTTCCCAGGGTGAAGGATTCAATAACGAGAGGTCACTCTTTCGAGACGAGAGGTGGAAAGTTTAAGGGAGATACACGTGGCAAGTACTTCACCCAGGAGATGGTGGGCATTTGGAACACGTTGCAGGTGGTAGAGGCAGGGACGGTAGATTCATTTAAGATGCGTCTGGATAGATGCCTGAGTAAATGGGGAGCAGAGGAATACAGATGCTTAGCAAGTGGGCAACACGTTTAGACAATGGATTTGGATTGGCTCAGGTTTTGAGGGCTGAAGGGCCTGTTCCTGGGCTGTAAATTTTCTTTGTTGTTTGTTCTTTGTTCTTTGACATAAACACTACACATCCTGAATCATTCATGTGCATCCAGATACATACACACTCTAGATTTCATATATATGCACACAATTATCTATTCACGTTACATACCAAGTCACACATACACATGCTCAAAAATTTATACATAATGCAGAATGGATCACATATACATGCTGACATATGTATAAAAAGCAAAAGCTGGATAACAAATGGATGTGCAGTTGTACACACAGCACATACAAGATCACATACACAATACTGAGTCATACATATGCTTATTCACAAAAATATACACACAACACATATGAGATCACATATACATACAGCCACATATGTATACATAACACACACTGGATTGCACATATGCACACCCATGTATACACAGCACATACTAGATCACACATGTATACACTCATACATTAAGGGACAATATATATCAGATTATGCATAAATGCACTCATATCCATATACATAATACATTTTAGATCATATTAGATCACTCATTGCTAAGCAAGCAGTATAAACCAGATCACATGAATACATACAGCACAGAAGGATCACAAATCAGTTACTGGCTGACAAGTGGCAAGTAACATTCAAGCCACACAAATACCAGGCAATGACTATCTCCAATAACCATTGCCCCACGACATTGGATGGGGTGTTAGCATTTTTGAATCCCCCTATATCAACATGCTTCAGGTTACCAGTGACACGAAACTCAACAGGATTTGCCATATAAACACAGTGCCTACTACAGCAAGTCAGAAATGAGTAACTCAGCTTCTGATTCCACAAAGCTTATCCATTATCCACAAGCTAAAAATGTATTGCTGGAAAAGCGCAGTAGGTCAGGCAGCATCCAAGGAACAGGAAATTCGACGTTTCGGGCATAAGCCACTTTCTCCCCCATAATCCGCAAGGCATGGATAGAAGATTGGCTGCCTGGCAAAGGTAAAGAGTGGGGATAAAAGGGTCTTTCTGAGGAGGGAATCCAGTGACTAGTGGTGTTCCACAAGGGTCGATGTTGGGACCACAACATTTCACTTTGACATTAATGATCTGGATAAAGGAACTGAGGGCATTCTGGCAAAATTTGCAGATGATACAAAGATAGCTGGAGGGGCAGATAGTATTTAGGTGGCAGGGAGGCTGCAGAAAGATTTAGACAGGTTAGGAGAGTGGGCAAAGAAGTGGCAGACGAAATACAATGTGGGAAAGTGTGAGGTAATGCACTTTGATAGGAAGAATAGAGGCATGGACTATTTTATAAATTTTCAAAAGTCTGAAGTGCAAAATGACTTGGGAGTCCTAGTCCAGGTTTAGTCAATAGTTTGGTAGGCAAATATAATGTTGCCATTCATCTCGAAAGGACTAGAATATAAAAGCAAGTATGCACTTCTGAGGTTTTATAAGGCTCTGGTCTGATCACATTTAGAGAATTTTGAGCAATCTTGGGCTCCATACTTCAGGAAAGACGTATTGAACCTGGAGCAGGTTTAGATGAGGTTCATGAGAATGATCCCAGGAATGAAAGGCTTTGTATATTAGGAATGTTTAAGGACTCTGGGACTATACTCGATGGAGATTAGAAAGATGAGGGGTGGATCTGATTGAAACTTTCAGAATACTGAATGGTCTGGAACAGAGTGGATATTGGGGAAATGTTTCCATTGGCAGGAGAGATGATGGTGTAGACCTAGAGTAAAAGAAGACCTTTTAGAGTGGAGATAATGAGAAATTTCTTTAGCCAGAGAGTGGTGAATCTGTAGAATTTATTGTCATAGAAAGCTGTGGAGGCCAGATCATTAAATACATTTCAAACAGAGATAGTTAAGTTCTTGATTGCCAAGGGGATCAGAGGTTATGGGGAGAAAGCTGGAAAATGGGGTTGAAAAACCTACCAATCATGATTGAATGGTGGAGCAGACTCGATAAACTAAATGGTGTAATTTCTGCTCCTATGTCTTGTGGGCTTATGGACTTATTAGGCACAAGTCAGGAATATGATGGAATATTCCCCACTTGCATTGATGAATGCAATTCCAACAACACTCAAAGCTCAACACCACCCAAAACAAAGCAGATTGCTTGACTGGCACAACATCCACGCCCCCCACCACCACACTCAGAAGCAGAAGTATCATCGATAAGAAGTGCTACAGAAATTCACCAAAGATCCTTCAACAGCACCTTCCAAACCCATGTCCACAGCAGATACCTGGGAACACCACCAGCTGCAAGTTTGCCTTCAAAGCACTCACTATCCTGATTTGGAAAAAAAATCACTGTTCCTTCACTGTCACTGGGCCAAAATCCTAGAATTCCCTCCTTACGGGTATTGTGGATCAACCCACAGCATGTGGATTTCAGCAGTTCAAGAATGCAGCTCACCACCACCTTCTCAAGGGCAGTTAGTGACAGGCAATAAACACTGGCCCAGCCAGCGATTCTGTACCACTGACTCCTGCAACACAGGTGGTAATTGGAAGATGGTTCATTGCAACGGAGGCCCGCAGACTGCACACTGTGGACAAGACATCTGCTTCTCTACATTACTTAACACCAGGCAGATTGGCATTGGGTCTGATTTATAGCGTCCTAATCCTGGGAGGAGGTCAGGTAAAAGATTGGAAGGGTGTAATTCTGTCAAATGGTGGACTTTTCTCAATCATGTAAAGATTATTCCGCAAGCATACCCAGAGAAAAAGCATTCAGGCTGGAAGAAAATGGTGTGCTTTTTATGTTCAGTTGAACACTGTCTGTAAGACAAAGGTCATTTTACTGCACAGCCAGACACAGACAGGAATTCATGTGGGAAACACCCAGCAAATGACAAACTATAATTGACAACCTAGCTTCTGTGTTGTAGGAATTGGACATGCTAGGAATATTTCTGATGTGTATTTTTATACTCTAAAAAGAGAATCATATACAGAAGTGAGAGTGTAACTGTCAATATGGATTGCTCAAGACATTGTTTGGACTGATACACTGGCCCTGGATGTGGTCACAGTGTAAAATGGGATGTTGCTCAGTCATCACCCATTATGGTACATTTATCAAACTGTCACATCAAACTGCTGGGTTTATTTTGTTAACATACAAATAGCCTGTGACAGACCTCAATGTCAACCCTGGCTCTGACTTAACACTGTTATGTACAGTGTTACACTTGTTGCAGTGTTGCAGAATTACTTTTTATTTTGCTCAACAACTGCATGAATCCATGTAAAACTCTGTAAAACTATACAGAGGGTTTGTCAGTCTGAGAGAGCATTGGGACACAGACAGACTTCACATCTATTGTTCAAAAACCTGAGCATGTAATTTAAAAGAAGTTCTAGGATTTACATATCAAAGAACAGAAACCAGTATATCCCATTATAAAAGATGAAAGTTTTAATCTAAGACTGCATACTGTATCACATCTCCATGACAATAGATTCTTTTTCCTATAAATTCTGTGAGCATGATCTTAAACTCCAAAAGCACCTGATGAAGGAGCAGCGCTCTGAAAGCTAGTGCTTCCAAATAAACTTTAGATTAGATTCCTACAGTGTGGAAACAGGCCCTTCGGCCCAACAAGTCCACACTGACCTTCCGAAGAGTAACCCACCCAGACCCATTCCCCTACCCTATATTTACCCCTGACTAATACACCTAACACTATGGGCAGTTTAGCATGGCCAATTCACCTGGCCTGCACATCTTTGGATTGTGGGACAAAACCAGAGCACCCGGAGGAAACCCACGCAGACACGGGGAGAATGTGCAAACTCCACACAGACAGTCGCCCGAGGTGGGAATCAAACCCAGGTCCCTGGTGCTGTGAGGTAGCAGTGCTAACCACTGAGCCACCATGCCGCCCCACTTGTTGAACTATAACCTGATGTTGTGTGATTTTTAACTTTGTACACCCCAGTCCAACACCGGCACCTCCAAGTCACTAGTGAAACCAATGCCCAAGTATGTTCCATCCACTGGCTGGCAGGGACAGTAATTATCCCTGAAGAGCAGAAAGACAGCTTTAAGGTGAGTTCTCCAAATAAGTGGGCTTCATGAAAAGATCCAGAATATAAGAAACAAATTGACTTAATCATTGACTCAAATTTGAGGGGGAGAGTGTGACATGTAATGTAAAAAACACACGTTCTCCCCGTGTCTGCGTGGGTTTCCTCCGGGTGCTCTGGTTTCCTCCCACAGTCCAAAGATGTGTGGGTCAGGTGAATTGGCCATGTTAAATTGCCCGTAGTGTTAGGTAAGGGGTATATGTAGGGGTATGGGTGGGTTGCGCTTCGGCGGGTCGGTGTGGACTTGTTGGGCCGAAGTTTCCACACTGTAAGCAATCTAATCTAATTTTCTTCTAGCCCAGATTTTGCTTACAGATTAAATTCTAATTCATGGAAACTTCAGGACAGTCCTTGGGTCTTTAACCAAGATGTCCATGCCTGTGCAAATTCTATTTCCATAGCTTTGTTCTGGATTTTATTTGAATTAATTATTTAAAGAAGATTTCAGTCTCTGACTTAGCAACAGCTTGTGAACAAACAGCCCACTGTTCGAATAAGTTTATGGTCAAAACTCTTTCCTCTATTTCATTGTCATGTGGATTGGACAAATCAAACTGACAAAGGTTTGCAGGAGTTTGAGCTCATTGAGAGTATTCAGGACTTCTTGGCACAACCCGACAGGGTTTCTTCTAATCCAAGCCGATGATAGGTGACCAGTGCTGGGAGAGATTCCAAGTCATCTGGTGATGAAAAGAATTTGGAGATCCTAGCATCATTGTCCAGAACCTCAGCTACACCGTACAGGTAAACAGCACATGCTACCACAACTAGTTAGAACAAAAGAGCAAAGAATAAAGAAAACTTACAGCCCAGGAACAGACTCTTCAGCCCCATAAACCTGAGCTGATCCAAATGTACTGTCTAAACCTGTAGGTCAATTCCTAAGCATCTGTATCCCTTTACTCCCCATCTACTCATGCATTTATCCAGGCACATCTTAAATGAATCTACTGTGCCTGCCTCTACCACCTCAGCTGGCAACATGTTCCAAACGGCCACCACCCGCTGTGTGAAGTACTTGCTGCGTGTATCCCCCTTAAACTTTCCACCTCTCACCTTGAAAACGTGATCTCTCATTACTGAATTCTTCATCCTGGGAAAAAGCTTGTCTCTATCCACCCTGTCTATACCCTTCATGATTTTGTAAATTTCAATCAGGTCCCCCCTCAATCTTGTTTTCTGTAATGAAAATAAACTTAACCTACCTAACTTTCTTCATAGCTAGCACCTTCCATACCAGGAAACATCCTCATAAACCTTCTCTGCACCCTCCCCAAAGCGTCCACATCCTTTTGGTAATGTGGCAACCAGAACTGTACACAGTATTCTAAATGTCTTGTACAATTTTAACATGACTTGTCAGCTCTTATACTCAATACCCCGTCCGATGAAGGCAAGCATACTATATGCCTTCTTGACCACTCTATCCACCTGTGCAGCAACCTTCAGGGTACAATGGACCTGCACTCCCAGATCTCTCTGCCCATTGTATAATTTCTTCTGTTCATTGTATAATTTGCTCTAGAATTAGTCTTGCCTAAATGCATCACCTCACATTTGTCTGGATTGAAAACCATCTGCCACTTTTCCGCCCAACTCTCCTGTCTATCTATATCCTCATGTATTCTTTGACAGTCCCGTATGCTTTCTGCTCCTCCACCAATCTTTGTGTCATCTGCAAACTTGCTGATCATACCAACAGGGCCCTCTTTCACATCATTTATGTATATTACAAACAACAGTGCCCCCAACACTGACCCCTGTGGAACATCACTGGTCACCTTTCTCTATTTCAAGAAACTCCCTTTAACTACTACTCTCTGTCTTCTGTTGCTCAACCAGTTCTTTATCCACCTAGCTAGAACACCCTGCACACCATGTGACTTCACTTTCTCCATTAGTCTACAACGGGGAACCTTATCAAACGCCTTACTAAAGTCTATGTATATGACATCAACAGCCCTGCCTTCATCGAACAACTTGGTCACTTCCTCAAAGAACTCTATTAAGTTGGTAAGGCACAATCTTCCCCGCACACAACCATGTTGCCTATCACTGATAAGCCCATTCTTTTCTAAATATAAATAGATCTCATCCCTCACTACTTATCCAGCAACTTTCCCACCACCGACGTCAGGCTCACTGGCCTGTAGTTACCCAGAATATCCCTACTATTCTTCTTGTACAGAGGGACAACATGACCAACCCTCCAGTTCTCTGGCACCTCACCTGTATTTGAGGATGCCACAAATATATCTGTCAGGGCCCCAGCTATTTCCTCTCTCACCTCCCTCAGCAACCTGAGATAGATCCCATCTGGTCCTGGGAATTTGTCCACCTTAATAACTCTAGCCTACCCAACACATCTTCCCCACTATGTCAACGTGATCCAGACAAATCAAACTTCTATCTCTAATCTCAACATTCATCATGTTCTTGTCTTCAGCGAACACTAATGCAAAGTAATCATTCAGAATCTCACCCATTCTCTCAGATTTGACACACAGCCTTTGCACTCAGAATGAACGGTAGCATACCAGCATCAGTGTTTAATGAGGCAAGGTTAGTTTGCCCTGAAAGGAAAGGTTCATCTTGATAATTTTCAACAAAGGAAGTTCCATTGGGGAAGGAGGGTTCTATAGGAAGGATATACCTTCCTTGGGTAACTTAAAAATTTATGAATTAGGAGCAGGTGTAGGCCATTCAACCTTAAGCCTTCTCTACTATCAATATGATCATGGTTGATCTGATTATAATCTCAAATCCACACCCCTACCTACCCTAGAGGATCATCCACCCCTTGTTTAACAAAGATCTATCCATCTGTGCCTTAAAAATATTTAAGGACTCTTTTCAGAAAGAGAATTCCAAAAACTGCTTTCAATGCATTTAGATCCCTCCTTAAATAAGGTGATTGACACTGTACACAGACATCCAGATGAGGTCTAACCAATACCAAATGTATTATTTTGTATTTAATTGTCAGTCGCTTTCCTAATTACTTGTTGGACCTGCACACTAACCTTTAGTGATTCATACATGTGGATCTCAGATGTCTCTGCAGCTCTGAGCTCTGCAACCATTCTCCATTTAGATAATATTTTAAAATTCTTCCTACCAACTAAGGAAGTTCAGGACAGAATGAAATTAAGTGAAAAGATGTCGAGTTTTGCAAATATTAGTTGCCCAGAAGATTGGGAAAATTTTAGAAATTTTAATAACTTTTAAAAATGCCAATATTGGAGTATAAGAAAAACTATCAAGAAATATTAATATTAGCAAGAAATGTACTATATTCTATAAAAGGCAAACATATATCTGAAGTGTGTTGAAGGATATGATTGGGGAACTGAGCATTGGAAACAAAAAAATGGCAGAGGTTTTGAATGAATATTTTGTAGCTGTCTTCATTGTCAAATTTACTAGAAACACTCCAGGGATCTTAGGATTACAAAGTTCAGAAGGGAGAGAGAAACGTAAAAAACAATCACAATCAACAAATTATTCAGAAAACTAATGACTGAAGTCTGTCAATTCTCCTAATCTGGTGACTTGCATCTTAGGATATTAACAAATGCCTCAGTTGTAATCTTCCAAAATTCCCTACAGCCTAGAAAGGTCACAGGTAAATTAATTTATCTTACATTTAAAAAAAAATTCCCAAACTAAAACTTATATTCCTAAAACAGATAATTTATAACATTTGCTAATCATAAATAATAAAGAAGCTTAGATAAAGGGACTGACTGTGTTGGAGTCAAATTTACTGATAATAAAAAGATAGGTAGGAAAGCAAGTTGGTGAGAGAATACACAGTCTGAAGAGGTACAGAGAGGAGAATAGAAAAGGAGATTATTATTTAAAAGGAGGAAAAACCACTGAATGTTACAAATCAGAAGGATGTGGGTGTCCTTACACATGAAGAACAGAGGATAGAATGCATGTACAGCAGATAATTAGGAAGGCAAATAGAACCCTTATTGTAAGGGTTTTGGGATATAAAACTAGATTCCCTATAGTGTGGAAACAGGCCCTTTGGCCCAACCAGCCCACACTGACTCTCCAAAGAGTAACCCGCCTAGACCCATTTTCCTCTAACTAACACTATGGGCAATTTAGCATGTCCAATTCACCTGACCTGCACATCTTTGGACGGTGGGAGGAAACCGGAGCATCTGGATGAAACCCATGCAGACGCAGGGAGAATATGCAAACTCCACATAGACAGTCACCTGAGGCTGGAATTGAACCTGGGACCCTGACAGATGACATCTGTGACACTGTGTTCAGTTTTGGTCTCCCTATGAAAGGAGGGATATGCCTTTATCAGATGCTGTTCAGAGAAGGTTCACAAGATGAAGAGATAGTCGAATTAGAAAAAAATGACTAGGAGAAAGTGAGGACTGCAGATGCTGGAGATTAGAGCTGAAAATGTGTTGCTGGAAAAGCGCAGCAGGTCAGGCAGCATCCAAGGATCAGGAGAATCGACGTTTCGGGCATGAGCCCTTCCTGAAGAAGGGGTCATGCCCGAAACGTCGATTTTCCTGCTCCTTGGATGCTGCCTGACCTGCTGCGCTTTTCCAGCAACATATTTTCAGCTTAGAAAAAATTGAGCCAATGCTGATTGATAGAAAGGTGATCGTATTGAAAATGATAAGAAACTGATAAGGAGGTTGATGACAGGGTACATACTGAGGGGGAATAATCCTCATTAGATATCTAGAATGAAGGGGAACAGTTTAAAAATAAGGGGGTCCACCATTGAATGACTGAGAATGAATTTGCTCTCCCAGAGGGTCATCAATTTTTGGAGTTCTCTTCCTCAGCGAGCTGTGGAGGCTGGATTATTAACGATGTTCAAGACTGAGTGAGACAGATTTCTGATCAACAAGGGAGTCATAGGTAATGGAGACCCTGCAGAAGTGGAGTTCAGGTCACATTCATGTCAGCTGTGAACTTATTGAGTAGCAGGACAGGTTGAAGGGACTGAAAGGGCTATGCCTGCTCCTAAATGTTTTAATTTTATGATTTCTAATTTCACCCTTCACTCTATCTGTAAAGAGGAAGAACATATTAATGTTTTGATTAAACAAGTACTCGTATGTCATTTTGGGATGTACAAAGGGACACTGGATCAGTAGAGACTATATTCACTGGAATTTAGAAGAATGAGGGGCAAATATCCTGGGAACCTATAAAATTCTAATGGGACTGGACAGGCTAAGTGTGGGAAGAATGTTCTCAATGATTGGGGAGTGGTCACAGTTTAACATACAGGGTAGACCATTTGGGACTAAACCGAGGAGAAACTTCTTCACCCAGAGTATGGTGAGATTATAAAATTCTCTGTTGAGGCCAAAACATTAAGGATGGCAGCAAGAAGAGAGAGAAACAAACAGGAAGAGAGAAAGGAAGAGGAGGCAGTGACAGAGTGGTAACATCACAGGATGAGTAATCAAAAGCTCTATGCTGTACCTGCATTCTATCCTCTATTCTTCATGTATAAGGACACCCATATTCATCTGCAGTTTTTTCTCCTTTTAAATAATATGCTGCTTTTCCATTCTCCTTTCTGTACCTCTTTACAGACTCAATGTATTCTCCCACCAACTTGCATTCATTTGTATTACCAATAAATTTGACTCCAGTACAGTCAACTCCTTTATCCAAACTATGACTATTCATAGAATCGCTAAAGTGTGGAAACAGGGCATTTGGCCCAACAAATCCACACCAACTCTCCGAAGAGTAACCCCTTCCCCCTCCCCTAGATTTACTCCTGACTGGATTGTGGGAGGAAACCCATGCAGACACAGACAAATTCCACACACTTAATCACCCGAGGCAGGAACTGAACCCAGATCCGTGGTGCTGTGAGGCAGCAGTGGTAACCACTGAGCCACCATAATGCTCTACATGTTTAGGATATGTTCAGATTCCACCATAGCAGTTAGTGAAATTTAAATTAAAATTCTGGAATATGTAAAACTAGTCACAATAATGATGACAACTATCGTCAGGTGTTGTAAAAACATGTCCAGACCACTGAAGTCCTTTTGGAATGGAAATCGATCATCATCACCTGGTCTCACCAACATGTTACTTTAGACCTGCAGCAATGTGGTTGACTCCGAACTACTTCTGAAATTCCCTCTTCAGTCACTCTTTCCAAGGGCAATAAATGCTGGCCTTGCCAGTAATGGTCACGCCCTGTGAGAGAATAAAAATAATAACTTGGAGAAGTAACAAAACAGGATGACTTGCATGACAAATGGCAGAAGCAGCGAAAGACAGAGGGAAGTGATCCCACAAACAACAGATTTGATCAAAGTGGACTCACTGCTGGTGACTTGACTTAATATCTCCAAATGTGACTCATTGTCATATTTTGTTTTATATTGTGCCTTTGGATGTTTCTGTGTGAAGGTGCTATATAAATATAAATTGTTTTTGGTGTTGTTGCATTACTTCAGCATGTATGAAAACACCAGCAGCCAGAGGCCTATTGTTTTGACCAGTCTTATGGCAGATTCCTCTCCATTTGAGGCGTGCCCAAGGGGTGTCTCCTCTCACTGAAGAGTCTGTTGAGACATCATTGTGGATGTCCACACAGCCAGCAGCTCAGATTATTGTTGGTGTTGGCTGGTCTTCTGCAGCCTGCCACCTCAGGCTTTCCTCTGAGTACCTTGGCTCAGATGGTCCTCAAAACAAATTGAAACCGAATTTCAATGGTGTATGAACTGAAACAACGTAGGAATTTGTAATTGTCTTAAACAGATGATGTCAGATATTAATTATTGAGCCAAACCTCATCAGTCATTGATACATGTTGTATACAAAGCTGTAAAGTGCACAGGAAATATTTTGAAAACTCAGGAAGTGTTTGCTCAAGGCTGTGTCAGCAGCTGATAAGTCTGGCCTGTGAAGCTTCCACATCAACCACAGCAGATCGAAAGGCAAACTGACCATCAGCCTGGCCTCGACTATAACACCAACACTTTCTCAACTTCAAAATGACAGGTTAAAGCTTCAAGACTCATGCCCTGCTTGACCAGTGGCCACACATCAGCAAGTCACCCCTACTGATTAAGCTGATTGAGCTGAGCCAGTTACTCCAAGCAGACTGTGTGCAGATGATAGTAGAAGAGGGTCTGGAATCTGGAGGTGATTCCCACATGGGGAATAACCAGCTCATACTTGTTTTCTGCTCTTCTGATAAACAAGGACGGATTCTGCAGGGGTGGCAGACACCTACCCTACCCCAGCGAGTCAGAAGCACAGATGTGGAACTGAACTTCCATGACATGGGCTGAAAGATAGGCCTCGGAATTGTTTTCATTAAATCAGAGGTGCCTTGATGTCACTGAGAAAGAAGCCAATAACTGAATGGACTGCCACCCTGATCCGTAGGAGGAAACTATGACAATGTAACTGCTAATAACAGAGTCAAAGAATGACCATAAGACATAGGAGCAGAAATTAGCCATTCAACCCATCGAGAATGCTCTACTATTCAATCATTGTTGATGAGTTTCTCAATTCCATTCTCCCTCTTCCTCCCCATAACCATTGAAGCCCTTGACAATCAAGAACCTATCTATCTCAGACTTAAATACATTCCATGACCTGGCCTCCCAGGGGCAAAAGATTCCACAGATTCACCGCTCTCTGGCTGAAGAAGTATTTCTTTATCTTCATTCTAAAAGGTCTTCCCCTTACACTAAAGCTGTGTCCTCAGGTTCTAGCATCTCCTTTCAATCAAAAGATTTTCTTTTGAAAATCCACACTGTTCAGGTCATTTAGTATTCTGTAAATTTCAATTAGATCCCCCGCCCCATCCTTTTAAACTCCATCAACCATAGACCTAGAGTCCTTGAACATTCCTCATACGTTAAGCTTTTCATTTCTATGACCATTCACGTGAACCTCCTCCAAACATGCTCCAATGCCTGTACATCCCCCCCCCTCTGAGATATGGGCCCCAAAACTGCACACAGTACTCCAAATGTGGTCTGACCAGAGCCTCAGAAGTACATCCCTGCATTTCTATTCAAGTCCTTTCGAAACAAATGTCATCATTGCATTTGCCTACTGACTCAACCTGCAGATTTACTTTGAGAGTGGACGAATGCATGATAGATGTGGGGAAATGTGTGGTTATCCACTTTGGTGGCAAGAATAGGAAGGCAGATTACTATGTAAACGAAGTCAAATTAGGTAAAGGGGAAGTACAAGGAGATCTAGGTGTTCTTTACATCAATCAATGAAAGTAAGCTTGCAGATACAGTAGGCAGTGAAGAAATCTAATAGCATACTGGCTTTCATATCAAGAGGAATTGAGTAAAGGAGCAAAGAGGTCCTTCTGTAGCTGTACAGGGCCCTGGTGAGATTGCACCGGGAGTATTGTGTGCAGTTTTGGTTTCCAAATTTGAAGAAGTACATTCTGACTATTGAGGGAGTGCAGCATAGGTTCATGTAGTCAATTCCCAGAATGCAGGACTATCATATATTGAAAGATTGGAATGACTGGGCTTGTATACACTTGAGTTTAGAAGGATGAGAGGGGATTTGATTGAGATGTATAAGATTATTAAAGGATTGGACACTCTGGAGACAGGAAGCATGTTTCCACTGATATGTGAGTCCAGAACCAGAGGACACAATTTAACAATAAGGGGTAGGTCATTTAGAACAGAGTTGAGGAGAAACTTCTTCACCCAGAGTGTTGTGGATATATGGAATGTTCTGTCCCAGAAGGTACTGAAGGTCAGGTCTCTGGATACTTTCAAGAAAGAGATGGCTAGAGCTCTTGAAGATAGTGGAATCAAGTGGGATAAGGCAGGAACAGGATACTGATTGTGATCAGCCATAATCATAATGAATGGTGGTGCTGGCTAGAAGGGCTGAATGCCCTACTCCTGCACCTATTGTCTATTGCTGTTCCACTGTTTTTCCCGCTAGGCTTCTCTCCCAATCAATTCTACCCAGCTCCTCCTTCATACCTCTGTAGTTGCCTCTATCCAGCTGTAATACTGTTATCTCTGATTCTATCTTCTCCGTCTCATATTGCAGAGTAAACTCAATCATACAATGATCACTGCCTCTTAGGGTTCCTTCATCTTTGACTTAAGGTTATATTACTTACAGTGTGGAAACAGGCCCTTCGGCCCAACAATTCCACACAAAACCTCCGCAGAGCGATCAACCCAGACTCATTCCCCTACATTTACCCCTTCACCTAATACTACAGGCAATTTAGCATGGTCAATTCACATAACCGTGGGAGGAAACCGGAGTACCTGGAGGAAACCCACGCAGACACGGGAAGAATGTGCAAACTCCACACAGACAGTTGCCTGAGGTGGGAATTGAACCTAGGTCTCTGGCGCTATGAGGCAGCAGTGCTAACCACTATGCCACCGTGCCGCCCTTAAAGCTTAAGCTCCCTTATCAAGTCTGCCTTATTGAACAATACTAAATTCAATATTGCCTGTTCCCTACTGAGGTCTACCACAATCTGCTCTAAAAAGCCATCTTGTCATTCCATTTCTTGCAATCGGCTACCAACCTGATTCTCCCAATCCACCTGCTATTGGAATTCCCCATGATCACTGTAGTGTGGCCTTTCCGACACATCTTTTCTATCTCCTGGTGTATCATCACTCCCTGCCCGTCTCATTCAGATAATCAAGGTTGTTCTGTATATCCTTGAATACTCAGCTCCCAATCCTGATCCTCCTGCAGGTTCTCAGAGAATGGGCATGGAATTCACAAACTCTCCACAATCACAAAATGTATTTTTTACACATATACAAAGATTGGTGAAACCACCTGAAGTCTGTCGCTGTGAAGATAGAGATTTGGGCATAGACTTAAGGTGAGAGAGGAAAGATTTAAAAGGGATCTTAGGAGCAATTTTTTCAGCACAGCATAGTGCGTGTATGGAAAAGATGCCAGAGGAAGTGGCAGTCCTGAAGAAGGGTTACACCCGAATGTTGACTTCCTGATGCTGCCTGGCTTGCTGTGTTCTTCCAGCCTCCTGCCTGTCTACTTTGGATTCCAGCATTTGCAGTTTTTTTTGTCTCTAAAGAAGTGGTGGAGGCTGGTACAATTACAACATTTAAAAGAAAGCAATTGAGGAGAGCAAAGAGAGACATGAGAAATTGCTGACGGGCAAGTTTAGGGTCAATTCCAACATATCCTACAAGTAAGCCAAGGGGAATGGAATAATCACTTGGAGAGTAGAGCCCATTCAGGATCAGTGGGCGATGTCTACATGAAGCTGGAGGATATTGATATTGTCTTAAATGTTAAATATGCCTTTGCTCAAAAGAAGGAGGATGCAATACAGAATTTGAGAAGGTGGACTGTGAAGTTCCTGAGTAGATTGATAGAAGAAGCAAGGAGATATTGGAGGTTTTGGCGAATTTGAAAGTGGACAAAATGCAGGTCCGGATGAATTGTATCCCAGGCTGCTGTGAGACATGAGAGAGGAAATTAAAGGGGTTCTCACCCAAAGTTTCAAATAATTTCTGGCCTGATATGGTTACATTTTGCTCAAAGGGTAGGAGAGATAGAGCAGAGAATGATAGACCAGTGAGTCCTATATCAGTATTAGGGAGACTATTGAAAAAAAATCAATCTCCATTTGGGCAGGCAAGGCTTGATCAAGGGTAATCAGCATGGCTTTGTCAGAGATAGGTCATACCTAATAAATCTGGTGGAATTTTTGATGAGATAAACAAATGTTTCGATGTGAGTAGGGCAGTTGATGTAGTTAATATGGATTTCACAGGGCCTTTGAGAAGGTCCAGTATGGGAGATTGATAAAGAAGGTAAACATTCATGGGATCCAGGGTAATTTGGCAAGTTGGATCCAAGATTGGCTTCGTGGCAGGAGACAAAGGGTAGTGGTAGAAGACAGTTGGTTGACTGGAGCCCAGTGTACAGTGGCATACAAAGGGATCAGTGCTTATTCTTTGTGACGTTCATAAATGATGTAAATGCGAATGGGGGGAGGAGGTATATAATAAGTAAGTTTGTGGATGACACAAAGATTGGCCGAGTGGTTGATAGTGAGGAGGAAAATATTATGTTACTTGAGAGTATAGATGGATTGGTCAGGTGGACAGATCAGTGACAGATGGATTTTATTCTTGATGAGTGAGAGATGATTGACTTTGGAAGAAGAAACTAGACAAGGAAGTACTCAATGAATAGCAGGACATTAGGAAACTCAGAGGAACAGAGGGGTCTTGGGATCTACAGATCCCTGAAGGTGGCTGGACAGGTTAATAGGGTCATTAAGAAGGCGTATGGCTTTACCAGTCAAAAGTAAGGAAGTTGTGATAGACCCATACAGAACTTTGGTTAGGCCACAGCTGGAGTAATGTGTGTAGTTCTGGTTACCACATCTTAGGAAAGATGTGATTGCACTAGAGGGAGTGCAGAGGAAATTCACAAGAATGTTACCTGGGATAAAGCATTTCAAAATTGAAGAAAGGCTTGATAAGTTCAGGCTGTTTTCTTTGGAGCAGAGAATGTTGATGTGGAACCTGATAGAGGTGTTTAAGATGAGAAGGGTAGATTGTTCCCTTTAGCCAAAGAATCAAGAACACGGGAGAGTAATTTTAAAGTGAGAGGCAGAATGTTCTGGAGGGAATTTAAGGAGAAGTATTTTCACCTAGTCTGTAATGGGAGTCTGGAATGCTTTGTCTGGGAAGGTAAAGTGGGAAGCCTCACAACCTTTAAAATTTACAATGATGCGCACTTGAAGGCTATGGGTCTAGTGCTGGGAAGTGGGACTACTGCAGGTAATTGTATACTTTTGGTGTTACAGACTCAATGGGCTAGAGATTCTCTGTACTATATGATTCTATGATTTTATGACTCCCTCAGTTTCTTTCCTCTACTTGGGCTAGATGAATAAAACACATTCAGGTACGTGGCAGTTCCTCCTGATGAAGGGCTTTTGCCCGAAACATCAACTTTCCTGCTCCTCGAATGCTGCCTGACCTGCTGTACCTTTCCAGCACCACTCTCTAATCTAGACATTCAGCTACGTGTGTATTACTGCTGGTGAAAGAGAAAATAGTCAAAGACTTCTGCGCAGATGTGCTTCCCTCAATTGTGCCAAGGAATTGATTTGTTCCTGGCTAAATCTTCCATGCAGTGGTAGCGCAAGTACCTCAGACTCCCTTCCATTGCTGCACCCCTTACCCAGGGTCAGAGATCCTTGGTGAATCATTTCCAAATCATTAGTTTGACAACATTCTCATGAGCTGCTGTCAGCCAAGCCATGCCAAGGCAGGACTTAGACACTCAAGATTAGAGTGGTGCTGGAAAAGCACAGCAGGTCAGGCAGCAACCAAGGACCAAGATTTCCTGCTCCTTGGATGCTGCCTGATCTGCGGTGCTTTTCCAGCACCACTCTAATCTTGACTCTAATCACCAGCATCTGCAGTAGCCACTTCTGCATTAAGTTTTATAAAGGTCTTGTTAGGCCCCTGTTTCGATTTTGAGCCTGGCTCTGGTGATCACTTTAGGAAGGGTGTGAGGGTCCTTGGGAGGATGGAGTGGTTCCATTGATGAGGGACTGTTGTTACAGGAATAGATTGAAGTTGTTGTACTTTTGCAGAAACTGGCAACACGTACTGTGATAGAGTGCTGATAACAATCCTCCTTTCTACTCTTATCAAATTAACAAATGGTTACACACTCCCTGGTGGGGCACGGTAACAAAAACACAACCAAGTTATTAATAGAAACTCACAAAAAATGAACAGAAACTCATTAAAACAAAATATGATCTCCAGCCTGTGCGGTGTTCATCAATCTCTACATGCCTCTATCATAACTTAGAGTTAAACTTAGATTCCCTACAGTATGGTAACAGGTCCTTCGACCCAACAAGTCCACCCCAACCCTCCAAAAAGAACCCATCCAGACTCACACTTACCCCAGACCAATGCGCCTAACATTATGGGCAAGTTAGCATGGTCTCCAGGAACACCTGAGTAAGCATGAATGAGGGGCAGGCAATCGGGGTACTTTGACCCCTTCCATGGGTTGGACCTGTTAATGGCCACACTGACCAAGCCGAGGAACAGGCCCATGAAGAGTCCCTCTGACTTCCCGCCCACTTCCTATATGATCCTCGTTTTTAGACTAAGTCTAAGGGTCAGTTTGTTTAACTGCAATTGAGGTTGCCACTTGAGAGTCATCACAAGAGGCAGCACTTAACAACAAGATGTAGTTTACTGGATGACAGCAATATGTGCAACTTACTTATACAAGTTAAGAATAATTTCAGACTATCAGAGCAATGCTGATTTTAGGTAGAGCCTAGTTCAGTTTGCAACATGTACTTTTGCAGAACCATTACATATAAAACATCTTCCAACTGAAGGTTGGAACTACAGGGCACATGCTGTGATCATGATAGGGGTTTGTGATTTCTATCCTTGTCTACGCTTACCTCTTAACAGGATCTAGAGGATCTTTAATCTCCTGAATATCCATTCCAGAAGATGGATTATCTGTTAAAACAAATACCTTGCATAGAACATAGAACAATACAGCGTAGAACAGGCCCTTCGGCCTTTGATGTTGCGCTGACCTGTGAATTAATCTAAACCCAGCCCCCTATACTATCCCATCATCATTCAAGTTCTTATCCAAGGACTGTTTCAGAGCCCCTAATGTGGCTGCGTTACTACATTGGCAGGCAATGAATTCCACACCTTTACCACTCTCTGAGTAAAGAGCCTGCCTCTGATATCTGTCCTAAATCCCTCAATTTGCAGCTATGCCTCCTCGTACAAGCCAACGTCATCATCCTCGGAAAAAGACTCTTACTGTCCACCCTATCTAATCCTCTGATCATCTTGTACGTCTCTGTTAAATCTCCTCTTAGCCTTCTTCTCTCCAACTGAGAACAGACCCAAGTCCCTCAGCTTTTCCACGTAAGATCTTCCCTCCAGACTAGGCAACATCCTGGTAAACCTTCCCTGCACCTTTTCCAATGCTTCCACATCCTTCCTGTATTGGGGCAACCAGAACTGTACACAATATTCACAACTCCACAAGACTGGTGGAGTTGTGGATAGTGAGGAGGGCTGTTGTCGGTTGCAAAGGGACTTAGATATGATGGAGGAGAAAGTGAGGTCTGCAGATGCTGGAGATCAGAGCTGAAAGTGTGTTGCTGGAAAAGCGCAGCAGGCCAGGCAGCATCCAAGGAACAGGAAATTCGACGTTTCGGGCATAAGCCCTTCATCAGGAATCTTTCCTGATGAAGGGCTTATGCCCGAAACGTCGACTTTCCTGTTCCTTGGATGCTGCCTGGCCTGCTGCGCTTTTCCAGCAACACACTTTCAGCTCGACTTAGATATGATGCAGAGCTGGGCTGAGGAGTGGCAGATGGAGTTCAACCCTGTCAAGTCTGAGGTTGTCCATTTTGGAAGGACAAGTAAGAATGCGGAATACAGGGTTAACAGTAGGGTTCTTCGTAAGGTGGAGGAGCAGAGAGATCTTGGGGACTATGTTCATAGCTCTTTGAAAGCTGCCACTCAGGTGGATAGAGCTTGTAAGAAGGCCTATGGTGTATTAGCGTTCATTAGCAGAGGGATTGAATTCAAGAGTTGTGAGGTGATGTTGCAGCTGTACAGAACCTTGGTAAGGCCACATTTGGAGTACTGTGTGCAGTTCTGGTCGCCTCACTTTAGGAAAGATGTGGAAGCTTTGGAGAGGGCGCAGAGGAGATTTACCAGGATGCTGCCTGGAATAGAGAATAGGTCGTACGAGGATAGGTTGAGAGTGCTAGGCCTTTTCTCATTGGAACGGCAAAGGATGAGTGGTGACTTGATAGAGATTTATAAGATGATCAGGGGAATAGATAGAGTAGACAGTCAGAGACTATTTCCCCGGATAAAACAGAATGTTACAAGGGGACATCAATTTAAGGTGAAGGGTGGAAGGTATAGGGGGATGTCAGGGGTAGGTTCATTACCCAGAGAATGGTGGGGGCATGGAATGTGCTGCCTGTGGGAGTGGCAGAGTCAGAATCATTGGCGACCTTTAAGCGACAATTAGATAGGTACATGGATAGGTGCTTAAGCTAGGCCAAACGTTCGGCACAACATCGTGGGCCGAAGGGCCTGTTCTGTGCTGTATTGTTCTATGTTCTATGTTCTAATATTCCGTGTGTGGCTCCACTAGCTTTTTGTAGAGTTGCAGCATGACATCATGGCTTCGGAACTCAATCCCTCTATCTATAAAACCGACCACACTGTGCCTTCTTAACAGCACTATCAACCAGGGTGGCAACTTTCAGGGATCTATGTACATGGACTCCAAGATCCTTTTGCACATCCACACTACCAAGAATCTTCCGTTGATCCAGTATTCTGCCTTCCTGTTATTCTTCCCAAAGTGAATCACCTCACAATTAGGAATAGGTCCTGCATAGTCCTGGATTTTCAGACCAGACAATTTCTTCTTTTTAACCATGTCCTCAAGCCATGGACATTGATTCAGCTACCATGGAGTTGTATGCTGATCATCTTTGTTTTGTTCAGAAAAATCTGTATTTTCTGCTGAGAGAACTGGGTTGGGGTATGTAAACTTGTTGAGTAGATTAGACATCGTCATTCACCCCCGAGCTAATGGATATTTTCCTGGTGAACTGTATTTTCATATCCTCAATTGTGGAACTAGATGATTGAGGTTTATTTGATGTTTTTGGTGCCACTGATATTGATAAGTCTACTCTGAAAGATGGTAAATGGACTGCTGCTTTTGAACTCATGTCTTCTCATCTCTGGCATCCTACATCGATTGTTCATAAGTCTACACTGTCGTCTGAGCAGGTCCAGTTAAAAGTTCATCAATAAAATCCAGTGAGTTGCATCACCCTTTCTTGTCCTCAGTACTTGCTTCTTTTAGCAAACTTTGTTGATTTTTGCCTTCTGGTCTACAGTGATGATAGAAATAGAAACAATTCTATATTCCTGTAAGTTTGTGATACCCTAGCTGTTAACTATTTGAAACCATTCTCTTACACCAACATAAGTAACCTAAATAGGTTATTTTTGTTTGTCGCTATGGGTGCCTTTACTGATTGATCAACAATAGCTTGTTCCTGGACTATGCAGATGGGTTACAGTCAGGGGACAGAAAGGGAACCGGCAAGCAATGCAGGGATCCCCTGTGGACATTCCCCTCAATAACAATTAGACCGTTTTGAATACTGTTGGGAGAATGGCTTCCCGGGGTAAGCAATGGGGTGTAGGTCTCTGGCATGGAGTCTGTCCCTGTTGCTCAGGAGGAAAGGGGGGAGAGGAGCAGAGAACTAATCAATGGGGACTCCATAGTTAGATAGGAAGTTCTGTGGGAATGAGAGAGAATCACTGTTTGTGTGTTGTCTCTCAGGTGCCAGGGTTCGTGATGTGTCAGATTGTGTTTTCAGGATGCTTAAGGGGGAGGGGGAGCAGCCCCAAGTTGTGGTCCACATAGGCATTAATGACATTGGTAGGAAAAGGGAAGGGAATTTAAGGCAGAAATTCAGGGAGCTAGGATGGAAGCTTAGAACTAGAACAAACAGAGTTGTTATCTCTGGTTTGTTACCCATGCCACATGCTAGCAAAGGAGAGAGAGAAGTTGAACACATGGTTACAGGGATTGTACAGGAGGGAGGATTATGGATACCTGGGGATCATTCTGGGGTAGGTGGGACCCTACAAACAGGATGGTCTACACCTGAACCAGACGGGTACCAATATTCTGGGGGGGAAATCTGCTTATGCTCTTCGGGAGGGTTTAAGCCAAATCAGCAGGGGGTTGGGAACTTAAATTGTAGTTCCAGTGTCCAAGAGGTTGAAAGTATTGAGGTCAGAAATGAGGTTTCAAGGTCACAAGAGTTGACTGGCAAGCAGGAAGGTGGTTTGAAGTGTGTCTACTTCAACGCCAGGTGCACCTGGAACAAAGTGGGTGAACGTGCAGCATATGTTGGTAACTGGGGCTTCGATGTTGTGGCCATTTCAGAGACATGGATAGAGCAGGGACAGGAATGGTTGTTGCAGGTACTGGGATTTAGATGTTTCAGTGAGAACACAGAAGATGGTAAAAGAGAGGGAGGTGTGGCATTTTTGGTCAAGGTATTACAGTGGCAGAAATATTACATTTGAGGACTTGTCTGCTGAGGTAGTATGGGCTGAGGTTAGAAACAGGAAAGGAGAGGTCACCCTACTGGGAGTTTTCTATAGGCCTCTGAATAGTTCCAGAGATGTAGAGGAATGAATAGCAAAGATAATGCTGGATATGAGCAAAAGTAACAGGGTAGTTGTTATGTGGGACTTTAAATTTCCAAATATTGACTGGAAATACTATAGTTTGAGTACTTTAGTTGGATCAGTTTTTATCCAATGTGTGCAGGAGGGTTCCTGGCCCAGTATGTTAACAGACCAACAAGGGGTGAAGCCATGTTGGATTTGCTACTGGGTAATGAACCTGGCCAGATATTAGATTTGGAGGTAGGTGAGCATTTTGGTGAGAGTGAACACAATTGGTTATATTTACATTAGTGATAGAAAAGGATAGGTATATACCACAGGACAAGACTTATTGCTGGGGGAAAGGCAATTATGATGCAATTCAGCAAGATTTAGGATGCATAAAATGAGGAAGGGAACTGCAGGGGATGGGCACAATTGCAATGTGGAGCTTATTCAAGGAACAGCTACTGCGTGTCCTTGATAAGAATGTACCTGTCAAGCAGGGAGGATGTGGTCGAGCAATGGAGCCATGGTTTACTGGAGAAATTGAATCTCTTGTCAAGAGGAAGAAGGTGGCTTATGTTAGAATGAGACATGAAGGTTCAGTGAGGGTGGTTAAGAGTTACAAATTAGCCAGGACAGACCCTAAAGTGAGAGTTAAGAAGAGCCAGAGAGGGACAAGAGAAAATGTTGGCAGATATGATCAAGCTAAACCCCAAAGCTTTCTATAGGTATATCAGGAATAAAAGAATGATAAGAGAAAGAGTAGGGCCAATCAAGGATAGTGGTGTACCGCAAGGATCTGTTTTGGGCCACTACTGTTTGTCATCTTTAGAATCATCTGGATAAGGGCATAGAAGGATGGGTTAGTAAATTTGTGGAGCTTGCTCAGCTCTCCGATCTATCTATATTATGCTGTATTATCTGACAATCCCCTTCACTATCTGCTACTTTTTGAGGGGCTCTGGCCTGGTCCACAACAGACTGGGGACTCTTTGCGGGATTTGTTCTCTAGTTCCAATTTGGGATTATGATTGCTCGACTCGAAGGCAGTGAGTGGTAGGAATTAGTGTCATTTGTTCTGGGTGTTTAATTTGGTTGGTTTAAACAGTGTTTGGGATAGCAATCACTGTTTCAGTCAGCAAGCGTTTTCTGGGCGGTGGAAAAAGTGACTTTGGGGGCCTTGGCAAAGGTGAATAAGGCCAAGCTGCTGGAGGTTGCTGCCTCCTTCCGGAAAGAAGGGAAAGATAATTACAGCAATAGCTCAGCATTTAAATTTTCTGAAAATGAAGCAGCTTAAATTAGTGGCAATGGCAAAAGAAATGAAATGGTTTGAATTACGATTAAAAGCAGAGGGGAGAGAGAGTGAAGACAGAGAGAAAAGAAGAGGGAGGGAAGGAAGAAAGAGACAGAGTTTAAACTTAAGGAGGTGCGACTTAGACAGGAGTTCAAAATTCATTTACTGAAGTAGTAAGATCTTATGTGGAAGAGCAGAGAGTTAAAACAATGATTTTAGCAGCTGAAATGTCTGAGTTGTTTCATAAATCAAAGGTCGGCTTCCAAAATCAATTTCAACCCACGATGGATTGAAATTGGGGAAAAGAGAAATCCTCTTGTGGAAAGGGAATGGTAGATCTCAGTGAAGATCATAAGGAGAACTTACCGCAGAGTCAAAAGGAAACCCTTGAGGGGAAAGAAAAGTTGAAAATCTCTGGTGTTTTCACTGCAATAAAGTGGGCCACGTGAAACAACAATTTTGGGGGTTAGGAAAAGCACTGGGAAGCTAGATGTCGGAAAATGGGCTAAGGTCATGAATCCTTTTGGAGTTGTAACGGAAAGTAACATGGATGTTAGAAAGCTGCACCAGAATGTACAACCTGGTTGGAGGTTGGTTCAGGAAGAAGTGCCAGATCTTCTTAAACCATATACATGCAAAGGTAAAGTTTACTCGCATAGGCCAGGAGAGTAGGTAAAGAGATTACAATATTAAGAGATACAGGATCCTCTTAACCTTTGATGTTAAAAGATGAGGAGATATGTACCTCGGAAGGACTATTGCCAGAAAAGGTACTGGTAATATGTGAAAAACAAAACTCACATATTAATAAATTTCAGTCCGAGTCAAATTCTGAAGCAGTGAATTTTATTGATGCGTACTTGCAAGAACGGGTGTCTAACAAATAAGCACATCAATCTGAAGGTTACATTCTGATTATGCTGTTCAGCTGCGTCTCTCAGTCCTCCCCTTTCACCCCATTGGTTACTTTTGCTGGAGCATGTAGCCTATCACAAGCTCTAGCTTCACTCCACTTTTGTCTAGCTTCTCTCCGCCTCTGTTTACTTCTCCCATTACTCTAAGCCTGTCGCCCCTTACTCTTATTTATTTCATTCCTTATATGTGACTACCCTGGCATAGTTTGCTGTCTTCGTGCGATCATCCTGCCAAACTAATTTCCATCCGTTGGCCACATCCCTCCTGCGACTGGCACACTATTCTCCTGTTACTGGTACATCCCGCTACACGGTCACTCTGCCCTATTACTCATAGATAATTCTATCTGTTTTCGCTTCTTCTGTTTTCATGTGCCTGGTACATTCTGCTACACGGTCGCTTTGCCTTATTAGTCATAGATAATTCTACCTGTTTTCGCTTCTCACTGTTTAGTCTTGGTATGCGTGGCCTAATTTTATAATGTAAGCTTTTGCAGAAGCAACACCTGTTCCCTTATTCTGTACAATTTTAACTCTATACCTTACAATTCCACCCCCCCCCTTTTCTTCTTGGCCGCTAAGTGTTGTCTTCTGCATTTGTCTCATACGCTGCCTTCCAGTTCACTAGCATCATCCCTGACACTTCATTTATAGTGGCTATTTCCAGCATCCCCTCATTGTTCAAGAGGTTGTGTCCCTCTGCCTGATTACCTTTTAGAGGCATTTGTTTTGCCAAGGCCGTCTCAGTTAGCCGCTGGGTTAACGCCCATACACAAGGTATGATACAACAGCCAATTGCTGTCAGTACCCCTGCTACCATTATCAGGGAGGTGAGGATGGAGACTACCATGCCTTTCCACTTCCCAAACCATGATTCCAGCCATCCCATGAGTGATGTGTCCACTCCTGAAGTCTTAGCCAGTTCTTCTGCCAAGGTGGTCAATCCTTGCAAGGCACGAGAGATTGACCCATCAGGTGCTCTATTATTTGGAATAAAGGTACAACAGCTACCTCCTAACATCACACAAACAGCCCCTTTTACGGCTAGTATATCTAGAGCCATTCTGCTGGTTGCATCAAGTTACTCGGAAATACGCTTCACTGCATATCTAGTGTAATTGATTAATATTTGCTGGTTGTAAAAAATATAGTTTATCCAGTCCACATTCTTGTTGACCGTTACCCACCAAAATAGGGCCAATTCAAAACCTGCTGCAATCTGGTTGCGGGCCTTAAACCCATCGGGGACCCCTCTAGGAACTCCTGTAGAGTTGAGCTAAATCCTATCATCAAAGGAAGTATCTAATAACGACCTTTTACTCCTCTCATTCTTTGTCCCTACCACCTTCTCCTTCTCAAATGCCAAGGTGAATCGGATTACCAATTGCACATATCCCTCTCCAGTCAGGAGGTAGGGTAGGTCGCAATATTCTGCCTCCACAGTACCACCAGAGATCCGCACGGGGAACCCAGAGTGCTGAGTAGTTCCCTCCTTTGTCCATTTTGGTGTCATTCTGAGTATCTATACTCAGCTCCCCCAAGTCTCTAGAGCGATTTGTACCTTGTTGGTTTATACATGATGTGTGGTCAAAAATAGCGGGGGGGGGGGGGGGGGGGGGGGGGGAGTTTTCAAATCTGTCTTCTACAAGGGAAGGAACATTACAGATAGGGATGTGCAATTCCTATTATTCCATGCAGTCTTTTCCTGGTACAGGGCTATCATACATTCCAGCATCCAGCATTGAAGGACCGACAGATTTAACATGGAATACAATATATAGATATCAAAATGAAACTATTCTGCGTTCGCATAAAAATCAGTTACTTAAAGTCTTTTGAGTCTGAGTTTCAGTGGTTCTTCTGTTGATTCAGCTGTCCAGACTTCCTTCTTAACTGGGGATTCCACCGGTCCTTTAATCCTGGTGTAGTGAATGCAGCCTTTCCCCGCCCTGCGTATCACCGTTTCGGTACGGTCCCTCCCAATCTGGTTGCAATTTAGTTTCTGTCCATGACTTAATTAGGACCCACTCTCCTGGCTGGAGGGGATGAATGGCGAATTCAAGGGGCGGAGTCTATGCCAGTAAATCCTGTTTCCTAAGAAAAGACAAAGATGAGGAAAAGTCCAGTATATACTTTTTTAAGAACAGATCTTTAGTGTCCAGGGTTGGCAGTTCCCCTTTCATTCCCAGATAGGGCAGGCCAAACAATGTTCGCACTCGCAAAAGGGCTTTGGTAAACACTTAGTCCAATGGGGTGGGGGGGGGTGGGGTTTCTACTACTAATTTAGATAACTGCTCCTTGAGTGTCTGGTTTATTCTCTCAACCCTTCCTGATGAAGGTGGGTGCCAAGGGGTGTGGGACTCCCAGGAGACTCCTAACCCCTTCATTACTCCGTGGAGTACCCTGGAAGTAAAATGAGTTCCCTGATCTGAATCTATGCATTCCACTAACCCATATCTGGGGATTATGTGTTCAAGTATTATCTTGGTCTCCCAATTGCAGTGGCAGTAGCTAAAGGATACATCTCCACCCATTCAGATAGGTGATCAACCATTATCATATACCTCAGTCTTCCCACTCAGGGTAATTCGGTATAATCTACCTGAATGCTCTGGAATGGTCAGAGCCCAGGTTCTCCCCTCTCCTGGGACTTGTTTCCTCAATACCTTCTTGTTGATTTTCTTGCACGTTCTACATCCCTCACATATCTGTTTGGTTATCGTTTAGATCCCTTTACATCTATATTTCCTTAAGACCAAATCACACATTGCTTGCACTCCCCAGTGACTCCCCTGGTTTAAGACAGCCATAATTTCTCACATCATCATCTTATTTAGCATCTCCTGGCCATCGGGTAGCATCCAGCGCCCCTCTACTGTCTGCGTAGCTCCCAGTTCTTCTAACTCTCTCTCCTCCTTAGCGCTAAATATCAGTCTCCCCCCCAGGTTCCTGCACCATCGATACCAAAATATATATTGTAGTGGGTTGAGGGTTCAGAGCTGCCTCCTTAGCGACTTCATCTGCCAATCTATTTCCCTTTGCTTCAGGATCATTTCCCTGCTGAAGTCCATTTATGTGGAGCATTGCTATTTCCTTTGGCAACAAAAGGGATTCTAATACTTGCTTTACCAATTCCTCATGAGCCAGTTCTTTACCCCTACTGTTTATCAGTCCCCACTCCTGCCATATCTTCCCAAATGTGTGCGCCACCCTGAAGGCAGACTTAGAATCTGGGGATACAGTTCCTTCTTTGCCTTCCAAGGTCTTAAGGGCCCTTCCTACTGCATAAAGTTCGCAAGTCTGTGCTGACCAATCATTGGTAGTCTATTAGCCTCAATAACACTCCCTTCTATTCCATCCACTACCGCATATCCATTGTGTCTTTTATCTTCAATTACTCTGGAGGACACATCAATGAACAGCCTAGCCCCTGCATGTAGAGGGATATCTCGAAGGTCCATTCTTACTTTAGTCTGATATTCTATAATGTCGAGGCAATCATATTCTGGTTCTGAGGGAGCTTCATCCTCCCCTCTCCAGAGAAACGTAGCTGGATTCAGACAAATGTTTGTGATCAATGTAAGGTCATCCCTCTCTGTTAGAATTGCTTCGTATTTTAGAATTCTAGAGTCTGTAAGCCACCGCCCTGCCTTCTGGTTCAATATAGTCTGTACTTGATGCGGGGTCCTTACTATCAAGGCCTCCCCGAATGTGAGTTTCTGACTTTCCTCCACTAGTAGCGCAGTGGCTGCTACTGCCTGCACACTCTGGCCACCCTCTGGAGACTGGATCTAACAATTTAGACAAGTATGTTACCGGCTGTTTCATCATCCCCCATCGCTGGGTTAGGACCCCTAGGGCCACTCCCTTATCCACAGTGGCAAACAAGTGAAAGGGTTTGTACAGGGAAGGTAATGCAAGGACAGGGGCATGAATCAAGCTTCTTTTCAACTCCTCTACTAACTCCTTTTCTCCCTCTGTCCACTTTAACAACTTGGTTCTTTCTCTACCAATTTCAAGTATAATATCCTTGTCTTTTGGGCGTACGAGTCAATCCATAACCTACAATACCCTGTAAGCCCCAGGAATTTCCTTAATTCTCGCTTAGTCCAAGGAAGTGGCATTCCCAATATTCCTTCAATCCTCTCAGGGCTTATTTTCCTTTTCCCTTCACTGACCAAGTGTCCTAAATATTTCACTTCTCTCTCTACATATTGCAATTTGTTCCTTGAGACCCTCAATCCCTGTCGTCCCAGAAAATTTAGCAATTAGTTAGTTGCTTCCGTTGTTCCCCTCTCATTTTCTCCCGTGACCAATAGGTTATCCACATATTGCAGTAAAGTTGTGCCTTGGGCACTTACAAACCTTTCCAAAATTTGCTCTAAAACCAGGCCAAACAAGTTCGGAGATTCTGTGAACCCCTGTGGAAGCACTGTCCGTCTATACTGCTGTTTTTGCCCCATTTTTTGGATCTGCCCGCTCAAATGTTTCTACTTCCTTCTGCCAGTGGACCTGTCCAAAAAGCATCTTTTAAATCCACCACACTGAACCACTTGCTGAATCTTACTCAAAAGGGAACATCAGGATGATGAATCTGTACTATTCGGTTAAGCGCTCTCAAGTCTTGTACCAACTGATAGGTACTGCCTGATTTTTGTGACTGGCAAAACAGGGGTATTATAAGGGTTCCAACAGGCCGTCCTTAATTAACCTCTCAATCGTAGGTTGGGTCCTTGGGTCGAGATGGGTTAGTGTCTTTCGCATACCGTCTCCCCCCAACTTTTTCAAGCTAATTTCTAGTGGGGGAATATGTAATCACCCTCGATTGCCTTCACATGGCCATATTGTGGGGTTTATTTGTTCTTCCTGTTCCTCGGTCAAAATGGCACACTCCAATTCCTAGTCCTAAATGTGTGATTAAATCCCTTCCTAACAAGTTGCTCCCTATGTCTGGAATATACAAGAATTTCATATAAGATCTCAAGCATCTTTAGTCCTCACTTTCTCCTAAAATATAAGAATTGTCCTTCAACTCTTCTTTCATTATTTTCAACTGTTATTGGTTCAAATACAAGGACAGTAAATCCTTCTCCCTTCACTCCGGACACAGTTATTTTCTGATCTGTAAATTGTACTCCTCTGGGTATAAAATTTAAAGATGACCTCGCTGCCCCCGTGTCTATTAGGAAAACTATATCTTCTCTATAAGGGCCCACCTTTACATTTATCAAAGGTTCCCGGTGGGTGCCCGGGGGCAGGAACCCCGATACCCCTAGTCTTCATCAAAGTTCATGAGCAGGATGGTTTTTTTCTTCCCTTTGCATTTCAGAACACTCCCGCTTAAAGTGCCCTTCCCTTCCACAATGGTAACACTCTGCTTTTTGGGGTCCCCACCTCTGTCCTTCTCCCTGTCGACTGGAACCTACGAAAGGTCCTCCTCGTCCTCTACCCCTTCCTCTGTGTTCTCCGTGCTGCCACCCTCCTCTCCGGTTGCTAGCCAACCAGTTCAATTCTTTTCTTGACTACTTCACCAACCGTGTCTACCAGCATTTTTGCCTTCTGTTTTTGCTTCTCATCCTCTCTCTTCACAAACACTTTCTGTGCCTCTCTTAACAATTCATCAAGTGATTTCTCACTCCACCCATCTATTTTCTGAATTTTTTTCTGGATGTCTGGCCATGCCTTAGTCACAAAGTTTACTTTAGGAGGCCCTGTGCTATTGGATCCTCGGGATTCATCCCTGAGAATTTTCTCATTGAATCTCAAAGTCTCTGTGAAAAGGCCAAGGGGTCTCATCTTTCTCTTGGTGGATCTCAAATGCTTTCGATAGGTTTTGTGATTTCGGGACTGCCTCTCTAATGCCCTTAATAATTAGGATTTTAAGATTTTTCATTCGGTTATGATATTCTGCGTTATTGTTATTCCATTGTGGATCAATGTTAGGGAATTTTTGCTCCGCTGCTGGTGCCTCACCATCTGGGGGATTCTCGTGTTCCCAAGACCTTAAGGCAGCTCGCCTTATTAATCCTCTTTCCTCACCAGTAAAGAGAATGTTCAGGATGGCCATTAACTCAGTCCAAGTATACAGACTGGGTCCTAAAAATTGGTCTACCTGTTCCGATAGTCCCACCGGATCCTCTAGAAGGGATTTCATCTCTTTCTGAAATGCCCGCACTTCGCCACTTGTCAGCGGTGCGTTTACAAACCCAATATCCCCCGCCCTTACCGGACAGTAGGGGCAGACTTGTACAGACATTTGCTTAGACTGTCCTCATATCACTGGACCCCGTGACCCCTTCTTTCCCCTTCCCTCTCCCCCTTCCCTCTTCTTCCACACCCCCTACGGCACCAAGTAGTCCCCGTTGTCCCTGATCCTCATTTTGTGGGTCTTCCTGTGGGGGTTGATTCCGGAGGTGGGGGGTCATAAGGCAGGTGTAAATGGTCAAGAATGTCCCAAGGGGGGGGAAAGGGGGGGCCGAGGGGATCCCACCTCCGGAACCTTATTTTGTTTCTACAGGAAACACCTGCATGTCCTGACTGCCCTTCCATCAAGAGGCGCAGTCTGACTCCTTCTGACTAAAGAGTTGTTTTTCATTGACATGGATATTGAGGAGTTGGCAGGCCCAAATCCTCATCCGACCCATAGTTTGGCCAAAAAAACTGAGGGGGGTCTTATACTTTCCTTAGTCCATTCAAAAAGCAATACCTTATCATAATACTTTTGTCCATAGTTCAAGTATAAATACTATCTTTCCAGTTTTTCAACATCCGTCCCAATGGACTTTCTGGAGGAACGTTATCAGGGATCCTTCCCATATCATTGCCATTACCTGGTGACTTGTCTTTACTAATTTTAGAGCCCATGATGATCAACTACGGTCAATTCCTTCGACAAACCAGGAGCAGATAGATGATACAGCAGACATCTTTAGCTCAGATAAATTAACTGAGTTCCAGCAGAAAGATAAAAATTTAAAGTGATTGGATCTAAAAGCATACACGGAAAAAGAATCTTAATGTCTCCCTGAATGCTATCTTGAAAAATGATGCCTTAATGAGGAAATGGAGACCATCACATATTCGGGCAAATGAAAAATGGGCAGAAGTTCATCAAGTCGTATTGTCAGTGGGTTATAGGAAGGAGGTGTTACAAATGCAAGTGATGTGGGTGTCAGTGCTTTGTTCTTACAGAAGGATGACGAGAAGATAGAAAGACCTATCAGGTATTTCTCCAGGAAACTGAACATTCATCTGCAGAAATATTTGACAGTGGAGAAGGAAACTTTGAGCTTGGTGTTGGCGCTACAATATTTCAATGTTTATGTTACCTGTAATTTTTTTTGGGATTCCCTACAGTATGGAAACAGGCCCTTTGGCCCAACAAGTCCACACCGACCCTCCGAAGAGCAATCCACTCAGTCCCATTCCGCTACATTTACCTCTGACTAATGCACTTAGCATTACAGGCAATTTTAGCATGGCCAATTCACCTGACTTGCATGTCTTTGGACTGCGGGAAGAACCTGGAGCACCCAGAGGAAACCCACGCAGACATGGGGAGAATATGCAAATTCCACACTGTAAATCTCCCATCTTTTAGACTGAACATGTTAGTTTCAGTTCTTTCATATGTAAATCGCAAAACTGTTTTAAAAAATTACATTCTCAAGTGAACTTTAGCAATTGGTGTCATGTCGGCTCAGATAATGTATTGAAGGTGTTAGCTCCCTGTGAGGCTGTCTCTGTATATGTGTATGTGGGCGTATGCGGGTATATGTGTGGGGATGTGGGGAGTGGGAGAGTTTACAAGTGTCTGTGAGAGGGTCTGTTTATGTATGTGAGTGTAAGTGTAAAGGGGTTTAACTCTGTGAGAGGGTGTGTGTGAGTGTGTGTGTGTGTAAGTGCATGAGAGAGAGTCTAAGTGTGTGTGTGTGTGTGTGTCTCTGTGTGTGTGTCTGTCTGTCGGTGTCCATCTGTCTGTGTGTAGTGCAATGGGGTCACCTGTAGTGTGACATGAACCCAAGGTCCCGGCTGAGGCCATCCCCGTGGGAACCGAACTTGGCCACGTTTCATTGTTGCCTGTCTCGAAGTCTGCCTTGCAGGACAGTCACCCAAAGCTCCAAGGTCGAATGTCCCAGACGGTTGAAGTATTCTCTAACTGGGAGGGAACACTCCTTCTGTCTGTTGATTGTTCTGCAGTGTCAGTTTATCCGTTACTATAGCCTCTGTTTGGTGTCGCCAATGATCTATGCCTCCGGGCATCCTTGCTTGCAATGTATGAGGTAGACAACATTGGCTGCATTGCATGAGTACCTGCCACGTACATTGTGGGTGGTGTCCCCACATGTAAGGGTGGTATCCGTGTCGACATTCTGACACGTCTTGCAGCGTCTACCATGACAAGGTTGCGTGGTATTATCCTGAAAACTGGGCAGTTTGCTATGAACAATGATCTGTTTGAGGTTTGGTGGCTGTTTAAAGACAAGAAGTGGAGGTAAGGGGAAGAGTTTGGCGAGGTGCTCATCCTCACTGATAATGTGTTGCAGGTCACGAAGTACATGGCGTAGGTTTTCGGCTCCTGGGAAATACTGAACAATGAAGGGTACCCTGTCGGTTGCAGCACGTGTCTGTCTCCTGAGGAGGTCATTACGGTTCCTTGCTGTGGCACGTCGGAACTGGCGGTCGATGAGTTGGCAACATACACACATAAGTTTGTGGGGTGAATTTGTACTTTCAGAATTACGTTTTACTTTGCTCAAAAACTGCATGAATCCATGTAAGATTCTGTAAATCTGTTTTTTAGATTAGAATCAGTCTGACCAAAGTGGCACAGACAGCCTCATAGGGAACTAACACCTTCAATACCTTATCTGGGTTGACATGGCACCAATTATTAAAGTTCACTTGAGAATGTAATTTTTAAAAAAGGTTTTGTGATTTATGTATGAAAGAACTGAAACCATCATGATCATGCTAAAAGATGAGGAACTTAACAAACAATCCGGGTCTTTTTCAATAAATAATTTCAGTTACATCACACCGTAAACTTTTGCTATAAATTCTGAGTCTTACAATCTTATTCTCCACAATCACCTGATGAAGGAGCAGCACTCTGAAGGCTAGTGCTTCCAAATAAACCTATTGGACTATAACTTGGTGTTGCGTGATTTTTAACCTTTAAAGTCCTTCACTGTCCTCATGGGTCACAGCGCTTACAAGTTTTGTGTCACGTATCAAATTTCGAATCTGTGTCTTGTACAGTCAAGAAAAACATTGGCTTTAATTTTGACTTACAAAGAATCCCATTATAGAATCTGACCATGGCACAATGGTTTAATTGATTTGGAATAAAAGGCTCAGGAAAAGGTGGCTATGAAAATGTCAAGTTTAATAAAAGCCCATCTACATCACCATTACCTTTTCAGCAAAGAATTTTGCCACTAATCTATTTCCTGTCATTTAGCCTATTTTGTAACCATGCTGCCACATGTTTGTTGTACAGTCTCTAACTTTTCTCACCAGTCTGTTGCATGGGTCTTTGGAAAATGCTTTTTGGAAGTCTCTGTCCACCACATCAGTAACATTAATCTCACTAGCCCTGTCTATTGGCTAAATATGATTGGTCTTTCTTTTGGCTTTCCTTAAGTAATTTGTAATTGGCCAAGCAGGATTGTTAATTTTGCCCCAAATTGTCATTCGTAGCAGTTTCTCCACCACTAAAGTTAAACTGACTGGTCCGCAATTGATGGACTTGTCCTTACAGCCTTGTTTTGAATAAGAGTGGAAAAGTTACTGTTATCTAGTTGTCTAGCATCACTTCTGTACCCACAGAAGAATTAAAAATCCTGCCCAGTGTCTCCACAATTTCCACTCTCAATTGCCTCAATGACATTGGATGCATCTCATTTGTTCCTGATGTCTTGGCCATTTTCAGTGCAGAAAACCTGCACCAAGCCCAAGGAGGGCTTACCAGGAGCAGCAGCAAGTAAACCACTGCCGAATCAGTTTTAAGTCACAAACACATCCTTTTTCATTTTAAAATTGGGCAGCATTTCCTTTGTTGGTACATGTGGTATTCTTCCTGGGTAACTCAGCAATTTGGCCAAAACATCCAGAGGCAGGTTACATTCTAGTTACATTCAATTAATTAACTAACAATATTGAAAAAGACTACTTTAATGATTATGAAACTACTGAATTATCCAAAAAAAAACCCTCCCATCTGATTTATTCATGTCCTTTTGGAAGGGAACATACCATTTTTAACTGTATGTAACAAAACCATGTGTCTGACTCTTAACTACCTGCTGACATGGCTGAGCAAGCCATTCAGTAATATTAACTAATGCCAGACAAATAAGAATAAACCCAGATAAATCATCTGGCAACGACCAAATCAATGAGAATGGCATGTACATTCCACTAAATTGACATTATACAGAGCTCCTTCTGAACATCAATGGAATTTGTCAAAATTGGGAGAGCTATCCCACAGATTATATTGGCCTGATATACTCATATTTACTGTATCAAATCTTACAAACAATATCCCAAACGTCTCCATCAACTTACCGGGGTGTAGCCTATTCCACCAGCAAGATATGGTTGCCAGAAGTGACTTTAAAATGTATAAAGTCAGAAAGGATTGCTATAAGATATAGAAGCAGAATTAGGCTATTCAACCCATGTAACCCTTGATCCCCTTAACAATCAGCTTTGATGCATACTGACGTCAGGTCAAACACTAACAAGGAAACATCCTGCTGATGAATCACTGCTCCTCCACATTGAGTAATACTTGCAGTAAGCACTGAGGATGGCAAGGGTACAGAATGTATTACATTGTGGAAGATTTTCATGTCAAGAGTGGCTTAGCAGCAGCACTACTGATTGAGCTGATCAGAACATTGCTGTTAGACCGGGTTTCTTGCAGACAGTGAGGGATCCAACAAAACGGAAAGCCATACTTAACCTGATCATCACCCATCAGCCGGCTGCAGATGCATCCATCATATTATCCCTGAAGGTGTCAGCACAGATAGTGGTGAAGAAGGCTTACAGAATGCTTCCTATCATTAGCCAGAACCTAGAATAAAGGACAAGGAATATTTGTTATAACTTTGGTTAGGTGACAGATTAAATATTATGTGCAATTCTGGTCACTACACTATCAGAAGGATGCAAATGCACTGGACAGAATACAGAAGAGATTCATCAGGATGCTGCCTGCAGTGGAACGTCTCAGTTATCGGGAAAGACAGAAAGGCTAGGTTTGTTTTCCTTGGAGCAGAGGAGGCGGAGGGGGTTCTGATTGAGGTTTACAAAATTATGACAGGCAAAGACAGGGTAGGTCGTGAGAATCTAGTCATGTCTAAGACTGGAGGGCATAGGTTTAACATGAGGAGAACCGAGAAAGAATTTTCTCACCCAGAGGGTAGTAAAAATATGGAACATGCTGCATAAGAGTAAGGTGGGGATGACATTTAAGAAGCATCTGGGTGAATATTTAAAATGAAAGGTATGCCATGGAGTCGAGAGTGTGGTGCTGGAAAAGCACAGCAGATCAGGCAACATCCGAGGTGCAGGAGAATTGACGTTTCAGGCATAAGCACTTCATCAGGAATCCCAAATCATCTATTCTCCTGCTGCTCGGATGCTGCCTGACTGGCTGTGTTTTTCCAGCACCACACTCTTGTTTCTGATCTTCAGTCCTCACTTTCTCCATAGTATGCCATAGAACAAGTGCAAGTAAATGGGATTAGTATAGTTTGATGACTGTTGGTTGGTATAGACATGGTGGGCTAGAGGGCCTGTTTCTATGCTGTATGATTCTAATATCATTCTGAGTGACATCACTCAGTGCTTGTGGAATCAAAACTTCATCTTCACATTTTGGATATCCTCCATCGTCTTTTCTGGCAACATCACTGTAAAAATTGGATTATATTTCAAACAGATGTAGCAACTCAAACTGTGAATTCATGAAATGCTGCAGGCCATCAGCAGTAGCAGAACTATACCCCAACAAAATCTGCAACCTCATGGCCCGACATATCCCCCACTCAATCATTACCATCAAGTCAGGGATCAATCCTGGTTCAATGGAGAGTGCAGGGGAATGTGCCAGGAACAGCATCAGGCATGCTAAAAATTAATTGTTAACCTGGTGAATAAGATCTAAGGTCTGCAGTCCTGGCACATCCAGTGGTGGATGAGTAAACAATCACAAGAGAGTGAGGTTCATCAGTGCAAAAGACAAAGTTCAGTTGTGTAATGGCTTCAGCATCCTTGTGATGATGTCAGGTGGTTGCATATCATTGAGTATAAATAGGACAGTGAGGGTGGAGTTAGAACACTCAACCACAGAGAAACTCTTGATAGTACATGAACACTTGAAGATAAAAGATTAGTTCTCACCTAATATAGATAAAGAATCAATTTTGTTCATCTACGATTATCACGTACAGCAGCAATCAGTATTAATAGCGCATTGCTTTCATGTCCAGGCGAAAAAAATGTTCTTGACATTGTCTCCTCCACAATCAATCTGCTTTGAATCTAAACTCATAACATGGCAACATGTGACACAATTAAAAAAAAAGTCCATCATCAGCCAGTCATGTCAATATGATGATCAATTGCAGATCCCCACCTTCACAGATTCCAGTCTTTGGTCAATTTGATTCACCCCAGATTTGCCCTGGATTTAGTATTGAAAACTTATGCTCCAGAATGAATTATTTTTGCAGTCAAACTATTCAAGTATAGCTATAGGAGCTGTATATTATAGAATTCCCACAGTATGGAAACTGGCCATTTGGCCCAATAAATCCACACCGACTCTCCAATGAGTAACCCAACCAGACCTAATCCCCCACTCTATTACTCTACATTTACCCCTGACTAGTGCACCTATCTTACACAACCCTGAACACTATGGGCAATTTAGCATGGCTAATTCACCTAACCTGCACATCTTTGGATTGTGGGAGGAAACCAGAGCACCCGGAAGGCGGCCACTGGACCTGCATTTGAACAATATGTTAAGGCCAATGGGAAAGGGACAACAAAGCATGCAAAAGAGTCAAATAAAATACTTGATTTAAGAATAGACTGCAGACTTAATAGGCTTTATCAGGATGTGGCTAAATGCTCTTTCTATTCTTATCTGAGTCAGGAAATTGAACAAATGACATCTATCACTCAATATGGTCATGTGGGTAACAGTGAAAGGAAATGTAGTCATGCAGTATTGTTTGGAAATTGCAATGTTACACTAAATGCCACAGAAACAGTGACCACATACTATGCTACATCATAGCCTACCATTAAACTATGTGGATTAATGTATAGTTAGGATCTGTGTCCTGTGTTATACATACGAACATACAAGCAGGGAGCAGGTCTAAGCCATCTAGACTCTTGAGCTTGCTCCACCACAAAAAAGATCATAACTGAAATTCACATTCCAGCCTTCAGTTAGAAGGATAGCATAATGTGCTACACTGTTTCCTACAGTTACAGGGATTGTGTACTGTCCTGCACCATATCATACAGTCACAGAGATTGTATGCTGAACTACACTATATCCAGCAGTTATAGGGACCATGTGCTGCGTGACACTATATCCTACAGTTACAGGGACTTTGTGCTGTACTACATCATATTCTGTAGTTATATGGATTGTAAACTGTGATACACTGTAGCCCACAGCCATGGGACTGTATACTATGCTGCACCATATACTAGGAGAAAGTGAGGACTGCAGCTGCTGGAGATCAGAGCTGAAAATGTGTTGCTGGAAAAGCGCAGCAGGTCAGGCAGCATCCAAGGATCAGGAGATTCGACATTTCGGGCATAAGCCCTTCTTCAGGAAGAAGGGCTTATGCCCGAAACGTCGAATCTCCTGTTCCTTGAATGCTGCCTGACCTGTTGTGCTTTTCCAGCAACACATTTTCTGCACCATATACTACACATGGAAAGTCTTTGTACTATGCTACAGCATATCCTACATTTACAGGGACTGCACTATGTCTTGCAGTTATATGACTCTGTACTGTGTTCCACCACATCCTACAGTTACAGGCTTTGTGTACTGTGCTATCCTGCTGTTCCCAGGATTGTGTATTGTGCTACACCATATTCTACAGTTAGAAGACTTATAGACCATGTGTATCATATTCTATAGTGGAAGGAAATGTGTACTGAGTTACACCATCTTGTACAGTCACAGGGATTGTGTACTGTGCTACATCATATTGTACAGTCACAGGGCCTATATACTGTGCTACACTGTATCCTACAGTTAGACGGACTGTTTACACAACATTATACAGACAGAAGGACTGTGTACTGTGCTCCAGGGGGTCAGTTAGTTCAATTGGAGGTCTGGTTTGTGATGTAGAGCGATGCAAACAATGGGTTTAATTCCCGTGCTGGCTGAGGTCCATGAGGGACTCTCCTCAACTTCATCCCCACCTGAGACATTGTGACCCTCAGGTTAAAGCAGCATCACGTTGTCTCGCTTTATTGTGAGAGCGGTCATATAGTCCTCTGGGATTCTGACAAGTTTACCTTTACTGTGCTCCAACATATGCAATGATGAGGTCTTAAATAAATATCTCATCTGTAGATACAAAGGGGAAAGACATTGTAGCTGTATATTTCAGTCAAGATGTTTAAGACCAAGACGGCATAAGTTTAAGGTGAGGAATCGGTGATAAGAGGGGAACTGAGAAATAAAGCTTCATCCAGAGGGCGGTAGAAACATGGAATGCACAGCCTGAAAGTGTGTTGGAAATAACTATGCTCACAACGTTGAAGAAATATCTGAAGCACAATTCAGATGCCAGAGCATAGTAGGCTATATACCAAGTGCAGGTAAATGGGATTAGTATTAGATTAGATTACAGTGTGGAAACAGGCCCTTCGGCCCAACAAGTCCACACTGACCCGTCGAAGCGCAACCCACCATTACCCCTACACTTACCCCTTACCTAACACTACGGGCAATTTAGTATGGCCAATTCACCTGACCCACACATCTTTGGACTGTGGGAGGAAACCGGAGCTTCCGGAGGAAACCCACGCAGACACGGGTAGAACGTGCAAACTCCACACAGCCAGTCGCCTGAGTTGGGAATTGAACCCGGGTCTCAGGCGCTGTGAGACAGCAGTGCTAACCACTGTGCAACCTGTCGCCCACAAATTTGGTATAATTTGGTGTTTGTTAACAGTATAGACATGATGTACCGAAGGGCCTATTTCTATGTTGTATGACTTTATGACACTAAATTCCAGCAATAGTACTGAAGACCAATAACTTGCCGCACCCCTAGTCAAGCTATTAGAGTACAGCTACCACACAGGCACCTACCTGAAAATGTGAAAGATTGTCCTGTACATAAAAAGCAGGATAATTCCAACTTGAATTATCACCCAAATCAGTCTACTCTTGATAATCAGTTAGTGATGCAAAATGCCATCAACAGTGCAATAAAGTAACTCCTGCTCAGCAACACCCAGTTTCAGTTGAATTAGGACCACTTAATTCCTGACTTTAGATTAGATTCCCTAACAGTATGAAAACAGTCCCTTCGGCCCAACAGATTGACACCGACCCTCCAAAGAGTAATCCACCTAGACCCATTCCCTTCCCCTACATTTACCCCTGACTTAGCATGGCCAATTCACCTGACCTGCACATCTTTTTGGATTGGGGGAAGAAACCAGAGCATCCGGAGAAAACCCGTGCAGACACGGGGAGAATGTCCGTGTGGAGCTTGCACAGTCATCCAAGGCGGGAATTGAACCGGAGTCCCTGGTGTTTCGAGGGAGCAGTGCTACATTACAGCCTTTAACCAAGTGAGGTTCTGAAGGAGGATGAGTGGACCAAAAATGATAACTCTGATTTCTTTCCTTAGATGCTGCCAGAGCTTTTCCAGCAATTTCTGCTTTTAGAGTCATAAAATCATCAAGAAGTAGAGCACAGAAATAGACCCTTTGGTCCAACTCATCCATGCTGCCCAGATATCCTAAATTAATCTTGTCCCATTTTCCTCCAAACCCTTCCACCGATCCAGATGCCTTTTAAATGTTATAATTGTACAAGCCTCCACTACTACTTCTGACAGCTCATTCCATACACGTACCACCCTCTGCATGAAAATGTTGATCCTTAGGTCTCATTTATATCTTTCCCCCTCTCACCCTAAACCTATGCCCTCTAGTTCTGGACTCCCCCACCCCAAGGAAAATACCTTGATTACTTACCCTATCTATGACCCTCATAATTTTATAAACCTCTATGAGGTTACCCCTTAGCCTCTGATGCTCCAGGGAAAACAGCTGCAGCCTGTTCAGCCTCTCCCTATAGCTCAAATCCTGCAACCCTGGCAACATCTTTGTCAATCTTTTCTGAACCCTTTCTTTTGTTTCTGATTTCCAGCATCCACATTTTTTTCAGTGTGTAAAGGATACCTAGTTCTCATTTCACTGCTTCCCTTCTCAATTTAAAAACAATTCAAATAATAATCCACCTACCTGTTTCCAAAGTGGATTATCTATTATCCACATGAATTTTGTCTCTTATGCAGTTTGCCCAAATCACAATGAAGCATCTCTGGATCACTGATTAGATTAGATTCCCTACAGTGTGGAAACAGGCCCTTCGGCCCAGCATGTCCACACTGACCCTCCGAAGATTAACCCACCCAGACCCATTTCCCTCTGACCAATGCACCTAACACCATGGGCAGTTTAACATGGCCAATTCACCTACACATCTTTGGACTGTGGGAGGAAACTGGAGCACTTGGAGGAAACCCACACAGACACGGGGAGAATGTGCAAACTTCACACAGATAGTCGCCCCGAGGCTGGAATTGAATCTGGGTCCCTGGTGCTGTGAGGCTGCAATGCTAACCATTGAGCCACCGTGCCACCCGATCCTGCTAAAACTCACATTCACAAGTATATTGTCATTCCTTCAGTGCCAGTAGGTCAAAATAGTGGATTTTCCTCCCCATTTACCAACAGCAAATGAATTGCAGCAGTTCATCAAGGCAGCTAGGGAATGGACAATCAATGCTGGCCAGCCAGTGACGCACACATCCCATGAGGTAATTTTTAAAAATGAAATTTGATGACTTATCATCAAATGATATGTAAGTTTGCTGATGACAAAATTGGTTGACAGTGAGGAGGAAGGTGTTAAGTGCAGTAAGATATAAACAAGTTTGGTCAAATGGCCAGATCAATTGGCAGACGGAACCTAACCTTGATAAATGTGAGGTGATGCCCTTTGCAAGAAGGAACAAGACAAGGGAGTACTCAATGAATGGCAGGAGACTCGGAAGCTTAGAGGAATAGACTGATTTTGGGGTGCAGAATCTTGGTTATGTTGCAGCTGGAGTACGGTGTGCAGTTCTAGTCACCACAGTATAGGAGGAAGTGAATTGCACTGCAGCTTCTGCAAAGGAGATTCACCAGGATGTTGCCTAGGATGGAACATTTTAGCTGTGAAGAGAGGCTGGATAAGCTTGGGCTGTTTTCTTTGGAGCAGTAAAGGTTGAAGAAGGACCTGCTAGACATGTATAAGATTAGGAGGTGCGTGGGCAGATTGAATAGAAAGCAGCTGTCCCCATTAATTGAAGGATCAATAATAAGGGAATATAATTTTAACGTGAAAGGCAGGAGATTTAGAGGGGATATGAGGAGACCCTTTTCACCCAGAGGCTTGTGAGGTCTGGAATGAACTTCTAGGAGGGTAGTTAAGGCAGGAAAACTCAAAACCTTTAAAAATACTTGGATGAGCATTTGAAGTGTCATAACATTCAAGGCTATGGGCCTATTGTGGGAAAATGGGACTACTGTTGGTTTTATTATGTTTTTAGTGGTACAGACTTGATAGGCCAAAGAGCCTTTTCTATACTGTATGATTCTATATGTCTAGGGACAGTTACTAAGAAATCTGTGAGGTCTGCCTTGATCACATTTACTATTTGATGTGCACTGTGAGGTGTCTGATCATAATCTATGTCCATGTTTACCACATGTTAATTCTGGGTGTTATACATGTATTCTAAATTACATTACTGCTATACCTTATTGGTTGTTCAAAACGGTTGAACCCTGTGACTTTATTCTCTTGGTAAGACCCTTTTTGTCAACCTTTAATATTAAAGGTTATTTGTCCCTAATCAGATTTGCAACATAATTTGGTGCTCTTGTCAGCGATCATAATATAAAATTGACAAATCTGGTCTCAGATCATAACACAACTGATACGGACTGTGAATATGAACATGGTGCCCAGCAAGACAATTTAATTCAGGTCCATACTTCCACTGGAATCTTAGAATGATTATTTTGCTTTTTGCAGTTGAGGGAGGATTTCTCTTTAACACAGGTGGTATGTTTATCCAAGGAAGCACAAGTTAGAATATTAAAACCAAGCATTTAATTCAGATGACAGGGAAACCTTGTGGGGGAAAGTGACTGATTGTGCACAGTTTGTGGGGCATAGGAGTGGAACCCTGCCGAAAACAGAAATGGTTAGTGTAAAGAGTGACAAGCCATCATACCACTATGTTCTCACTGTGACAGGAAAAGGCTGCATCGATGTGAAGATTATCCCAGAGGTCATTTCCTGTAAAAACAAGAGAGAGGCCAGTAACTCTGTAGGCACTACAAATAACTCCCAGCTTAGAAAGTAAAAGAGAAATCTTTTAAAACTTTTCACATTCTAGAGAGTTAAAATGACATTTTTGGGAGAAATTGCCAATGGAAACTGTTAGAGTGCAGAAGTTCTAGAAGGACATAAAATCAATTTCAATTTGGACACTGATGCAAGAGCATCAGTAGTTTCAGGCCATTGTTAAAGTAAGACATTAAATATATAATATTGTGGTCTAGGAACCCAGTTAAGGAACAGATGATGGCTATGTTTCAGTACAAAGAAAGGCAGGTTACTGGAATCCTGCATATTATGTATAGCCAGCATTGCACAATGTTAATCAGAAGAGCTTACAAAGCCTGAATGTTCATCATTAATTGGGATGCCTAGCCAAACGAATTCTGGTCAGAATTTCCACAACTATTTGGAGGTTCCAGGAAGCTAAGAATAGCTGAGAATCTCATATTTTGGTCAGATGCAAAATCAGTGGCTAGGATTTTGTCATTTTGGAGTGAAAAGCAGATATCTTGGTTAGTATCACTGCCACCATGGTCCGTGATGAGTGTTCTGGCATGATCAACTGCTTTTCAGTTCACTTTGTATGCAAATAGATTTTATCATGAGTCAAACAGCAAATCACATGCAGCTGATATGTGGACTTTCTCACCCCTGTCAACACCTGACCTGGTCGAAGGTTTGGGTAGTATATTAAGAGCCACCTAGGCACCCCTTCACCTACTGAAAACCAGGAGCAACAACAGCCTGCAGGCAGGTACTCTCTGATTGGCAGGAGAGAATCAAGCCCAGAATGGCAGTGGGAATGCTCTTTTCAGAGCCATTCTCATACATAATTCCCCAGAAGAGTTAATGCTGCATTCCCATCTAAATATCTGTCTACCACAGATGTGGTGGCCAACAGACAGCGGATCAGAAGAGGGCATCATAGCAACAGCAACAGCACCTCTAAGGAAGAAGAAATCTATGAAACCAAAGAGGGTGAGGAGTTCACCTTCAGTCTCCAGCAGCTCAGAGACTGTCACTAGCAACTGTCACCCTCTGTACGACTGAGCTAGTGTAGACCTGGGGACTCAATCCAGTGAATACAACATTGATGCATGTCCACAACCAATGGAAGTAGAAACACCCCACATCACGCAAAGATCTGCAGGAGACCAGGCACTTGCTCAGTCCCAGGCAAGAGACATGTCTCTACATAGCCATAAGGGATTCAATTATTTTGCAGAAAGAGGCAGGGATATCACACAGTGGACAGGAGCAAAAAATGAAATACATTTTCTATCTATGGTAGCTCTGGCATAGAACAGTTTGCTCCAAGTATGGAGAGGGCAGCAGCTGCTTTGGAGACCCAAGTCAAGAAGAATGCTGAGTGGCAATGTGCTCAACCCTACAGTGAGTCACTGACATGGGTACGTGGCATTAATGGCAAAGCAAAATGAGGACAAGGCTGGCCTATCTCACTCCCTGTACTTTCAAGAAGATAGAGTCAGGCTAGCAGGTCCCACACAGAGGAGGAGGAGGAAGAGGAGAGGCTGACGGACACCGCAAAGCCAGGAGAGTCCAGTCTCCTCTGCCAGTGAGCTCATTGCTTGCAGCAATTCAGGCCGAGGAGAATGTCTCCATACAGAGATCTTCCACTAGCCCAGGGCCTTTCAGGCCCTGAGCCTGCACAGTATACCCACCAAAGGCATACCAGTCAGCAAGCTGCCTTCACCCCAGTGGCAAGGTCTGTGGGCTGCACCTAGATGTAGTGATAGGCCAAAGAAAAAGGGAACAAAGAAACTGCAGATGATGGAAATCTGAAATCAAAACAAAAAGTGCTGGAGAATCTCAACACGGCAGGGAGTACCTGTGGAGAGAGAAACAATGTTTCAATTCTGAAGCGCAGTCATTTTAGATTCAAAATGTTTTTTTTTCTCTCTCCACAGATGCTGCCAGACCAAAAGAAAAAGGAATTTTTTTGGTGGCATAGTTGTTTCATCAATGTACAATGAACTTACACATATAAGCGGTCATTCATTTGCACTGCTCAAATGTTTGTTGTGGTCTCATTTTCTCACGAGGTGACCACTTGGCAGTCTGAAGTGAAAGCCAAGCCACATCATCCCCCATTTCAGAGTCATTGGGTTAAAATCCTGGAAAACTCTAACAGCATTGTCTGTCTCCCTACAATACATAGCAGCAGTTTGAGAAGGAAACTCACTATCACTTTCTCCATGATAATTGGGAATGGATAATAAATGAGCTATCAATGAGCACTTCCTGTGAATAATCAATAAAAAAAATTTAACTCCCTACTGGAGGAAAACATCCCCTGTTGTAAATATCAAAGCTCGGTTGGGATTATAAGTTATTGATGACAACTAGGAAGTCCAGTCTGTTTCTCTCTCCCACACCAAGGGCCTAGAGTCCAACTGAGATCAACCAATCCAGATTGAATAGGCATTAAACTTGGAATTTAGTCATCCTTCAAGTCCAGTTTCACACCACATTTTGCACTTACTCAAAATAGGCTCTCGGGTGACTGTGAGAATGGAACATTAGCAAATATTTTGGAGAAAAGTTCAAAATTTGAAGTCTGCATTTAGTTCCATGGTCTCCATGGTTACAAAGCTCAGAACTCATAATATTTACCTTCAGCTTTCTGCAAAACTGAGATAACTGCATTTTTGAGTTTCACTTTGTCAATTGAAAAAGCTGGGTTCAGTTTCTGCATAACTGAAAGCAGCTAACCACATCCTATTTACACCTTCGCTTCTGTTTTCCCCTATTTTCCCCCATCTATTTCCCTTACCTCTTCATTTCTCTCCATTCTTCTCTCCTCTCCTCCTGACTCCACCGTTTCTGAACACCATCGGCATGGCACAAGTGTAATAAAATGTTCCCCACTTGCCTGGATAGATGCAGCTCCAGCAATACTCAAGATGTGGAATAGCATCAAGATCAAAATAGCTCGCTTCACTGTCATCACATCCAGCATCTATAGTATTCACTGCTACTGGCACAAAATGGCAGCAGCATGTAGCATATACAAGATCCTCTGCACTAACTTACCAAAGCTGCTTCAACAGAAGTTTTCTAATCACCCAGAAGGACAAGGGCAGCAGATACATTGGAACATCACCACCTGCAAGTTCCCCTCTAAGCCATTTGCCACCCAGAATTGGAAATATGTCACCATTCTTTTCTTGTCACTGGGTCAAAATCCTAAAACTGCCCTCCTAGTGGCATTGTGGGTCTATCCACAACAAATGCTTGCAGCAATTCAAGAATGCAGCTCACACCACCTTCACAACAGCATCTAGGGAGGGGCTATAAATGCTAGATCAGCCATCAATATTGATAGCATGACAGTGAGTCACGATTCTGTTTAACTCTCTATGAAGGGGTTATTGGCTGTGACACACTGAAGTTTCAGTCCTGATATTTGTTTTCATTGTGTGTAGGATGAAGTAGGCATGTTCCCATTCCCATTGAAAGACTTCATAAGATGTTGCTTTGAATTATGTATATTGTTCCCTGACAGCTGAGTTGATAAAGGCACATACACATACCCAGAGCCTGATCACAGGATTAGAGTGGGAGAAGGGTGTAATTTAGCCCAAATTAATGCATCCAGTCAGAGTGAACCAGCTGTTTGTCATTGTAACACCCAATTACACAATAGGAGCAGTTCCTATGGTGCATGAAGATTGAAACTAGAAGGTTCTAGTTAATCAGTTGAGTTACACTAATGATGATTAATCTCATTTTGAAATAGACAACGGCTCAAATAAGCCTGCATAGAAAGAATTGTGAGATAAAATACCCAGGACTCTTTTTTTGTCTTTCACTGCAGCTAAAATGAACTAAATGACCACAGAGCTGAAAATGTGTTGCTGGAAAAGTGCAGCAGGTCAGGGAGCATCCAAGGAGCAGGAGAATTGACGTTTCGGGCATGAGCCCTTCTTCAGGAATGAGGAAAGTGTGCCAAGCAGGCTAAGATAAAAGGTAGGGAGGAGGGACTTGGGTGAGGGGCATTGGAAATGCGATAGGTGGCGAAGGAGGTTAAGGTGAGGGTGATAGGCCAGAGTGGGGGTGGGGACGGAGAGGTCAGGAAGAAGATTGCAGGTTAGGAAGGTAGTGCTGAGATTGAGGGTTGGGACTGAGACAAGTAGGGGGGATGGGAAATGAGGAAACTGGAGAAATCTGAGTTCATCCCTTGTGGTTGGAGGGTTCCTAGGTAGAAAATGAGGCGCTTTTCCTCCAGCCATCGTGTTTCTCCAGTTTCCTCATTTCCCCTCCCCTCCCCACCCCACCCCCACCTTGTCTCAGTCCCAACCCTCGAACTCAGCACCACCTTCCTTCCTAACCTCAATCTTCTTCCTGACCTCTCCACCCCACCCCCACTCTGGCCTATCAGCCTCACCTTAACCTCCTTCCAAGTATCGCATTTCCAACGCCCCTCCCCCAAGTCCCTCCTCCCTACCTTTTATCTTAGCCTGCTTGGCACACTTTCCTCATTCCTGAAGAAGGGCTCATGCCCGAAACGTCGAATTTCCTGTTCCTTGGATGCTGCCTGACCTGCTGCGCTTTTCCAGCAACACATTTTCAGCTCTGATCTCCAGCATCTGCAGTCCTCACTTTCTCCTAAATGACCATAGACATGAATAGTTCTCAACAGAGTTGTCAACAGATCTATTTGTCAACAGATCTGTCAATAGAGATCAGTAACATCCCACCCACAAGAGTGAATTATCAACAAGCTGGGCGTGAATGAATAAGTCATCCCAATGGGAAAGGATCTGAGTCTTTACAGGCTACAAGACATGGAAGAGAATGAAGCCAGGAAATGAGGAGGGGAGGGAGTGGGATCACTGTGAACCCATGCAGCAATAGGAGTGAGGAATCAATTTAATTGCTTAGATATCCCATTGAATGGTTTATGTTCTTGCCCTGATAATTCACACAGTCTCTCTATTTAACTGTCCTCGTCACATTGAACAAACACGTTCGCTCTGCTTTGAAGAGAATTTAAAATATTCACCATAACAGCTGATGGAAGTGACTCAGCAGCTTCTCTGAAACCACAATGTAACCCACACAGGCAAATATGACTTGTTTAAAGGGAAAGATATATTCAACTCCCTCCATTTGTTCATACATTGCTGATATGTCATTTCTGCAATTCTACAAGAAGGTATATCAACTGTGCTCATCCTCTGAGACTGTGGGTGATGGAGGTTTCAGGGCCCACCTGTTGGGAAGTTAGAACCTTGTGATAGATGAGTACAAAAAGCATTGTTAATAATGTTCACTTCCATTATTAGATATTTTGTTAAAAAAAATGTTTTTAATGCAGTGATAGATCATAGGATTCTATCTCTCAAAGATAAGTGATCATGAAGTTGATCAGCACTGTGAAAGTGTTCACATTCATTAAAGTACTTTATCCAGTGGATAAAGCTGTCATGTGTATTCAACAATATTGGGAATTTGACTGCAATATGTTATCCAGACAAGTGCTTTCAGATTTTCATTGATTTAAAGTCCAGAGACCTGTTGATTGAGCCTTTGGAGCACTCCCTTAGTATACAAATGAGCAGAGCTCATGAAACCCTATAAATGTCCTTGAAATGTTTACGCAATGAGTTTGCTCTGCCATTCAATCATGACTGCTAATTTTCTCAACCTGCCACACCCTGGGCAACAGCATAACAGATGGAGAGAGATACTCCCAAAGTTAGAACTCAGTAGACTTCTTGTCTGACCCTGCCATAAATCTCACCAAACCCTATGTTGCTCAGAACCCTATAAACTTCTGCCCTAAGCCTCTCAACCTATTTTGTGCTGATCATCATAGTTTACTTTGTCACATTTCAGATGAACAGGAATAATCAAGCCCTACTAAGCCACTGGCTGTCACAAATTACCAATAATCATAGATTACCAATTGAATCACTAAACTAGTTCATTTGCTTGACTTTGATTCATATCTGGAACAAAGCAAACTCACACCATGTTTTATCAATTAATAAAAACATATGACAAAGTTATATTTTTACAAGTGTGAAAATGCATTGGTTAGTGCAGCAATGCAATTTAAACTATATTCCCTTCACACCCAAACACATGCATTCATGTAGCTGTAAGAGCTGCTCCTTTCATGAAGTATTTTCACTGGTGGACCTCATCTCCAAATTTTTTCGAGCAGTAATTATGGTTTTACAAGCTGTTCCATTGTTATGCAAATTTGAAAAAAAAGATTAAGACAGCAGCACTTTAAAAAGGAGGAAGAGAGAGAGACCAGGGCTTACATAGAGAAGTAAAGCTGAATAGCTAAGTGACTGAGCAGTGAACTGGCATAGTTGACTACCTCTGCTGTTTGGTAACAAGTATCTCTGGACATCAGAGTTCATTCTTAGGGAAATAAACAAATGGTGAAATCAACAGCTGATCTTATAGAAACCTGCATGAGGTTACTTCTTCTTTTGTAAATTTACAATACTGAGATTAGCAGGGTTTTTTTGATTATATGTTCTATTGAGATGGCTCTTGATTAAACCCTAAAAATATAAAACATCTCAGACAAGAATGCTGTTTTGGAAAATGTAGGGGGTGATAGTCTCCCAGGGGAATATAGAATGAACAGCCAGGTTTCCAGTATCAAGACTGGCTCTGCTGTAAAGAGGGGTATGTCAGGTTCCAAGCAATCGACTGTGATAGGGGATTCTCTAGTCAGAGGCACAGACAGATGATTCTGGGCCATCAACAAAACATCAGAATGGTGCATTGCCTCCTTGGTGCCAAGATCAAGGATATGTCTCAGAGGATGCAGAATATTGTCAAAGGGAAGGGGAACTAGCAGAAGGTTGTTGTACACATTGGAACTAATGATTGAGGACGAGAAAAGGATGAGGTTCTGAAGAGAGAACATAGCGAATTAAGGAGGAAAATCAAAAAAAGGTCCTCGAGGGTAGTTTTATCTGGATAATTCCTGGAGCTATGAGCTAGTGAGAGTAGAAATAGGAGGAGAGAGCAGATGAATGTGTGGCTGAGGAGCTGGTGTAGAGGAGAAGGATTCACATTTTTGGATTATTGGAATCTCTTCTGGGGTAGATGCAACTTTTCACGGTGGCACAGTGGTTAGCACTGCTGTCTCTCAGCACCTGAGACCCGGGTTCAATTCCCGACTCAGGCGACTGACTGTGTGGAGTTTGCACGTTCTCCCCGTGTCTGCGTGGGTTTCCTCCGGGTGCTCCGGTTTCCTCCCACAGTCCAAAGATGTGCGGGTCAGGTGAATTGGCCATGCTAAATTGTAATGTTAGGTAGGGGTAAATGTAGGGGTATGGGTGGGTTGCGCTTCGGCGGGTCGGTGTGGACTTGTTGGGCTGAAGGGCCTGTTTCCACACTGTAAGTCTAATCTAACCTAATCAAACTTATAAGAAGGATAGATTGCACCTGAATTGGAGGGGTCTAATATACTAGTTGGGAGATTTGCTGGAACTGCTCAGGAGGATTTAAATTAGTAAGGGGGGGGGATGTGAGGGGGGCACCCAAGGAGATAGTGATTAGATTAGATTACTTAGTGTAATCAGCTTGTTGAGCCCTTCAGCTCAATAAGTCCACACCGACCCTCCGAAGAGCAACCCACCCAGACCCATTCCCCTACATTTATTCCTTCATCTAACACTAGGGGCAATTTAGCATGGCCAATTCACCTAACCTGCACGCATTGTTTTGGACTGTGGGAGGAAACTGGAGCACTTGGAGGAAACCCACGCAGACATGAGGAGAATGTGCAAACTCCACACAGACAGTTGCCTGAGGCTGGAATTGAACCCGGGTCTCTGGCGCTGAGAGGCAACAATGCTAACCACTGTGCCACCGTGCCATGAGAAAAGAGAACAGTTTGAGATTGAGAGATTTGCACTTTCTGCAGTGGCAGGGGAAGGTGCCAGGAGTGGGGTGGGGTTGGGGTGGGGTGGATCTGATGAGGGAGTCACGGAGAGAATGGTCTCTCCAGAACACTGATAGGTCTGACCAGGGAAATATGTCCCTGGTGGTGGGGTCTGTTTGTAGGTCCACAAATACATCACTTATGGGGATCTCCCATCCACAGCCTACAACCTCACCGTTCACATATCCCATACCACCCAATTCTACGTCTACCAAAGATCCACAAACCTGACTTTCCCGGTTGACTCAGTCTCAACTTGCTCCTGTCCCATTGAACTCATTTCTGCATACCTTGACACTATCCTGTTCCCCTTAGTCTGGGAACTCCCCACCTATGTTCAGGACACCACCCACGCCCTTCACCTCCTCCAACACTTTTGTTTCCCCAGCCACCTACACCTTATCTTCACCATGGACATCTTGTCCCTGCACACATCTATCCACCATGACGAAGGCCTCCAAGCCCTCTGTTTCCTCCTCTCACACCATCCTAACCAGTACCCTTCACTGACACCCTCATCTGCCTGGCTGAACTCATCCTCACCTATAACAACTTCTCCTTCCAATCCTCCCCCCTCTCCAAACCAAAGGAGTAGCCATGGGTACCTGCATGGGCCCTAACTATGCTTGCCTCTTTGTCGGTTACATGACAATGTATTTTCTGCACCTACATCGGCACCATTCCCCACCTTTTCCTCCATTACTTCGATGACTGTATCATCACTACATCCTGCTCCTACAAGGAGCATGAACAGTTCATCAACTTCACTAACACCTTTCATCTGGACCATCTCAGACACCTCCCTCCCTTTCCTGGACCTTTCCATTTCCATCTCTGGCAACCGACTAACTATGGACATTACTGCAAACCCACCGACTCCCACAACTACCTGGACTACACCTCCTCCCACCCTATCTCCTGCAAAAATACCATACCTTATTCCCAATTCCTTCGCCTTTACCACATCTGTTCCCAGGATGACAAATTCCACCTTAGAAAATCCCAGATGGCCTCCATCTTTAAAGATCGCAATTTCCCCTCTCACATGGTCAATAATGCCCTCAAGCATATCTCCTCCACTTCCCGCATCTCCGCCCTTAAACCCCACCCCTCCCAACACAACAAGGACAGAATACCCTCCCTGATCCTCACCTTCCACCCCACCAACATCACATCATCCTCCATCACCTCCGTCGGGGAGGCGGGAATACCAACTTGTGGATCATTTCAGAGAATATCTCTGGGACACCCACACCAACTAAATCCACCACCCCGTGGCTGAACACTTCAACTCCCCCTCCCACTCCACCAAGGACATGCATGTCCCTGGCTTCCTCCATTGCCAAACCCTTACCACCTGATGTCTGGAGAAAGAATGCCTCACCTTCCGTCTTGGGACCCTACAACCACAAAGGATTAATATAGATTTCACCAGTTTCCTCATTTACCCTCCCCCCACATTATCCTAATCCCTAGGCTCCAACTTGGCACAGCCCTCTTGACCTGTCCATCGCCTTTCCCATCTATCCTCCACCCTCCTTTCTGACCTATCACCTTCTCCCCCACCTTCATCTACCAATTGCATTCTCAGCTACCTTCCCCCTCCCCCAATCCCACCCCCCTCTGATTTATCTTTCAGCCCCCGTAGCCCACAGGCCTCAATCCTGATGAAGGGCTTATGCCCAAAATGTCGATTCTCCTGCTCCTCGGATGCTGCCTGTCCTGCTGTGTCTTTCCAGCTTCACACTCATGACTCTGATCTCCAGAATCTGCAGTCCTCATTCTCTCCCTGAAAACAATAGAAGATCCTCCACAAGATTTTTAATTGGTCTTTGCTTCAGTTATAAATTCTTTTTAGGGTCAGTCAGCATTTTTTTTACTCAAAGTGAGTAACAGAAAGAGAGACCTATAATTGCTTCTGGAGATTTGTGTTCAACAATGAAAAACTATAACTGAAAAAAAATCCAAGGGCTGTTGCGAGGTAGACTTTCAACATCAAAGTCACCTATCAACTCAAGTTCGTAGGATCATAGAATCCCTACAGTGTGGTAACAGGTCCTTCGGCCCAACAAGTCTACACCGATCCTCTGGAGAGTAATCCACCCTGACCCATCCCCCTACCCTATTATCCTACATTACTTATGCACCTAACCTACACATCCCTGAACAGCATTGGCAGTTTAGCATGGCCAATTCACCTAACCTGCACATCTTCAGATTGTGGGAGGAAACACACGCAGGTACGGGGGTAATGTGCAAACTCCACAAAGACTCCACACCTGAGGCTGGAATTGAACCTGGGTCCCTGGTGCTGAGAGGCAGCAGTACTAGCCACTGAGCCACCATGCTGCCCTAAAGTTGCTCCAAAAGGTTATAACTAAAACATGTAACACTACACAGTTTCACTTTTGAACTTCAAGTCTGAAAAATAAATTAACTGCTCAATTCTCTGCAATACTTTACTTACATTTCACACTCCATAAAAATTATGCCTTCATTTCTAAATGTGTTTCCTCATAAGGTAAACATGACAGATGTAGTAAAACATAATCAAATTCATTTATTCTTCATGCACAATTGATACAATATCATAGAGTCTACAGAGACAGGCCCTTTGGCACAAACTGGTCCATGCCGGCCAAAATGTCCCTCAAAGCTAACTACTTTTCCCTGCACTTGGCCCATATCCTTCTCAACCCTTTCTATCCATGTATTTGTCCAAATGCCTTTTAAATGTTGTTAATATACCCATGTCAACCATTTCCACTGGCAGCTCATTCTGTATGTGGACCACCCTCTGTGTAAAAATGTTACCCCTCAGGTTGCCTTTTATTCTTTCTCCTCTAACTTAAACTGCACACTCTAATTCTTGATTCCCAACCCTGACAAAAAGACTAACCATTGTCATCCAAATCACTGATATAGATAACAAAGAGCAATGGACCCAGCACTGATACCTGAAGCATTCTACTTGTCACAGGCCTCCAATTCGACAAGCATCCTTCCACTATTATCCTTTGCTTCACACCATCAAGCCAATTATGTATCCAATTTGCCAGCTCTCACTGAATTCCATGCAACCTAACCTTCCAGAATAGTCTACCAAAGGCCTTACTGAAATCCATGTGTTTATTGCCCTGCCCTCGTGAACCTTCCTGGTCACTTTATCAAAGAACTCGAACAAATTTGTGATGCATGATCTCCCAAAAAGCCATGTTGACTACTCCTAATCAAATCCTATCATTCCAACTGCATGCATATCTTATCTCTCAGAATCTTAAGTAACTTACATACCACAGATGTTAAGCTTACTGGTCTATAGTTCCCAGGATTTTCTTTGCACTCCTTCTTCAATAAGGGCTAACAATGATGAAGGGCTTACGCCCGAAACGTCGAATTTCCTGTTCCTTGGATGCTGCCTGACCTGCTGCGCTTTTCCAGCAACACATTTTCAGCTAGCAATGATGCAACAATATCAGCCAGGTCCCCCAGAATTTCTTCTCTAGCCTCTTGCAGTGTTCTTGGATATATCTTGAGAATGTAGCTAGGTAGCTTGGGATGAGGTCCTGAGGTTAGGCATGAATTGCTGATAAAAAATCAAACTTCCCCAGAAATCTCATGTTTTCCCATTTAGGTTTGGGCATGGGAATAATCTCAGAACACTCACTTTCATTGTTCTGACAATACTTACCCTTGCTCTTTGACATGTCCGACATAACTTATCTCCCTTTTGCAAACTAACTCTTCAGAAAATGTATTACTAAGCCAGCTTATTGTAACTGCTTAACTAAGCCATCTAACTGTTATATGGTTAAAAGTCACACAACACCAGGTTATAGTCCAACAGGTCTAATTGGAAGCACACTAGCTTTCGGAGCAACGCTCCTTCATCAGGTGATTGATGAAGGAGCGTCGCTCCGAAAGCTAGTGTGCTTCCAATTAGACCTGTTGGACTATAACCTGGTGTTGTGTGATTTTTAACTTTGTACACCCCAGTCCAACACCGGCATCTCCAAATCATAACTGTTATATGTTTTCTTCGCAGGTATGGCTGTTTATTAATACATCATTTGAATAAATTATACCATTAGGTACACTAATTTATGACTTGTTCATTAGTCTTTGGAATAAAGCTGCACATTTTGAAACTCAAATAACATGACTTAACATTGATACTACTGATTCAGTATCATTAGAGGTGATTATCTCTTTAGCTCTTGATGTTTATTTGCCAATACTCCTTTAATAGATCAATCATAGCAAGGAATGAGGCAATGACAACCCCATTGATACAAACCTCTAATCAAGGAATTGGGTATGAATCTGTTTTCATTAATGCATTTATTTTTAAGCCATAGTTGATACAGAATCTAATCAACTCATCTGCTTTAGGAACTAACTACTCCAGTGAACAGCTTTAGATTGTAGAACATAGAACTATACAGCAGAGGAACAGAATCTTCAGCCAACCATATCTGTGCTGACCATGACATTCTAAACTAATCCCATCTGCCTGCATGTGGTCCATATCCCTGTATTCCCGACTTGCTCATGTGTCTGTCTAAATGCCTCTTAAACATTGCTATTGTATCTGCTTCTACCACCTCCCATGGCAGTGCATTCCAGGCACTTTCCACTCTCTTCATAAAAAACTTACCTCGCACATCTCCTTTATACTTTCCCCTCTCCTTAAACCATTAAATGGTTGACATTTCCACCCTGAAAACAAAGACTCTGACTATCCACCTTATAATTTGATATACTTCTATCAGGTTGCCCCTAGGCCTCCATTGCTCGTGAAAACAATCTAAGTTTGGCCAACCTCTCCTTATAGGTAATGCACTCCAATTTAGGCAACATCCTGGTCAACCTTTTTTTGCACATTCTCCAAGGCCTCCATATCCTTCCTACAGTGTGGCAACCAGAACTGCACACAATACTCCAAAGTATTAGACAGAAACAACATGACTTGCCAATTGTTATACTCAATACCAAAAGAGAAAATGCTGGAAAATCTCAGCAGGTCTGGCAGCATCTGTAAGGAGAGAAAAGAGCTGAAGTTTCGAATCTAACTGACCCTTTGTCAAAGCTTTGACAAAGGGTCAGTTAGACTCAAAACGTCAGCTAAAACTTTTCTCTCTTTACAGATGTTGCCAGATCTGCTGAGATTTTCCAGCATTTTCTTTTTTGGTTTCAGATTCCAGCATCGCAGTAATTTGCTTTTATCCAGAGTTATACTCAATATCCTGATTGATTAAGGCAAGCATGCTGAATGCTTTCTGTACCACCTTATCCACTTGTGTTGCCACTTTGATGGAGCTATGGCCTTATACCTCAAAATCCCTCGGTAAAACAGTGCTCCTATGAGTCCTGCCATTTACTGCATTTGACCTTCCAAAATGTATTACCACACACTTGCCCAGACTAAACTCAATTTATATCCTTGACAATCCACAACTCCATGAGTTTTTGTCATTTGCAAAATTACTACTCAGGCCACCTACATTTTCAAATATTTCATACATATTTCAAACACAGGTCCTGTGAAACTGATCTTTGTAGGACACCATTGGTCACAGAAGTCCAGTCAGAAAAGCATCCCTCCAAAACTACCCTGTGTCTTCCATAGTCAAACCAATTTTAAACTCAACTTACCAAATCACCATAGATGCCATATGACTTAATCTTTTGGACCAGCCTATCTTGAAGGGACATTGTCAAATGCATTAGTAAAGTCCTCACATTCACTGCCCTATCCTCATCGATTACCTTGTAAATTTCAATCAAGTGACTTTCAAGCATTTAATCTGTTTTTACCTAAGCTTGTTTTTTCTTTGGACTTAAACCATAAAGATGCTTTATTGGTGCTGATTCCCTTTTTCATATCATGCTTTTCAACACTGCACCCACTGGTGTATCGCTACACATTTTCTTGACTATTTTAATTAATGATACGAGATCATCAAATTTCCTTCCTCCTTCTACAAGGATACAGAGTCTGAGTATTTCAGCATTGGCTAATTGGTTTTCTGTTCGCCGAGCTGGGAATTTGTGTTGTAGATGTTTCGTCCCCTGTCTAGGTGACATCCTCAGTGCTTGGGAGCCTCCTGTGAAGCGCTTCTGTGATTTTCTCCGGCACTTGTAGTGGTTTGAATCTGCCGCTTCCAGTTGTCAGTTCCAGCTGTCCACTGCAGTGGTCGGTATATTGGGTCCAGGTTGATGCACTTATTGATTGAATCTGTGGATGAGTGCCATGCCTCTATGAATTCCCTGGCTGTTCTCTGTTTGGCTTGTCCTATAATAGTAGTGTTGTCCCAGTCAAATTCATGTTGCTTGTCATCTGCGTGTGTGGCTACTAAGGATAGCTGGTCGTGTCATTTCGTGGCTAGTTTCCGAGAGGCATGGCACTCATCCACAGATTCAATCAATAAGCACATCGACCTGGACCCAATATACCGACCACTGCAGTGGACAGCTGGAACTGACAACTGGAAGCGGCACATTCAAACCACTAGAAATGCCAAAGGAAAGATCACAGAAGCGCTTCACAGGAGGCTCCCAAACACTGAGGATGTCACCTAGATAGGGGACGAAATGTCTGCAACACAAATCCCCAGCTCGGCGAACAGAACCACAACAATGAGCACCCGAGCTACAAATCTTCTCACAGACTTTGAACATTGGCTAATTGGATTATAGGAAGTTCTGCAAACAGTCTACCTCTCTTTCTACTTCACTCTTATTGTTAGAACATAGAACATAGAACAATACACCGCAGAACAGGGCTTTTGGCCCTCGATATTGCGCCGACCTGTGAACTATTCTCAGCTCGTCCCCCCAAATTATCCCATCATCATCCATGTGCTCATCCAAGGATTGTTTAAATCTCCCTAATGTGGCCGAGTTAACTACATTGGCAGGTAGAGCATTCCACACCCTTACCACTCTCTGAATAAAGAACCTGCCTCTGACATTTGTCTTAAATATATCACCCCTCAATTTGTAGTTATGCCCCCTCGTATAAGCTGACATCATCATTCTAGGAAAAAGACTTTCACTGTCTACCCTATCTAATCCTCTGACCATCTTGCATGTCTCTATCAAATCCCCTCTTAGCCTTCTTCTTTCCAATGAGAACAGACCCAAGACTCTCAGCCTTTCCTCATAAGACCTTCCCTTCAGACCAGGCAACATCCTGGTAAATCTCCTCTGCACCTTTTCAAATGCTTCCACATCCTTCCTGAAATATGGCGACCAGAACTGTACACAATATTCCAAGAGTGGCCGCATTAATGATTTGTATAGTTGTAGCATAATATTGCGGCTCCAAAACTCAATCCCTCTACAAATGAAACGTAATACACTATATGTCTTCCTAACAGCACTATCAACCTGGGTGGCATCTTTCAGGGATCTATGTACATGGGCTCCAAGATCCCTCTGCACATCCACACTACCAAAAATCTTTCCATTGACCCAGTACTCTGCCTTCCTGTTATTCTTCCTCACCTCACCTCACATTTAGTTGCATTGAACTCCGTTTGCCACCTCTCAGCCCAATTCTGCAGTTTATCTAAGTCCCCCTGCAATCTGTAACATTCTCCTAAACTGTCCATTACTCCACCAACTTTAGTGTCATCTGCAAATTTACTAATCCATCCACCTATGCCTGCGTCTAAGTCATTTATAAAAATGATAAAAAGTAGTGGTCCCAAAACAGATCCTTGTGCCACACCATTGGTAACCGGACTCCAGGCAAAATATTTTCATCAACCACCACTCGCTGCTTTTTTTCAGAAAGCCAGTTTCTAATCCAAACTGCTAAATTACCCTCAATCCCATGCCTCTGCATTTTCTCCAACAGCCTACCATGTGGAACCTTATCAAAGGCTTAACTAAAATCCACGTATACCACTTCAACTGCCCTACCTTCATCTGCATGCTTGGTCACCTTCTCAAAAAACTCAATGAGGTTTGTGAGACATGACCTGCCATTGACGAAACCATGTTGACTATATGAAATCAAATTGTTGCTTGCTAGATGATTATAAATCTCATCTCTTATAATCCTTTCCAAAACCTTTCTTACAACAGATGCAAGGCTCGCTGGTCTATAATTACCTGGGTCATCTCTACTGCCCTTTTTGAACAAGGGCACAACATTTGCTCAGGTACGAAACCTGTAGACAATGATGACTCAAATACCACAGCCAAAGACTCTGCTAACTCCTCCTTAGCTTCCCAGAGAATCCTCATATAGATCCTATCTGGCCCAGGGGACTTGTCTACTTTCACTCCTTCTAGAATTTATCACCACCTATTCATAACTAACCTCAATCCTTTCTAGTCTAATATCTGGTACCTCATTATTCTCCGCTACAATATTCTCCTTTTCATGAGTTAAAACCGATAAGAAACGTTCATTTAGCACATCTCCGATCTCCACAGGGTCCACACTCAACTTCCCACTTCTGTCTTTGACTGGCCCTATTCCTTCCCTAGTCATCCTCTGATTCCTCACATACCTATAGAAAACTTTAGGGTTCTCTTTTATTCTATTTGCTAAAGACTGCTCGTGTCCTCCCTTTGCTCTTAACTCTCTCTTTAAATCCTTCCTAGCTGATCTGTAACTCTCCATTGCCTCATCAACACATAAGCCTCCTTCTTCTGCTTAACAAGAGATGCAATTTCTATAGCAAACCACGGTTCCCTTACCTTATAGCTTCCTTCCTGCCTGACAAGGACATAACTATCCAGGACACGCATTTCCATTGTCTGCATCCCCTGCATTTTGGTACCCCATTCTGTGCATCCTAATTCTTGCCAAATTGCATTATAATTGCCCTTGTCTCATTGGTAATTCATGACCTGTGGCATGTACCTATCACTTTCCATCGCTAAACTAAATGTAACTGAATTATGGTCACTCTCCTCAAATTGCTCACCTACAACTAAATCAAACACCTGGCCTGGTTCATTACCAAGCACCAGATCGAGTGTGGCCTCTCCTATTGTTGGTCCTTCAACATACTGTGTCAGGAAACCCTCCTGAACACACTGGACAAAAACTGATCCATCCGACGTACTAGAGTTATAGCATTTCCAGTCAATGTTGGGGAAGTTAAAGTCCCCCATAATGACCACCCTTTTCCTTTCACTTCTGTCCAGAATAATTTTGCCAATCCTCTCTTCCACATCCCTGAAACTCTGTGGAGGCCTATAAAAAAAACTCCAGTGTGACCTCTCCTCTCCTGTTTCTCACCTCAGCCGACGAGTCCTCATCAAAAGTTCTCTCAGCCACTGTTATACTATCCTTGACTAACAAAGCCACACCTCCCCCTCTTTTACCGCCTTGCCTATTCTTTTCTGCCTTACATCCCTATCCTATGTTAACCTCCAATAATGTTATTGTCTAACATATTTGCTTCTTCACATCTAAAACTATATTTTTTGATAGAAAAGAATAAAGCAAAGATTAGGGGTGAGTATAAATTAAAAAAGGGGAGGGCTGGTGTTGGTGAAGTAGGAATAGGTGAACACAGTTTAGATTAGATTAGACTTACAGTGTGGAAACAGGCCCTTCGGCCCAACAAGTCCACACCGACCCGCCGAAGCGCAACCCACCCATACCCCTACATTTACCTAACACTACGGGCAATTTAGCTTGGCCAATTCACCTGACCCGCACATCTTTGGACTGTGGGAGGAAACCGGAGCACCCGGAGGAAACCCACGCAGACACGGGGAGAACGTGCAAACTCCACACAGTCAGTCGCCTGGGTCGGGAATTGAACCCGGGTCTACAGGCGCTGTGAGGCAGCAGTGCTAACAACTGTGCCACCTGCCGCCGTTAGAGGGTACGACTTGGTTGGTCGATGGGAGGAATGAATCCGGTTGGTAGCTGGAATGAAGGATCAATCAGAGGAATGGAAGAGACAGGGAGGGACTTGGAAAGGAGTCAGGATGGGAAGAGAGGTTATCTGAAATTGGAGAACTCAATGTTGAGTCCTCCGGGCTGTAGGCTGCCCAAGCGAAAGATGTGTTGTTTCTCCAATTTGAGAAATGATTCGCTGTGGCAATGGAGGAGACGAAGGATGGTCATGACGGAAAGGGAGTTGGGTGGGGAATTAAAGTGGGCGGTGACTGGGAGATCAGGTTGGCCTTGGACAGTAGGCATGGAAGAGGCAAACATTTGTTCTGGAGGACACCAATGCGCTAAACATCTTAAAATGAGAGCTGTGTTCTTGGAGGCATGGACAGCACCTTTTATTAAGACAACTTGAGCAAATTCAGAGCCAGTATCTGAATAGGTTTGATCGAATAGATAGGTGAAGTGGAAAATTCCAGATATTTCCTCCTCAGAATAGCTTGATTTTAATCTTGTTCTTCTCTTGCCTCTTCCATGAGGTTGCATGTTTTTGGGGTGGGGAGTGTTTCTTTGCTTTCCTTCCCTCCCTCAAATCTCGATTCTTTTCTGCCTTGCTCTTTGCCTCCATTTTCTCTTTTCCACCCTCTTCACTCCTCTCTTGTCTGGTTATGGGGTAATTGCAAATATGAAGAAAATCTTGAATAACAGTGGCCAATATAACTTGAAAATTGGTTTTAAGTGAAGGGACAGGCGAGAGCAGATAATAAGACTTTTTCTAGTGATTATCTTGACAGATATAGTTTTAAAAACAAGAGATTTAGAACAGGAAATGCAGAAACCTTATTATACAGAGGAACAGGCAGTTGTAATGAGTGACTGAAGAGACCACATCAATTTTTAAGAATAATTTAGGGATGGTTGAAGGAAAGATTAATAAAATGAACTTGGGACATCAATTATGTGGAGAACAAGCAGCCAACACAAGGAACTGCAAAATAACTACACCTGAGGACGTACAGTCGTTTTTATCAACCTGTTTGAACATGCTGTGACACACCTCCAGGGCTTGTGGGAAGGGGGGGGGGGGGAGAAACGGGAGAAGAGGTGGAGAGAACCTGAGGCCAGGGCTTCTGGCACAGAGGTAGGGACAATACCATTGTGGCATAAGACCCCTCCTGAGGAAGTATATTTACCAGATTGATAACAAAGCTAAAACCATGCAATTATTAGGGCTGACTGCAGAGACTAAGGTTGTAATACTTTTGATCTAAAAGGAGTAATATAATTCAAGTTATTCAATTAATGGCATTAACAAGATTAAGAGTGAACCATTGGAGCAAAACCTTAAAAATTAAAGCTAGGTCATTCAAGGGTGATGCCAGGAAACATTTCATACAAAGGATAGCACATCATAAAGTTGGAAGTGAGGATGTTCACTGATGATTGCACAGCGTCCAGCACCATTCATAATTCATCAGATACTGAAGCAGCCCATGTTCAAATGCAACAAGATCTGGACAAATCCAAACTTGGGCAGACAAGTAACATTCGCGTCTCACAAATGCCAGGCAATGACTATCTGCAATAAGAAGCAACCTAACCACTGCACTTGATATTCAATGGCATTACCATCATTGAATTCTCCATGATCAACATCCTGAAGATCACCATTGATCAAAAACTCTCTTGCTGCACCATAGAAATACTGTGGTTACAAGAGCAGTGGGTATATAGTGTTGGGAATTTGGAGGCTGATGGGACTTCGGTGCAGAGAGAATTAGGTGTGCTTTTGACTCATTGTTTGTAAGTTTTTTTTATACAGGAGAAATTGAAGTCCAGGACCAGGGCCCAGCATAAAACAGTGACATTACAAGAAAACTGGACATTCATTTGGTGATAAAGATTGTTAATTTGACTGTTATAGATTACTTTCAGATTAAAGGTAAAATGGGTAAATATTTACAGGTTACAAACTAAAAGATCAGTAGGAAATTTTTAAAAATCAGATTAAGAACTAAGTAAATAAAGTATAGGTGCAGGGCCAGGCAACATGTGTGAGTTGGCAGATCCCACTGTGGTTTGTAGTGACCACAACTAATGCAAGTGTTAGATGCTTGAGGAACTCTGGCTCAGAGACAATGAGCTGGAGTCTGAGTTTCAAACACTGACACATCAAGGAGGGGACATGTTACAAGAATGACGTGTTTCAGGAGGCAGTCATACTCCTGAAATTAACTACCTTGAATTTGGTCAGGGACAGATGGGTATGACCATCAGTGAACCAGTTAGAGGGATTCAGGAGGTAGTGCTGAAGAAGCCTCAATCCTTCAGCTTGTCCAACAGGCTTGACATTCTTGCTCAGTGTGGTTGAGCGTGGGGGCTATAACAGAGGATGAGCAAACTGACCGCAGCACTGTGGTACAGGGAGTGATTCAACAGGGAGGAGAAAGGACAAATGGAGTTGTAATTGGGTGGTGCAGTGGCTCAGTGGTTAGGACTGCTTCTTCACAGCGCCAGGGATTCCAGCCTTGGACGACTGTATGGAGTTTGCACATACTCCCTGTGTCTAGATGGGTTTCCTCCCACAGTCTAAAGATACGGTCAGGTGAAATGTAGAGTAGTAGGGAAATGGGTCTGAGTGGGTTACTCTTCAGAGGGCCAAGATGGACTTGTTTGGCCAAATGGTCTATTTCTACACTGTAGGGATTCTATTCTATAGTATAATCATAGGAAGGAACATTAATCTCTGTGGGTAGAATAGACACTGCTTAAGGATGTGTTGCCTGCCTGTTGTGCAGGTTCAGAATATTTCATCTGGGCTGCAGAAGAGCTTGGAATCAGAGACGAAAAATCCAATTGTCATGGTTCATGTAGATACCAATGATAGATGTAAAGAGAGGAAATATGAGCGTAGTCATAGAAATATACAGCATTGAAACAGACCCTTCGGTCCAACCTGTCCGTGCCAACCAGATATCCCAACCCAATCTAGTCCCACCTGCCAGCACCCGGCCCATATTCCTCCAAACCCTTCCTATTCATATACCCATCCAAATGCTCCTTTAATGTTGCAATTGTACCAGCCTCCACCACTTCCCCTGGCAGCTCATTCCATACAGGTACCACCCTCTGTGTGAAAAAGTTGCCCATTAGGTCTCTTTTATATCTTCCCTCTCTCACCCTAAACCGATACCCTCTAGTTCTGGACTCCCCGATCCCAGGGAAAAGACTTTGCCTATTTACTCTATCCATGCCCTTCATAATTTTGTGAGCCTCTATAAGGTCACCCCTCAGCCTCTGACGCTCCAGGCAAAACAACTCCACAGCCTCTCCCTGTAGCTCAAATCCTCCAACCCTGGCAGCATCCATGTAAATCTTTTCTGAACCCTTTCAAGTTTCACAATATCTTTCCAACAGAAAGACCAAACTTGCACGCAATATTCCAACAATGGCCTAACCAATGTCCTGTACAGCCACAACATGACCTCCTAAATCCTCTACTCAATACTCTGACCAATGAAGGAAAGCATATCAAATGCCGCCTTCACTATCCTATCTACCTGCAACTCCACTTTCAAGGAGCTATGAACATGCACTCCAAGGTCTCTTTGTTCAGCAACACTCCCTAGGACCTTACCATTAAGTGTATAAGTCCTGCTAAGATTTGCTTTCCCAAAATGCAGCACCTCACATTTATCTGAATTAAACTCCATCTGCCACTTCTCAGCCCATTGGCCCATCTGGTCAAGATCCTGTTGTAATCGGAGGTAACCCTCTTCGCTGTCCATTACACCTCCAATTTTGGTGTCATCTGCTAACTTACTAACTGTACCTCTTATGCTCGCATCCAAATCATTTATGTAAATGACAAAAGGTGGAGGACCCAGCAGCAATCCGTGTGGTACTCCACTGGTCACATGCCGCCAATCTGAAGAACAACCCTCCACCATCATGCTCTGTCTTCTACCTTTGAGCCAGTTCTGTATCCAAATGGCTAGTTCTCCCTGTATTCAGTGAGATCTAACCTTGCTAATCAGTCTCCCATGGGGAACCTTGTTGAACGCCTTACTATAGTCCACATAGATCACATATATCGGTCTTCCCTCATCAATCCAAGGTATTTTAGAGCAGCTAGAGGTTAATTATAAAGCTGAACCAAAAGGCAATAATCTCTGGATTACTCCCTGAGCCTCGAGCTAATTGGTAGAACATCTTTGCGAATAAAGAAGTAATCACATGCCTCAAAGATAGGTGAGGGAAAAACAGATTTAAATTCACAAGACATTCGTACCAACACTGTGGAAGGAGGAAGCCGTTCTGGTAGGATGGACTCCAACTATGTCAACCAGATCCTGGGCAAATTGCATAACCAAGGCTGTGGATAGGGCTTTAAATTAAACAGTCAGGAATGGACTCTACGGGAAAGTATGGATAGGCTCAGGAATCTAACTTCAGGGACATCAGATAAGGGAACAACCAGAAGAAGGGTTGGGGTAGTCAAAGCAAGTTCAAGGGTGTTATACTTAATTCCATGCAGTATATGAAACAAGGTAAATTAACTTGTATGGCAGATTGAAATTGGCAGGTACAATGTTGTAGGTATAATAGAGACATGGCTGCGAGAGGAATTAAATATCCAAGGAAATGCATCCTATTGAAAGGACAGGCAGATGCACAGACTGTTACCTTGTTAGAAATGAAATTAAATCGATAACAAGAAGTGATATAAAGTTGGAAGGCATAGAATCTGTGTGGATAGAGTTGAGGAACTGTGAAGGAAAAGGCTCCCTGATGGGACTTAGGTGCAGACCTACTATCACTACTCAGGATGTGGGGCAGAAAATAAATCAGGAGATAGAAAAGGCATGGAGGAAAGGCTCTATTAAAATTATCATGGGAGAGTTCAGGACTGGGAAAATTGGGTTGGCAGCAGATCCCAAGAAAAGGAATTTGTGTATGTTTACAAGACAGTTTTTTTTGTGGTAGAGGCAAATAGGCAATTATGGATCTGGTAATGTGTAATGAGGCAGATGTGATTAAGAAGCTAAGGTGAAGGAGCCCTAGGGGCAGTGACCATATGACAAATTTCATCTTGCAGGTTAAAAGGGAGAAGATGCAATCAAATACAATGGTATTACAAATGAATAAATGTAATTACAAAGAGAGGAGATCCTGGCCAGAATTGATTAGAAGGGGAGCCTAGTAGGGAAGATGGTGGAGTAGCAATGGCTGGGAGTTTCTGGGGATAATTTGGGAAGCAGACATTCATCCAAAGAAGAAACATACTGGGGAATGACAAGGCTGATAAGTCAGCATAAAAGCAAAAGAAAAAAACAAACAATGTGGTGAAGATTAGTGGGAAGTCAGAGGATTAGGAAGCCTTTAACACCAGCGGAGGACAACTCCAATAAAGCAATCTTTGGCAGGGGAGGGGGCGGGTGGTGATGTAGGAGAAGATGAAATAAGATGGTAAGCTAGTTCGTAAGCTTTTTTTAAAGATATATAAAAAGGTAAGAGAGGCAAGAGTAGATATTCGACCACTGGAAAATGAAGCTGGAGAAGTAATAATGGGGAACAAAGAAATGGCAGAGGAAGTGAATATGTATTTTGCATCAGTCTTCATAGTGGAAGACACCAACAAAATACAAGAACTTCGAGACATTTCGGGGGCAGGGATTTGGAAATTGTAGTGGTTATTACTAAGGAGAAAGTGCGGGGAAGCTTGAAGGTCTGAAGGCACATAAATCTACACCAGATGAACTGTACTCAGGGTTCTAAAGAAGATAGTGGGGGAGATTGTGGAGGCATTGGTGGTGATCTTTCAGGACTCACTGGAGTCAGGGAAGCTCCCAGAGGACTGGAAAATGGCTAACATAACACTTCTGTTTAAGAAGGGAAGGAGGAGAAAGCAAGACATCATAGGCCAGTTAAGCCTGACCTCAGTCAAGAGTCCATTATTAAGCATCAGATTGCGGAGTACTTTGAAGTTCATGGTAAAATAGGGCTGAATCAGCACAGCTTCATCAAGAGGAGGTCATGTCTGACAAATCTGTTAAGATTCTTTGAGTAGGTACTGAGCAGGGGAGCCAGTGGACTTAAGATCTATTCGAATTTCAGAAGGCCTTTGACAAGGTGCTGCAGAGAAGCCTGCTTAATAAGAGCCTAGTGTTAGAGATAAGGTATTGGCCCATGCATAGATTACTATATTACTATATATTATCAATATATTTACTAGCTGACTCACTAAAGACAAGGAATGGGGATAGAGGTCTTTTTCATGATGGCAACTAGTGACAACTAGAGTTCTGCAGGATTCAACATTTGGACCATTCATGTCATACATTAATGATGCTAAACTTACAGATGATACAAAGCTAGGTAGAATTGTTGAGAATGTGAGAAGGCTCCAGAAGGGCTTGGACAGGCTAGGAGGATGGGTAAAGAAGAGACAGATGGAATACAATGTAGAAAAGTGAGAGGTTATGGATTTTGGTAGGAAGTAATGTAGGCTCTTTTCTAAATGAGGAAAGGCTTCAGAAATCTAAAGGAATCAAAATTCAGGATTCTCTTTTCAGGTAACATGCATATTTAGTTAGCAGTTAGGAAAACAAGTGTGATGTCAGTTTTCATTTCAAGAGGGCTAGAATGTAATGACAGAAATATACTGCCGAGGCTGCATTTGGAATACTGAAAGCAGTTTTGGGATCCGGATGTCAGGAAAGATATTAGATGGGGTCCAGAGGAAGTTTACAAGAATGGTCCTGGGATTAGATTCCCTACAGTGTGGAAACAGGATGAAGGACTTGTGATCTGAGGAGTGGTTGAGGACTTTGGATCTGTAATCAGTGGAGTTTGAAGGATGATGGAATCTCATAATGTAAAGGATACTGATAGGCCTGTATGGAATGGACATAAAGAGATGTTTCCACTAATAGGATAGACGAGGACCTGAGGGTGCAACCTCAGAGTGAAGGGAGGACCTTTTAGAACAGTGATGAGGAGGAATTTCTTCAGCCAGAGGGTGGTGAATCTGTGGACTGCACTGCCGCATATGGGTGTGGAGACCAAGGCATTGAATGTATTTAAGCCAGACAGGTTGTTGATTAGAAAGAAGATAAAGGGACAGTGGGAGAAGACAGGAGAATGGCATTGGGAAACATATAGGCCAAGAGTGAATGGTGCAGCAGTACCATGGACCAAATGCCTAATTCTGCTCCAGTATTTTATTGTCCCTGGTCTACTGGTGGCACGGTGGCTCAGTGGTTAGCACTGCTGCCTCACAGCGCCAAAGACCCGGGTTCAATTCCCGCCTCGGGCAACTGTGTGGTGTTTGCACGTTCTCTCAGGTTTCCTCTGGGTGCTCTGGTTTCCACCCACAGTCCTAAGATGTGCAGGTTAGGTGGATTGGCCATGCTAAATTGCCCGTAGTGTTAGGTGGATTAGTTGGGGTAAATATAGGGGGGTGGGTTTCTCTTCGAAGGGTCGGTGTGGACTTGTTGCGCCGAAGGGCCTATTTCCACACTGTATGTAATTTAATCTACTTGAGAGGTGAGGAATACCAGCAGTGTGTAACTCACCTCCTGACTCCCAAAAGCCTGATCACCATCTCCAAGAAAGAAGTCAGGTGTGTAATGGAACACCAGCCACTTTCCTGGATGGATGCAGCTCCAACAACACTGAAGATTCTTGATACCATCCAGGACATAGCAGCCTGACTGATTTGCACCACTACAATCATCCATTCCCTCCACCGCTGACATTCAATAATAGCAGTATGTATTATCTATAAGATGCACTGATGAAATTTGCCAAAATTTCTTTAGACAGCATCTTCCAAACCCATGACCACTTTCACCCAAAAGGACAAGGGAAACAGAACAGGGGAACACCTCTATCTGAAAGTTCTCCTCCAAGTATTCACCACCTTGACTTATATCACTGTTCTTTCACTGCCACTGGGTCCAAAACATGGAAATCCCTAACGGCACTGTGGGCCTACTTACAGTACGTGGATTGCAGTTGTTCAAGAAGCAACTCACCACCATCTTTTGGAGCAACAGGGATGGATAATAAATGATGATCCATCCAGCACCACCCGTGTCCAAGAAAGAACAAAAACATCTGGAGCTCTCCTGAAAAATTCTTAAGACTGCTTGGCCAATTGAAACTTCCCATTTGAGAACAATGGTCATTTGTTAAGAAAAATGTTTTTAATGTTTGCTAGTGGCTATTCTATAGTAATGATTAAGATCAGCAATTACCTCAACAAATGGCTGAACAAGTGGATGCTAATCTGGACTAGTTGGGACGGCTTAACAAATGCACTGTAGCAACTTATTTATTTGCATTTGAACAAAACGTGGCTACTCTCTCTAATGTATCCAACTGGTCCCGCTTTATACTTTCCTCTGGGCCCTCAACCTATTCCCCTTCCTAACCAACCCTTTGACCCTCCTCATTTCCGAACTCTTTCTTCTGACTCACAACCCTCTTCTGTCCCTAGAGAAACAAAGCCTTTGCTGAAAGCATTGTCGCCCTGGATTATCCAAGCTGGAAAGTACAGAGATCGAGTTTTAGTTCCGGACTCCATTGCCTGTGAGGGACTGGGGAGGGGAAAGCCCACTCCATGGAATGGCACAATAAATACACTGATCTTAAGTGATGACAAATTGTTTGGGAACTCAAAGCAAATTGAAAACCATGTAAAAAGCAGGATATTGCAGAGAGCTTCTCTCAACTTTTACACTGCAAGATAAGCCACAATTTCCTCAGTTGAACGATTTTTCAGTGTGACTCAGTCTTAATGACAAAATTCAAGTAATCTTTATTTGTTTCACTTCCTTTTGCTCTATCCTCTTCTCCCCTTGAAGGTGTAAAGACCCAGGGCCACAGGCCTCATATGAATTTGCTCTCAACAGTAACCTATAAATTAAAGGGGCCTTTGTACACTATCTCAACTTAAGTCCAACAGAAGGGCGGTGTGGACTTGTGGACGAAATGGCCTGTTTCCACTCCATAGGGAATCTAGTCTAATCTTAGAGGGGGTAATGAGGGAGCAAACAATGTGGCTATCTGCTCCTGAACTGTATTAAAGCTGTACCCTAATGGCCTGAATATCCCACGCTTTATCATGACCATCAGCTTGGGGGATCTGTTGAATAAAGTATGCGACAGGGCATGCCAAGAGCAACACCAGGCATAAATAAAAATCAGGTGAAAAGGCAAAAGGCAAGCTGTACAGAGTTAAGCTGTTCCAAAACCAGCAGAAGCAGTCTTGCTGCATAGCCATAAACCTGTTGGAAAGCCAATTGGCCTTCGTTCCAGACCTCAGGATATATTTTCCCTGGTTTAACTATTAACCACCGCCAAGAAAAAACCCATGTTGCCAATTACATTTACATGCAAAGTCCATAATGGGCAATGCAACAGTTCCTCACGATAGTGCCATAGGTCAAACCACATTCAGCTGCTCCATCTTTCCTTCATCATAAAGTCAGAATTATGGATGTTTACTGATGATTGCATAATGTTCACCATCATTAGCAACCCCTCAGATAATAAAAAACTCCAACATCTTGGGGGCACCACTGACCAGAAATTGAACCATGACTTCTACCATCTAAGGCACAAGAGCAGCAGGCACATGGGAAGCATGTTCATGTTCCCTTTCAACTCTCACACCTTCCTGCCTTGGAATATGATTACTGTTCTTTCACTATCTCTTCATCAAAATCCTGACATTCCCTTCATAACAGCACCAGATAGACTGCAACAGTTCAAGAAGGCAGCTCAATACCATCTCCTACGGGGCAGTCAGGAGTGGTAAATAATGCTGGCCTTACCAGGCACACATTCAATCGTGAATGAATAAAATATAAACACAGTTGGAGACAAAACACAAAGACACTGAACTGAGCATGTTAGGTATGTTTATTACACAGGGAAGTACAACCACTGAGCGAGGGAAATGAAGCAGGTCTCAGAGCAGATTCTCCAGTACTGTTCTTAAGAAAAAGCAACTATTTTAGCCTTTAGTTTCTCCATCCTTGCTGGCAAGAGAGTGGCCATCTCAACACAGAGCTCCAGCTCAGGTTCCATCACCTTGGCAGCCTCAGGCTGCATCTCACAGTAATCCACCACAAAGCGGTAACACTCCACTGACTGCTGCAGGTTGGTGAGCTGTAGCTTTGGGTCTGAAGTGATCATTTTACTGTACAACCAACCAATGCGAAACTTGCAAACTAGCGCTGGTCGCAGGACATCAGCTTCCAGCCTCTCTGGAAATTTCTTCTCTGAATTCTTGAGTGAGTCTAAGAAGAGGGTGTAGTACATAATGGCTGACTGGGCGAGGTGGTTTATTTTCTTGATGTTGTGACTATCCAATTCATCCAGCCGATTGGCAATAGAGACTTTCAGCTCCATCATTTCATAGTATGTGTCTGCTATCTCAAATTGAAGCTGCCGGCAGACCAAGAGGTAATACTGTGGGTTTAACTCTGTATAGACTGCTTCCAGCATGTCAATGCGCCGTTTGTGCATCTTACAACGCCTTTCTTGGTCTTCTTCAAAAAATGCCAGGACCTTGAATAATGCACTGTGATCCTGAACTACCTCAATATGGTCTGTTACATGGTCATCGAGCTGAAAGAATTCTTTGGCCTCCTGCACATAATTTTGCCCAACCAAGAACACATCTCGTGCTTCGCTGAAGTCTACAGGGTAAACGCAGCTCACTTTCTCCTCAACGGACTGGATCAGATCGAACGTTTCACTGGATCCAAACATCACAGCACTCTTCCTACCCTGCTCCTTCTCCTCCTCTTCCTTCTTCAATCGGATTTTCAACTCTTCCTGACGATCCCAATCCATTTCGCCAACATCATCCTATGGAGAAAGACGACAGGTTACAATAAGAAGATTGCTTGACACCATCCAGGACAAAGCAACTCCTTGATTGGTGCCACAATTCACAGATATCCACTCCCTCCACTACTGATGCTCCATAATAGCTGACAGATCTATCCGTAAGATAAACTACAAAATTTCATCAAATCTCCTGAGATAGCATCTCCCAAATGTATGACCATTCTGGCTAGAAAATCAAGATTAGCAGATACACAGGAATATCCCCACTTGCAAGATCCCCTCCAAACCTCTCAATTCTTCACTATCATTGGGTCAAAATCCTGGAACTCCATTCCCAGTGGTGGTGGTCCTCAATGTCATGGTCATAGAGCCACCTCAGCCTCCCCTGCTCCAAGGAAAACAAACTTGGCTTTTTCAGTCTTTCCTTATAACTCAGACTTTCCATTCCAGGAAATATCTTGATTAATCTCCTCAGTAGCCTCTCTGGTACGATTACAATCCTTTGACAGTGTGGTGATTAGAACTGTACTAAGTATTCTCTCTGTGGCCTAACCAATGCTCTATGAAGTTTCAGCAAGACTTCCCTGCTCCCATATTCCAACCCCCTGCTGCTTTAAGCATGGAAACAGACCCTTCGGTCCAGCTCATCCATGCCGACCAGATAGCCTAACCTAATCTAGTCCCATTTGCCAGCACTTGGCCCATACCCCTGTAAACCCTTTCAATTCATCTACCAATCTAGATGTCTTTTAAATGTTGTAATTGTACCAGCCTCTACCACTTCCTCTGGCAGCTCATTCCATACACGTATCACCCTCTGCATGAAAAAGTTGCCCATGAGGTCCCTTGTACATCTTTTCCCCTCTTCATCCTGAACTTATGCCCTCTAGCTCTATCCAGGGAAAAGACTGTCTATTTACCCTATTCATGCCCTTCATGATTTTATAAACCGCCATAAGGTGACCCCTCAGTGTCAGACAGTTCAGGGAAAACAGCTCTAGCCTTTTCAGCCTCTCCTTATAGCTCAAGCCCTCCCGGCAACAGCCTTATAAGGCTTTCCTTAACCCTTTCAAGTTTCACAACATCTTTTCAGGAGGAGGGAGACCAGAACTGCACAGAAAAGTGGCCTAACCAATGTCCTATACTGCTACAACATGACCTAACTCCTATACTCAATGGTCTGACCAATAAAGGAAAGCATACCAAACACCTTCTTCACTATCCTACCTGCCTGAGACTCCACTCGCAAGGAACTGCACTCCAAGGTCTCTTTGTTCAGCAACACTCCCCAGGACCTTACCAATAAATGTCTAAGTCCTGTTCTGATTTGCCTTTCCAAAATGTAGCACCTCACATTTATCTAAATTAAATAACATAAGCCAGTCCTCAGCCCACTGGCCCATCTGATGAAGATCCCATTGCACTCTGAAGTAACCTTCTTTGTTGTCCACTACACCTCCAAAGTTGGTGTCATCTGCAAACTTACTAATTATACCTTCTATGTTCACATCCAAATCATTTATATAAATGATGAAAAGCAGTGGACCCAGTACCGATCCTTGTGTCACACCAATGGTCACAGGCCTCCAATCTGAAAGGCAACCCTCCACCACAGCTCTGTCTTCTATCTTGGAGCTAGTTCTGTATGCAAATGGCTAGGTCTCCCTGTACTCCACGAGATCTAAGCTTGCAAGCAGTCTATCGTGTTGAATGCTTTAGTGAAGTCCATATGGATCACGTCCATTGTTCTGACCTCATCAATCCCCTCTTAAGTATACTTCTACTATCTTTATAGACTTAGAACAAAGAAAGAACAAAGAAAATTTACAGCCCAGGAACAGGCCCTTCGGCCCTCCAAGCCTGAGCCAATCCAAATCCACTGTCTAAACCTGTTGCCCAATTCCGAAGTATCTGTATCCCTCTACTCCCCATCTACTTATGCATCTGTCCAGACGCATCTTAACTGAAACTACCGTACCTGCCTTTACCACTTCTGCTGGCACCACTCACTGTGTAAAGTACTTGCTGCGTGTATCCCCTTTAAACTTTCCACCTTTCATCTTGAAAGAGTGACCTCTCGTTATTGAATCCTTCAACCTAGGAAAAAGCTTGTCTCTATTCACCCTGTCTATAGGCTTCACGATTTTGTAAACCTCAGTCAGGTCCCCCCTCAATCTCCTTTTTTCTAATGAAAACAAAACTAACCTACTCAACATCCCTTCACAGCTAACACCTTCCATACCAGGCAACATCCTCGTAAACCTTCTCTGCACCCGCTCCAAAGCATCCACATCCTTTTGGTAATGCGGCGATCAGAACTGTACACAGTATTCTAAATGCGGCCGAACCAATGTCTTGTACAATGTCAATTTGACTTGCCAGCTCTTATACTCAATACCCCCTCCAATGAAGGCAAGCATACTATATGCCTTCTTGACCACTCTATCCACCTGTGCAGCAACCTTCAGGATACAACGGACCTGCACTCCCAGATCTCTCAGCCCATCAATTTTTCCCAAGGCTCTTCCGTTCATTGTATAATTCGCTTTAGAACTGGTCTTGCCTAAATGCATCACCTCACATTTGTCTGGATTGAAATCCATCTGCCACTTTTTTGTCCAACTCTCCAGTCTACCTATATCCTCCTGTATTCTCTGACAGTCCCTTATGCTTTCGACGACTTCACCAATCTTCGTGTCATCTGCAAACTTGCTGATCATACCAACAGTGCCCTCTTCCAGATCATTTATGTATATTACAAACAACAGTGGCCACAACACTGATCCCTGTGTAACACCACTGGTCACCTTTCTCCATTTTGAGAAACTCCCTTCAACTACTACTCTGTCTCCTGTTGCTCAACCAGTTCTTTATTCATCTAGCTAGAACACCTGCACACCATGGGATTTCACTATCTTTATTAGTCTACCATGGGGAACCTTATCAAACGCCTTACTAAAGTCCATCAACAGCCCTGCCTTCATCTACCAACTTGGTCACTTCCTCAAAGAACCATATTGAATTGGCAAGGCACGCTCTCCCCCACACAAAACATTTGGTCTATCACTGATAAGCCCATTCTTTTCTAAATATAAATAGACCCTATCCCTCAGTACCCTTCCCAGCAACTTTCCCACCACCGATGTCAGGTTCACTGGTCTGTAGTTATCCGGAATATCCCTACTACCCCTCTTGTACAGGGGGACATCATTAACAACCTTCCAGTCCTCCGACATCTCACCTGTATTTAAGGATGCCACAAAGCTATCTGTCAGGGCTCTAGCTACTTCCTCTCTTGCCTCCCTCAGCAACCTGGGATAGATCCCATCCGGCCCTGGGAATTTGTTCACCTTACTAACTTCTAGCCGACCCAACACATCTTCCCTACTTATGTCGATGCGATCCAGACTAATCAAACTTCTATCTCTGATCTCAAGACTCATCATGTTCCTTTCCTCATTGAACACTGGTGCAAAGTAATCATTCAGAACCTTACCCATTCTCTTAGGTTCGACACACAGCCTTCCTTCAATACCCTTTAGTAGACCAATCCTTTCTCTAGTTACCCACTTGCTTCTTATATAAGAATAAAATGCTTTGGAATTCTCCTTAATTCTGCTCACTAAAGCCATTTCATGACCCCTTTTAGCTTGACTCATCCTACTCTTCTGATATTCCTCCAGGGCCTGTTCTGTTCTTAGATGCCTAGACCTTATGTACACTTCCCTTTTCCTCTTGGCTAGTCGTACAATTTCTCCTGTCATCCACGGTTCACGAATCTTGCCCTTCTTTTCTTTGCCTTTAACGGGACATGTCTATCCTGCACTATCTTTAATCTATCTTTGAAAGCCTCCCACATATCAAATGTAGACCTCTCTTCAAATAGCTGTGTCCAATCCACATGTCCAAGCTCCTGCCTAATTTTGATATAATTGGTCTTGGCCCAGTTTAGTACTCTTCCCTTATGACCACACTCATCTTTGTCTACGAGTATTCTAAAACTTACAGAATTGTGGTCACTGTTCCCAAAGAAATCCCCCACCACAGCTTCTAGCACCTGTCCTGGCTCATTCCCCAGTACCAAGTCCAATATGGCCCCTTCTCTCGTCGGACTACTGACATACTTCTCTAGAAAACTCTCCTGGACACTTCTTACAAATTCTACCCCATCCAGACCTCTGACGCTAAGTGTATTCCAGTCAATGTTGGGAAAATTAAAATCTCCCTTCACCACTATCCTACTGCCTCTACATCTTTCCATAATCTGTTTACCTATTTGTTCTTCTGCCTCATGTTCACTGTTGGGAGGCCTGTAATACAGCCCCAACAATGAACTGCACACTTTCTATTTCTCAGCTCCACCCATAATGCTTCACTACCCAAAACCTCCATAGTGTCCTCCTTTAGTACATCGTCCCTGACCAGCAATGCAACTCCACCCCCCCCCCTGACTTCCCTCCCTGTCCTGTCTGAAGCATCTATATCCTGAAACATTTAGTTGCCAATCATCATGCCTTTCCTTCAACCAAGTCACTGTGATTGCAATAACGTCATACTCCCAGGCACCAATGCAAGCCCTAAGTTCATCTCCCTTACACACTATACTCCTTGCATTAAAGTAGATGCATTTCAGGCCACCAGTTCTTTTGTGCTCATCTGCTCCATGCCTGCTCTCCCCTTTATTAATCTTCTGAGGATTCACTCGATCTCTGCTATCTATACCTGATATATGCTTCCTTTTTGTTAACAAAAACCTCAATTTCTCTAGTTATTCAACATTCTCTGCACTACCAGCCTTGCCTTTCACCCTAACAGGAACATAGCGTCTCTGAACTCTTGTCATCTCATTTTTGAAGGCTTCCCATTTACCTTTACCTTCAAGATAAAGCCATCTCTTTCTCTGCAAATATCTGCCCCAATCTACTTTGGAAGTTCTTGTCTAATACCATCAAAATTGGCCATCCTCCAATTTAGAACCTTGACTTTTCGATCCAGTATATCCTTTTCAATCACTATTTTAAAACTAACACAATTATGGTTGCTGGCCCCAAAGTGCTCTCCCACTGACACCTCAGTCACCTGCCCTGCCTTATTTCCCAAGAGTAGGTCAAGTCTTATACCTTCTCTAGGAGGTACATCCACATACTGAATCAGAAAATTTTCTTGTACACACTTACAAATTCCTCACCATCTAAACTCTTAACACATACAGTGTATGTATGGAAAGTTTTAATTCCCCTACCATAACCACCCTATTATTCTTACAAATAATTGACATCTCCTTACAAATTTGCTTCTCAATTTTCTGCTGACTATTGAGGGGTCCATAATACAATTCCAATAAGGTAATCTTTCTGTTCTTTTTTCTCAGTTGCACACAAATAACTTCTCTGGATTTGTTCCACCACCACTACCTCACTAGTTTAAATCCTCTCAAACAGCTGCAGCGAATCTCCCTGTTGGTATATTAGTCTTCTTCCAATTCAGATGCTATCCGTCCTTCTTGTATGGGTCACTTCTATCCCAGAAGTCATCCAAAAATGTGTATTCTCCTCCCTGCACTAGCTCCTCTTCCACGCATTCATCCGCTCTAACCTCCTATTCCTACCCACACTAGCTCATAGCACCAGGAGCAATCCAGATATTACTACCCTCGAGAACCTCCTTTTTAAATCCCTGTCTAACTTTCTATATTCTTCCTTCAGAGTCTCATCTGTTTCCCTTCCTATGTCGTTAGTTCCAATGTGTACAATGACCTCCTGCTGGTCCCTCTCCCCTTTGAGAACATTCTACATCCTTTCCAAGATATCCTTGATCCTGGCACCAGGGAGGCAACAACCATTCTGATTTCTCACTGCCAGCCACAGAAACATGTGTCTGTGCCTCTGACTAGACAGTCCCCTATCACAATCAATCACTTAAAACTCTCACTACATTAGAGTCATTCTCGATTCCAGAAACTTGTCCGTTTCTGCTACATTCCCCTTAGTTTTGCTTGCTGTCTGTATAGAGTCTTTCAAGTTCAGCTACTGTTTTAATGTGTTGGTGGGTTTATGGCTTACCATGGTGCCAAGTGGTCTGAGCAGTCTGGCAGTCATTTCCAAGATGTCTTTGAAGTAGGGGAGACTGATTAGGGTTTCTGGACAAGTTTTATCTGTTTGTTTGGGTTTGTTGCTGAGAAGTGGGCAGACTGTGTTCATTGGGTATCTGTTCTTTTTGAATATGCTGAATAGGTGGGTTTCCTCTGCTCTGTGCTGCAGTGTCTGGTGACTCACTGAAATAATGCTCTAATGCAGCTTTGTTTGAGGGTGTTAGGGTGATTGCTTCTGCAGTTTCGTATGTGTTGTTTTCCTGCAGACGCTGGCTGTACGCTCTCCTGTGACATTCAGGAATGGCAGTTTGTTGTGATTTTCCTCCTCCACAACGGGAGCAACGGATACAATAAACGATATTGGTGGATGTACAGGTAAAACTTTGATGAATGTGGAAGGCTCCTTTGGGTCCATGGATGGAGGTGAAGGTGGTGGTGTGGGCGCAGGTTTTGCAATTCCTGCAGAGGCAGGGGAAGATGCCAGGACGGGAGGGTGGGTTGTTGGGGGGCGTGGACCTGACCAGGTGGTCACGGAGGGAACGGTCTTTGCAGAAAGCGGAAAGGGGTGGGGAGGGAAGGGAAATATATCCCTGGTGGTGGGGTCTGTTTGTAGGTGGCAGAAATGACGGCGGATGATGCGGTTTATGCAAAGGTTGGTAGGGTGGAAGGTGAGCACCAGAGGGGTTCTGTCCTTGTATGGTTGGAGGGGTGGGTTTGAGGGCGGAGGTCCGGGGTGTGGATGAGATGCATTGGAGGGCACCTTTAACCACGTGGGAAGGGAAATTGCAGTCTCTAAAGGAGGAGGCCATCTGGTGTGTTCTGTGGTGGAACTGGTCCTCCTGGGAGCAGATACGGCAGAGGCAGAGGAATTGGGAATACGGGATAGCATTTTTGCAGGATGTAGGGTGGGAAGAGGTGTAATCCAGGTAGCTGTGGGAGTCGGTGGGTTTGTAAAAAATTTCAGTGTCAAGTCAGTCGTCATTAATGGAGTTGGAGAGATCCAGGATAGGGAGGGAGGTGGCAGTGATGGTCCAGGTGGAATGTGTTGGTGAAGTTGATGAATTGTTCAACCTCCTCGTGGGAGCACGAGGTAGCGCCGATGCAGTCATCAATGTAGCAGTGGAAGAGGTGGGGAATGGTGCCGGTATAATTACCGAAGATGGATTGTTCTATGTAGCCAGGAAAAGCTGGGGTCCATACAGGTGCCCATGACTACCCCTTTGGTCTGGAGGAAGGGGGAGGATTAGAATGAAAAATTGTCAAGGGTGAGGACCAGTTCAGCCAGTGAGTGTCAGTGGAAGTGTACTGTTGTGGACATCGGGAGAGGACGAAACAGAGGGCTTAGAGGCCCTAGTCATGGCGGTGGAGGTGTAGAGAGATTGGATATCCATGGTGAAGATGAGGCGTTGTGGGCCGGGGAAACGGAAGTCTTGGAGGAGGTGGAGAGCTTGTATGTATGTGGGGAGTTCCTGGACTGGGGGTGTGTGGGGGGTGGATAGGACAGTGTCGAGGGAGGTGGAGATGAGTTCAGTGGGGCAGGAGCATGCTGAGACAATAGTTCGGCCAGAGTGGTCAGGCTTGCGGATCTTGGGAAGGAGGCAGAATGGGGCAGTGCGGGGTTCCCAGACTATGAGGTTGGAAGCTGTGGGTGGGAGATCTTCTGAGGTGATGAGCTTCTCTATGGTCTGGGAGATAATGGTTTGGTGATGGGGGTGTGGGGGTCATTGTCGAGGAGATGGTAGGAGGTGTCTTCGAGTAGGCGTCTGGCTTCAGCAGTGTAGAGGTCAGTGCGTCAAACTACCACTGCACCCCCTTTATCTGCTGGCTTGATGGTGAATGTTACCTAGTATGGTGACAAAACGTCTGAAAACGAACCTTCCAGCTCAGTGAACAAACTTACATCCAGTACCCCCAGTTCCTTTAAATTCCTTATTGCCTCCAACTGTCACTCCAACCGATCCATATGATCTGACAGGATTTGCAAACAAAGACACTTCCTGCAGACATAATCATCAGTAACATGGAACCTCTCCCTAAACTCCCACATCCGACAGGAAGACCACTTCATTTTACAAAAGGCCTTCTTCGCTCCTTCACAATTCACAGATGATACAAAATTCCCAAAATGTACTCTAAAAACACTGCTCCAGGCTAACTTTGTACTTATGGTTTATATTTTTGAAATTTAACTCAGAGACAGATCTCATCAAGAAAGAACCCACTCTTCTCACTATCATAGATTTACAGGAAGGTTACACTTAAATATATGTACTTACCCAGCCATGTGCTGTGAGCTTTCCCACACAAGTTCCTCTAAGGTTCGCTGTGAATTTTGCTGTTTGTTAATTTTTCCTAGAAACGCTTTGATGCCCAGAGATATTTGAACTCAAACAGCAAAAGCAATAACTGTGCAGATTCACTGCTGTGTCAAACAGCACTGTAGGTTTCTTTTTCTGGCCATGTGGTCACTGCCTTTGTCTGTCTTCATCCTTTTTAAATTGCTATGTCATCTTTTTTCCCCCCAAAGTTCGAAAACAATGCAACAGCATATCGAAAAGTAATTGCTGCTCCTGAAATTCAAGGAAATCACCTCCAACACCTAAAATACCTCAAAAAAAAAGGAGCAGCTCTTACAGCCACAATTCTTTTCCATCCTCCATCTTGGATTACTCAGAATCCACACTGTATGCCTTCTTCATTACTCTATCTACACATACTGACACTTCAGGGATCTATGGGCTTGTACAGCAAGGTCCCTTTGCTCCTCAGTATTCCCTGGGGTCCTTCATTCACTGAGTAAATCCTTCTCTACTGGACTTCCCGAAATGTATCACCTCATGCTTGTCAGGGTTAAAATTCCACCTGCTATTGCTCTGCTTAGTTTATTAGCTGATCAATATCAAATTGTAGTCTGAAACCAACCTCCCCTGTATTAACACAACCAGAGCCATGTGTCAATTGCCAACTTACTAATTATATCTGCTGTCTTAACATTGAAGTCATTCATGTATATAGCAAACTGCAAGGGTTTCAGCACCAAATTCCATGCTACACCGCTGGTCATAGGTTTCCAATCAAGAAAAACATCCCTTAATCCTAGACCTCAAGGCCCAATGGTATCTACGGAGAGACAAGCCAATGTTTCTGCAGTATTTTGTTTCTACCTGATGGTATCTATCTCAGGTTATTGCAAGAGGGGAAATTGCTGGGAATTTTGAGCAAGATCTTTGTATCCTCGCTAGCCACTGGAGAGATCCCAGAGGACTGGCGAGTGGCTAGTGTTGTTCATCTGTTCAAAAAAGGGAAGAGGGATAATCCAGGAAACCACAGGCCTGGGTGTACCACATGGTTGGTTGGGAAGCTCTTGGAAACAGGATTTACACATATTTGGGGCATTCAGCATGGCTTTCTGCAGGACAGGTCATATCTTACTGACTTGATTGAATTTTTCAAGGAGGTGACAAAGTTGATCAATGAGGGTGGAGCAGGGGATGTTGTCTATACAGATTTTAGTAAGGCTTTCAAAGAAGTCCCTCATGGTAGGCTCATCCAGACGATTAAGGTGCAAATGATCCATGGTGACTTGGTCGCTCGGGTTCAGAATTGGTTTGCCCACAGAAGGCAGAGTGTGTGGTAAGGTTTTTCAAGCTGGAGGTCGTGACTAATGCTGACTAGGACCATGTATAAATGACTTAGGTGAAAATGTAGATGGCTGGGTTAGTAAATTTGCATATGACACAAATATCAATGGAGGTGTGAATAGTGTTGAAGGTTGTCAAAGGACAGAGCAGGATACACATTAATTGCAGGTATTGGCGGATAAATGGTAGATGGAGCTTAATCTGGGTAAGGGAGAGGTGCTGCACTTTGGTACAGCAAATGTTAAGGAAAAGTATGCAGTTAATGGGAGGACCCTGAACAACATTTATGTATCTTGGGGTTCAAGTCCATAGCTCCCTGAAACTGGCCACAAAATATTGGTTAAGGTGGCGTATGGCATCTTTGCCCTTATCGGTGGGGAATATTGAACAAGAGTCAGGAAGTCATGTTGCAGCTTTAAAAGATTTTGATTAGGCCACACTGAGTATTCCGTTCAATTCCAATTACCACATTACAGGAAGGATGTGGAGGCTTTGAAGAGGGTGCAGAAGAGGTTTACCAGGATATTGCATGAATTCGAGGGTCTGAGCTATAAGGGAAGCTAGAAATACTTGAGTTGTTTTTTATGGAGTTGCAGACTTGAAGAAGTCTACAAAATTACGAAGTGCATAGACATGGTTGACGGTCAGAGTCCTTTTCTCCAGAGTTGAAATATGCAGCATTATAGGGCATGCATTTAAGGTGACGGGGGAAAGTTCAAAGGAGATGTAAGAGGCAAGTATTCTTTTAAATACAGACAATGGTAGGAGTCTGGAATGCTCTCCCATAGGTGATGGTGGAGGCAGATATGAATGGACTTTTTGATAAGCACATGAATATGCAAGGAATTGAGGGATAGGCAGGCAGAAGGTATTAGTTTACTTTAGCATAATGTTTGGCACAGCATCGTGGACTGAAGGGCCTGTTCCTATGCTGTGCTATTCTATGTTCCTTTGCAAACCAATTTTAGATGAAGGCTGCCATTTTGTCTTGGATTCCATGAGCCGTTGGAACAAAGTGAGATCTCATCAAAGGCCTCACTGAAATCCATATGAACCACAACTGGGAGGAGTTGATGGCCTAGTGGCCTATCACTGGACTGTTAATCCAGAGACCCAGAAAACGTTCTGGGGATCTGGGTTCGAATCCCACCAAGGCAGATGGTGGAATTTGAATTCAATTTTAAAAAATCTAGAATTCAGAGTCTAATGATGACAATGAATAGATTGTCAGGAAAAACCTATCTGGTTCATTACTGTCTTTTAGGGAAGGAAACTCCTATCCTTACCTAGTCTGGCCTACATGTGACTCTCTCAACTGCCTTTGTGGCAATTAGGGATGGGCAATAAATGTTGGTCAGCCAGTGATGCCCTCAGCTCATGGACAAATAAAAAATAAACTACCCTCATCAATATACTTAGTCATCTTTTCAATAAACTTAATTAATTAAATCAATCAGACAGGATCGCCCTCGAAGAAATCTGTGCTGACTATCTCTTTCCAAGTGTTGATTAATCCAGCCCCTTAAATTTTTTTCAATAATTTCCCTACCATTGATGTCAGACTAACTGGCCAACTAATGTTTCTGGCAGGTCAATGCACTTCTTATGCACCTTACAATGCCTCTCTTGGTCCTCTTCAAAAAATGCCAGGGCCTCGAATAATAAACTGTGATTCTAATCCACCTCAATGCTCCATCATATTCGTGGTCATCGAGCTGAAAGAATTCTTTGGCTCCTACGTAAGTTTTGCTGAAGTCTACAAGGTAAATGCAGCTCACCTTCTATTCAACAGACTGGATCAGATCGAACGTTTCACTGGATCCAAATAACACAGCACTCTTCCTCCCCTGCTCCTTCTCCTCCTCTTCTTTCTTTAATTAGATTTTTAACTCTTCCTGATGATCCCAATTCATTTCGCTGACTAACTGACCAGTAATTACCTGATCCATCCCTTCTTGAACAAAGGAACCAAATTAGCTATCTTCAAATCATCTGGCACTTCATCAATGGCCAAAGTATTAAATATTTCCGCCAGCGCCCCAGCAATCTTCCTCGTCTCCCATTACAGCCTGGGATACATCTCATCAGACCCTGGGGATTTATGCACTTTTATGCTTGCTAAAACATCTAATACTTCTTCCATTCTAATATTAACATGCTGTAGAACATCACCATCCCATTTGAAATCTCCAGATGCAATGTCGTTATCCTGCAGGAATACTGTGCGAACTTTCCCCAATTCTTAGCCATTTTTTCAGGGAAGTCAAGGGAATGCTGTCCTCTTACACTCTCCAGCTCATCTTATAGAAGTTTAAGGCCCTATCACTAAGATCACAGGTTTTTCTCTGTAACAGAGAAACACAAAGTTTTAGTTACTCAATCTTCCCATTGCAGATACCTCGAGCAGCTTGCGCGAGTCCTGCAGCAGATTGAGACAATACTTTATCCAACACCGGGCTACTTCTGCCCTCTTCTGCTGGAGCTGGTCACGATGGTCTTTCTCCTCTTCACCTATGTGCAGATAAATGACAGGTTTAGTGTTTCTCAATGACTCCAACCTGCAAGGTTAAAAATCACAACACCAGGTTATAGTCCAAAAGTTTACTGCTCCTTCATCAGGTGGTTGTGGAGTATCATCCATCCTGCAAGTCACCCATGAAGTAAAGACTGGAGGAAGTGATCTCTAAACAGTTTTGGATAATTTGAGATTAAAAAGGCATGAGTCACTACAAGTAGCTCTGGGACATTGCAAAAATGAAGTATTCTCACAGAAACTGTGAAAATGGGATAAGGATCATACCACTCTGGGATTGGGCAGGGTCCATGCTGCTTCAGGAGCACATTTAGAGAGGACACAGCACACAACTGGAAAAACACTGCCATAGTTGAAGCTTCAAAGGCTCTGAACATTGCTTATATGCATTCTTGTCAATAATATGAAACCATTACTGGATAATGAAACTTACTTTCCTCGGCAGGAGATTCTGAGAATGTTCCACCTGCCTGGTTGATGATTACATTGGCGGCAGCGAGGCACAAACGACCTTCCATGTAAAGCTGCTGCTCAAGAAAACACAGACAGCCTGTAAGTTTAAGCTGAACTTTAGAACACTCAGTGCAACATTCAGACTGGGCCTGCAGGACTAAGTTTGTTCTACAGTCTGCATTTAGCCCAATCAGTGTACTGACCGTGACTAGCAGCCCCAGCGCGGGAATCAGCATTCACCAGCTGTTGCACCGCCTGGTCTCCCTTTCCCCTTCCCCAGAGCCTTGCCCTAGTCCCTGAACTACCTCATTATCTGCAGCCCCTCTGGGTCCTGGACAAAAAATGGGCTCTTTTCCAGCAAATTTTGACTGTCCAGTAGCTTCCATGTCCTGCAGATTTCTCTGCTTCCAGTAGAGGTCAGGAGAGAGTCAGTGGGTGCCCAGGGACGTTTGTCAGAATGACTTTAGGTCTTGATAGGAGCTTGGTTCATTCTGAGCCATCCTTTGTGACATTGTTAAATCAGGAATTTGAATGTAAACAGAATTTGGTTCTCAGATCCTTACAACTCTCAGTCTCACCTAATCCTACTCCCCCATACCCCATCTCACCCTGCTTCCTCAGTCTCACCAAAACCTACCCTCCCTACCCTGTCTCACCACCTGTTATGACATAAGGATAGCAAGCCAAACCAAATCCACCTCACCATCAATTGATTCGCAACACTGTGAAATTAAAACATTCAATTACCCTCCAAACTGCCCAATTATTCCTAATCAAACTTCACAAATAACAGATCTTGTACACCAAGTTTATAACTTAAATAACAATTTTTAATATAACTTAACTTTGTTTATCTCTGCTCTGCTAACCTAATTAATACAGGATCGAGCATGCATCACCAAAACCATGCTAAGCCTACACTAGTCCTGCTTTCCAACACTGGTTCCATTGCCTTGAATGTAATGAAATCTCAACTCCTAATCCACATTTTTTTTAAAAAAAGACTTCAACTATTGTCTCAGGGTATTCCAGACCCCACCACCCTCTTGGTGAAAAAAAAACTATTTGTCAAATCTCTCTAAATTTCCTGCTTTTCATCTTGAACATTTATCTCCTTGTTAGTAACCCTCAGGGGAAGGGGAACAGCTGTTTCCTTTCCACCCTTGTCCATGTCCCTCCAAGTTTTATACACCTCCATCATGCTTTCTCTGCTTCAAAGAAAACAACTCAAGCTTATCCAGCCTTTCTTCATCGCTGAAATGCTCCATGTCAGGCAACATCCTAGGGAATCTCCTGTTCAGTCTTTCCAATGCGACCACATCTTTACAGTGCGGTAACCAGAATTTCACACAGTACTCCAGCTGCAGCATAACCAAGGTTCCATACAGCACTAAAATAACATGTGGAATTCATTGCCGCAGAGTGCAGTGGAGGCCGGATTGCTAAATGTCTTTGATAGATTCTTGATGTCACGAGGAATTAAGGGCTACGGGGGAGAATGCTGGTAAGTGGAGTTGAAATGCCCATCAGCCATGATTGAACGGCGGAGTGGACCCGATGGGCCGAATGGCCTTACTTCCACTCCTATGTCTTATGGTCTTAACATCTAGGCTCTCAATCTTTGCTTTGACAAATGCTGCCAGACCTGCTGAGTTTTTCCAGCAATTTGTTTTTGTTTCTGATTTACAGCATCCATAGTTCATTCAGTTTTTAACATTAGCTGCTCACCAGTCCTCTAGGGCCTCTCAACTGGCTAGCGAAGATGCAAAGATCTTGGTCAAAGCCACAGCAATCTCCTCTTTTCACTCCTTCAATAACCTGGGGTAGATCCCTTGGGTCCCGGTGACTTATTCACCATAATGCTCTTCAAGAGACCCAACATCACTACTTTCTTGATCTCAAAAAGCCCAAGCATATTAGCATGCTCCACACAAATCTCACTATCCTCTGCATCTTTCTCCTGTGTGAATACCGACACAAAGTAATCATTTAGGAACTCACCCACATTGTCTGCCTCCAAGCAAAAGCTTCCTTCTTTATCCATTAGTGATCCTGCTCTTCTCCTTAGTTATCCTCTTCTTTTGAAATGTATATATAGAATGCCTTAGGATTCTCTTTAACCCCACTTGCCATGGCGCCTTCTTGCTGTTCTAATTCCATGTTCGAGTTATATCCTTTCTTTATATTCCTCACAGGTACTGTCCGATTTTAGCTTCCTAAACCTTACATATGCTACTTTTTTCCTTTCGACTAAATTGACATAGTCCCTCGTCATCCAAGGTTCCCTTACCTTGCTGTTCTTGTCCTTCCTTTTTGTTGATACTTGCCAGTCCTGAACACTCAGTTATATGCTTAACCACCCTTTTTGGGGCCACTGCTGTTTGTCATTTTTATAAATGACCTGGATGAGGGTGTAGAAGGATGAGTCAGTAAATTTGCGGATGACACGAAGGTCGATGGAGTTGTGGATATTGCAGCGCAGCTTACAAAGAAACATAGATAAGGTGCAGAGCTGGGCTAACAGGTGGCAAATGGAGTTTAATGCGGAAACGTGTGAGGTGATTCACTTTGGAAGGTGCAACAGGGATAGAGAATACTGGGCTAATGGTAAGGTTCTTGGTAGTCTAGATGAGCAGAGAGATCTCGGTGTCCATGTACATAGATCCCTGAAAGTTGCCAGTCAGGTGGATAGGGTTGTTAAGAAGGCATATAGTAGAGAGATTGAGTTTCAGAGCTATGAGATCATGCTGCAGCTGTACAAAACTCTGGTGTGGTTGCATTGCAGTATTGCATACAATTCTGGTCACCACATTATAGGAAAGATGAGTAGCTTTGGAGACGAATCAGAGGAAATTTACTAGGATGTTGACTGGTATGGAGGGAAGGTCTTGTGAGGGAAGGCTGAGGGACTGGCGGCTGTTTTCATTAGAGAGAAGGTGGCTGAGAGGTGACCTAATTGAGACATATAAGATAATCAGAAGGCTAGACAGGGTGAACAGTGAGAGCCGCTAATAGTGATGGTTAGCACGAGAGAACATAGTTTTAAATTGAGAGGTGACAGGTATAGGACAGATGTCAGAGGTAGTTTCTTAACTCAGAGTAGTAGGGTCGTGGGCCGCACTGCTTCTAACATTAGTAGACTCATCAACGTTAAGTGCATTTAAATGGTCAATGGACAGGCATATGTATGAAAATAGAATAGAGTAGGATAGATGGGCTTCAGATTGCTCCAACCTATGGAACCAACAATGAGGGCCGAAGGGCCTGTACTGTGCTGTAATGTTCTATGTTCTACCCTATTAACCATCTTGAGGGGATTTGTGGGCAAGTAGACCAAGATCCCCTCTCCATTTTCTCTAAGCTTCCTATCATTCACGAATACTCCCCTGTCTTGTTACTTTTTCCAAAACTCATCACCTCACACTTAGTAGTGTTAAATTCCATCAGTCACTGATTTGCCCAATCTGTCCAATTTCTTTATATCCTCTTATAACTTAAAACATTCCTCTTTGCTATCAACCACTATTTTTTTGTCTTCTACAAACTTATCGTCCTCCCCACATTCTCATCCACATCACTTATGAATATCACATACAATAAGAGACTCAGAACGGATTCCTGTGTTATGTCACTGTACACCAAGCTCCAGTCACACAAAGTCTTGTTCCACCACCCTCTGTCTTCTGTCACCAAGTCAAGTTGCCAACTTACCCTGGATCCCATATGTCTTCACCATTTTTATCAGTTTCCTATGTTAGTTGGGCCATGCTAAATGACCTATAATGTCCAGATATGTGTAGATCAGATGGATTTTCCATTGGAAATGCAGGTTTAAGGTCAGGGTGTCAGATGGGACTTGGTGGGATTCTCTTTGGAGGGTCGGTGTGGATAGGATGGGCCAGATGGCCTGCTTCCATGCTATAGGATTCTATGATTCTGTGTGGGACCATGTCAAAAGCCTTGCTGAAATCCTCTCTTATCCAAACACTTGTGTCTTGGTTTTTTTTTGTGAAGAGAGATTGTAAGGCAGAGGTGCGGAGCTGTCTCTAAGAAAGTAAAAAACTTGTGATGCCTTGGGATTTTTTTTAAAGTTCGAACAGTAGAAGCAGTTTGGTTGGGACCAGCTCTCTCAGATTAGGATTTCTGAGTAACATCAGAAGCTCTTGGAGTTCTCAGAAGAGTTGGAAGGTTCAGTGAATATCTCCTGGCTGCTATAATCTCTGAATCTTCTCAATGTTTTTTCTCTTCCTGGACTGGATTTTTTGAAGAAATGACAAAGAAAAATGAAGGCGGCATAGTGGTGAATGTTGCCTGTATGGACTTCAACAAGGCATTCAATAAGATTCCGCATGGTAGACTGGTTAGCAAGATTAGATTACATTGAGAGCTAGCCATTTGGATACAAAATTGGCTTCAGAGTAAGAGACAGAGGGTAGTTGTGAAAGTTTGCTTTTCAGACTGGAGGCCAGTGACCAGTGGTATGCCACAACAATCGGTGCTGGGTCCACTACTTTTTGTCATTTATATAAATAATTTGGATGTGAATATAGGAGGTATGGTTAGAAAGTTTGCAGATGACACCAAAAATGGTGGTATAGTGGACAGTGACAATGATTATTCAAACACATTGATCAGATGGGCTGAAGAGTGGCAGATGGAATTTAATTTGGATAAAGGGAGTGTTGCATTTTGTTAAGGCATATTAGGGCAGGATGTATACTGTTAATGGTAGGGCCCTGGGGAATGTTGTCGAACAAAGACACTTTGGGGTACAGGTTCACATTTCCCAAAAATGGAGTCTCAGGCAAACAGCATAGTGAAGGTGTTTGGTATGCTTCCTTTTATTGCTCAGTACATTGACAACAGCACTAGGGATATCATGTTGCAGCTGTACAGGATACTGGTTAGGTCACTTTTGGAAAACTGCGTTCAGTTCTGGTCTCTGTGCTGTTGGGAGGATGTTATTAAATTTGTAAATCTTCTCCGAATCCTTACAAGGATGTTGCCAGGGTGGGAAGATTTGCGCTATAGGGAGACGCTGAATAGGCTGGGACTATATTCCCTGGAATGTTGGAGGCTGAGGGGTAACCTTATACAGGTTTATAAAATAATGTGGGACGTAGATAGGGTGAATAGTCAAGGTCTTTTCCCCAGCGTAGGGGAGTCAAAAATGAGAGAGGAAAGATTTAAAAGGGACCTGAGGGGTAACTGTTCCTCGCAGAGGATGGTGGTGCAATGAGATGCCAGAAGAGGTGGAGTAGGCTGGTACAATTACAATATTTAAAAGGCATCTGGATAGGAATATGATTAGGAAGAGTTTAGAGAGATATGGACTAATGCTGGCAAATGGGACTAGATTAATTTAGGACAGCTAGTCAGCATGGACAAGCTGGACCGAACAGCCTGTTTCCATGCTACACAACTTTATGACTTTATTTACCATTCTACCAATGTCCTCTGGCTCCACACACATTTTTGCTGAAAATGTGTTGCTGGTTAAAGCGCAGCAGGTCAGGCAGCATCCAAGGAACAGGGAATTCGACGTTTCGGGCAAAAGCCCTTCATCAGGATTCATTCCTGATGAAGGGCTTTTGCCCGAAACGTCGAATTTCCTGTTCCTTGGATGCTGCCTGACCTGCTGCGCTTTAACCAGCAACACATTTTCAGCTCTGATCTCCAGCGTCTGCAGACCTCACTTTTTACTCCACACACATTTTTCCCTTGGTCTCTAATGAGCCCTAATCTTTTCTTGGTTATTCTCCTCCCATTGATATACTTGCAGAATATCTTAAGATTCTCCCTAATCTTGCCCACCAGTATTTTCCTTGCCCTATACCCACTTTGCTCTCCTAATTGCTTCCTTAAGATCCACTCGCGCATTCCTTACTTTGCTACGATCCCTGTTGATTTTCTCCCTTTGTTACATGCCTCTATTTTATTCTTCATCCAATTCTGAATATTCTTAGACATCGAGGGTTCTCTGGGCTTGCTGCTCCTATATTTCACTTGGAAGAGAACATGTTGGATTGTACTCTCCCTAGTTTGTTTTTTGAATGCTTGCCACTATTTTGCTGTACATTTACAATTAAGCAGATCTCCTAGTCGTCTTTTGCGAGACCCTGTTTTCTTTTAATAAAATCTGCATTTCCACAAAACAAAACATTTTTTTGCAGACCATCTTTTGCCTTTTCCGGAACAACTTTAAAATATATTGTGTTCTGGTTGCTATCATTAAAATACTTCCACCTTGAATACCTCTCTTGCTTTATTTCCCAGAATTAGGGCCAGTGCTACACTCTATCTTTTGGGACCTCCTACATGATGATATAAAAAAGTACTCTCCTGAATACATTCCAAGAAATCTGTCCCCTCTAAATTCTTAAATCCTATGATTAATTCAAATAATATTGGGCAAATTTAAATCCCTTAGTATAATTGTCTTATTACTATTTTTACATCCCTCAGTGAATTGTTTACATATTTGCTCAATTGCCTGCTATCTGTTTGGGACCTATAAAACCCTCCCAATAGCATTACTGCTCCCATTTGATTCATAAGCTCGAGCTATAAAGCTTCTTTGAAGACCCTTTCAAGATGTAGCCACTCCTTACTGCAGTAACTGACTCCTTAATTAATAACGTAACACTTCCTCTTCATTTATACCCTCCTCTGTCCTGTCCGCTGATCCTGTATCCTGAAATATTGTACTGCCAGTCCTGTCCCTCCATCAACCACATCCTGATGAAAATATCACAATATCAATGATCTAAAGCATAATCTTCTTTGATCATAACCCACATTAACATATACAGACACAGTTATGGGATAAATTAAAAAGAGATTAAAAGAATTGTAATTTGCCAGTTCAATAAACAAACAGTTTCCAACAACTGATACTCGGCCTTCATAAAAACCTTGGACAACTGTTCACAGAAAAGCAGAATAACTTGCTTGAATTCCAAAGTCACTAACTTAAAAATACTTCCTTATTTCTTTCAGACTAGATTATTTTCTCAGACCTTTTAACAATTCACAAACCGAAAAGAAACCAGAAAGCGAGCAAAATCAAGCAGCACAATGTCTAGAAGTCTCTACAAGATAAAACTGCCAAGACCCAGTTAGAACTGGCTCTCCCTCGATTGATCAGTTAACATACAAATAGCTGCCAGCCATGAGTATAGCAATAGCTTGATGCTGAATTACCTTGTGTCCTTAGATCAGCAATTATGTTGCATTATCTATCCAGGCCAGTTCTCAAAAGAAAACACCCATCTCTGTTCTCATCATTTAAAATAAGCTGCTGTTCAAAGTTCAATTCTTAACTTCAACTCAGTTCCAAACCAAAGAAATGAGAAAAAATAAAGAAGTGTTGTTTTTTACTCCGCCTCACAGTCTCACCTGATCCTATCCCTCCATGCCATGTCTCACCTGATCCCACACTCCCTGCCCTGTCTCACCACCTCACAGTCTCACCTGATCCTACCCCTCCATGCCACATCTCAGCCGATCCCACACCTCCCTGTCCTGTCTCATTCCTGCTCCTCATAGCCCATCTTGTCAACATGACCACCTGTCCACTCAACCTCACTCCCTTCCTGGTCCAGCATTATCTTTCTGTGAAGAATTTTCTTTATAAAGTTGTAAAGGACAATTTTCCATAGGTGATGGAAGACTATAGGTAGTGGTAACTTTGAGTGCTCAGAAATCCAATTTTAAACCAACTCTCAAACATCTGTGTGAAGCGCACATTCTAGAATTGCTTCTGAGGTCCTGGCACCATGCAGTAATCATAATACCCAGACTGCTGCCTGAAGACTACACACATGCAGACTTACCTTTGTGATATAATACTGGGACAAAGTAGCAGCATTGATAGCCCACTCCACAGGGTTGTAATGAGTAAACTGAAGCTGGCGTTGCAGGGTAGTATGGCAGTACCAGGCAGCCTTCTCATTCATATCCAGATGCTTGTAGACTTGTGCCAGGTAATACAAAGTATGAGTGTAAACCTTCTCAAACCTATACAAACCAAACATATTGAAATTCATAAGACTTTTCAGGCAATACATAAATGCAATTAGGGAAAATCTCTGATTGGTGTCATACCTTACCACAAAGGAAGGTAGCAGTGATTTTGTAGTACTGATTTTGTAGAAATTGATTACTGATGAAAAAGACATTTGTCAAAGCTTTTTACATGTCAGTCATCAGGAAAATACATAAAAATACTGATGCAAAGGTAAAACAATATTTATTAAGTATGAGAAGGATGCTGTTTGGTTGGGAAGTAGATACCAATTAGTAAAGGCAATAATGCACTAGATTATGCTGACTGACACTTAACTGCTTGGCTTTAAGTTTTCTGATTGGTCAGGACATTGACCTGACAATGAATCAGCAAGTGGCTATCGTCAATTTTGTTGAGTTGAAACAGACGTAGGTTTGGTACATTTTTTTCTGATTGACTTGAACCTGTTCTCATTGGCAAGAAAGCTAAGAGGGGATTTGATAGAGACATACAAGATGATCAGAAGATTAGATAGGGTAGACAGTGAAAGTCTTTTTCCTAGGATGATGATGTCAGCGTGTACGAGGGGGCATAGCTACAAATTGAGGGCTGATAGATTTAAGATAGATTTCAGAGGCAGGTTCTTTATTCAGAGAATGGTAACGGCATGGAGTGCAGTATCTGCTAATGTCAACTCAGCTACATTAGGGAGATTTAAACAATCCTTAGGTAAGCACATGGATGATTTTGGGATCGTGCAGGAGGACAAGATGAGAATAGTTCACAGGTCAGCGCAACGTCAAGGGCCGATGTCTGCACTGTATTGTTCTATGTTCTATGATTTCTTAGCATCCTGCACTAACTCTCAATGCATTTGAGAACCTGTCTGATAGATGTGATGAAAACCATTCTTGTTGCATGTAATTTTTAAGCGAAAGTTCTGTGAAAATGGTAACATTTAAGGAATAGAGAGTTCACAAAGTTTGTAGTTTTGACTTTTCCAAAATATTAATTTCAGTGAGTTCTACCTGGCAAGTGATTACTCAGGATAGATCACGAATTACTGAAAAGAAGCTAAAAAATGAAAGTGAGCCTGGAAGAGAGTATGTGATTAGAAGAGATGCAGCCTCCATGTTAGGCAAGTCTGCTTTCAGCTGTGCTGCTGTCTAGCGAGTGCTCAGAGAAATGTGTTGATGGAATGATCAATGACTAGGAGACACAGATTTACAGGACAGAAGGATTATAGGATACATGAGGAAAAATTTGTTCACCCAGAAGATGACTAGAATCTGGAACTCACTGCCTGCAAGGATGGTAGACGTAGAAACTCTCATAATATTCCTCCCTGTAAAATGACTATACAGTTCATTGAGAGACTGCTGTTCCAGAGAAGACTGTGAACTCACGTCCCCGTGCACACGGGCAATCGTTCTCTCTCTCTCCAGGGCCTGGAATAAAGATGAAGGAGGTAAAACTATACTGTGTCTCTGAGCTTTTTGCTTCAACAGAGGAGGGGAAATGGAGCGACAATACACTTGCAATGCCAAGGAATGCAAGGCTATTTGGGGGGTGAGCGCCAAGTGCTGAAAAATGGGATGAGACATTTTGACTGGCACAGACATAGTCATTGAGATGTACAGCACAGACACAGGCCCTTTAGTCCAACTCGTCCTTGCCAAATGTTCCAATCTTGGCAACATCCTTGTAAATCTTTACTGAATCCTATCAAGTTTCCAATAGTAAGGAGGCCACAACTGCATGCAGTATTCCAAAAGTGACCTAACCAATGTCCTGTACAGGCATAACATGACCTCCCAACTCCTATATCCAATGCTCTGGCCAATAAAGGAAGGTATTTGGTATGCTCTCCTTTCACTATCCTATCTACCTGCAACCCCACTTTCAAGGAACTATGAACCTGCACTTCAAGGTCTCTTTGTTCAGCAACATACCCCAGGATTTTACCATTAATTGTATAAGTCCTGCTAAGATTTGCTTTTCCAAAATGCAACACCTCACATTTATCTAAATTAAATTCCATCTGCCACTCCTCAGCCCATTGGCGCATCTGATCAAGATCCCATTGTACTCTGAGGTAACCTTCACTGTTCACTACACCTCCAAGTTTGATGTCATTTGATAAGATACATAGTTAGAGTGGCAGACAGAGACTTAGATTAGATTACTTACAGTGTGGAAACAGGCCCTTTGGCCCAACAAGTCCACACCGACCCGCCGAAGCGCAACCCACCCATACCCCTACATTTACCCCTTACCTAACACTATGGGCAATTTAGCATGGCCAATTCACCTGACCCGTACATCTTTGGACTGTGGGAGGAAACCGGAGCACCCGGAGGAAACCCACGCAGACACGGGGAGAACGTGCAAACTCCACACAGTCAATCGCCTGAGTCGGGAATTGAACCCGGGTCTCTGGTGCTGTGAGTCAGCAGTGCTAACCACTGTGCCACCGTGCCGCCAACTAACGATACCTCCTATGTTCACATCCAAATCATTTATATCAATGATAAAAAGTAGTAGACCCAGCACTTATCCTTGTGGCACTCCACTGGTCACAGGCCTCCAGTCTGACAAGCAGCCCTCCACTCTCTGTCTTATACCTTCAAGCCAGTTATGTATCTAAATGGCTAATTCTCTCTATATTTCATAAGATCTAACCTTGTTAACCAGTCTCCAATGGGGAACCTTGTCGAACGCCTACTGAAGCCCATATAGATCACGTCTACCACTCTGCCCTCATCAATTCTCTTTGTTACTTCTTCAAAAAACTCAACTAAGTTCACGAGACATGATTTCCCCCACACAAAGCCATACTGACTATCCGTAATCAGCCCATGCCTTTCCAAATACATGTAAATCCTGTCCCTCTGGATTCCCTCCAACAACTTGCTCATCACTGAAATCAGAACAGGTCACATCTGTGACTACCTGGTCAGGTCCACGCTCCCCAACAACTCACCCTCCCATCCTGGCACCCTCCCCTGCCAGTAAAAAATGAGGTCTGCAGATGCTGGAGATCACAGCTGCAAATGTGTTGCTGGTCAAAGCACAGCAGGTTAGGCAGCATCTCAGGAATAGAGAATTCGACGTTTCGAGCATAAGCCCTTCATCCCCTGCCACCACAGGAATTGCAAACCTGTGCCCACACCTCCTCCCTCACCTCCATCCAAGGCCCCAAAGGAGTCTTCCACATCCATCAAAGTTTCACTTGCACATCCACCAATGTCATTTATTGTATCCATTGCTCCTGATGCGGTCTCCTCTACGTTGAGGAGACTGGATGCTTCCTCGCAGAGTGCTTTAGGGAACATCTCCGGGACACCCGCATCAATCAACCCCACCGCCCCGTGACCCAACATTTCAACTCCCCCTCCCACTCTGCTGAGAACATTCAGGTCCTGGGCCTTCTCAACCGCCGCTCCCTCACCACCCGACGCCTGGAGGAAGAATGCCTCATCATCCGCCTCAGAACACTTCCACCCCAGGACATCAATATGGACTTCACCAGTTTCCTCATTTCTCCTCCCTTCACCTTACCTCAGTTCCAACTTTCCAGCTCAGCACAGTCCTCATGACCTGTCCTACCTGCCAATCTCCCTTCCCACCTATCCGTTCCACCCTCCCCTCTGAGTTATCACCTCCATCCCCATCCCCATTCACTTATTGTACTCTTTGCTACTTTCTCCCCAGCCCCACCCCCCCATTTATCTCTCCACCCTGGAGGCTCCCTACTTCTATTCCTGATGAAGGGCTTTTGCCCAAAAAGTTGATTTTCTTTCTCCTCGGATGCTGCCTGACCTTTTCCAGCACCACTCTGATCCAAACCTCCAACACTGACAGCAGGCTTACCAGTATGTAGCTCCCTGGCTTTTCTATACCACCTTTCTTAAATAGTGGTACCACGTTTGCCAACCTCCAGTCTTTCGGCACCTCACCTGTGATTGTCAATGACATAAATATCTCAGCAAGGAGCTCAGCAATCACTTCCCAAGCTTCCCACAGAATTCTAGGCTACACATTATCACGCCCTGGTGTTTTATCCACTTCAAGAGATCCAGCACCTCCTCCTCTGTAATATGGACATTTTTCAACATGTCACCATCTATTTCCCACATTCTATATCTTCCATATCCTTTTCCACAGTAAACACTGATGCAAAATACTTGTTTGGTGTCTCCTCCATCTCCTGTGGCTGCACACACAGGCTGCCTTGCTGATCTTTGAGGTGCCCGATTCTGTCCCTTGTCACCCTTTTGTCCTTTAAAGTATTTATAAAAACCCTTTGGATTCTCTTTAACTCTACTTGCCAAAGCTATCTCATGTCCCCTTTTTGCCCTCCTGATTTCCCTCTTAAGAATACTCCTACTGCCTTTATACTTTTCTGAGGATTCGCTTGATCTCTCCTGTTTATAACTGACACATGCTTTCTTCTTTTCTTTAACCAAAACTTCAGTTTCTCTAATCATCCAGCATTCCCTATACCTACCAGTCCTTTCTTTCATCCCAACAGGAATATACTGTTATCTCATTTTTGAAGGCCTCCCATTTTTCAACTGTCTCTTTACCTGTGAACATTTGTTCCCAGTCAGCTTTTGAAAGTTTTTGCCTAAGACTGTCAAAATTAGTCTTCCTCCAATTTAGAACTTCAACTTTTAGATCATGTCTATCCTTTCCAATCACTATTTAAAAACAAATAGAATTATGGTTGCTGGTCCCAAAGTGCTCCCCACTGACACCTCAGTCACCTGCCCTGCCTTATTTTTTTTAGATTACTTACAGTGTGGAAACAGGCCCTTCGGCCCAACAAGTCCACACCGACCCACCGAAGTGCAACCCACCCATACCCCTACATTTACCCCTTACCTAACTCTACGGGCAATTTAGCATGGCCAATTCACCTGACCCGCACCGGACTGTGGGAGGAAACCGGAGCACCCGGAGGAAACCCACGCAGACACGGGGAGAATGTGCAAACTCCACACAGTCAGTCGCCTGAGTCGGGAATTGAACCCGGGTCTCTGGCGCTGTGAGGCAGCAGTGCTAACCACTGTGCCACCGTGCTGCCCACTAAAACTCATTTTCGCTTTGAATAAGTGTTGCCCTTGCCGCGTTCACTGTAATGGTAGCTCTGCCCCATCCCTGATTCATCGGATCTCGTTGAACGAAGCTGCTTTTTGAGAGAACTGATTGGCCGTTTTCGCACAAGGCAATGTAAAAATAAGGGCTCGTCCGGGATTTGAACCCGGGATCTCTCGCACGCCCACGCACCAGGATGCCCGAAGCGAGAATCATTCCCCTAGACCAACGAGCCACATACAAGAGTAGATCAAGTTTTGCATCTTCTCTCGTCAGTACATCCGCATACTGAATCAGAAAATTTTCTTGTACACACTTAACAAATTCCTCTCCATCTAAACTATGGCACTACGGCAGTCCCAGTCTATGTTTGCAAAGTTAAAATCCCCTGCCATAACCACCCTATTATTCTTACAAATAACTGAGATCTCCTTACAAATTTGTTTTTCAATTTCCTGCTGACCATTATGGGGTCTATAATACAATCCCAATAAGGTGACTATCCTTTTCTTATTTCTCAGTTTCACTAAAATAACTTCCCTGGATGCATTCCCAGGAATATCCTCCCTCAATACAGCTGTAATGCTATCCCTTACCAAAACGCCACTCTTGCCCCCTTTCCATCCTTCATTTAGTATTTGTACCCTGGAACATTAAGCTGCCAGTCCTGTCCATCCCCGAGCCACATTTCCGTAATTGCTATGATATCCCAGTCCCATGTTCCTACCCATGCCCCGAGTTCACCTGCCTTCCCTGTTGGGCCTCTTGCATTGAAGTAAATGCAGCTCAATTTATCAGTCCTACCTTTTCTCTGCTTTGTCTCTGTCTGCCCTGACTGTTTGACTCACTCCTTTTCCCAACTGTACCAGTCTCAGATTGATGTCTTTCCTCACTATTTCAGAGTCCCACCCCCTGCCACCTTACTAGTTTAAATCCTCTCAAGCAGCTTTAGCAAATCTCCCTGCCTCACCTCTACTCCAGAAGAGATTCCAATGATCCAGAAATGTGACCCCTTCTCCCATATACCAGTTCATCTGCTCTGTCCTCCTATTCCAACCCTTACTAGCTTGTAGCACCAGGAGTACTCCAGATATTATTACCTTTGAGGACATCCTTTTTAACTTCCTGCCCACCTTTCTATATTCTCCTTTCAGAATCTCATCCTTTTCCCTTCCAATGTTGTTGGTTCTAAAGTGTACAATGCACTTCTGCTGGCTCCTCTTCATTTGAGAACATTCTGCACCCCGAGACATCCTTGATCCTAATACACCATTCTAATTGTTCGCTGCTGGCTGCAGAAACATCTATCTGTGCCTCTGACTACAGAGTTCCCTATCACAATTGTTCGCTTGGAATCCAATGTACCCCTCATTACATTAGAGTCTTTCTTGATACCAGAAACTTGGCTGTTCATGCTATATTCCTCCGAGAGTCCATCACCCCCACATTTTTCAAATCAGCATACTTGTATGAAATGGGGATGGCCACGGAAGACTCCTGCACTACCTGCCCACCTCTCCTACCTTGCTTGGAGTTAACTCATCCACCTGACTGTATCTGCAGCTTTTCTCCCTTCCTATAACTGCCATTCATCATTCCTCCTTGCTCTTGAAACTTCCTCATTGTTTCTAACTGTCGCTCCAACTGATCCATTCGGTTGGATTCGCAACCAAAGACATTTCCTGCAGACATAATCCTCATTAACATATACATTCTCCCTAAACTCCCACATCTGACAAGAGCATATCATTCTATTAAAAGCCATCTTTGCCCTTCACAATCTACAGACCCAGAAAATAGCACTGTCTTATTGCTTTTAAACAAAAAACTCCAGGTTAACTTAATACTTATATTTTTTAAAATTTAATCAAGAGACAGATCTCAATAAAACATAATCAAGAAAGAACCACTCTACTCACTACTGTGTATTTACAGCAAGGCTACACTTAAAAATCTCTCTGTTCCTGTGCTGTGAGCTCTCCCACATAGGTTCCTTTAAAATCAGTATTGCGCTCTGTTAAGTTTTCCTACACGCACTCCAATATTGAGAGATACATAAATTCAAACAGCAAGACAGTAACTGTGCAGATTAACTGCTGTGTCAGTTAGCAGTGTGGATTTCTTAAGGGTACAAGGGCCTTTTTCTGTGTTGTAGATCTCTATGACTGTAAGACCTGGGAGCAGTTGGGGCTCAGAAGATGCCAAATATCATAATAGTAATAGCTTATTGTAACTGAGCAGCTTGAGCTCAGGGAAACAATCCAGTACAGCATTGACTTGGTGACATTGTCAATTTGTGGAAAATTGGAGTTGTGGCTGAGGAAATACTGGAGTGCAATTTCCAAGAATCCAGGGGAGCATTGCCCCAAATGTAAAGACCACGCTTAGTTTTTTTTTCCCTGTATTTTTGATTGTGGACTGAAATAGAAACGAACTGGTTTAGAAACAAAGGATTGTTGAAACATCACTGCAATTTTGAGAGCAAGTAATCTGATACTCATTGCAATGTTTACACAGGTGCTGGTTCAAGCAAGAGGAGATGATTCCCAGACAAAGTAGTCAAGGGCTGAGTACAAACTGGCAAAAAGTAACTGACCGGGCTGTGGGCTAATGTACAGTTATCGATGAGAAAGGCCTTCTGCTTGTGAACAACTAGGTGATCGATTGGCAGGTAGTTGTACATTTTAGGGCTGCTTCTTGCACTAACAACCAGATTAAGCTTGAAGAGTATATTTTTCCTTAAGCAGTTGCTGCAAGTTAGTACTTTTAATTAATAAGTCAGAGTGCTAACCCGTCATCCCAGGTCTTCTCTAAGCTCATGAAAGCAGCAGAAGGAAGATCGGAAGCAGTGAGTGCTCCAATCACAAGAACCATCTCAGTGAATACTGTGAAAGGACTAAAGAACGGCTTTCCCAAGTTTTCTTTCTGCCTATAACACCCTTTTTTTTAACCGTCTGTCTATATGCATGTGTGTAGAGTGTCTGTTTATAAAGGGATTTTAAATTTATAATTGTAACATTATAAATAAGACTATTTATAGTATTAGCAATTCTCATTAAGTGCAGCAATCTGGGATTGAAAGGTAAGTGGACTGGGGAAATTTTGCATACTTTTTAAAATCTTCAACACCTCCAGCAAATGCGGGCTCAATTTACAGTATGTAAATTGAGGCACAACACTATGAAAGGAAGGTGGACCACCAGAAAATGAGGAATGGTTGAGGCAGTCATGTTTGGAGCAGCTTCACTGCTAAGTCATTAAAAGTGAAGCAACGTGACCCTTTGTGATGTTTTAATAAGATCATAGTGCTATGAAGTTGTGTGTGTACTTTAAGAGAGTTAAAAGCAGCAGAACTACTAGACACAGCACCAAGTGCTCTCAACAGCATAACAATGTAATACTAATTCAAACAACTCGATCAGCTGGTTGCCTGGAAATGACAAAAAAACAGACTGGAATCAGTTTAAATTATTCCCTGCAAAAATACCAATTTCCAATCAAGTTTGAAGAGAGTATATTGACCATCCTAAAAGCCAATGACACAATCCAATGCTCTGGGGTATAAGACAGGGGAACATTTGAACAGTTGGGAGGAGAACTGCCAAGCTCCAGCGGGTAAAAGACAGCCTGAAAAATAGCTCTCTTAAAGTACCTTTTCGGATCTGTACCTGTGAAGCAGAATCCCTAAGAAGAAGAGACACACAAGGATCCAAATAGAAGAACTGCCTGGTTTTGAGATGTATTGTTTTGTAAATCTTAATTGGGAGTTTTATCAGACTAGTATTATAAAAGGGAAGGTAAAAGATAAGTTAGAGTAAGGACTTGTACATAGTTGTTAGTTAATTATTCTGTTATACTTTAAGAAATAAAATTGTTAATTTTTTTACTTTAAATAGTTTTTGACCACGCAAAGTTTTACAGATTACTACACGGGATAAATCTTTTCTGTGTTACTGGTTTTAAATTAAGCAGGAGAGTTTACCCCGTGTCATAACAATAGTGTCACTGATGTTGGGAGTAGATTACTTGGAAATTGTGGGATCTGTTTGATCCCATTGCTATTTAACTGCAACTGTGCCTTCATTTGTCTGTTACTCATATTTGCTTCATGTTAATTTTGGAAAAAGTGAGGACTGCAGAAGCTGGAGATCAGAGTCGAAAAGTGTGGTGCTGCAAAAGCATAGCCAGTCAGGCAGCATCCAAGGAGCGGGTGAGTCGATGTTTCAAGCATGAGCTCTTCATCAGGAATTCCTAGTTAGAATACAAGTCATAGATGTAAATTTGGTTGCTGAGCTGAAAGGTTCATTTTCAGACATTTTGTCACCACACATCTGGTGAAGCCTCCAGTGAAGCACTAGTGGTTTGGCCCGCTTTTTATTTGTGTTTAGGTTTCCTTGGGTTGATTATATTATTTCCCGTGGTGATGTTATTTCCTGTTATTTTTCCCAGGAGGGTGGTAAACTGGATCCAACTTAATATGTTTGTTGATAGAGTTGCGGTTGGAATGCCATGCTTCGAGGAATTCTCGTGCATATCTCCTGTTTGGCTTGTCTGAGGATAGAGGTGTTGTCCCAGATGAAGTGGTGTCCTTCCTCACCTGTAAATAAAGATACTAGAGAGTGTGTGTCATGTATTTTTGTGGCTAGTTGATGTTCATGTATTCTGGTGGCTAGTTTTCTGCCTGTTGAACCAATGTAGTGTTTGTTAGTTCTTGCAAGGTATTTTGTAAACGACATTAGTTTTGCTTGTTGCTTATGTAGGGTTTTTCAAGTTCATTAAATGCTGTTTTAGTGTGTTGGTGGGTTTGTAGGCTACCATAACGCCAAGAGGTCAGAGTAGTCTGGCAGTCATTGATGTCTTTGATGTAGGGAAGACTGGCTAGGGTTCTGGATGTGTTTTGTCTGCTTGTTTGGGTTTGTTCCTGAGAAATCTGCAGACTGTGTTCATTGGGGACCCGTTCTATTTGAATACACTGTAGAGGTGATTTTCCTCTGTGCTGCAGTGCATGTTGTCTCGTTTAAATAAGATTCTAATGCAGCTCTGTTTGTGGGTGTTGGGATGATTGCTTCTGTAGTTTCAGTATTTGGTCAGTATGTGTTGTTTTCCTGTAGGCGCTGGTTTGAAGTTCCCCATTGGCTGTTCACTCTATTGCGACATCTAAGAATGGCAGTTTGTTGCTGTTTTCCTCCCGTTTCGAGAATTTTATGCCAATAAGGATATTATTGAAGATTTCCTCTAAATTATTTCATTTAGTTATGACAAAGGTCTCAATGAACACAGTCCGCCAATCTCTCAGCAAAAAACCCAAACAAACAGACAAACGTGTCCAGAAACCTTAGTCCTACATCAAAGACATCTTGGAAATGACTGCCGGACTACTCAGACCTCTTGGCATCATGGTAAGCCACAAACCCACCAACACACTAAAACAGCAGCTAATGAACTTGAAAGACCCTATATAAACAACAAGCAAAACTAATGTCATTTACAAAATAGCTTGCAAGAACTGTAGCAAACACTACACTGGACAAACAAGCAGAAAGCCAGCCACCAGGATATATGAACATCAACTAGCCACAAAAAGACGTAACCCACTCCCACCAGTATCCTTACATACCGATGAGGAAAGTCACCACCTCAACTGGCACAACACATCCATCCTAGGACAAGCCAAACAGAGACACGCATGAGAATTCCTAGAAGCATGGCATTCCAACCGGAACTCTATTAACTAACACACTGACTTAGATCCCATTTACCACCCCCTGAGAAAAGGAACAGGACATGATATCATCAACCCAAGGAAATCTAAACACAAATAAAAAGTGGACCATACCACCAGTGCTCCACCAGAGGCTCATGGATGATGCTATCTAGTATGGTGATGAAGGTCAAAAAATTATTCTTCCAGCTCAGCAAGCAAACTTACATCCAGAACCTCAACGTGAGCTACAAATGTTTTCAAAATTGGCAAAAACAAGTAATATCTACCTCTGCAGTGTCTTAGCCTTTTTCTGTTATTAATCTTTGCATGCTTGGTTAAATAAATTGTATTCACAAAATAAAATTACTCTTTGTTGACAAGAGGAACTTGGCTTAATTGTTTCTAAGGTGAAAGTGCGGACTGCAGATGCTGGAGATTAGAGTTGAGAGTGCGGTGCTGGAATAGCACAACAGGTCAGTCAGCATCCAAGGGGGAGGAGAATCGACCTTTCCGGCAAAAGCCCTTCAAAACTAGATACAGTTTAGCAGGTAAGCAGCTAACTCCTCTAAACTATCTTAGGGTTTTCTAGGTGCCCAGCTATAAATCTCTTAATAATCACCTTCAACACTTACCCTATGACAGGGGTCATGCTAACCGGCCTATATTTTCTGCCTTTCTCCTTTCTTGAATATTTGCTACTTGCCACTCTAATGGAACCTTTCAAGAATCTAGCAAATTTGGAAAATTAAGACAAAAAATAGCTAACACTTTTAAGACTCTAAGGCAGTTGTCAGGACCCAGACACTTAAAGCTGCAGTTCCAGCAATTTGCTCAGTACCGCTGTCCTAGTGAATATTATTTTATCAAATTCCTCTCTTCTATCCATCCCTTGGTACACAGCTATTGCTGGAATACAAATTGTCATTTTGTAGTATAGAAGTTGAGCATTGTTAGAAATAAAGAACATATATACACATTGTGCCTGTTTCAACTGAACAAATAAATGACAGCCATTCTTGGGTCATTTCTCAGGGCATTGACAATCAAACTGCCTGGTATAAAATTTATCGAAAGAGTAGCAGTTAGCTGTGAGTCATCAATAAATGATGTATTCTCCATGGCAACACCTCTACCAATTACCTGCTAACCAATACGTACTCTCCTCGTACAAATGTTGCTTTTCCCTTTGACAGACGTTATAAGAAAGAATCACTGGACACAAAATATTAATTGATTTCTCTCCACAGATGCTGCCAGACTTTCTAAGCTTTTCCAGCAATTTCTGTTTTTCTTGCCTTCCCTTTATATTGGCATTGCCTGTTAACTGTCCTGATGGCTGCAAGATGAAAAGCCTCAATAAAATGTATCTTTTTTCACCAATATTAGTGGATTTTCTTTTGCATTCAAAGCAAAATATATTCACTTTATACAATTCCTTAGTATCCATGATTAACTCCCCATTTTCACTCAAGAGGACAGGCATTCTCATTACCTAAAATCATAAGACATTGGAGCAGAAGTTACCACTTATCAAGCTGAGCCCAAGATCATGACTAATGTGATATTCCTCAATGTTACTTTTTTGCCTCTTCCTCATAACCCTCTATTCTCTTACTGATTAAAAAGCTTGTCTGTCTTCACTTTGAATATACTGAAAGACCCAGTCTCAATAGTCATCTGCAATAACGAATTCCAGTCTTACTACCTCTGGCAGATGAAATTTTTCTTCATCCATCTTAAATGGGCAACCTCTCACACTGAGATTATTCCAAATGGTGCTGGACTGTGTCACAAAGAGAAACAACCCTCCATACCTACCCTGTCAAGCTCAGAGCTCTTCACTGGATTCTAGGTGAAGGCTGACGAGTACCTTGTATGGTTTTTGTAAGATTTCACTATTACTGTACTGCATTCCCTTTTAAAGGGAAACATTTTGAAATACTATGTTTCAGTAAGATCCCCTTTCATTCTCCTAAATTCCAAAGAGCGCAAGCACAACCTAAATCAGACTCTCCACATTGGAAAATAACGACATATTTTAGATTAGATTACTTACAGTGTGGAAACAGGCCCTTCGGCCCAACAAGTCCACACCGACCCGCCGAAGCGCAATCCACCCGTACCCCTACATTTACCCCTTACCTAACACTATGGGCATATATATGGATCAAACTTAGTCATAGGGGGTTGTAGACCACTCCCACTCCTGATTTCTATCTCCTATTATTCCTCATTACTCAAAACCAACAACTGCCAATCTCAGAGCACCATTCTACAACTCATCCACTTCATCCTCAACCACAACGTTTTCACTTTTGACAACTAGTTTTTCATCCAGACAAACGGAACAGCCAAGGAGACCAAATTTGCACCAAATATCCCAATATTTTTATGCACAAGTTTGAGCAAGACGGATTTGCTGCACAGGACCTCTGACCAGCACCATATACCAGATATATTGACGAAATTTTTTTCCTCTGGATCCATGGTGAAGAGTCGCTGAAACAACTGTACAATGATATCAACAAGTTTCATCCCACTATCAGACTTACCATGGACTACTCTTTAGTATCTGTCTCATTTTTGGACACACACATCTCCATTAAGGAAGGGCACCTCAGTCCCACACTCTACCCCAACTGCACAGGTAACTTCCGATGCTGCACTTCTCTATCTTCGACCTTAAACATATGAAAACAGCTATCCCATGCAGACAAGCCCTACGCATACACTGGATCTGTTCAGAGGAGGAGGGACGCAACGGACACCTGAAGATCCAGAAAGACACCCCATAAGAACAGGGTACGATGCTCAATCCATTGATTGCCGGTTCCATGTGCCACAGTGAGAAACCCATAATTACGTCCGCAGGAGACAGACATGGGATGTGACTGATAGGGTACCTTTTGTTGCTCAGTACTTCCTGGGAGCGGAGAAACTATGCCATATTCTTCACAGCCTGGGACACATTATCGATGAGGATGAGCACTTCGCCAAGATCTTCCCTATACCTCTACTCCTCGCCTTTAAACAATCACCAAAGCTCAAATAGACCACTGTTCAAAGCAAACTGCTTAGCCTTCAGGACAACATCGACCACAACACCACACAACCATGTCAGGGCAACCACTGTGTGTCAGTGTCAACATGGATACTACCATTACACGGGGGACACTACCCACCATGTACACAGCAGGTACTCATGTGATTCGGCCGACATTGTCTATCTCTTACGGCGCAAACAAGAATGTCCCAAGGCATGGTACACTGGCGAGAACAAGCAGACGCTATGACAACGGATGAACGGACACCGTGCAACAATCGCCAGGAAGGGATGTTCCTTCCCAGTTGGGGAACACTGCAGTGATCAGAGACATTCGGCCTCGGATCTTCAGATGATCATCCTCCAAGGCGGAGTTCTGGATACACAACAACGCAGAGTGGCGGAGCGGATAGGCAAATTCTGTACCCGTGAGGACAGCCTCAACCGGGACCTTGGGTTCATGTCACACTACAGGTGACCCCACTACACTATACACTCTCACACATACACACTTACATACACATGCAGACACTTTCTCACAAACATGCTCTCTCTCAGACACACACATATACATCCCCCCGAAAGGTGCATTCACGTAAACACATACTATCATATACACACACTCACACAAGTTTATGGGGTTAATTTGCATTTGCAGAACTGGAATTGCAAAAAAATTCTATTTTGCTCAAAAAGCACACTATTTGCAGGCAGTCACATTTTTTATAAGTTCCTATTTTGGAAACCGAACCAGTTTGATTCAAGATTGGGATAGACAGACAGACTCTAACATCATACCTTTAATGCATTCTCTTGAGTTGAGAAGTCACTTTTTAAAAATAAAACTTTAAGTTATCTCAAGAATGCGTTTTGAAAGAAGTTCTGGGATTTACTTTTAATAAACTGAAATCAGCAACCCATTCTAAAAGTTGAAAGACTTAACGATCAGTTGCATGCATGACACTGTGATCTATTGCCATAAATTCTGTGTCTTATGATCCTGCTCCACAACTACCTGATGAATTAGCAGCATTCCAAAAGCTAGTGCTAGTGCTTCCAAATAATCCTGTTGGACTATAACTTGGTGTTCTGTGATTTTTAACTAATTCTATCTTTCTGTGATTCTTGTCCCTTAGAGACTCCTTTACCTTCAGTACACAGACTTATATTACCACTGCAAATCTATTTACTCCCCTCACTTGAATGGTTTCCTGGATGCAGTGTTATGGTCAGGTAGTTCACGTACCCATGCAGTTCACACTCTTCTCTAAGAGATTTGAAGTACCTCAAACTTGCTGGCAATTATAAGAGCTAATGCTCCTGCAATGCTGCCTCCTGGGTCCCTTTACCTGCCTCACTTCCAGTCATTTGCTCTTTTCCCTGAGCAAATTAGAAGACCCCTCCTAGAACAAAGTGTCACAGCACTTTCAGTGTCCTTCCTGAAACAGATTTCCTGATGATGGGCTCTTGCCAGAAATGGCATTTCTCCTGCTTCTCGGATGCGGCCTGACCTGCTATGCTTTTCCAGCACCTCAGTCTTGACACCAATATTTCTCACAGCCACTTACCTCCAACACAATAAGCTCCTAACTCATGACTTAACCTTTTCGGAGTTACCTTGTCAAATGCTTTCTGGAAGGACAAATACAACACATCCACCGGTTCCCCCATCTACTCTGGTTGAAATTTCCTTGAAAAACTCTAATATGCTAGCCATGCAAGAGGTCCCTTTCATGTTGACTTTCCTTGATTAGTTTATGATTTTTCAAATGTGCTATTATTCCTTTAATAATTAAGAGTCATAGAGATGTACAGCACAGAAACCAGACCCTTCGTCCAACTCGTCCATGCCAACCAAATATCACAACCCAATTTAGTCCCACTTGCCAACGGCTGGCCCATATCCCTCCAAACCCCTCTTATTCATATACCCATCCAGATGCCTTTTAAATGCTGCAATTGTAAGAGCCTCCACCACTTCCGCTGGCAGCTCATTCCATACACGCAGCAATCTCTGCGTAAAAAAGGTGTCCTGTAGGTCTCTTTTATATTTTTCCCCTTTCACCCTAAACTTATGCCCTCTAGTTCTGAACTCCCCCACCCCAGGGAAGAGACTTTGTCTACTTGTCCTATCCATGCCCCTCATGATTTTATAAATCTCTACAAGGTCACCCCTCCACCTCTGTCGCTACAGGGAAAACAGCCCAAGCCTTTTCAATCTCTCCCTACAGCTCAAACCCTCCAACCCTGGCAACATCCTTGTAAAATTGATTCCAACATTTTTTCGAAAAAAATCCAAATTAATACCAGCAGCACCACTTCTACTTCCCTTAGCTCTAGCCTGCAATTTTGAGACATTTTTAACTTTAATGCTGCTTTATATCTCTTTCTTTTGATCTCAGTGCTGCTAATTCCTGAAATAAAACAGAACGTACTCAAGGAAGTCATCATATCCTGTACCACTTGCGGAAAGAAAGTATTGACGTTTCTAGTCCAGCATTACTCATCTTTGATGATAGCATCGTGTGAAGTCATGCTGGACTTAAAACATTAACTCTGGTTCTCTCTTCACAGATGCTGCCAGACCTGATGAGTTTCTATAGCATTACTTGTTTTTATTTCGGATCTTCAGCATCCTGCAGGACTTTGCTGCTATTTTTAGGTTCCTTTCCCATCAAATTATTGCAATTGCCCCCTAACAGTTGATCTTCCAGTAAACATTTGGCCATTTTTATTAATCATTTCTTTTGAATAGAAATGTATCTAATGTTTTGTAGAAGTCCATGTCAAAAATACCCACACACATTTCCAAATTTACCACTTGTGTTATCTCATCAAAAAATTCAGATTACCACAACAAAATTAGCAGAAAAACCTGAAGGCTGGCTGAAATTCAGTTTCATCTGTACTACTGAGAACTCAGACACAAAATTGCTTTGTAATTTCAGAGCTACCAATACTCGTACTTCTTCAGATGGCCTCAGTTGTTTACAAACAAACTTCCCATTTGATCTCTGACAGGTTAAAGACCACCATACCTTTTATGTCTCTCCTGCTCACTCAGCCTCTCCTCTTCTCCCAGGAAGTGTTCATGGGTGTCCAGTGGTGGAGTTCCAATCTAAATGATAAGTAACAGATTATCTTTATGCAGATCCTGCAGTTTATTCAAGTAACTTCTTCCTTTTGCAATTATTGATCAGTTGTTTCTTTAGGCAGTTCTCCCTCTCCTCCTGAAGTTATTACTTCCTCGGCTCCAGTGCCACGGCAGTGGTCGAGAAGTTCACATAAAAGCCCATTTTTGTTGTGGCAACATGTTGCCATCTTTGATAGCAGGCCATGCTATCAAAGATGGCAACATGTTGCCACAACAAAAATGTTGCACAAGAAAGGGAATAGGGATAACCTTGGAAATTACAGTCAGGCTTATACCGGTGGTGGGCAAGTTATTGGAGAGGGTTCGGAGAGATAGGATTTATGATTACTTGGAAACGCATAGCTTGATTAGAGATAGCCAGCATGGCTAAGTGAGGGGCAGGCCACGCCTCTTACTGAATTATTTGATGAAATGACAAAACATATTGAATGTAAAGCTGTGGATGCTGTGTATACAGATCTTAGCAAGATCTTTGGTAAGGTTCCCCATAGTAGGCTCATTCAGAAAGTAACAAAGCATGGGAAACCGCAAAACTTGGCTGTCCAGATATAGAACTGGCTGGCCCTTAGAAGACAGAAGGTGGCAGTACATGGAAAGTCTCCAGCCTAGAGGTCAGTGACAGTGATGTTCCACAGGTATCAGTTCTGGGACCTCTGCTCTTTCAGAATTTTATAAATGGCTTGGTTGGGGAAGTGGAAGGGTAGTTTAGTAAGTTTGCCAATGACAGAAAGGTCCGTGGAGTTGTGGATAGTGTGGAGGGCTGTTGTAGGTTGCAACAGGACAGTGACAGGATGAGAGCTGATGGAGTTCAACCTGGAAAAGTATGAAGTGAGTTATCTTGGATGATTGAATTTGAATGCAGATTACAGGGTTAAAGGCAGGATTCTTGGCAGTGTGGAGGAACAGAGGGATCTTGGATCCATGTCCATAGATCCTTCACAGTTGCCACCCAAGTTGATAGGGTTGTTAAGAAGGCATATGATGTGTCGGCTTTCATTTGTAAGGGGATTGAGTTTAAGAGCCATGCTGTTATGCTGCAGCGCTATAGAATCCTGATTAGACCACACTTGGAATATTGTGTTCAGTTCTGGTCGCCTCATTATAGGAAGGATGTGGAAGCTTTAATGAGGGTGTAGAGTAGATTTACCAGGATGCTACCTGGACTGGAGGGCAGGTCTTATGAAGGAAACCTGAGGGAGCTAGGGCTTTTCTCACTGAAGCAAAGGAGGATGAGTGAATGAGAGATGACTTGATAGAGGTGTACCAGGTGTTAAGAGGCATAGATAGAGTGGCCAGAGATTTTTTGCCAGGGTGGAAATAGCTTTCGCGAGGGAGTATAATTTTAAGGTGATCGGAGGAAGGCATAGGGGAGATGTCAGAGGTCAGTTCCTTAAAAAGAATGTGGTGGCTGTATGGAATGCCTTGCCAGCAGTGGTAGTAGAGACAGAGACATTAGGGACAATTCAGCGATTCTTAGATAGGCAAATGGATGATAGTAAAATGTAAGGTAAGTAGGTTAGTTTGATCTTAGAGTAAGATAAAATGTCAGCACAACATCGAAGGTCGATGGGCCTGTATGGTGCTGTACTGTTCTATGTTTTATAACCAGACTTCATCTTCTGCCCACAAGCACAGCCCCAAGTCTGACTGGCTAGGCCTCAGCTTGAACCACCCTCACTGATATTCCTTTATCCCAACAATGCTGGCTGATAATGCTGTTGTCCAATCACTTTCACTGTTAAGTTAATTCTTAATAAATAGATATAGGTGGCATTTGGTAAGAGTCAAATCCAAGGCAAGCGCCAGGAATTAACTCGCAAAAGGGTGTGCATTCAGGAAGGCTTGGTAAGTGACAAATGACTTTTATGTCACACAATAACAATGACCATTTCCAACAAGGGAGATATTTCGCTCAGCATGCAATGGGACTTTACATACTGAATGGTTAACACTTATTTTTGAGGGGTCTTTGACATTTTCTCAAGGGCTACATTTTGATTTGTAGGCATTTCTTCTCCATTCTCATTAATTTATTAGGCAATGCAGTCATGTAGTAACATTGCCTTCTTTACCTTTGCAATATACAAATTCTCAGGAAGCAAAAGCAGAGACTCACCAATATCCTCAATAATTATGAACACTCCATTAAACTTAAAGCCATAATATACAAGCGAAGTATTAATTTCCTAGACACAGCATTTAAATTGGCACAAGACCACAGACATAAGTTAGCAAAAGTAATTTTTCAAAGGTCATCACCTCAGCACACCTGACTACTAAGATCACAGTTATTGTGCTTCCATCCCATATGTACAATGCTGGAAGATGTTCAGTCAATTAGAACCCTTTTAATGGTATCTCAGACTTAAATTTAATCATTGACAGTACTCACTGCAATAGTATCTACTAAATGTTTTCTCCTCCTCAACTTAGGGTCCCAATTCCTGCTTCACAAGTAGTAACACACTGCCAACCCTGATGACGGACAAATCTGAATTATCTAATCAGATGAGAGTGACTCCCTTCTGAAACAAAGCGGCCAGGTAACTTGCCCCTCCCTCATGTGGCACAACAGCTTGGACTTGAGCTTCTCTGTTTGAATCCAAAGTTGTTTGAGCTGCAACAGATGTATGCACACTGGATCGACACGGTATCTAGCAGCACCAAACAGCAACAAACCATCTGACCAGACATCTTTCTATTTCAATTTAATCACTTCTATATTCTTTAATACACTTTGTTGTACTTTTTTTTACACCAGTACCAATCTCATACTTAAAGTATTTTTAAGAGATAAAGTCGAGAGACCTGAAAAAAAAGACCTTACCTTCCCTTTAAAGACTAGAAATACTCACTTATCCTATTTATCAATCAGCTGTTTAGTTGACGAAAAGTTAACCAAATACCCCTCTCTTCCTCTGCTTAACTCAAGCAGAGTTAATTCTAACACTCTATTACGTCACATTAAGGCAGCTGCTTACAAATGCCCTTTTAAAAAAAGGGTCCAAGTCACTAATTCTGCTAAATTGTTCACTCAACTGATCACCAAGATCTATCTCTGCCTTAAAAATTTTCAAAGACTGCTTCCATTGTCTTTTCAGGAAGAGAGTTTCAAAAATTCATCACCTCCAGAGAAAGAATTTTACCTCACAGCGGTCTTAAGTGAGTGACACCTTTTTAAATAGTCTATTTCTGGAATCTCCAATAACAGGAAACATCCTCTCCACACTGACATTGTCATATTGAGCTGCTTTTATTCTTCTGAACCATAGCCTGTCCAACCTTCCCTCATAAAATTAACTACCCATCTAAGATACAAGTTGGCAAACCTTCATGAACTGCCTCCAACATATTTATATACCAATACTGCACACAGTACAGCAAATGTGATCTTACCGGCATCCTCTATAACTGAAATACAAAATTTTTATTTTTGTAGACAATTTCCCTCACAATAATCACTAAAATGCTTTTGGCTTTTGTAATTACGAGCTGAATTGCATACTAACCTCGACTACACAGGACAACCAGATCTCTCCACATCTTGGAGCTCTACAATCTCTCATTCTTTAGACAAAATACTTCTGTTTTCACTCTTGTGAAAATGGATACTTTCATCTTCTTATAGACAATGCAACGTATTAATGTTTTCCACACTCTATTAGGCCAATCACTGGTCACTGCAGTGACCAATCCACACATGCACAATGGTCACTGCACTGACCAACACACACACACACACACACAAAAAATAGTCACTGCACAGACCAATCCACACAATTACAATGGGCACCGCACTGACCAATCCACACACGCACAACGGTCACCAACCGCACTGATCAATCCGCATACGCACAGCGGTCACTGCACTGGCCAATCCACACACGCACAGCGGTCACTGCACTGGCCAATCCACACATGCATACAACAGTCACTGCACTGACCAATCCACACACGCACAACGGACATTGCACTGACCAATCCACACATGCACAACGGACATTGCACTGACCAATCCACACATGCACAACAGTCACTGCACTGACCAATCCACACACACACACACACACACACACACACACAAACAGTCGAATTCTCTATTCCTGAGATGCTGCCTGGCCTGCTGTGCTTTGACCAGCAACACATTTGCAGCTGTGATCTCCAGCATCTGCAGACCTCATTTTTTACTCGAAGATTTTAACCTACTGCGAATCCTCTTACAAGGATGCCCTCCTTGAAGAAGCTCTCTTCCTCCCTCTACAAGGATTTCAGTGAGTCCCTCTCTCACTGCACCCCCCAGGTCATCTCCTCTGCACAGAAACCTCCATCGCCCCTCCCCCAGTCCCTCCTCCCTACCTTTTATCTTAGCCTGCTTGGCTCTCTCTCTCTTATTCCTGATGAAGGGCTTATGCTCGAAACGTCGAATTCTCTATTCCTGAGATGCTGCCTGGCCTGCTATGCTTTGACCAGCAACACATTTGCAGCACTGACCAATCCACACAATTACAATGGTCACCGCACTGACCAAGCCACACACGCACAACAGTCACTGAACTGACCAATCCACACAATTACAAAGGTCACTGCACTAACCAATCTACACAATTACCATGGTCCCTGCACTGACCAATCTACACAATTACAAAGGTCCCTGCACTGACCAATCTACACAATTACAAAGGTCCCTGCACTGACCAATCTACACAATTACAATGGTCCCTGCACTGACCAATCTACACAATTACAATGGTCCCTGCACTGACCAATCTACACAATTACAATGGTCCCTGCACTGACCAATCTACACAATTACAATGGTCCCTGCACTGACCAATCTACACAATTACAATGGTCCCTGCACTGACCAATCTACACAATTACAATGGTCCCTGCACTGACCAATCTACACAATTACAATAGTCACTGCACCGACCAACCCACACAATTACAATGGGCACCGTACTGACCAATCCAGACACGCACAACGGACATTGCACTGACCAATCCACACACGCACACAATAGTCACTGCACAGACCAATCCACACAATTACAATGGACACTGCACTGACCAATCCTCACACGCACAATGGACATTGCACTGACCAATCCACACATGCACAACGGTCACTGCACTGATCAATCCACACACACACACAATGGTCACTGCACTGACCAATCCACACAATTACAATGGTCACCGCACTGATCAATCCACACAATTACAATAGTCACTGCACTGACAACCCCACACAATTACAGCGGTCACTGCACTGACCAATCCACACTCGCACAACGGTCACTGCACTGACCAATCCACACACGCATAACAGTCACTGCACTGACCAAATCACACACGCATAACAGTCACTGCACTGACCAATCCACACACGCACAACGGTCACAGCACTGACCAATCCAACAATTACAATAGGCACTGAGCTGTCCAATCCACACACGCACAATGGTCACCGCACTGACCAATCCACACACGCACAATGGTCACTGCACTGACCAATCCACACAATTACAAAGGTCACTGTACTGACCAATCTACACAATTACAATAGTCACTGCGCTGACCAATCCACACAATTATAATGGTCACTGCGCTGACCAATCCACAGAATTACAATGGGCACCGCACTGATCAATCCACACACGCACAACGGACATTGCACTGACCAATTCACACACGCACACAACAGACACTGCATTGACCAATCCACACACGCACATAACAGTCACTGCACTGAAGTATCCACACATGCACAACGGATACTGCACTGACCAATCCACACACGCACACAATAGTCACTGCACTGACCAATCCACACAATTACGATGGTCACCGCACTGACCAATCCACACACGCACAATGGTCACTGCACTGACCAATCCACACACGCACAATGGTCACTGCACTGACCAATCCACACACGCACAATGGTCACTGCACTGACCAATCCACACAATTACAAAGGTCCCTGCACTGACCAATCTACACAATTACAATGGTCCCTGCACTGACCAATCTACACAATTACAATTGTCACTGCACTGACCAATCCACACAATTACAATGGTCACTGCACTGACCAATCCACATAATTACAACGGTCACTGCATTGACGAATCCACACACGCACAACGGTCACTGCACTGACCAATCAACACACGCATAACAATCCGCATCCATGAACATCAGCTAGCCACAAAACGACACGACCAGCTATCTCTAGTAGCCATACACTCAGACAACCAGCAACATGAATTTGACTGGGAAAACACCACTATCATAGGACAAGCCAGACAGAGAACAGCCAGAGAATTCCTAGAAGCATGGCATTCATCCCCAAACTCCATCAACAGACACATTGACCTGGACACCATATACAAACCACTACAGCTGAAACTGACACCCGGAAACGGCAAGAACATCCATCAACAGACACATTGACCTGGACCCCACATACAAATCACTGCAGCTGAAACTGACACCCGGAAGCGGCAAGAACAAACCACTATAAATACCGGAAGAAACATCAAAGCAGCGCTTCACACGAGGCTCCAACAGCACTGATGATGTTCCCTAGCCAGGGAACGAAACGTTTGCAGCAAAAACTTCCAGCTCGGCGAGCAGAACCACAACAATGGATACCCGAGCTACAAATCTTCAATCAGATTTTAAACACGCATAACAGTCACTGCACTGACCAATCCACACACGCACAACGGTCACAGCACTGACCAATCCAACAATTACAATAGGCACTGCGCTGTCCAATCCACACAATTACAATGGTCACTGCACTGACCAATCCACACAATTACAATGGTCACTGCACTGACCAATCCACACACGCACAACGGTCACTGCACTGACCAATCCACACACGCACAACGGTCACTGCACTGACCAATCCACACAATTACAATGGTCACCTCACTGACCAATCCACACACGCACAATGGTCACCGCACTGACCAAGCCACACACGCACAACAGTCACTGAACTGACCAATCCACACAATTACAAAGGTCACTGCACTGACCAATCTACACAATTACAATGGTCCCTGCACTGACCAATCTACACAATTACAATGGTCCCTGCACTGACCAATCTACACAATTACAATGGTCACTGCACTGACCAATCCACATAATTACAAAGGTCACTACACTGACCAACCCACACAATTACAATGGACACCGCACTGATCAATCCACACACGCACAACGGACATTGCACTGACCAATCCACACACGCACACAATAGTCACTGCACAGACCAACCCACACAATTACAATGGGCACCGCACTGACCAATCCACATAATTACAAAGGTCACTACACTGACCAACCCACACAATTACAATGGACACCGCACTGACCAATCCACACACGCACAACGGTCACTGCATTGACCAATCCACACACGCACAACGGTCACTGCACTGACCAATCTACACACGCACAACGGTCACTGCACTGACCAATCAACACATGCACAATGGTCACTGCACTGACCAACACACACACACACACACACACACACACACACACACAATACAATAGTCACTGCACAGACCAATCCACACAATTACAATGGGCACCACACTGACCAATCCACACACGCACAACGGTCACCAACCGCACTGATCAATCCGCATACGCACAACAGTCACTGCACTGACCAAGCCACACACGCACAACAGTCACTGAACTGACCAATCCACACAATTACAAAGGTCACTGCACTGACCAATCTACACAATTACGATGGTCCCTGCACTGACCAATCTACACAATTACAATGGTCCCTGCACTGATCAATCTACACAATTACAATGGTCACTGCACTGACCAATCCACATAATTACAATGGTCACTACACTGACCAACCCACACAATTACAATGGACACCGCACTGATCAATCCACACACGCACAACGGACATTGCACTGACCAATCCACACACGCACACAATAGTCACTGCACAGACCAACCCACACAATTACAATGGGCACCGCACTGACCAATCCACATAATTACAAAGGTCACTACACTGACCAACCCACACAATTACAATGGACACCGCACTGACCAATCCAGACACGCACAACGGACATTGCACTGATCAATCTGCACACGCACACAATAGTCACTGCACAGACCAACCCACACAATTACAATGGACACCGCACTGATCAATCCACACACGCACAACGGACATCGCACTGATCAATCCACACACGCACACAATAGTCACTGCACAGACCAACCCACACAATTACAATGGACATCGCACTGACCAATCCTCACACGCACAACGGTCACCGCACTGATCAATCCGCACAAGCACACAACAGTCACTGCACTGATCAATCCACACACGCACAATGGACATCGCACTGACCAATCCACACATGCACACAATGGTCACCGCACTGACCAATCCACACAATTACAACGGTCACTGCACTGATCAATCCACACACACACACAATGGTCACCGCACTGATCAATCCACACAATTACAATAGTCACTGCACTGACCACTCCACACAATTACAATAGTCACTGCACTGACCACTCCACACAATTACAATAGTCACTGCACTGACCACTCCACACAATTACAATAGTCACTGCACTGACCACTCCACACAATTACAATAGTCACTGCACTGACCAATCCACACTCGCACAACGGTCACCGCACTGATCAATCCACACAATTACAATAGTCACTGCACTGACCACTCCACACAATTACAATAGTCACTGCACTGACCACTCCACACAATTACAATAGTCACTGCACTGACCACTCCACACAATTACAATAGTCACTGCACTGACAACCCCACACAATTACAACGGTCACTGTACTGACCAATCCACACTCGCACAACGGTCACTGCACTGACCAATCCACACACGCACAATGGTCACTGCACTGACCAATCCAACAATTACAATAGGCACTGCATTGACCAATCCACACAATTACAATGGTCACCGCACTGACCAATCCACATAATTACAAAGGTCACTACACTGACCAACCCACACAATTACAATGGACACCGCACTGACCAATCCACACACGCACAATGGTCACTGCACTGACCAATCCACACACGCACAATGGTCACTGCACTGACCAATCTACACAATTACAATAGTCACTGCACTGACCAATCCACACAATTATAATGGTCACTGCGCTGACCAATCCACACAATTATAATGGTCACTGCGCTGACCAATCCACACAATTACAATGGGCACCGCACTGATCAATCCACACAAGCACAACGGTCACCGCACTGATCAATCCACACACGCACAACGGTCACTGCATTGACCAACCCACACACGCACAACGGTCACTGCACTGACCAATCCACACACGCACAATGGTCACTGTATTGACCAATCCACACACGCACAACGGTCACTGCACTGACCAATCCACACACGCACAACGGTCACTGCACTGAACAATCCACACACGCACAATGGTCATCGCACTGACCCATCCACACAATTACAATGGTCACTGCACTGACCAATCCACACCCGCACAATGGACACCGCACTGACCAATCCACAACACACACAAGTCACTGCACTGACCAATCCACACATGCACAATGGTCACTGCACTGACCAATCCACACATGCACAACGGTCACTGCACTGACCAATCAACACATGCACAACGGTCACTGCACTGACCAAACCACACATGCATTTCGGTTACTGCGCTGACCAATCCACACACGCACAACGGTCACCCCACTGACCAATCCACACAGGCACAGCGGTCACTGCACTGACCAATCCACACACGCACAACGGTCACTGCACTGACCAATCCACACACGCACACAACAGTCACTGCACTGACCAATCCACACAATTACAATGGTCACCGCACTGACCAATCCACATACGCACAATGGTCACTGCAATGACCAATCCACACAATTACAAAGGTCATTGCACTGTCCAATCTTACACAATTACAATAGTCACTGCACTGACCAATCCACACAATTATAATGGTCACTGCACTGACCAATCTACACAATTACAATGGGCACCGCACTGATCAATCCCCACACGCACAACGGACATTGCACTGACCAATCCACACACGCACACAATAGTCACTGCACAGACCAATCCACACAATTACAATGGGCACCGCACTGACCAAACCACACACGCACAACGGTCACCGCACTGATCAATCCACACACGCACAACGGTCACTGCACTGACCAATCCACACACGCACACAACAGTCACTGCACTGACCAACCCACACACGCACAACGGTCACCGCACTGACCAATTCACACAGGCACAACGGTCACCGCACTGACCAATCCACAACACACACAAGTCACTGCACTGACCAATCCACACATGCACAATGGTCACTGCACTGACCAATCCACACATGCACAACGGTCACTGCACTGACCAATCAACACATGCACAACGGTCACTGCACTGACCAAACCACACATGCATTTCGGTTACTGCGCTGACCAATCCACACACGCACAACGGTCACCCCACTGACCAATCCACACAGGCACAGCGGTCACTGCACTGACCAATCCACACACGCACAACGGTCACTGCACTGACCAATCCACACACGCACACAACAGTCACTGCACTGACCAATCCACACAATTACAATGGTCACCGCACTGACCAATCCACATACGCACAATGGTCACTGCAATGACCAATCCACACAATTACAAAGGTCATTGCACTGTCCAATCTTACACAATTACAATAGTCACTGCACTGACCAATCCACACAATTATAATGGTCACTGCACTGACCAATCTACACAATTACAATGGGCACCGCACTGATCAATCCCCACACGCACAACGGACATTGCACTGACCAATCCACACACGCACACAATAGTCACTGCACAGACCAATCCACACAATTACAATGGGCACCGCACTGACCAAACCACACACGCACAACGGTCACCGCACTGATCAATCCACACACGCACAACGGTCACTGCACTGACCAATCCACACACGCACACAACAGTCACTGCACTGACCAATCCACACACGCACACAACAGTCACTGCACTGACCAATCCACACACGCACACAACAGTCACTGCACTGACCAATCCACACACGCACACAACAGTCACTGCACTGACCAATCCACACACGCACACAACAGTCACTGCACTGACCAATCCACACACGCACACAACAGTCACTGCACTGACCAATCCACACAATTACAATGGTCACCGCACTGATCAATCTACACAATTACAATAGTCACTGCACTGACCACTCCACACAATTACAAGTCACTGCGCTGACCAATCCACATACGCACAACAGTCACTGCACTGACCAATCCAACAATAACAATAGGCACTGCGCTGTCCAATCCACACAATTACAATGATTACTGCAGTGACCAATCCACACACGCACAACGGACATTGCACTGACCAATCCACACACGCACAACGGACATTGCACTGACCAATCCACACATGCACAACGGTCACCGCACAGTCCAATGCACACAGGCAGAATGGTCACTGCACTGACCAATCCACACACGCACAACAGTCACCGGACTGACCAATCCACACAGGTACAACAGTCACCGCACTGACCAATCCACACAGGTACAACGGTCACTGCATTGACCAATGCACACAATTGCAATAGTCACTGAATTGACCAATCCACACACGCACAACATTCACCGCACTGACCAATCCACAACACACACAACAGTCACTGCACTGACCAATCCTCTCATGCACAATGGTCACTGCGCTGACCAATCCACACATGCACAACGGTCACTGCGCTGAGTAATTCACACAGGCACAACGGTCACCCCACTGACCAATCCACACAGGCACAGCGGTCAATGCACTGACCAATGCACAGAGGCACAACGGTCACTGCACTGCCCAATCCACACACACAACGGTCACTGTACTGACCAATCCACACACACACAATGATCACTGCACTGACCAATCCACAAATGCAGAACGGTCACCGCACTGACCAATTCACACAGGCACAGCGGTCACAGCATTGACCAATGCACAGAGGCACAATGGATACCACACTGCCCAATCCACACACACAACGGTCACTGCACTGAATAATCCACACACGCACAACAGTCACTGCAGTGACCTATCCACTCAGGCAGAACGGTCACCGCACTGACCAATCCACACACGCACAACGGTCACCGCACTCACCAATTCACACATGCACAATGGTCACTGCACTGACCAATCCACACATGCACAATGGTCACTGCACTGACCAATTCACACAGGCACAACGGTCACCGCACTGACCAATTCACACAGGCACATCGGTCATTGCACTGAACAATCCACACCCGCACAACAGTCACTGCAGTGACCAATCCACACCCGCACAACAGTCACTGCAGTGACCAATCCACACAATTACAATGGTCACTGCACTGACCAATCCACACATGCACAATGGTCACTGCACTGACCAATCCACACATGCACAATGGTCACTGCACTGACCAATCCACACATGCACAACGGTCACTGCACTGACCAAACCACACATGCATTTCGGTCACTGCGCTGACCAATCCACACATGCACAATGGTCACTGCAGTGACCAATCCACACATGCACAACGGTCATTGCACTGAACAATCCACACCCGCACAACGGTCACTGCAGTGACCAATCCACACAATTACAATGGTCACTGCAGTGACCAATCCACACATGCACAACGGTCATTGCACTGAACAATCCACACACGCACAACAGTCACTGCAGTGACCAATCCACACAATTACAATGGTCACTGCAGTGACCAATCCACACAATTACAATAGGCACTGCACTTTCCAATCCAAACAATTACAACGCTCACCGCACTGACCAAACCACACATGCACAACGGTCACCGCACTGACCAAACCACACATGCACAACAGTCACTGCACTGACCAATCCACACACGCACAATGGTCACCGCACTGATCAATCCACACACGCACAACGGTCATTGCACTGACCAATCCACACACGCACAATGGTCACTGTATTGACCAATCCACACACGCACAACGGTCACTGCACTGACCAATCCACACACGCACAACGGTCACTGCACTGAACAATCCACACACGCACAATGGTCATCGCACTGACCCATCCACACAATTACAATGGTCACTGCACTGACCAATCCACACCCGCACAATGGACACCGCACTGACCAAACCACACACGCACAACGTTCACTGCACTGACCAATCCACACACGCAGAACGTTCACCGCACTGACCAATCCACACAATTACAACGGTCACTGCACTGACCAACCCACACACGCACAACGGACACCGCACTGACCAATCCACACACGCACAACGGTCACCGCACTGACCAAACCACAAACGCACAACAATCACTGTACTGACCAATCCACACAATTACAACGGTCACTGCACTGACCAATCGTAACAGGTACAAGACATTGCACTGACCAATCCGCACACGCACAACGGTCACTGCACTGACCAATCCGCACATGCACAACGGTCACTGCACTGACCAATCGACACACACACACAACAGTCACTGCACTGACCAAGCCACATATGCATAACTGTCATCGCACTGACCCATCCACACAATTACAATAGCCATTGCACTGAACAATCCACACATGCACAACGGTCATTGCACTGACCAATCCACACAATTACAATGGTCCCTGCGCTGACCAATCCACACAATTACAATGGTCACTGCGCTGACCAATCAACACACGCACAACGGTCACTGCACTGACCAATCCACGCAGGTACAACGGTCACCGCACTGACCAATCCACACAATTACAATGGTTACCGCACTGACCAATCCCTCCCCCCCCCCCCCCCCCCCCCGCCGCCCCCACCACACACACACACACACTAGTCACTGCACTGACCAATCCACACAGGTACAACGGTAACCACACTGACCAATCCACACACACACACATAACGGTCACTGCACTGACCAATCCACACACGCACAACGGTCACTGCACTGTCCAATCCACACAATTACGTTGAGGAAAGAGCTTAATAAGGGAAAGAGCGGGGCTCATTAGGCATAAAGGAGCAATCTTTAAGTGACGCAGGAGGATAATGGAAGGGTGTTGACTCAATAGTTACCTTCAGCTTTCAGTCTAGAAAAGGAGAATGCAGGTATGAAATTCTGGAAAAAGTTCTGTGAGGAATTTGCACAGTTTGATATAGGAAATAGTGAGGTGTTGGAAGGTTTGTCAGGCTTAATAACAGACAAGCTCATTGGCCATGATGAACTATATCCCAGACCGCTGTGGGAAGGAAACTGCAGGATTCTGACACATATTTATAATTCTGACACAGAGTAAGTGCCAGAGGATCAGAGCCCAGCTAATGTGGTTCCACCTGTTGGGACAGATCTGTCCCCATGTTCGTTTGGAGGAGAGAGACACCCGGTCTGATTAAAAGTATAAACAGGTTTAATGAGAGAGAATCGTACACAGTACAGTGAGGTGTCTAGCTCACTGGAGAAGGTGCGTTCTGCCTATATTTTAATTTGTCTATCCTTTTGTTCTCTCACATTCCAGAGTTACATCCTTATTTGGTAAAAAGCAGAATTTTGGTATGTCATTGGTTCTCACCTGATAACATTCTATTACCTCAGTTTGAGCTACGTGCATTTTGACACGGCTCCAATGTCCTGTTATCTCTCACCCTCCCTGGGGCCTCTTCAGGCTATGCCATCAGCTTTTCAGTCTGTTCTTAGTGTAACATAATGGCTTACTGCTGTCTAGTGAAGCTAACAAGTTCCAGACTTGCTAATACTACCTTACGAGAGCACTACCTAACAATAAAGTTTTTTACACTACCTAACCTTAATAATGGATCCCAACACACCTTTTAAGAGATCTGGTCGATATGAACCAAGAAATTTCAGACTAGTGAGTCTCACTTCATTGACAGAGAAACCACTGGAGAAAATTCTTAAGGAGTGAATTAATAACCACTTGGAGAGGCATTAGTTAATTGGGACAGTCAGCACAGCATTGTCAGAGGGACATCATGTCTAACAAATTCGTTAGAATTTTTTGAAAATGTGATCAAGCATGTGGATGAGGAAGATCAGTTGTTGCAGATGATATGGATTTTAGTAAAGTTTTTGGCAAGGTCCCACATGGGAGACTGATTGAGAAGTTTAAAGCAAATGGAATTGAGGGAAACTTTGACAGATGGATGAGAAACTGGTTTAGTAATAGGACACAAAGGGAGTGACAGAAGGCTGTTAGAGTCGTTACAGGCTGGTGTCCAATGGTGTACCATAAGGGTTTTTACAAGGACCCTTATTGTTTGTTATATGCATAAATTATACAGATGGAAACGTGGGAGGAAATGTTCAACAAATTGGCAGAAAAGACCAAGATTGAATCATAATCCCTACAGTGGGGAAGCAGACCATTCAGCCCATTGAGTCCAGTTCTGAGGAAGGGTCACTGGAACAAAAACGTTAAGTTTGATTTCTCTTCACAGATGCTGCCAGACCTGCTGAACTTTTCCAGCAATTTCCATTTTTGTTTCTACCCCCTACTATATCCCTGTAACCTCAAATTTTCCAAGGCTAATCCACCTAACCTACACATCTTTGGTCTGTGGAAGGAAACTGAAGCACCCAGAGGAAACTCACACAGACACGAAGAGAATGTGCAAACTCAGCGCAGTCTCCCGAAGGTGGAATCAGATCAGTGTCCCTGGTGCTATGAGGCAGCAGTGCTCACTACTAAGCAACCTTGGTAGAGTGGTTAGGAATGAAGAAGATGGAACATATAAGTGGGTTGATCAGATGGGCAGACCAGTGGCAGATGATATTTAACCATGATAACTGTGAGGTGATGCACTTTGGAAGAAACAGATGAGGGAATATTTAATGAATGGCAGGACACTGGGTTGCTTAGAGGAACAGACAGATCTCAAAGTGATTACTGACATATCCCAGAGGTTGGCAGGGACATAAATAGGATAGTTAAGAGGACATTATATGATAGTTGCTTTCATCAGTTATGGCATAGAGTATAAGAGCAAGGAGATAATGCTGGAATTGTATCCTGAAGAATACGGTCACACGCAGGAAACTGTGATTAGTGCACCTTTATTGGTAGTTGTGTCAGTGCAGACTAAATGGGCCAAAGAGCTTTTTCTGTGCTCACTGCACTGCCCAACACCTCCCGCACAGCGTATCAATCACTTCACTGACCAATCCTCCATACACCCATCCGGCACTGACCAGTCCCCCCTCCACACAAACACACAAAACCCTATACTGAACAATCCCCTACACAATGGTCACATCATTAACCAATGCCTCCACCTACTAGTCATTGCACGGACCAACGCCTCAACCTACCAATCACTGCACAGACCAATGTCACCACACAGAGGTCACGGCACAGACCAAGTTGCCACACAGAGGTCACAGCACAGAACAATAACTCCACACAGAGGTCACGGCACTGAGTGATCCAGACATATTGATTACTAGCATCCACCTGCTGTCAAATGAAGACAGCTTTACCTCCTTAGTGTATTGGTTGTAAAGAGATTCTGCATCTTCTAGATAGGTTTGTGCTTTTTCCATTTCTTCCAATCCGGCCCACAAGATGCCCAACTGATTCTGCAAGATAAAGAACAAATTTAGTTAGTTTTCTGTTCAATTCTCAGCAAGAATATAACTTTAAGGCAATGGTGTTACTTGAGATTATGCTCCCTAACATTGCAAACTGAATGCTCCCCCTAGTGTCCTCAGTTCCAATTTGGCCTTTTCCCACAAAAAAGCCCCAAGCTTGACATCACTCTCCTTGCAAACAGCCTAACCTCCCCTTCCTAACCTGTTGCTGCTCCTAAACCTGTTGTCACCTTCCCCAACTCGATGTTCAAACCACTTCAAATAGGGCTCTGCTTCCTCTACAATGCCAAAACAGCCTTTATCAATGACAAATGATAAGTGATGTGAGAAAGACACAGGTATAAACACTTCCTCCAGATCTTTCTTGATCAGTCTGCAGTTTTTTGACACTGTGACTACGTCATCCTCCTGATACTTCTCTCCACTGTTTTGGACCCAGGTGGCATTGCTCTCTCTAGATTTGGTATTGTCTACTCACAGCTAGGAATCACTTTGCAGTGGCTTTTCTTCCTGTTCCCACAATTTCACCTCTGGTGATCCTCAGTATCAATCCTTGAGCCCTTGTATTTCTCAAGCACACTGCGAGTTTCCACGTCGACACCCAACAGTACCCTGTCGAACCTAACCTTCGCTGGTACTAAGGACTAAAGAAGATCTGTGACATGGTGATGCCAGTAGAGGCTGAATGGCAGAGGAGTTATTTTTCCAGGGTCAAAGGGAACGAAGATTGGGCAAGAAAAGTAACAAAAGATGTGCTTGGAGAATGTGTGCCACTGACTGAAAGGAAAAATATGAGAAAAATTGAAGCAAGTAACAGCTTTCAACTGACAGAGGCCAAATGCCAAATCTTCCAAAATTTCCTCTTACCTCCCCTAGCCATGGTCCCACCACTGTCCATCAAACCTTTATTCTTGCACTTTCACTGATCTCATCTTCTGTGGAGGAAGATCTCCAGAATGTCCAACTTCATAACCTTCCACAAAACAGAAACTGTTGCACAAACCTAGAAATATACAGAGGAACCTCAATTGTCTGAAGGACTCAGGTGGGAAGTATTTCATTCGGTCGGCCAAATTCCAGATACTTAAATGCCAGATAACATAGTTTATCTGAGCATCGGGACCTTGCGATCTTGCCGGATAATCCGATATTCGGATAATCGAAGTTCCTCTGTAGTGACATTATTCAGTAGTTACTGTTCTGAAGATTCAAAATGTTAACTCTGCCTTCTCTCCACAGATGCTGCCAGACCTGATTTTCTCCAGCAATTTCAGCTTTTGTTTCAGATCTTCAGCATCTACATGTTTGACTCTCATGATCTCCCACTCCTGAACAGCTTGCTTCTGTTTGTTTCTCAAGATTCACCAACAGGATTGCTTTGAGAGGCACACTGATTCAGTCTGTTTCTGTCTGATTTCACCTGTCTTTGTTTTTTTTTTCTCTCTTGCCCAATCACCAATTACATCCACGATTGTTTGTTTCCTCTGCCACTTTATTTCTTATTTTGTAGCCCTGTCTTATCTACAACTTGATCACCCAGTCCGCCTGCGCCTCAACCCCCAACACAAATGAGGGCTCTGGGCTATTTCCTCAACAGAGGCCTAATCAGTCCCACCCACTGACTTTCTCTGCCTGGCAGAACTTGTTATCATGTTGAACAACGTCCCTTGGGACTCTATTCACTTTCTCCAATAAAATGTGTTGCTGAGGGAATCTGCATGGGTTCTAGCTATGCTGCCTTTCAGAGAAAGATGTACAACATTCCTTGCTCCAATCCTACTCAAGCCTCGTTCTAATCTCTTTTTCCTGTATACTGATGATTGTACATGTGCCATTTTTTGACCCTTGCCTGAATTGGAAAATTTAAATCAACATTCCTGCCCACTTCCACCTACTTAACTTTATTATCTGACACTTCAGACCATTTCCAAGACTTATCCATTTCAGAAGAATTTCTAATCAACATATTTAGAAATGTTATTACACATCTCTGAAGCAGGGAGAACTTGAAACCAGGCTGTCTAGTTCAGAGGCAGAGACACAACTACTGCACCGCAAAACTCAGTGATGGATTATCAACAAATACTTACCAATGGCCCACTGACTCTGACCAGCAACTGTAATATTGGCATTTATTCCAAATGGAATGGAGTATAAACATGGAAAGGTCTTGCTAAAACCACACCTAAAATACAGTCTGAACAGTTTGATCCTCTTCTTTAATGGAGCACACTGGCATTGGAGGCAATCCAGATATGACTATGACTCTAAGGTTGAGGAGACATCAAGTATGTTGGGCTTGTCCTGAGTGGACTGGAGAGAAAAATCAGAGAAAACTTTATTGAAATATGCAAGATTCTTAGGGGTTTGAAAGTACATGTTGAGAGATTGTTTTCCTTTGTGGGAGAATCTAGGAACAGAGGACATAATCTCAGAGCAAGGGATCACCTATTTAAGACAGACATGGGAAGGAATTTCTTCTGTGGATTACTAATCTTTGGAATTCTTGAATGCGTGGGGCTATTGAAGCTGTATCGCTAATTACATTCATGGCTGAAATAGTTGGTGTGGATGGGAGCAGAAAAGAAAGGCTTGTCTTTTCCAAGGTGGCAGCACAGTAGACTCCTAAGCCGGAGCTCATCCACTTTTTTTTTCCTTCTTTTTCCTCTTTTCATGTTTTTTTTCTCTCTACTTACCTTCACTTTTCAGACAGCATTAGTGGTGGACAGCTGAGCCAGTGGAATCCAAGGACTCACGGCCTCAAAGAAGCCCAGCGTGCACTCCCAACCTTGAGGAATCCCAGTGTGGACTGTCTGCTTTGGAAAGCCTGTAATGCTGAACTTTGACCTTTATTTTCACATTTATCGAAGATTTTGTATCTCGGTATTTCTGTACCTAAGATGGCATCGGGAACGGCAACTTTTTACACTTTTTTTGCCGTACTCACGTGTCCCTGTACTTGAGTACATGTGACAATAAACCTAATTCTACTTCTAGATTGGAGGATCTCTTTGTGGATCTGCTCCTGGGCTGGCTAAAGGCACCATTATTAGGTCCAGGCAACAGGCAGTGGAGGGGATCATAATTCCTACCCATCGGTCTGTTTCCGTGCTGTACATCTCCCTCTTTTGCATTTCCATATGTGCGCACATGCTTGGAAAGAGAGTCATGCAACATCCAACTATTTGTTTGACGTGTTGGCGCTTAATTTAGAATACCTGATCAGCACGAATGAGTTGGACTGAAGGGTCTGTTACTGTGCTGCACATCTCTATGACTCTGTGATTGAGTACATTACATCCTCCAACAGCTACATTTTAATTTAACCTCCAGTTTTCTTTTTAATAACAGTGTACCAATGGGCTATTTCAGCCCTTTGTAATTTGGTTCAATTTGTTTATTTTTGCTTTTATCAAAAGAATGTTCGCAACCAAGATGATCAAATTTCTAATCAGAAAGGGAAACAATAGTTATGGGGAAAGGGAGGAAAGTGGGTGTGGGGATTATCAGGTCAGCCATGACCTCCTGTCCCAGCTTGGGAAAAGACTGTAAACGTAGTTGGGGGTTAACTGGAAAGTCAAAGTTATAGGGCTGGGAGGCAGGTGGAAGAGGAGAGGAGGGCAGGAGAGATGTTGAAGGATTCAGTTGTGTAGTTACACAGCAATATGATTAAGATTTTTCTGTTTTAACTATCTTACTGACTGGCCAGGAGAAAACAACTAAGCAGTTCGAATCTTCTGAAATCTTCAACTCTAACTTAAAGGGTTCTAGCTGGCAGCTAATTGTCCATCATAAGTTTCAACTTCCGGGATAATTCCTGCTTAATCAATGCATCAGGACCTAAGAGGGATCATAATACACACCTTTCAAAGTATGTCCAGTCTCTAAATATCACACAGGATCTGGGTGGTTGTCTCTTTTTATGCTCCATCTTGCAGCCTTTGGCTCTGGACAGCTAGCTCTTCCTTCATTGTGCCTTTCCCGACTCTCCCTAACTCCTGTGTTTGAACCCGCCCTAACCACACCCTCTCAGATCCAGGCCAGGAAACCCCTGTCTAACTCCCAGGCCTCTGCTCCCCCTCAGTCTGACCCCGTCCCCAGCTCCGGGGCTGACCTCACGGCCCAGCCCAGCCCAGCCCGGCCCGGCACCGCCCCTTGCGGGGATTGTGTTGCCCCAGGCTCCGGTTGCCTGGAGACGGGCGCTGCTCCCACTTCACCTCGGCCTGCAGAAAGACGGACACGGCCCCAGGGCTGAGCTTAAAGGGCTCCAGGATCTGGACGCACTTGGCCAGGTGCTCCTCGCCCGCGGACAGCTCCTCGGTCTCCGTGTGGTTGAGGCCGAGCTGCAGCTCCACCACAGCCGCTTTCTGCAGCCAGTCTCCGGCCTGGAGCGGCTCATCATCCCGCGGTCCCAGCGCTGCCTTCAGCTCCTTTAGCAGCTCCCGAGCCGCGTACTTGGAACGATAAGGCTCCGACTCCGGATCCCGCTTCGACTCCACCTCCAGCAGCCTCAGGACCTGCGAGTATTTCACGCCCAGGTCCTGCTCTAGGCCGCCTTCCCGCGCCGCCATTTCACCCTCAATTACACGGCAGCGCCACCGGCGGCGAAGACGGAGCACTGCAGGACACAAAGACAGCGCCATCCGGCGGCCGGGAGGAGGCACTGCAGGATCCATTTGTGTTCTCCATGCAAGTCCAAACTGAGTTTTGAAAGCCATGATTTGGAGACCCTACACACACTCACACCCAACACCTACCCTCCACACACATAACCAACACCCACCCCACAACACCACACAACACCCAACACCCAACACCATTCCCCTACACACACTCACATCCAACACCAACCCCCACCCACCCCACCACACACACACACACACACACACACACACAAAACCAATACCCAACACCTACACCCCACGCTAGGATGTACAAAGTTAAAAATCACACGATCCGCAGCAGATGAAGGAGCAGCGCCCCGAAAGCTAGTGCTTCCAATTAAACCTGTTGGACTATAACTTGGTGACGTGTGATTTTTAACTTTAAGTTCGAAAGCGGCTTTGCTGATGGATTAACATGGGGTTAATTTGAAAAGCAGCACAGGTAGTTCTCCTACAACTCCATAGTTGCGTCCCAACAAACCTTACTTAATAAAAAACAATACTTAATATAAATGTAGTCACTTACATTTATCTAAACTGAACTCCATCTGCCGCTTCTCAGCATCAGGTTATAGTCTAACAGATTTATTTGGAAACACTAGCTTTCCGAGCGCTGCAATTTTTCCAGCATCCGCAGTCCTCACTCACTCCTGATTTTTAACCTCGTCCACCCAGTCCAACACAGACTCCTCAGCTCATCAGCCCAACTGATCGAGGTCCCCTTGTATTCTGAGGGAACCCTCTTCACTGGTTGCACCAACAATTTCAGTGTCATCCGCAAACTTACTAACCATACCTATTATACATACACAAATAATTTGTATAAACAACAAAAAGCAGTGGAACCAGCACTGATCCTTGTGGCATACAAACTTTTGAAGACCTATAAACCTAAACTTCTAGGTCTCGCTGTTCGACAATGTTACCCAGGGCTGTAGCATTAACTGTAAGACCTGCACTTATTTGCTTTACCAAAACCTCATATTTATCCAAATTAAATTCCACTGGCCCAATTAACACCATAAGATCTAGCAGCAGAAATTAGGTCATTCAATCCATCAGGTCTGTTCTGCCATTCAATCATGGTTGATAAGTTTCTCAACCACATTCTCCCGCTTTCTACCTGTAACCCTTAATCCTCGAGAACCTATCTCAGTCTTCAATATACTCAATGACCTGGCCTCCACGGCCTTCTGTAGCAATGAATTCTGTACATTCACCATTCTCTGGCTGAAGACATTTCTCCTTATCTCCATCCTAAAAGGTTTTCACTTTACTCTAAGGTTATGCCCACAGGTCCTAGTCTCATCTACCAAAGGAAATATAGCACAGAAACATACCCTTCGGTCCAACTCGTTCATGCCAACCAGATATCCTAACCTAATCTAGTCCCATTTGTCAGCACTTGGCCTATATCCCTCTAACTTCTTCCTATTCATATATCCATCCAGATGCCTTTTAAATGCTGTAATTGTACCAGTCTCCACCACTTCCTCTGGCAACTCATTCCATACACACACCACATTCTGTGTGGAAAAAGTTGCTCTTTAGGTCTCTTTTAGATCTTTCCCCTCTCACCCTAAACATACCCCATCTAGTTCTGGATTCCCCCACCCTAGGGAAAACACCTGGTCTCTTTATCCTATGCATGCCCCTCATGATTTTAAGCCTCTATGAGGTCACCCCTCAGCCTCTGACACTCCAGGGAAAACAGCCCCAGCCTATTCAGCCTCTCCCTATACCTCAAAACGTCCAACCCTGACAACATCCTTACAAATCTTTTCTGAATCTTTTCAAGTTTCTCAACATCCTTTTGATACGAAGGAGACTAGACCTGTAAATAATCCAAACGTGGCTTAACCAATGTTCTGTACAGGTACAACATGACCTCCAATACTCAACACTCTGACCAATAATGGAAAGCATACCGAAGACATTCTTCACTATCCTAACTACCTGCAACTTTACTTTCAAGGAACTATGCTTCAAGGTCTCTTTGTTCAACAAAACTTCCCAGGAGCTTATCATTAAGTGTATACTTCCTGCTTTCATTTGCCTTTCCAAAATGTAGCACCTCACATATATCTAAATTAATCCCCATCTCCCACTGGTCCAACTGATCAAGATCCTTTTGTACTCTGAGGCAACCTTCTTTGCTCGAATTTTGGCAACATTCTTAAACTTACTGACTGTACCTCCTATGTTCACATCCAAATCATTTATATAAATTGCAAAAAGCAGTGCACCTAGCACCAATCAATTATTGTAGCACACCACTGGTCACAGGCCTCCAGTCTGGAAAGGAAGGCTTGTTCTCCCTGTATTCCATGAGATCTAACCTCGCTAACCAGTCTACCACAAGGAACCTTGTTGAAAGCCTCACTGAAGTCCATGTAGATCATGTCCACTTCATGATTTTATAAGCCTATATGAGGTCACCCCTCAGCTCCAGGGAAAACAGCCCCAGCCTAATCAGCCTCTCCCTATAGCTCATATCCTCCAACCCTGGCAACATCTCTCTAAAGGCAGCCAGGAGCCACAGGAGATGGGGGAGATACCAAATAGTACTTTACATTGGTGTTTACTGTGGAGAAGGACATGGAAGATATAGAATGTAGGGAAATAGATGGTGACATCTCGAAAAATGTCCATATTACAGAGGAGGAAGTGCTGGATGTCTTGAAACACATAAAAGTGGATAAATCCCCAGGACCTGATCAGGTGTCCCCTCGAACTCTGTGGGAAGCTAGGGAAGTAATTGCTGGGCCCCTTGCTATTATATCCTTCCAAGTTTCACACATCCTTTCAAATAGGAAGGAAACCAGAATTGCACACAATATTCCAAAAGTGGTATAGTTAATAGCCTGTTCCAGCCTCAGAAGTATACCCTGCTTTTCTATTCAAGTCCTCTGAAAATAAATGCCATCCTAACCAATGACTCAAATTACAAGTTTACCTTGAGAAAATCCTGGACGAGAACTTCCAAGTCTCCTTGCACTTCAAAGTTCTAAATTTTCTCCCCATTTAAAAGATAGTCTATGCTTCTAATCTTCTTACCAAAGTGCATGACCTCACACTTTCCCATGTTGTCCTCCATCTGCCACTTCTTTACCCAATCCTAAACTGTCCAAATCCTTCTGCAGCCTCTCTGCCTCTTCAATGCTACCTGTCCCTCTCCCCATCTTTGTATCGTCTGCAAACTTAGCCAGAATGCCGTCAGTTCCTTCATCCAGATCGTTAATGTATAAAGTGAAATGTTGTGGTCCCAACGCTGAGCCTTGTGGAACACCACTTGTCACTGGCTACCACCCGAGAAGGACCCTTTTATCCCACTCTGATTTCTGCCAGACAGCCAAGCTTCTATCCATAAGGTATCTTGCCTCTGACACCATGAGCCCTTATGTCACTCCATAGTCTCTTGTGCGGCACCTTGTCAAAGGCCTTCGTGAAGTCCAGGTAGATAACATCCATTGGATGTCCATGGTCTAACCTGCATTTTACTTCCTCAAAGAAATCTTTTTTCAGGCATGATCTCCCTTGATGAATCCATGCTGACTTAGCCCTATTTTACCATACACTTCCAAATATTCAGAAATCTCATCCTTCACAACGGATTCAGGCATCTTACCCACAACTGAGGTTAGCATAATCAATCTGCAATTTTCCATCTTTTGCCTTATTGCCTTTTAAGGGTGTCACATTAGTGATTTTCCAGTCCTCTGGGACCCTTCCTGATTCTAGTGATTCCTGAAAGATCACCACCAACACTTCAAACAGTTTATTATCTCAGGTAACCTTCTTCACTGTTGACTATCATAGAATCCATATGGTATGGAAACAGAGTATTTGGCCCAACAAGTCCACACCGACCCTCTTAAGAGCAACTCACCCAGACTCATTTCTCTACCTTTTTCCTGACTAATATAAATAACCTACACATCCCTGAACACTATGGGCTACTTAGCATGGCCAATTCACCTAACCTGCACATTTTTGGGCTGTGGGTGGAAGCCAGAGGAAACCCATGCAGACATGGGGAAAATGTGCAAATTCCACAGAGACAGTTGCCTGAGGATGGAATCGAACCCAGGTCCCTGGCGCTGTAAGGCAGCAGTCGTAACCACTGAATGCTATGCTATCAATTTTGATGTCATCTGCTAACCTACAGACTATTCCTCCTAAATTCACTTCCAAATTATTTATATGATTTGAAAAATAAATGTGGACACAGCACCAATCCCTGCAGAACACTGATGGTCAAAGATCTTCAGTCTGAAAAACAACCCTCCACAACCACACTGCATCTCTTACCATCAAGCCAATTTTATACCCAACTGGCAAGGTCTCCCAGAATCTCATGTAATCCATGTAGATTTTACTAAAGTTCATGCAGACAATATTGACTGCTCTGCCTTCATCAATCTTTTAGGTCACATCCTCAAAAAACACAATCAAATTTGAGAGACACGATTTCCCACATCCTGAGTATCCCTAACAGTCTTTGTCTTTCCAAGTACGTGTAATCCTATTTCTCAGAATCTCCTTCAACAATTTATCCACCACTGATGTCAGACTCTCAGACCCAAAACCTTTCCCCCCTCACTTTGAATTCATGACCCTTAGTAATTAAGTCCCCCACTCTGGAACAAAGCTTCGTGCTATTCACCCTGTCTATACCTCTCATGGTTTTGTAGACCTCAATCAGATAGCGCCCCCCCCCCCCCCCCCCAAACCTTTCGAATGAAAATAATCCTAATCTACTCAAACTCTTCATAGCTAGCGCCCGCCCATATCAGGCAACTTCCTGATGAAGGGCTCCTGCCCAAAACATCGAAGGACTGATTAGGGACAGTCAATACGGCCTTGTGCGAGGGAAATAGGGGCTCATTAACTTGATTTTTTAAAAAAGTTGTGATGAAAAGGATTGAAGGCGGCAGAGTGATAGACATCATCTACATGGACTTCAGTGACGCGTTCAACAAGGTTCCAAATGGTACGCTGGTTAGGAAAGTGACATCTCATTGAATGTAGGGAGAAGTAGCCATTTAGATACAAAATTGGTTAAAAGATATGGACAGAGGGTGGTGGTGGAGGGATGCTTTCGGACTGGAGGCCTGTGACCAGTGGTATGCTGCAAAGATCAGAGCTGGTTCCAGTGCTTTTTTGTGATTTATATAAATGATTTGAATGTGAACACAGAAGGTACAGTTAATGAATTTGCAAATGACACCAAAATTAGCAAAGAAAGTCAACACATAGTACAGTGGGACCTTGATCAGATGGCAGAGGAACAAAGAAAATTACAGCACTAGAACAGGCCCTACAGCCCTCCAAGCCAGCACTGATCCAGATCCTCTATCTAAACCTGTCACCTATTTTCTGATTAGATTCCCTGCATTATGGAAACAGGCCCAACCAGTCCATACCGACCCTCCGAACAGTAACCCACCCAAACCCATTTTCCCTCTGACTAAAGCACCTAATACTACAGGCAATTTAGCAAGGCCAATTCACCCTAACCTGCACGTCTTTGGACAGTGGGCGGAAACCCAAGCAGACACAGGAAGAATGTGCAAACTCCACACAGGCAGTCACCCGAGGCTGGAATCGAACCTGGGACCCTGCCGCTGTGAGGCAGCAGTGCTAACCACTGAGCCACCATGCCGCTCTTTTCTAAGGATCTGTAGCTCTCTGTTCCCTGCCCATTCATGTATCTGTCTAGATACATCTTAAACGACGTTATCCTGCCTGCCTCTACCACTTCCACTGGCAACATGTTCCAGGCAGTCACCACCCTCTGCATAAAGAACTTTCCATGCATATCTCCCTTAAACTCTCATTTTTCATTCATTACCCTTAGTAATCAAGCCCCCCACTCTGGGAAAAAGCTTCTTGCTATCCAGCCTGTCTATACCTCTCATGATTTTGTAGATCTCAATCAGATCCCCCCTCAACCTCCATCTTTCAAATGAAAATAATCCTAATTTATTCAACCTCTTCATAGCTAGCACTCACCATAGCAGGCAACATCCTGGTGAACCTCCTCTGCACCTTCTCCAAATCATCCACATCCTTTTGGTAATGTGGCATCTAGAACTGTATGCAGTATTTCAAATGTGGTTGAACCAAAGTCTTATCCAAGCGTAACACTACTTGCCAACTCTTGTACTCAATATCCCATCCGATGAAGTATACAGTCTGCCTTCTTGACCATTCTGTTGACCTATGTTGCTATCTTCAGGGTATAACAGACCTGAACACCCAGATTTCTCTGTACAATCTTCCCGAGAGCTTTTCCATTTACCAAATAACCCGCTCGAACTGGATCTTCCAAAATTCATCACCTTGCATTTAGCTGGATTGAACTCCACCTATATCTCTGACCAACTCTCCAATCTTCTGCTGTCTTCTCTGTTCATTCCCTTCACCATCTGCTATTCCACCAATCTTTGTGCCATCTGCAAACTTGCTAATCAGATTACCTATACCTTTCCTCCAGATCATTTACGTGCATCACAAACAAGTGGTCGCAGCACAGATCTCTGTGGAACACCACTAGTCACAGTTCTCCATTTTGAGAAACTCCCTTCCACTACTACTGTCTCCTGTTGCCCAGCCAGTTCTTTATCCATCTAGCTAGTACTCCCTGGAATCCTTGTGACTTTACTTTTTCCATCAGCCTACTGTGGGGAACCTTATCAAACGCCTTATTGACATTTAATCTAGACAAACGTGAGGTGCCACATTTTGGTCGAGCAAATTAGGGCTAGACTTTTATACTTCATGGTAAAAAGACTTGGGGAGTGTTGTTGAACAAAAATAACCTTGAACCGTAGGTTCATACTTTCTTGAAAGTGCAGTCACAGATGAATAGAGTAGTGAAGGCAGCATTTGGTACACATCTTTATTGGTCAGTGCATTGAGTAGAGGAGGTGGGAGGTTATGTTTAGGCTGTACGGGATATTGGTTAGGCCACTTTAGGAATGCTACGTTCAGTTCTGGTCTCCTTGATATAGAAAGGACGTTGGGAAACTTGAAAGGGCTCAGAAAAAGTTTATAAGGATTTGCCAGGGTTGGAGGATTTGAGCTATAGGGAGAGGCTGAATAGGTTAGGGCTATTTTCTGTGGAGCATTTGAACTGGAGCGATGGTCTAATAGAGGAGGACAGATAGGGTGAATAGTCAAGGTCCTTTCCCTCAGGTAAGGAGAATTAAAACTAGAGGGCACTGGTTGAAGGCGAGGGGAGAAAGATTTAAAAAGACTCTAAGGGGCAACATTTTCATGGAGAGGGTGGTGCGTGTATGGAATGAGCTGCCAGAGGAAGTGGTGAAGGCTGGTACAATTACAACATTTAAAAGACATCTGGATGGGTATATGACTAGTTTAAAGAGATATGGGTCAAATGCTGGAAAGGTAATGTCAGTATTTGTAGGTGATTTTCATCAACATTTATATCAGCTAACCACAAAGCAGACTGTATTAGATCAGATGTGTAATGGGACAGGATTAATTTATAATCTCAGTAGAAAAATACCTCTAGCGGCGATGATAATGATTTAATTTTGGACTAGTTTTGAGGGAGAGAAAAATGTATCCAAGATGATGGTGTTTTCAATTTAAATCAGGCAATAATCAGGGGATGAAGACAGGGCTGGCAAAAACAAAGAAAAATTAGATTAAAGAGATAAATAGAGATGAAATAACAGACATAATATTCAAAAGTCATTCCAATGAGAAAAACGCAAGGCAAACAAAACACCAACCTTGACTAACCAAAGAAGTTAAAGATCATATAAAAATTAAAAGAAAAAATACCTGAGAATGGGTTGTTCTGGTGCAGTGGTAGTGCCCTTATCTCTAAAACAGGAGGCCTGGGTTTAAGTGCCAACTACTCCAAAGGTGTGCATATTTGTAGAAAATACAATTCTGTGAAGATCATAGACAGATAAGATTGGACAGAATACTAAAAGCAAAGAATGACTAAAGGAGGGAGAAATTACAGTATATGATTAGACTAGCTGGAAATATCAAAACAGTTTGGACAGATATTTAAAAAAGGAAAAAAAGAGTAAGCAAGCAAGCAGTAGCCCTCTGGTGTGTCTGGAAATAATCATCAGAAAATGACAGATATTTGAACAGTTATTTTGCTTATGACTAACATAATAATTCCAATCTCAAAATGAAATGGATGGAATATCTTAAAAACAATTCAGTCACCCAAGGAAAGGATGCTAAAACAAATTACAATGAAAAGACGACAAATCCTTCGATTCGGACAGCTTTCATTCTCAAGTCTTTAGTCGATCCGGAGAGAAAAGGTACAGTTGACTATAGTTATGCTTTTTTCCACTGGCATGTAAAAATTTATAACTTGTTTCATAAGCTTGATTTTAATCCATGATTTGAAATAATGAAACATTTGGTGATTAGGAAAATAAGCATTGTCTGCTGCTATTTTGTGATTTTTATTTGGTGTTCAGGGTAACTGATTATTTTATACCCAAGTTAGTGAATAACTGTCAATCCTGTTTGTATGCACCGAAGCTACAATGCCCATCGTGTCTGATAATTTCTTTTTCTTTAACTGAGACACAGCCATTCTTACTAGTAATGTCCCAACAATGCCATCCACCTAAAGGTATAGATTTTTTCCCCTAAAATTATAGGTCACCCACTCTGCTGAGTTTGATACCTTAGTCAGAAGGCAACAAACATGGAGGGCAGGATGAAGGAACAAAAAGGTTAAATTTTGCTGACTTGGACATTTTGATTGAATGTTTAATAATTTCCAGAAGGGAAGAATTCTTTGAGAACCCCTTGACCTTACATTGAAAACATTTGTCCTTCCTCAAATGGAATTTCAATTGTGGAGGTAGCAAGAGGATAGGACAAAAAAGTATGCCCGAGTCTCAAAAAGCTGCAGCTAAAACATATCACTTAAGAGCACGTTAAATGATGTATGTAGGCTGTAAGTCTAGAACAGAGGACAGCACAATAGCATTAGCTCACAGGGGAGGCAGGTGAGACTGGGCTCATATGGGAACCAGAGGCAACAACAAAGAGTGCTGATACCACCACAATTCACATTAGGAGGTGGAAACAGTAGTATCGCGTTGGGATCAGTAAACCCAAGGATCTTGACAAAGCAATAATTTAAAAATCACAGAATTTTATAGTTGAGGACACCATTTGCACCTTCAATGTTATCTGCCTAGTTCTAAAGGCATTTTTACATCAACTTTTTAAAAAGTGTTTTTCGATTATTTATGCATTGCCTTTATAAGTTAAGGATTCTGCTGTTCTGCCTGTTTTTAGCCAGTATTCCACATTCTTCTTCTGTAGAGAAACTTAACATCTTGTTTGTAATTTCTATAAAGTGTAACTTAAAATATACATACTGGAATGTTCTAAGAAAGACAGTGGGGATCTGCAGATGGGAGAGCCCCAAAGTCTTTCAACCCTCTGAAAGAAAAATGTTCATCTCTGTCCTAAAAGGGCAACCCTGTAAGTTTTCTTGATCTGAACTCACTTACGAGGGGAAACAGCCTTTCCACATCCACCTGGTCAAGACCATTCAAAAACTAAACTTGGCCATTCTAAATTGCCCAGTATTCAGGGACGTGCAAGTTTGGGGTATTAGTCAAGTGTAACAGAGTAACAGGGCAGGGGAATGGGTCTGGGTAGGGTACTCTTTGAAGGGTCAGTGTGTGGACTTGTTGGGCCAAATGGCCTGTTTCCACACTGTAGGGGTTCTATGAAAAAAAATTCAAGTCAACCCCTCACGTTTCTAAACTCGGTAAAAACGAGCCAAGCCTGTTCTTCTAGAACCAATTTACTCATTCCAGGTATCAATCTAGTAAATCTCCTTTGAACCCTCTCCAACGTATTCACATCCTGCCTTAAAAAAAAGCTAAAAAGACTGATTTTGTCAAAGCTTTACATTTTACACGAAAGACATTTCACAATATCAAGGGGAAAACGAAGATAGATACTGCCTAAGAGGAAAGTGCTGATTAATTGGCTTGAGATATTGTCTCACCAATGCACTGTAGCTGAAACATAACCTCCAAACCTTTTATAGTAAAATTCCCTTGTAATAACGAATAGTATTCCAATAGCCAATATTCTGTACATACGGACTACAACTTGGGCACTAGAACACAGATCTCATTTCACCTTAGAATTCTTCAGGTCATTTTACATTTAAATAATACTCTTTTTAAATACTTCCTGCTGAGGTGAAGACTGCACATTTTCCCACATTATATACTTCATCTGCTAGATTTTTGCACTCACTTAATATTATCTATATCAGTCTGCAAATTGTGTCATTGGATGGTTAAGGTGGTATTTGTCATTCATGTTTTCATTGCTTAGGCCATTGAGTACAGGAGTTGGCACGCTATGTTAAGGTTCAAAGTTTGGGAGAAGATTTGTAGCTTGGGTGTGGTTGTGTTCACCAAGCTGGGAATTTGTGTTGCAGACATTCCGTCCCCTGTCTAGGTGACATCCTCAGTGCTTGGGAGCCTCCTGTGAAGCGCTTTTGTGATCTTTCCTCCGGCATTTGTAGTGGTTTGAATCTGCCGCTTCCGGTTGCCAGTTCCAGCTGTCCGCTGCAGTGGCCGGTATATTGGGTCCAGGTCGATGTGCTTATTGATTGAATCTGTGGATGAGTGCCATGCCTCTAGGAATTCCCTGGCTGTTCTCGGTTTGGCTTGTCCTATAATAGTAGTGTTGTCCCAATCGAATTCATGTTGGTTGTCATCTGCGTGCATCTGCAACACAAATTCCCAGCTCGGCGAACACGACCACAACATGTTAAGGTTGCATGAATGTTGGTGAGGCCACTTTTAGAGTACTGTGTATAGTTCTGCCATAGAAAGGATATTAAATTGGACAGGGTTCAGAAAAGATTCACCAGGAGGTTGCCAGGTCTAGACGGTTTGAGTTATAAAGAGAGGCTGGATAGGCCTGGAACATTTTCATTAGACTGAGAGGGGCGACTTTTATAGAGATTTGTAAAATCATGAGGGGTAATAGATAAGGTGAATAGAAAAAGTTTTTTCACTTGGGAGGGGGAGTTCAAAACCAGGGGCCATATTTTTAAAATGAAAGGAGAAAGGTTTAAGAGACCTGAGGGGTAAGTTTTTCAAACAGAGGGTGCTTTGTATTTGGAGTGAACTGCCAAACGAAGTGGTAAATGCAGGTAGAGTACAGTTATAACACTTAAAATTTGGGTAGGTACTTAAATAGGAAAGGGATACGGGCTAAACACAAGCACATTTAGTTTGAGAAAATTGGCCAGCCTGGACGAGTTGGACCAAAGGGTGTAGTTTCCTTCGTTAGGGTAGCATAGTGGCTCAGTGGTTAGCACTGCTGCCTCACAGCACCAGGGACCTGGGTTCAATTCCAGTTTTGGGCAATTGTTTGTGTGGAGTTTGCACATTCTCTCCTTTGGTTTCCTCCGGGAGTTCCGGTTCTTCTCACAATCCAAAGATGTGAAGGTTAGGTGAATTGGCAATGCTAAATTGCTCATAATATCCAGGGATTTGTAGATTAGGTTGATTAGCCATGGTAAATGCAGGGTTACAGGGATAAGGTAAGGTGGCTAGTCTGGGTGAGATGTTCTTCGGAGTCAGTGTGACCTTTGGGCCTAATGGCCTGCAGGGATTCTGTTTCATTTATGATTTCCATGCTCTATGACTATGAATTAGCTGCAGAAATGGTAGATATATTAGTTAAAACTATGAAAAATTACCATCAGATTGGAAGATAATAAACGTGACTCCTCCATTCAAGACAGGGAGACAGAAAAGCAGGAAAGCTAAAGGCTAGCTAGCTTAAGTTCTATCATAGAAAATTGTTCTCAGTGATAATAGCCGAACACTAACAAGCTTTCAGTGCAATCAGGCAGTCAACGTAGTTTGCGAAAGGGAATTCAATGCTTGGTCAATTTATTACAGCTCTTTAAGAAAATAACAAACAATATGAATAAAGGGGAACACGTAGATGTGGGGCACTCAATTTCCAAAAGGTTTGTGTCACATCAAAGATTACTAGACAAAATAAGATCTCATTGTGGCAGGTAATGCTTGTATAGATTACTGGACAGCTATAAGAAATCAGACAGTCCACTGAAATTGGTTATTTTCAAGTTGGCAACAAGTAGAGTGCTCCAGGAATCAACAATGGGGCTTAAACTATTTATAATCAACATCAATGACTTGGACGAAAGGGCAGAATGTAGAATGTTATTTGAATATTAATGAGAGCTTGTAGTCAAAGGAGGATTTAGCACACAGGTACAAGAAAGAATTAGGAAGGCCATTAGAATGTTGTTTATTGCAAGGGAATGGATCAGGGACATTTTACTCCAGCTGTTTCAGAAAGAATATAATTGCATTCAAAGCAATTCAGAGAAGATTCATTCATGGGTGGCACAGTGGTTAGCACTGCTGCCTCACAGCACCTGGAATCTGGGTTCAATTCCAACCTCAGGCAATTATGTGTGTGGAGTTTTCTCCCACAGTCCAAAGGTGTGCAAGTTAGGCAGATTGGTCTTGCTAAACTGCCCGCAGTGTTTAGGGATGTGCAGGCTAGATAGGTTAGCCATGGGAAGTATCAGGGTAGAGGGATGGGTCTGGGTGGGATGCTGTTTGGTATGGACCCATTCAGCCAAATGGCCTGTTTTCACACTGTTTGGATTCTATGACTTCTATGAAAGATTGGCCACCTACTCTCCGCAAACATCTTGTGATCCAATCAATTCAAAAGTGTTTTTGTTAAGTATCATAAACAGCATAATAAGGATAGGCTGCTCCAAAAGTTAAGTAGTTTCTGCCTAATTATTCAAATTAACTACAACTCAACATAAAAGGAAAGTGGTTGAATTGAGCTGCTATTTGGTCGATAACAACTATCAGTACCAAGTTGCTGCAAGCATTACAAAGAGAAAAGATGCTGCCTCTGGCAAGAAAGCTGCCAAATACACCATGCACAGAAGGCAACAAACACACAAACATTTCACATTATGCCTATAGTTCTAGTGAGATAACTGATCTCTAAGCCACAAGTGGCCTTAGCAGGAATGAAGAAAGAACCATCCAGCACTCCTATTCAATCACTGCTAAGGAAGTGATATGCAGCCATTTGGTGACTTGACGACCAAGTTCAATTGCAGTGTTCCGTGACAGAACACCCTGCTCTCAGTTAGTCCATGAAGCCATGCATCAAACAGAGAGCAAGATCTCAGAGGGATCATGCCAAAGCTAGTCTCCAGTGACACCCTCCTGATGTCTGCACAGGAGAAGATATAGTATTTGTGCTTGTGCTGGTTAACAAATGTTCACAATTTTCACAGCTAAAGGAATACTTTTTAATTTCTCTGTAACCATCAATCCAAGTAAGTGATCTCTCGATTCCAACACCTTGCTGTTGCCCAATTAATTCCAGCCAACGTCCTCTGCATTCAAAAATGCTGCGTGATAAATACATAAAACTGTCACGCACGGCCTGGGCAGCCTGTAAATCAGTAACTGGACAGTCAGGTGAGTTATGTAAAAGTATCCTCATCTGAGGTGTGGCAGGTGCCTGGTCATGCCCCACTACCAGTTGAAGGCTCGGTTGAAATTTCTCTTCATGCTTCTGCCATTCTGATTCCTGCTGAATCCTCTCCCTCCTCCTCTGTTGAAGGAGCGACTTCTGTATCTGGACCCTCCATCATGTCTGTCCTCCTCCAGCTCTGGTAACTTGGTTGCTATGGTGAGCTGCCAGCGCCGACTGTCCTGCCAACTTCCCTGTAAGAGACAACACAGCTCAGTTAACGTGCAGTGTATAGGAGACACTCAGCGCAGGCCAAAGGCAAGCAGATCCCAATAGATAACAAAAAATTGCAATGCACACCCAAAACTTGGGACAGTTATGGTACTGGAAGGACTTGCTTCAATAGTTAAAGTTAGACAGTAATCAATTTTGACTGGAGAAATGGTCTTTTCCTCTTATGTTGTTGCAAAAGAAGCATTCAGAAGAGAAGAAAATTACATTGCTTAAACAATTTTTTTTGCACAAATGTTGTTAACAATAATAGCAGCTACAGAAAGTTTACATGTTATCAAGCAATAACACAGCTCCATACAGAAAGGCTTCCGTACCTTCAAGGCTTCCAGACAGTCTTCAGGAATATCGAAACAAACACCCTAAACAAAGAGATAGGCAGTGAGTTAGTTGATTCCAGCAAAGATCAGTCAGAAACATCAGATTCCAGGAAGTCACAGCATGGAAAGAGGTCCTTTGACCCATGATATGAAGCCAGTCATCAACATCTATCTATTCAAATCCATTTTCCAGCATTCGGCCCATAGCCTTGCATGCTCTGGCTCTACCATCTTTCAAAACAATGCTTTCTAGATATCTATAACCTTTGGGTGAAAAAATATTTCCTCCAATTCCTCACTAAGCCTTCTGTGCCTTACTTTCAGACTGTGCCCCATGGTTACTGATTCCTCTATGGGGAATTTTTCTCTCCAGCAACTCCCCTCAAAACTTTGTACATGTTAATTAGGTTCCCCTCAGTCTTCTCTGTTCTAAAGAAAATAACCCTAGCTCTCTTCAAAGTTGACTTACTCCAGCCCAGACAACATCCTGGTAAGTCTCTGCTGCACCCTTTCCAGTGCAATCACATCCTTCTTACAGTGTGGTGACCAGAACTCCAGCTGTGGCCTTAAGTGAAGTTGTATACAACTCCATTAAAACCTCTCTGTTCTTGTATTCAATGTTTTAATTAATAAAGGAAAACATCTCATGTTTTAACCATTTTACCTCCAAGGATTCAATGTGTACTTCCTTGTTTTGTTAATCCTCCCAAAATCCATCATCTCTCACCTTTTAGGATTAAATTTCATTTGCCACTGTTCAGCCTGTGACTGACACATCCTTCTTATTTTATCTAAGGCTTTCCTTCTCATTATTTATCACACCACCAACGTATGGGTCATCTGTGAGCTTAATGATCAAACCAACTACATTCAAGTCTGAACAAAGACAGTACAGCACAGGAACAGTCCCTTTGGCCCACCAAGACTGCACTGGCACATGCTGCTTTTCTAAACTAAAAACCTCTCATCTCTCACATGGTTTGTATACCTGGCTATTCAAATATCTGTGAAAACATCTCTTAAAAGTTGCTATTGTATCCACCTCCATCATCTCCTCTGGCAGTACATTTCAGGCATCTGTGTGCAAAAAACTTGCCCCTCACATCTTGTTTCAACTTATCCCATTTTACCTTAAACCTATGTCCCCTAGCAACTGACATTTCTCCCCTAGGAAAAAGACTGAGTAGTCATTCTATCCACGCCTCTCAAAACTTTATAAACTTCTATCAGGTTGCACCTCATCCGTTGACATTCCAGTGAAAGCAAACCAAATTTGTCAAATTATGACAAATACACTCCTAACCAGGCAACATCCTGGTAAACAGTTTGTGTACCCTCTCCAAAGCTTTGTAGCATGGTGACCAGAACTGGACATAATATTTCAAATGTGATCTAACTGAAGTTCCATATAGCTGCAACATGACTTGAGCTATATCCTCTACACCCCAACTGACGAAGCCAAGAACATCAAGTGCCTTCCTGACCATTTTATCCACTTGCGTTGCCACGTTCAGGGAACTGTAGGCATATACACTAGATCCTTCTATATTTTAAGATTAGATTAGATTACTTACAGTGAGGAAACAGGCCCTTCGGCTCAACAAGTCCACACTGACCTGCCGAAGCGCACCCACCCAGACCCATTCCCCTACATTTACCCCTGCACCTAATACTACGGGCAATTTAGCATGGCCAATTCACCTAACCTGCACTTTTTTTTGGACTGTGGGAAGAAACCGGAGCACTCGGAGGAAACCCACGCAGACACTGGGAGAATGTGCAAACTCCACACAGTCAGTCACCTGAGGCGGGAATTGAACCCGAGTTTCTGGCGCTGTAAGGCAGCAGTGTTAACCACTGTGCCACCCCAAATACGTTGATGTTGATGCTACTAAGATTCGGCCATTTATTCCCTCCTGCATTAGGTCATCCAAAATACATCACCTCACATTTGTCCAGATCAAATGCCATCTGCCATTTTTCTGTTTAAGTCTCTAGTCTGGGTACATCCACTGACAATCCTTCCTATCCATAGCTGCCCCAATCTTTGTATCATTTGTAAACTTACTAATCGGACCACTTACATTTTCCTCCAGAACATTTGTATATTAGAAAACAGGGTCCCAGCACTGATCAAAGTGAAACATCATTGGTCATAGATCTCCAGTCAGAAAATCACCCTTCGTCAGCTACTGTCTTCTATGATTAAGCCAGTCTGTATTCATAGGATCTGCAATGAGCTGATGTAGTGTGATTTCAACTTTTATATCAGCCTTCCATGAGAGAGCTTGTCAAAGACCTTGCTGAAGACCTATAAGACTGCATCTCATCCTTCGACATCCCAGTGAAAGCAAACCAAGTTTGTCAAATTTTTGATCATAGAAAATATCCTCCAAACCAACCAACATCCTGATAAACCTGCTACACTGTCAGGGAAAGCAACAGGAACTCGTGTGTACAGTTAGCAGACAGCATTTGCACCCAGAAAGGTCCCAGTTTGGAAGGAGTATCACAAGCAGTCAGCTGACCAATGACCCATGTCCAAGATTCACCCTGAAATCCTTGACAATAATAAAGCAGAATCCATCTTTGATGTCTGTATAATATTCCCCACCAATAGACCTGAGTTCAGGGATTGTCTATTCATGAAACATTTTTCCAAACGCATAGGCCCTTAAAATTCAAACAGGGATGGTTTGATATCAGGCACGGAGATTGCGTGCAACTCCTGCTTGTAGCTGTCGACTTAATGAGTCGTAGAACAGCATGGAAAGACTCTTCAGCCCAACTTGTTCAAGCTGACCAAATCTAATCTCGTCCCACTGCCTGCATTCGGCCCATATCCCTCCAAACCCTTCCTATTCATATACCCATCCAGATGCCTTTTAAATCTTCTGATTGTACTAGCCTCCATCATTTCCTCTGGCAGCTCGTTCCATACATGCACCACCCTCTATGTGAAATAGTTGTGCCATAGGAGTCTTTTACATCTTTCCCCTCTCACCCTAAACCTATACGCTTTAGTTCTGGCCTCCCTCACGCCAGGGAAAAGACCTTGGCTATTCACCGGATGCATGCTCCCCATGATTTTATAAACCTCTATAAAGTTGACCTTTGGTGTCCAAAGCTTCAGGAAAAAATATCCCTTGGCCTGGACTGAGATTAGAAACAGGAAAGGAGAGGTCACCCTCTCCAAATAGTTCCAGAGATTTAGAGGAAATACTAGCAAGGACGATTCACAAAGGAGAGAGAGTGACAGAGTAGTTGTTATGGAGGACTTCAACTTCCCAAACCTTGACTGGGAGTACTATAGTTCGAGTAGGTTAGATGACACAGTATGTAGATAAGTCAACAAGAGCCGAGCCCACATTAGATTTGGTACTGGGTAATGAATCCGGTCAGGTATTAGATTTGGAAGTAGGTGAGCACTTTAGTGATAGTGACCACAATTCAGTTATGCTTACTTTAGTGATGGAAAGGGATAGGTATACATCGGAGGACAAGAGCTACAGCTGGGGGAAAGGCAATTAGGTAAGATGTGGAAGGAAACTGCAGAGGATGGGCACAACAGAGAAGTGGAGCTTATTCAATGAACAGCTACTGTGTCCTTGATAAGTATGCTCCTGTCAGAAAGGGAGGAAGTTGTCAAGTACAGGAACCATGGTTTTCTAAGGAGGTTGAATCTCTTGTCAAGAGGAGGAAGAAGGCTTATGTTAGGATGATATGTAAAGGCTCAGAGTGATTGAGAGTTACAAAGGCAGCCAGAAAAGACCTAAAGAGAGAGCTAAAATGAACGAGGAGGGGACATGGAAAACCCTAAAGCTTTATATATGTACATAAGGGATATATGAATAATTAAAGATCAGAGCCAATCAAGGACATTAATGGAAAATTGTGCATGGAGTAAGAGGAGATAGGGGAAGCGCTAAGTGAATATTTTTCGTCACTATTTGCACTCGAAAAAAGTTAATGTTGTAGAGGAGAATACTGAGATACAGGTTACAAGAGGAGATGGGATTGGTGTTCACAGGGAGGTGGTTTAGAAATTCTGCAAAGTGTAAAAATAGATAAATCCCTTCGTCTGGATGGGATTTATTCTAGGATTCTCTGGGAAGCCAGGGAGGAGAATAGGAAATATTGTCGCCTTGTTCAAGAGGGGAGTAGAGGCAACCCTGGTAATTAAAGACCAGTGAGCCTTACTTCACTTGTGGGTAAAGTGTTGGAAAAGATTCTAGGAGATAGAATTTATAATCATCTCAATAGGAATAAGTTGATTAAGGATTGTCAGCACGGTTTTGTGAAGGGTAGGTTCACAAACCTTATTGAGTTCTTTGAGAAGGTGACCACATAGGTAGGTGAGGGTAATTCCATATATGATGTATATGGAATTCAGCAAGGCACTTGATAAGGTTCCCCATGGTTATTGCACAAAATACCGAAGCATGGGATTGAGAGCAATTTAGCAGTTTGGATCAGAACTTGGCTAGCTGAAAAAAGACAGAGGGTGATAGTTCATGGAAAATGTTCATCCTGGAGTTCAGTTACTAGTGGTGTACTGTAAGGATCTGTTTTGGGACGACAGCTGTTTGTCACTTTTATAAACTACGTGGATGAGAGCATAGAAGGATGAGTTAGTAACTTCACAGACGACACTAAGGTCGGTACAGTTGTGGATAGTGCTGAACAATGTTGTAAGTTACAGAGGAACATAGGTAAGCTGCAGAACTGGGCTGAGGGGTAGCAAATGTAGTTTAATGCAGAAAAGTGTGATTCAGTTTGGAAGGAGTAACAGGAATGCAGAGTATTGGGTGAATGGCAAGATTCTTGGTAGTTTAGCAGAGAGAGTGTGTGCATGTACATAGATCACTCAAAGTTGCCAAACAGGTTGATAGGGCTATTAAAGGCATACGCTGTGTTAGTCTTTGTCAGTTAAAGAGGGATCGAGTTTCGGAACCACGAGCTCATGCTGCAGCTGAGCAAAACTCTGATGCGGCCGCACTTGGGAGTATGGTGTGCCGTTCTGGTCACCGCATTACTGGAAGGATATGGAAGCTTAGATTAGATTACTTACAGTGTGGAAACAGGCCCTTCGGCCCAACAAGTCCACACCGACCCGCCGAAGCGCAACCCACCCATACCCCTACATTTACCCCTTACCTAACACTACAGGCAATTTAGCATGGCTAATTCACCTGACCCGCACATCTTTGGACTGTGGGAGGAAACCGGAGCACCCGGAGGAAACCCATGCAGACACAGGGAGAACGTGCAAACTCCACACATTCAGTCATGGGAGTCGGGAATTGAACCCGGGTCTCAGGCGCTGTGAGGCAGCAGTGCTAACCACTGTGCCGCACACTAAGCTCTGGAAAGGGTTCAGAGGAGATTTATTAGGATGTTGCCTGGTATGGAGGGAAGGTCTTATGAGGAAAGGTTGAGGGAAAGGTAGAAGGTGGAGGGTTGTTTTTCAGACTGGAGGCCTGTGACTAATGGAGTGTCACAACTCCATTTTGACATTTATATAAATGATTTGGATGCGAGAATAAGAGGTACAGTTAGTAGGTTTGCAGATGACACCAAAATTGGAGGTGTGGTGGACAGCAAAGAGGGTTACCTCAGATTACAACAGAACCTTGACCAGATAGACCAGTGGGCTGAGAAGTGGCAGATGGGAATTTGATTCAGATAAATGCGAGGTGCTGTACTCCTGGGAAAGCAAATCTTAGCAGGACTTTTCCACTTAATGGTAAGATCCTAGGGAGTGTTGCCAAACAAAGAGACCTTGGAGTGCAGGTTCACAGCTCCTTGAAAATGGAGTCGCAGGTAGATAGGATAACAAAGGTGGTGTTTGGTATACTTTCCTTTATTGGTCAGAGTACTGAGTACAGCAGTTGGGAGGTCATGTTGCGGCTGTACAGGACATTGGTTAGGCCACTGTTGGAATATTGAGTGCAATTCTGATCTCCTTCCTATCAGAAAAATGTTATGAAACTTAAAAGGGTTCAGAAAAGATTTATCAGGGTTGGAAGATTTGAGCTATAGGGAGACGCTGAATAGGCTGGGGCTGTTTTCCCTGGAGCGTCAGAGGCTGAGGGGTGACCTTATAGAGGTTTACAAAATTATGAGGGACACGGATAGAGTAAATAGACAAAGTCTTTTCCCTGGGGTCAGGGAGTCCAGAACTAGAGGGCATAGGTTTAGGGTGAGGGGGGAAAAGATATAAAAGAGACCTACGGGGCAACATATTCACACAGAGTGTGGTACAGGTATGGAAGTGGTGGAGGCTGGTACAATTGCAACATTTAAGAGGCATTTGGATGGATGGTATTTGGAGGGACATGGGCTGGGTGCTGACAGGTGGGACTTGATTGGGCTGGGATATCTGGATGAGTTGGACCGAGGGGTCCGTTTCCATGCTGTGAAGGTGGAGGAGAGGTGCCTTAATTGAGTTAAGATAATCAGAGGGTTAGATCAGGTGATCAGTGATAGTCTTTTATCAAGGACGGTGATGGATAGTGCGAGGGATCATAGCTTCAAATTGGGGGGTGATAGATATAGGACAGATGTCAGAAGTAGTTTCTTTACTCAGTAAGTAGGGGTGTGGAACAGTTGTAGAGTCGCCAACTTTATGGGCATTTAAATGGTCATTGGATAGGCATATGGACGAGAATGGAGTAGCGTAGGTTGGATGGGCTTTGGATTGGCTTCACAGGGCGACGCGACATCGAGGGCCGAAGGGCCTGTACTGCACTGTAAAGTTCCATGTTCTATTCAGCTTCTCCTGAAAGCTCAAATCCTCCATCCCTGGCAACATCCTTGTAAATCTTTTCTGAACCCTTTCAAGTTTCACCAACATCCTTCCAATAGCAAGGAGACCAGAATTACATGCAGTGTTCCAAAAGTGGCCAAACTAATGTCCTGTACAACTTCAACATGACCTTACCAACAACTACACAGTGCAGTGACCACAGAGGCTTTTGATGTTGCAGTAAAAAAAAGTGTCCGATTGTCAACATACCATTTTACCCTTAAGGAACTGCATCCTTTTCACTTTGTTTTCCACATTCTCTCCGAGTTGTTCCTTCAGCGCTCTCACTGCGTGGTTCAAACTGTGTAGTTCTATTGAACAGGCCAATACCATTGTTGTATATCCCTGAGACAGAAGCAGTATATTAATTATGGAATCTCTACAGTGTGCAAGCAAGCCATTCAGCCCATCAAGACCACACCCACCCTCCAAACAGCATCCCACCCAGATCCACCCCATAACCTATCACATAACCCTGCATTTCTCATGGCGAATCCACCTAATCTGCACATCTTTGGACTGTGGGAGGAGACCTATGCAAACATGGGGAAAATGTGCAGACTCCACACAGCCAGTTCAGTGAGGCTGGAACTTAGGTTCGTGGTGCTGAGAGGCAGCAGTGCTAACCACTAAGCCATCATGCTGCCCCATTGCTAATCTCCAATTAAGGCAAACAAATATACCCACACATATCAAAACAACAACTATTTTTGGTTCAAACATATTAAGATTTGAAAGTATTAGTTGTTGCATGCTCAGGAAATACAGAAAACACAATTCCAAATATCTTGTAATTTTGAATCTTCAAAAGACATTTGATAAGGGACCATGAAGCAGTCAAAGATCAGAGCACATAAAATCACAGGGCAAGTGATACATAGCAAATTGAATTAAAAATGATCTGCAGAATCTGGGAAACATCCAAAGTAGTAATTTAAGGACCAGTACTGGGTCAACAATGTTCACCATATCTATAAAATGATTTATACTTGGAAATCAGAAGTGCCGATGTGACCAGAATAGGGTTAGGGTGCAGTTAACATTGAAAAAAATCATGACAAAATGCAAGAAATTATCAAAATTGCAGAACATAGATAAAATGATAAATGCATTTTAATACAAATGAAATGAGATATTTTATTCAAAGGCCAAAGACTCCTTACAGTCTAAACTGGAAACGGGAGGATGACAGTTTGGGGTACACCTACATAACTATGAGTGTTGCAAGCTACTAAATGACAGAACAAAAAAAGAACATCAGCTGGGATTCAGTTCTAGAGTTTTGTCACATCAGTGACGAACTTTAGATTCATAAGATATCTACAGACTCTCGGACTCATCACTTGCCACAAGTCAAAATAGACAATTATTTTAAATCCCATTTTCCAGGACTCAGTCTTGGCATCACAAGTGTACATCTAAATACTTCTTAAATGTTGAGGGTTTCTGCCACCACCACACTTACAAGCAGATGAAAGTACAACTTGATCCTATTCCTGCCCAGCCACTGCTATATCTGGGAGAGAGATAGGAGATGAAATCTGGTTAATGTATGTCTTTCTCAGGCTTGTGGGTGGGATAGGGGTGGTGACACTGTCCAAGTGAGATTCCTAGTACAACGCATATGACTATGATCAATCTAATACTGAGTCATAAATGAAACCAGTCACCATGCACTGGAAGAGTTCATGCCACAGGAAGGAAGAAACTGCATGCAAATGCAGACATACTTACCGCATCAGAGTTCAGGAGAGAACGCTGCTCTATGCTCCTTGCCCCTGAGATGTGTGCCAAAGCAGCAGCCAAAGCTTGCAGTGCTCCTCGCTGCTCAATCAGGCTTTCAGCTGCTGGACGGAAATGCTCAATGGCTGCTGCTGGGATGGAGTCCAAAGACCTTTCAAATACAAACGTTCCAAGGTTCAGTTGGTGGAATTCACGAATTATCTCCTCTCAGCCAACATCCCATCTACCCATTGTACGAAGCAGCAAATTATCAGAACTTCTGGAAACCAGTCATTAACAATTAACATCTACAGGTTACTCAGCTTTATTTTCAACCCTGAATGGAGGGAAGGCCAACACAGATCACAAACTCTGAACATTTACTGCATCAAACTAGAATAGACCAGTTGTGCCCCGGTCTTGTGCCACTCAATCTCTAAATAATATCTCTTTGACCTCCGTCACACCTCCACCAGTGCTACCCTCCCATTATTAGGGACTATTACTATTCATCAAATTGCTTATAGGTTCCCTTTGTTTAAAAGACTGCATTCCTCATCCACTCTGGCTGAATACAATCCTTTCCCAGCAATGTTAATCTGAAATCACACTGTACCGGATAGCGTCCTTGCAGGAAGCTTCAACAACATCTGCGGCGGTTGGAACTCCAACACGTTTGAATGTCAACCCCTTCAAAGACAAATTACAATAGGTTTTTGTGGGGGAAAAAAAAGCGAAAATCTCAAACGCTACAGTTTCCCTTCTGATTTATTTTAATTTTTGCCAGAAATTATTACTCACCTTGTTTACTTACAATAAATGGGAAAACAATAAATGCATCTGCTATAAATATTGAAAAATATCTAGGTAGTTGCGCAATATTTGACAAAGTAGAAACAGTGGGCAGGTGTTGTGGGAAAATATCTGCATTTCAAGATAACAAACTCAACAGCCAAGTAAAACAAAATATCGGTTCACATTTGTTCATGCCAAGTAGGTCTGTTGTAAACAGGCTGAGTTCAACAATAAGGAAGGCATAGTGTTTGATGCTTAGTTAATGCAGATGTAGCTAGTCATTATCAGGGAAGAGGTGCCTCACTCACCCAAGACCCTAAGCTTAGAGTGATCAAAACCAGCACACAATTTATCAGGGAGGTAGTGGCATAGTGAAATGTCACTCAACTGGAAATCTAGTGGCCCAGGTTCACATGCACACCTTGACAAATAGCGAAATTTGAAATTAAAAAATGAATATAAAAATATGCTTTTCTGACGGAGATCATGGCATTGGCAATGGTAACCATTGTCAACTGCCATAAAACCCATTTAATTCATCAATGTCATTTTCCTTTAGAGAAGGAAATCTGCTGTCTTTACCCGGTCTGGCCTCCGATCCACAGAATCATAGCTGACTGAACTGTCCTCGTGGAAAGTACAATTTGGGCTTTGCTGAGAATGGGACAAAATAGGTTTGTGATTGCCCTTTACAGTTTAACAGATTGGTGTCAATGAACAATGACATATGGCGAAGGCGATAAAACAGAACAAGCACACAGGTGCATTGCACATCACAGCGAATCTAGCTATGGACAATGACTCATCTTGAGTGGCAAAGCACACAAGCATCAGGACTCTACATCTACAAAATTTCTGATTTAAACAGATATAGAAGACATTGGAACTTTTGCAAATTCTAAGAGGGGACAAGAATTGTCCTTTGTTAAGGATTGAATTATTTATCCAAGAAGATTTCTCCTTGCCTCCTAACTGTCTAGTTTTGTACACAGAATCCCTGGAAGCAGGCCATTTGGCCCATCAAGTCCACACTAACCACTCAGAGGACATCCCCACACCCTACTCAACTGTGTACCTTACAATGGCTAATCTACCGAACCCTGGACATCCCTGGACACTATGGGCAATTTAGCATGGTCAATCCACCAATGCACATCTTTGGATTGTTGGAGGAAACCAGAGCACCCAGAAGAAACATTGACATGGGGGGAATGTACAAACTCCACACAATCACCCAAGGGTGGAATTGAACTCGGGTCCCTGTCTCTGTGAGGTAGCAGTGCTAACCACTGAGCCACCATGTTCTAATCTTCTAACTCAAGTGCTATAATATCAATCATTGCTTCTGTCCACTGCTGGCTATGACAGCTGCACATTCACTGCAACAGTTTCATTGATATCATCACTTTTCAATAGCAATCCGCATAACATATTTCACATTGAAATGCACTTACAGCTTTGTGTTCCAAAAATCTCAGATGGCCCTCCTCCATTCTCTGATAAAAACAGATGCAAACCCCTGTGCGCCCAGCTCTGCCTGTTCGACCAGAACGGTGAATGTAGGAATCCACATCCTAAATTAATGATTATTCATATTAGAAAATTTGAGAATTTTACTGTAAAGAAAAACATATCAACTCAAATCCCTAAGTTACATTAACATAACACATTCCTTTCTGGGGAATGCAGAGCAGATGAAATACCTGAAAACTCCCTCATTATTGAGCTCATTACAGTGTGTGGAATACATCAGAAACAAGCTCAAATATTAGACACTGAGTTTAGGTCTAATCATTTTGATAAACATGCACCATTTACACAAACACAAAAACACTGCAGATGCTGGAAATTAAAACTGAAAATACCGTTGCAACTCAGCTAGTCTAGCAACTTCTACAGGGACAGAGAGAGCTAAAGTTTCAAGTGCAATGACTTCTTTGGAACATTATTTGGAAAAGGAGACACATGGAGTTTGAAATATTGACACTATTTAAACAGTACTTGAATAAATTACATATAGAATTCACCAGATTTCAACGGGACTGGTCAGTAGACATCTCTCTGAATGGTATTGCTAACTTACCTTTGGTGGGCAACCCTGTATTACTAGGTCCACTTCTGGAATGTCCAAGCCACGAGCAGCCACATCAGTTGCAACCAGGACCTCAAAGGAGCCATCCCGGAAACCCTTCAAGGTGATCTCTCTCTGCTTCTGTGGAATGTCCCCATGAAGACACTGAGCATCCTGCAGAACAAAATAAACAAAATCTTGGATCATGAGCTGATGATGTACAGCAATCCAACAAATGATAGCATTTGCACAGGTTAATATAACAACTAGCCTTTGGGTGTGGAGCACTTGTTTTGCACAGGGTGGACTGCTCTTTGGAGGGTTGGTGTGGACTTAATGTGCCAAATGACCTGCTTCCATATTGTGGGATTCTATGATTCTGTACAAAATGAACTGTGCAGTCTCCAAGCAAATAATATTAGTAGATCTATCCCTGTATAAAAAGATTGGGGATACTATTGACAGTGATTCATCTATCACTGTTTAAGGGGTATAGTACTAGTCGAGGACAGATCTGTGGGCAGCACGGTGGCACAGAGACCCGGGTTCAATTCCCACCTCAGGCGACTGACTGTGTGGAGTTTGCACGTTCTCCCCGTGTCTTCCTCCCACAGTCCAAAGATGTGCGGGTCAGGTGAATTAGCATGCTAAATTGCCAGTAGGACCAGATTTGTCACTGCACAACATTAGGGGTCACTACTAATGGGATCAGGCCTGTTACAGTATAACAATGTGGTGCCTTGCTAAGCCCAAATGGGGCTTGACTATCACTGTGGAAAATTCGAGTACAGTATTAGTGAGAACAGGTCTGTCATTGTACACACTGCATAAAGTACTGGTGGAGCCAAGTCACTGCCCAACATTGGGACACCATATTGATGGGGACCTTTCGGTCACGGTAGTGGGTTACACTATTAGTGGGGAGGAATCTGTTATGTGTCATGGTGTTACTCAGGGCAGGAGCACTGGGAGAACGCCATACCTGTTTTATTGAGTTGTTCACCACCAGCTCATTTACTTCCTTCTTTGTTTCACAGAAGATAATAGTCCGCCCATGACTGCCACTGTAAACCTGGATGACATCACCAATGACTGCCGCTCGCTGTGTCCAGTGACATGCTATAGCCAAATGCTGGCCAAGAAAAGAAAGGCTTTTAGCTGCAGGGTCTATGCAACTCAATCTGAATCCAAGAACTTGAGGGATACTGAAACCATGATAAAGGAATCAATATCATATTATAAAAAAGGGTAAAATAAATTAGACTGATAGGTTCCTACATATTAACAATCACCAAGGAATATGAAGTTACTGCAAAATGGTGAGTCACGGTAGAAGATTATCGATGATCTCATTAAGTAGTGGAGCAGGCACAACGGCCTCACTGACCTTCTCTTGCTCCGAAATGTCTTACATGCGCATGGTTTATAAACAAACCTATTAACACCTACCCTGAAACTTTCATACTGTCATAATAAAATTTCGTACTTTACAGATGCTTTAGGGGTAAATACCTAGTCATTGCGCAACAGTGACTAGAAATTGTAACATCTAATGCACACAATGTTGATGGTGAGCCAAATGGTCTCCTTTTGCATGGAATAATTCTGTGATTCATAGAACATAGAAAAATACAGCGCAGTACAGGCCCTTCGGTCCTCGATGTTGCGCCGACCAAAGTCTACCTAACCTACACTAGCCCAATAACCTCCATATGCTTATCCAATGCCCGCTTAAATGACCATAAAGAGGGAGAGTTCACCACTGCTACTGGCAGGGCATTCCATGAACTCACAACCCGCTGAGTAAAGAATCTACCCCTAACATCTGTCCTATACATTTTTTCATTTGATTTGCTTCAAGTCAAGGGAGCCTGAAACCTGCTAGGCATTGTAAAGATGAGAGGTAATGACAGCCCACAGAAGCAGACAGAAAAGTGAGATGGTTCCATGTAGTTGCTGTGGTGCAGAGAAGGTTGGGGTTCCCCAGATGCAATTGTTAGCTTTGTGCTACTATGACACAGTTGTTGACAGAACTGAGAACCTGGAATTGGGCCAGTGTTTACACGACAGCATGCACTGCCTAGCCAATACAGGATATGCCTTGAAAAGTCAGCTCAACCGGTAGTGTCTACCAAAGATCTTGATTTGGGTGAAGACGAAACAGAAATGTGGAATAGTGCATCCTTTGGTTGGGTACCTATCCAATTTTGTTGCAGCAGAACTCCTGACCACTGGGGATCAGATTAACTGTGAAACAGGAGCTGAAATTCTTCAAAAGCAAGACAGATTTTGTTTCGAGATTTCCTGGTGCCTGGGCAGTTTGCCGAGAAATGGTGGGAGTTTTGCCATAGTTGTATCTTCCATTTACTGTACAGTTTGATAGATAGGCGTGACTGATTGTTTTAACTAGAGTACAGCAAGTATTTATTTGCTTGGAATCTTGTGGCTTATTCTCTTAATAACTGGAATTTCAAATTGTGTTCGCTTTAATCAAATAAATATTACTGGTCCCAAATGGAAGGTAACAAAATTTCCAGGTTGAATTTGGGGCCAAAACAAATTTTGGTCTGATCTAGTATCTTAAAATACATCTTAGATCAACTAGTAGGGCATGTCCATTCCAGGTGGCACACTTCCTGTAGAGCACAGGTGTCACTAAGATTATGTACTGGGTGATATAAAAATAGAGATCAAACACATGTATCACAAAACTGAAGCATATTGGATTTGGATGTGCTTTATCATTGTAACCTGATTGAAATCAGCGAAATAATCCTCTGACAACACTGTTGTAAACACTGGGTCAGTCTAAGTAATGGGTATCTGATACTGTACTAGAGATCAGAGCGGAAAGGACTGTCAAGTCTAGTTTTGACTTTTATCTTTGATGCATTTTATTATGTAGGAAAAAAACATTTCATTATGTGTTTAATGTTCCATTTACAACTGATCTCAACTAGTAGCATTCCTTCTAAGAGATGAAACAGATTTTATCATTGCAACAATAGAGTAAACCTGAAAATCCAGATCCTCAGGCCTCTTGCCTTATTGAGCTGGGGTCTCCTTCCCTCTGAAGTTATTTTCAGTACTTCTCTAGTTATATTCACTCTGTCTCTCACTCAATAACTAACTTTATGCTTACAACAGTAATTATCTTAAATAATCTTATAACACTCCAAGTTTAGCTGGAGTTTACATATACTACCTTCTTAACTGAGAGACAAAGACATAGCACTGCAAGCTACTGAAAAGTTATATATTCAAATCGATCACCGATCTCTGAATTGAAACCTAACATTCCCATGCTCAAGTAAAAAGTGAGGTCTGCAGATGCTGGAGATCAGAGCTGAAAATGTGTTGCTGGTTAAAGCGCAGCAGGTCAGGCAGCATCCAAGAAACAGGAAATTCGACGTTTCGGGCAAAAGCCCTTCATCAGGAATCCCATGCTCAAACCCACCTCAACAGTTGTAGCAGCTCTCTGAGTCCGTTTTCCAATGAGATCAACCTGTTTGTACTGTGCTCTCATGTATTTCTTTGCGACTTGATAAACCCAGGCAGGGCACGTTGCAGAGAAGAGGAGTGTTTGAGGATTGTCTTTGGAATCTTATTGGAGGGCAAAAGTAGAAATAATATTAAATCAATAAAGTCACTGATAATCAAAAACAATTTAAAAATGTCAAAATTATAGATGGATTACAAATTGCTGGACTCAGACCTGATATCCTACTGGAAAGGATTTTCTTGCTTGTTATAACTGGGCAGGCTTTGGATTATTAGGCAGACTGCTCAAATCAACTAAACTGGCGGCACAGGGACCTCAAAAATACATCAAATGAATTGACAGCCAAATTTGCATAAGGTTTTGTAAGGAAGGTGTGTGCATAATGTTTCCCCCCTCCCTCATCCAGGGCACTTCCCACCCTCTAGTCTCAACTGATGGAAAGCTCTTCTGACCAGGCTCCAATCCGCACCCTCCACAAATTTCAGTTAATCCAAAATTTTGCTGCCTGTATTCATCCAACTAGCAGGTCCCTCCTTACCTCTAACCCCAGCCTCTCAACTTTCCAATGTCTCCTCACTTCATTTTGTAGCACGAAGGCAGTAACTTCCAATCTGGGATATCTACCATCTAGACAGAAAAAGGTAGCAGCTGTATGGGAGCACCAATCGAACTGCAACTTTTCCCCTAAGTCACACAGTGTGTCAATATTGCAGTTCCTTGACTGCTGCTGCATCAAAATCCTGGAACTCCCTTGGTAACAGTATAGCAGGCCATGGACTGAAGCATTTCAAGATGTCACTCACCATCAGCAGAGTGAATAAGGGTGGACATAAGTGTTAGCCTGGTCAAAGACATTCATATCCAAAGATCAATTAAGTTAAAATCCTTCCAATCTTAATACTATGGAAGATGCTCTATAAATGTAATTTATTGGTCTACATTTCCGAAAGGATATTATGTGATGATGCTGCTGCTCCTTTGAGGTTAGATTGTCCTTGGTTCTTTTTCAGGAGGTCGTAAAGATACAGATTCCGAAATGTATGGAGTTGATCTACTTGAGAATGCTTTCATGTTTTTGTTTTAAAAACACTTGCAAGCGAAATGGCCAGTTCTCCCCGCTCAGCTCTTCTCTAGTTTAGTTTAGTTTAGTTTTAGCAGTATGGTTGTTACACTGAAAACAAGCAGTAACTTTAGTTTGAGGCTGCTGGTCCAAGAAACAGCTACATGAAATAAAATGTTCCTCACTGAGTCCCTCTGCCATCTCTCACTCTCCTGCAACCCATTCTAAAAATGAAAGCCTTAACAGCAATCTAAGTTTGTTCAATATATCGCATCAGCGTATGACACTGATATTTTGCAATAAATTCTGCGTCCCACGACCCTACTCCATTAGCTACTTGACAAAGGAGCAGTGCTTCGAAAGTTTGCACTTCCAAATAAACCTGTTGGACTATTACGTGTCATGCGATTTTTAAATTTGTCCCAACACCAGCACCTCCACATCGCTGTCCTATAAGACCCTGTGTTTGATTTTACCTTTTTACTAACCAGTGTTTGTGGGATTTGTTGCAAGCATTTAGATCAGCATCATTAAGTTGGGATAGTCTGCTGGGTTGTTGGATAGGTTACATTACTCTGTAGGAGAAAGTGAGGACTGCAGATGCTGGAGATCAGAGCTGAAAATGTGTTGCTGGAGAAGCGCAGCAGGTCAGGCAGCGTCCAAGGAGCAGGAGAATCGACGTTTCGGGCATGAGCCCTTCTTCAGAGCTGTTCCTGAAGAAGGGGTCATGCCTGAAAAGTCGATTCTCCTGCTCCTTGGATGCTGCCTGACCTGCTGCGCTATTCCAGCAACACATTTTCAGCTATGTTACTCTGTATTCTGTTCTCTTTTGTTTGTGTTTCATTTGATAATCTAGCAAATAAATTGTTTTGTTTAAAACACAGTGGTTGTACAGCTGCAATAACCACTGTACACCTGCCTAAAACAACGGGCAAAGTGAGGGTCTGAGCTATTTGAAATGTTTTGAGGGGGTCTGGTCTGATCTATAACAGTTGGCTACATAACATTTTCTCTCTCATCAATGGTACAGGCTCAGGTTGTTTAAGGATAGCATACCCCTTCAAAAGCAAACATGAACATTCAATCATCAGAGGCCAAAACACAGAAAGACTCACCTTTTTTGTATGCAACTTTCAGAATATCCTCCACCTGTTCAGCAAAGCCCATGTCCAACATTTGGTCCACTTCATCCAGGACCACATGCTTCAGTTTAGACAGGTCGATTTTCATGTTCTGTAGATGGTCCCTGATCCTCCCAGGCGTCCCCACCAAAATATCAATGCCATTCCGAATGCTGTCCACTAAAAGATATTTCAACCTTTAACTCGGTTTGCACATCCCATCCATAACTAGGCCAGAAACATTCCTCTCACAGTCAGGTTACCCATTATTTCACAAGGATTAAGAAAGTTGAGAGATTTTCAGTTATATAAAGCGACTTCCAAATAGCATCCTGGGTTTACCTGCACCAGATGGAGTGCCGTGATTCAAGGTGGCTGCTCTTCACTATGTTCTTAGGGACAGAAAATAATACTGGCCTCACCAGTGATGCCAACATCCCATGAAAAAATTAATAAGCCATTACAGTCAAAATGACCAGTCTCTACCAGGGCAGAATTTCCAGTCCTGGCTTTTGAGACACTAACTCCTGCCTGCTTGTTTTGAGGAATCAATGTTACTACTAGAAATAGGTCAGGCCAGTAGCACAGTACTGTGTTTTGGTGACTGGGAGAAACTTAGATATCTAACATGTGCTATGTCTGCCCCTGGATGTTTGATGGAACAGTGTTCAGGGTGTTTACTTTGGATACATTTCATGCTACAGTTGGTATGTTAGCACAGCTAGTAGAATCTTCATCAGTGTCATACAGCTGAGGTTTAAAGAGGAAGTGCTGTGCTGCACTGTCACTTGCCATGTATTTGATGAATCATCCAAATGAATTGTCCTTCTAGCGTGCCTACTTGGGCTTAACCCCAGTAGTTGTCTCTCCATTAACTCATCGCTCCCACTGCTACCCAGTGGGTTCTGCCAGCGGGTCAGTTCTCATCGCCTATTCAGCCTTGCCCTTGGCAAGTCAGTTGGTTGTTTTGACTGTTTTGGCACACGCCCAAGGGGGTTGGAGGTGAAATAGCTGCTCCACACTAAATTATGCTTCATTATCTGGTTATCCTGTATGCCACTGAAGACCATTGTGGTAGTGGTTTGATCCTGAACATTAAGTCACAATTTCATTTCTCCCTCTACCTCTCAGGATCCTCTCTTTCTTTTGCAGCCCTCTCCACTCTCATTCAGAATTCTTGTTTTTGACCGACCTTTCCCAGTGTAAAGAAACATGCATCACCAAGACATCTTCAGTGTTTTCCTCCCTCAAGCTCTGCAGCAAACAGGTAATCACAGTGATTAGAACCTGCATCTCAATTCATTCCCTTCTCTCACTTGACTTCATCCTCCTCCTCTGCCCATGCAATCTCTCTCTCCATGTAAACTTCCCCACATTTTTTGGGCCACCATCTTGCTCTTTTCCAGCTCTTCTCCATATCAGACGCAATCCCACTTCCTTCACTATTTGGCTTGGAGAAAGCTCTCTCCCAATTCATTTACATTTAGAACATTGCAGCACTCTAGCCACTGATCTTCCACTTAAGAGTTTTGCAATAACTGGCTTGCTTAATCAATCGTACGATCATAGGTCCTTCTATAGAGATTACATTGTTAAACTTGAGAGGATACACAAGAAATTAACAAGGGACTGGGGGGCGGCGGGTTTGAGATATAGAAAGATGCTGAACAGGCTGGGGCTATTTTTCCTGGAAAGTTGGAGGCTGAGGGTGACCTTAGAGGTTCATAATATCATGAGGGGCTTGAATAGGGTGAATAGGCAAGGCATTTTTTCTTGGGGTGGGGGAGTCCAAAACTAGAGGGAATAGGTCTAGATAAGAGGGGAAAGATATAAAGAAAGATCAAAGGGGTACCTTTTTCACAGAGGGGAATGAGCTGCAACAGGAAGTGATAGAGGTGGGTACAATTATAACATTTAAAAGGTATCTAGATGAGTATTTAAATAGGAAGGGTTTGGAGTGAAATGGGCCAAATGCTGGCAAATAGGGCTGGTCAGCCAAGTTAGACCAAAGGATCTGTTTCGTGTACGACTATCTCCTCATTTTGCCTCTTGAAACCTTAGTCACCAATAAAACAATACCTTGGTCTCACCTGTTATTCCATATCATCCTCAGTTTTACTCCTTTTAAGTTCAAGGCATCCAAATTTTACAAAAACTAAAAAAGCACAGTAACAGGTCTCTAGCTCATCAATCCATGTTGATGTTGATACTCCATTCAAGTTTCTTCCCTTCATTTTTCACATAACTACAATTGTGACCATCTATTTCTTTCACATACATAGGAAATAGGAACAGGAATAGGCAATTCAGCCTCAATCCTGCTCTGCCATTTAATGATTAAAGCTGATCTCATCTAGGCCTCAACTCCACTTTCCTGCCCACTCTATGTAACCCTTCAACCCATCACTAAATTTTTAAAAAGGTTTCTCCTCCCCAAATTTACTGAGTTCCCCTAGTGTCACATTCTAGGACAACAAAATCCACAGACTGATGACCCTTTGAGAGAAGTGATTTCTTCTCATCTTATTTAACCTGAAACTCTTGTTCTAGATTGCCACACAGAATAAAACATCTGCTCTACATCTACCTTATCAGTCCTATTTAACATCTTACATGCCTCAGCTAGATGTGCTCATTTAATTTCCGTTTAAATACATTGATAGCATTCATGCCATCAAAATTCCATGTAAGTTCCACATTCTCACCAATCCCTGGACAGAGAGGTTCCTTCAGAGTTTCCAAATCGAATTGCTTGATGGCTATCTTATGGTGGGCCTCTAGCAATGCTCTTTCCCACAAGAATAAACGTTCTCTGTGTCATGTCGATCCAAACTTTCCAGAATTTTAAAGACCACTCTTAGGTCATCCCAAACCTTTGTTTTTCCTAGAGAAAGAGGCCTGGTCTGAAAATCCTGTGTGTAAACCCACACATTTCGGGCATCATTCTTGTAAATCATCTCTGCATCCCCTTCTCTATAACCTTTTCAATAATATGATGCTCAGAAGTGCACACAGTGTTCTCAGTGCAGTGTAATCCAAAATACAGTGTAAACATGTAATCTTCATTACAGGTTTAGTACCACTTGATTATTTTTAAATGATATCCCTCTAGAAATAAAGCCCAGCATGAGATCTGCCTTGTTAACCTATGTGGTAAACTATTTAGAGATTGATGTATTTTTATCTCAGTTTCTCTATCCCACTTGGACTGATAACTTTCAAGTAGTAAGTGACCTCCCTATTCTTCCTACCAAAATGTGTAACCTCACACATTAAATTTCACATCCAAGTTATTTGCCCATTGACAAGCTCATTTGTGTTCTGCTACATTTTGCAGTCCATCTCAGTGTTGGCCATTCTTCCTTGCCTACCCACAATTTGGTGCCATCCACAAATTTCAAAATATCATCCATATGGAATTTATGAACAGCAGTGATCTCAGCACTGATCCCTGTGAAACACCACTTCCCATCTTCTGTCACTCTGAACAGCTGGCCTTTACTCCCTCTCTGCTTTCTTTTACGAAGCCAACTCACAATCCATTCTTCCATTTGATCACATTATTAGTGGATAACTAGCTCAGCAACAGACTACCACAAACAGCTGGACCACATAAAGCATTACTGATTCTTGCAACCATCTTAAAACAATTCAATTTTCAGGATAATTGTGGAATGGAAATACACTCCTTGGCATCTTTTCCCTACTGCACTACCACATTCAACTTTAGAGTTTTCTCTTGTTTCTCTCCAATCTCTCCATATGCCCTCTACAATTTCATCTTGCCCATATAGTATATTTGGATTTCCAGACAGCATTTGGTAAAATTCCATATAAAAGATGACTGGTGTTGCAGGAGGGATATATTAACACAGATAGATGTGAAAAGTTGGATATCTCTGACAACTAAGAATGGAGTTTCTGAAGTCCCTCATAAGAGACCGACTTCAAGGTGAAGTTAACAAAATTGAAGATGGCCTGGTCAGAAAAAAATGGGTGAGTGACAGAGACATTAACTGGCAGGCTTCCCTTTCAGTGTTTTTGGTTTCAATTATTCACCTATTATTTAGGTCACAGAAAACCTACAGTGCTAAAGGCCATTGGGACCAACAAACTTGCAATGGCTGAATGACAGGATAGAAGATCCTATCCAAATTTGCCAATGATATAAAGAGACAGCATTGCAGAGAGAATCATAACATTTTGTGAAACACTGGCCCCTGAAGGGAGTGGACAAAACTGCAGTAAATGGATTGAAATGTCTGAAAATAGACCTTTGGACTAAAAGAATAAAATGGGGGAGTTTTGAAATGGAAAAATGTCAGAAACAGTGGTGTTGAAAGTGACTTAGGGGTGGAACGTATTACTAGCATTTACATTTAAAAAGATACAGAAGTTGTGCTTCATGTATACAAAGACCTGGTTAGACCACACTTGGACTTGCTGTGTTTAGTTTTCAGTTTCAGACCTGAAATATTCTGACAGTTTAGGGACTCTAGAGCCAAAAGTAGAAATCAGCGCTCAAACTCGAAGTGAGATTATGAAATCCTTTTGCACAGAAACAGTTGCAGAAGTTTGGAACACTACCTTATAAATAGCAACTGGTGCAAATAAGACAAAAAAACAAAAATAATGACAGCAGATCAGCCATGATCTCACTGAATGATATGACAGGCTCAAGAAGCTAAATGGTTTTCTCCTGTTCCTCTCTCTGTCTCTCTTTTCTCCTTTAAAAAATTCCCAAAGACTTCCTTCCTGGGCCAGTTATTGCTTATGTCAAAATGCCCTTCATGCATATAGATTTTAAATTGTTTGAGAATGTTCTTATGAAAAAGCCTGTCAAATGCACAACACAAGAATAGCTTATAGTTGTTGCAGCTCTATTCCTTCACTGGTTGGCTTTGCAGAAGGGTTTAATGGAAAATTTGCCCACTAGCATCAATGTTAACAATCTGCACGCCAACACAGCTCCCAGAAGAGCAAGATGTATCTTACCAATTGTTAAACAGTGGAAGCAATACTTAGAATATCAAACACTCACTTTGCCCAGCGTATGCTGTTCCACCATAAAAACAAGCGACGCCGAGCTTCTTGGTTACATCCTTGAAGTCTTTCGCAACTTGGATTGCCAGTTCCCTTGTTGGAGTGAGCACAAGGACCTAGAAAAAAAGTAATAGAGTTATACAGCACAGACACAGACTCTTTGGTCTGACTCGTCCATGCTGACCAAGTATCCGAAATTGATACAGTCCCATCTAAACTTTTCTGATTCATAGACCCATCCAGATGACTTTTAAATGTTGTAATTGTACCAGCGTCGACCATTTCCTCTAGCAGCTCATTCCATACACGCACCACCCTCTGCATGAAAAAGTTGCCCCTCAGGTCCCTTTTAAATTCTTGTGGCACACGCTGGACACAGACCTCCAGTCTGAAAACCAACCCTCCACCACTACCTTCTGTTTTCTACCTTTGAGTCAGTTCTGCATCCAAGCGTTAAGTAATGTGAAAACCAAAGGCAGTGAAACAAAAAAGTGCCTTCAATACCCACTCCAATACCTGAAGAGTCCCCCACAGGGATCTCAACTGACTGCTCAGGAATCCCATCCCTACCCCAAACAAAAAGTGGGAATCAACATAAATTGGAGAAAGAATTAAAAAACTGTGGTGAATGATTTGTACCAGTAAAAGAGATCATGAATTCGCCAGATCAACTCACGAGTTAGGAGGAACTTCGTGCACCATCCCCATTGATAACTCAGTTTGAAGTGGCAACTCTACCACAGTCTGATAATGCAAGATTGGGCATCCTAGCCAGTCATTAAGAATCTGTCGGTAAATTTGGCAGGGGATTAAGCAGGGATGCATTCCACAGCCACTGACAGACCCTCAAACTTCAGACTAGGTAGTCAATCTTCAAACATCAGCACACTCAGTGATGGTGGTATAGTCAGCCACTCCAGTTGAAGAGCCCATACAGTCAAAGAGTCATGCAGCATAGAAACAGACCCTTTAGTCCAACCAGTCCATGCAGAACATAATCCTAAACTAATTTAATTCCACTTGCATTTGGCCCACATCCCTCCAAAACTTTTGTATTAATGTACTTAACCAAATGTCTTTTAAATATTGTAACTGTACCTGTATTCACTACTTCTTCAGGAAGTTCATTCCACATGTAAATCACCGTCTGTGCAAAAAACATGCCTCTCGCTTATTTTTTAAAATCTCTCTCACCTTAAAAATATGTCCCCAATCTTGAAATCCCCATCATAGGGAAAAGACACCAACCATTAACCTTATCTACATCCCTCATGTTTTTATAAACTTCTATAAACTTCTACATCAATCTTCTAAACTCCAGTGAAAAAATTGTCCCAGCCTATCTTTATGATCAAACCTTGCATAATCGACATTTTGGTAAATCTCTTCTGAACCTTCTTTAGCTAAACGATATCCTTCTTATAATTGGGTAACCAGAACTGGACAGAGTGCTCCAGAAGAAGCCTCAATGTCCTGCACAATCTCAACATGACTTCTCAATTCCTATATTCAAACGATTGAGCAATGATGGCAAGTATGTTAAATGCCTTTTTAACCACCCTGTTTACCTGTGACACAAATTTCAAAGAATATGTACCTAAATGCCTCAGTCCCTCTGTTCTACTACCCAAGGCCCCAACATTAATTGTGCAAGTCCAGCCCCTCTTTGTTGTACCATAATGCAGTACCTCACATTTATCCAGATTGATATACGCTGGGCTTGTATACGTTCGAGTTTAGAAGGCTGAGAGGGGATGTGATTGAGATGTATAAGATTATTAAAGGATTGGACACGCTGGAGGCAGGAAGCATTTTTCTACTGATGGGCGAGTCCCAAACCAGAGAACAGAGTTTAAAAATAAGGGGTAGGCCACTTAGAACAGAGTTAAGGAGAAACTTCTTCACCTAGAGAGTGGTGGGTGTATGGAATGCTCTGCCCCAGAAGGCTGTGAAGGTCAGGTCTCTGGATACTTTCAAGAAAGAGTTGGATAGAGCCCTTAAGGATAGTGGAATCAAGGATTATGGGGATAAGGCAGGAACAGGATACTGGTTGAGGACGATTAGCCATGATCATAATGAATGGTGGCTCTGGCTTGAAGAGCAGAATGGTCTACTCCTGCACCTATTGTCTATTGAACTCCATCTGCTATTTTCCAGCCCATTGATCCATTTGATCAAGATCCCTTTGTAGTCACAGGAGACCACTTAGACTTTTACATTAGTTGATGTGAACACTAGAAATCATTACAAAATACACTTAACAGGGGTGGGGGTGCTGGAGATCAACCATACTGCCCTTCACGGTAAAGGTGTGCAAGAAATTCTCAGCCCAGACATGTGACCTGCTGAATGAGGCTCCGAATAACGCCAACATTCCTCACTCTGAGCGTCACTTTCCAAACCTGAACCCAGTGAGTTTATACCCCAGTGTTCACCACATGCACAGCAGTACAGTGCACTTCTGGACAGAGGAACTAATGCTGCCTTTCAATCTTACACTCCAGCAACTGACTGCAGATTCCATTACCTTGGGAGGACGATTTCTCCTCCGGTCAACACCCTCTGACTGCAGTTTTTCCACCAAAGGAATTGCAAAGGAGAAAGTTTTGCCAGTGCCAGTCCTGGCCTGAGCCACACAGTCATTCCCATCATAGATGTAGTTGAATGTCCGTGCTTGTATTGGAAACAAGTAGGTCACTCCCCGTTCTGCAGAGTGAACAAGAGAATGCAACAAATTCAAAACATTTCAAAATTGGCAAAACAAAGGATACAAGGGATTTCGTTGTGCTTAAAGCAGGCTTAGCTCCCCACAACAAAGTCTGACCCACATCTCCCAAAAATACTGGTTGCAAGTGCTCATGTTGTGCAAAAACCAATTAGATTGGGAACCACCTGCACTGCAGGAAGTAATCTCGCTTAACTCTTGCTCACCCTGGGCCTAATTTTATATCTCATGCAAACTTATTTTATAGTCTTGAAGACCAGTCTACTTCTAACCCATGACCGTTGTTTACCAAACAAATTTTGGATACAGGCAGTCCCAGGTTGCAAACAGGCTGTTCACATGCCAATCTGTACACAAGTCAGAACACAATACAAGGTAGCTTTTATAAGCATACTAAATGTTTATATTGTGGAACTTTAAAATTACACCCCTATAAAAGATCACATTTGTAAGTCAGATGCTTATAAGTCAGAGAGCCCCTGCAATGTGAAGAGTTGACTGTTTACAATATTATGTCACTGGTGGGAAGATACATTAGTAACAGGAATTCATTCAGAAACTTGAATGCGGTTTTTGAGAAGCTGTGCAGCTCAGGTTGAGGTTCAAGTTGTATGTTTGCTCACTGAGGTAATAGGTTTGTTCTCAAGATATTTCATCGCCATGCTAGGTTACACATCCCCAACATCATCAGTGAGCCTCTGGCGAAGCACTGATGTTCTGTCCAGTTTTCTGTTTATGTGTCTTGGTCTTTGAAAGTGGGCGATATCATTTCTAGTTCTTTTTCTCAGAGGTTGGTGAATGGAGTCCAAATCAACATATTTATTGATGGAGTTCCAGTTTGAATGCCAGGCCTCTAGGAATTCCCGTGCATGTCTCTGTTTAGCCTGTCCTAGGACGGATATGTTGTCCTAGCTGAAGTGGTGTTCTCCTTCATCTGTATGTAAGGATGCTAATGATGATGGGACCTGCATTTTGGTGGCTAGCTGGTGCTCATGTAACCTGATGGTTAGTTTTCTGCCTGTCTGTCCGATGTAGTTTGCTAAAGTCCTTGCAGGGTATTTTGTAAAAGACATTCATTGTGTTGGTTGTTGGTACAGGATCCTTTAGGTTTATCAGTAGTTGTTTCAGCGTGTTGGTAGATTTGTGGGCTACCATGACTACCAGACTACTCTAACCCCTTGGCACCCACCTTAACAGGTCAAGTTCCAAACTGTAAACACTCGGATAATAGTCAATCTCATTTAAAGCTGGCACCCTATTTTTGCCAATAACCTGGAAATTTTCATATTTCACGTAAAGTCGACCCTAGTTCTTCATAGAAAACAGATCAATGTTTGAGTCAGTGTGCCGGCCTTCATGTCCCACTCCAGCTTTCCAGTCTGCCAGTTGTTCCACTCTGCTCCTGGTCTTCCAGTTTACTTGCTGCTTTCCTCCACTCTGGGTTTTCAAAATTATCATAATTTGTTCTCTTTCTTTATTAGTTTAGAGATTGGTTGGGCCTCTGCTAATGATACAGCATGAATTTTGATGAACATGAATTTCAGCCCCTCAAAAGTAGTATCCATGTAACAGTTGACCCCATAAATTCAACCTTAAAAAAAGTAGTCAAAAAAATTCAACTATTACTTGAGAGTATATGGTAAATAGATATCGGAACAGAACACCAGCTACACTGAGACTCACTGATGTTACTTAGCATGGTGACAAAATGTTTGAAAACAAACCTACCAGCTCAGAGAATTAACTTAGAACCTGAGCCCCTTATATCTGGAGGAGATCACTTTATTAGATCAATGGAGATCTGGGTTCTGATGGTCTATATTTGTCTGTCCCATGTCATTTACACCCTTACCTAATAAACATCTGCCATCCTCAAGCTCTGAAGTTGTCAATTTAACCTCAGTCATCTGGGCAGTGCGGGTTCTGTTTTTCATGACCCCGTATATGAAAAGAAGTGCTCCTTGACATCAACACTCACTGGCCCAGCTCAAATTTCCAGGTTACAGGCATTTTCTAATTAGACTGTTCAGAGATGGTATTACACCTCAGGAGCAGGTAGAACTTCAAAGCAGGGCCTCTTGTCATCAAAGGTAGGGACACTACGACCATACGAAATAGCCCTATCAGTTTCCACATTATACTGCTGTTGCTGTGCAGTCCTTCATCTGAAGAAACAGCTTCTTGCAATACCCTGAGTAAGAAGCTTCAGACAAATTAAAAGGTACAAAAAAAAAATCAGCCTGAAGTTCTGGATAACTCATTCAGTGAAATTACCATTATATCTTGTCTAACAATATTATATCCATGAATTATGATCTGGAACACATTGCCTGAAAGAGTGGTGAAGGTAGCTAAAATAGAGACTTTTAAATGGGAATGGACACTTATACCAAGTGAAAAAAGACTGCAGAGCTCCAGGAAAAGAGAAAGGGAATAGAATTGAAATGGCACTTCTATCAAAATGTTTATGCAGGCACTTTTGGCCAATGGGCTCCTCTGTGCTGGAAAGCTCTAGGATTTTATTCAAGCTATTTGGCTTCTCCAAATCAATAGAAAATTAAAATAGCTGAAAATGTGTTGCTGGAAAAGCGCAGCAGGTCAGGCAGTTTCCGAGCAGGAGAGTCGATGTTTCGGGCATGAGTCCTCCTTCATGAGCCCTCCTGAAGGACTTATGCCCGAAACGTCGATTCTCCTGCTCCTTGGATGCTGCCTGACCTGCTGCGCTTTTATAGCAACACATTTTCAGCTCTGATCTCCAGCATCTGCAATCCTCACTTTCTCCTAGAAAATTAAAATACCCAACTCCAGCAACATTGCCTCAGCTGAATCCCTCTATTACACACTCACCATGCCCTGAAACTATATTCTCACAATCATCAAGACTATAACACCACCCTCAAAACCCTTGCATCATTCATTGCCTGATTTTAACAGTGTTTCTTCAGCAAAGCATGCAAACAGATCAGTCAAAACTGCACATGCCCATGAAATGCTTCAAAGGTAAAATCCCAACATTGCTAGTGCCATTTACCCCATGCTGCAGGGACAATTCTTTATAACCGTCTCCGCCAGATGTGCAAATAAAACTCCAGAAGATCTGGGCACAACAGATACCCCGCACTGATAAAAGCTAATTACCGAGGAACCTCAATTATCCGAAGGACATTGACGAGCAGTATTGCATTTGGTTAAGCGAATTTCAGATAATTGAATGACATAACAGTTTAGCCGAGCATTGAGGCCTTGCGATATTGCCGTATAATCGAATGACAGATAATTGAGGTTCCTACGTACTGTACTACCAACTCGTTCCAAAACTCTGAATTAGTGGAATTGGGAATTAATCATCAGACTAGTGAATAAAAAGTAATACCTGGAAAAAGAACAAATTGAACCTGACCAAGAGGCTTCATCCCCCATTTGAAAGTGCTGTTGACCATACAGCAGAGAAAGAAATCACCAGGGACCCCATGAGTCTCAATTAAAAAGAAATCTGGCATAGCAACATTGGGGTCAGATACCAAATCCCAGCTGATGAATAAGCTTCAGAGACACCGTCAAATCGTGGACAGTGAAAAACCCAACTTCAGTGAGTACACAAATACAGGACAGAGAGAAGGCCAAATTTCACATCCTCGTGCCTTTTGAATAACATCTCTGAAACTATCAAGAACAGGGATTCCAGGCAATAAAAATCTATTGAAAAACAAAGATTGAACAGTTGACTATATAGATACCCCTATCAGTTGGAAAATATTGAATCGGAAACTCTCTTACAGAAGACCACCATGGGGATCTGTATCTCCAAAGGGAAAAAAAATCTCACACACCCTTTAGTAGATCAATTGTTTCTTGAGAAATCCTGAAGTTTGAAAAGGCTCCTTCTTTCTGTTCTGGAGTCAGTTCCTATAAAACATCAAAACTATTTCAAGTACTTCACCATTGCAGGTTAAAAGATATTCTGGGCATTGGTGACCGAGTACCCTGGTTTGGTCAGGGCAGTTTGTTTCATTTCAAATCTCTCAACTCCCACCACGTCCTGAGAGTTCCTCTTTATCTTTAGCCTGTCCTCTGCATTCAATCTACTGTGAGAGACCTCTTCCCCTGCACTTCCCCAAGAAGAATCTTTGCTACTACAAGACACCCCAAGAATTGAAATAACGCCAATTCACCGAAGTGACATTCTTGAATGCAAAGAAACCCCTCTCACCAGAATGAAGGATTCAGACCAGAGATGAAGCTCTTGAAGAAGTGAGCTCTGAAGGCTTGTGTTTTCACACAAACCTGTTGGACTATAACCTAGTGTTGTGCGATTTTTGACCTCGTCCAACCCATTTCAAAACCAGCACTTCCACAACATGGATGAGATTAAAAATCACAACACCAGATTTTGGTTCAACAGGTTTATTTGGAAGCAGTAGCTTTTGGAGCACTGCTCCTTCATCAGGTAGCTGTGGAGCAGGATCATAAGACATAGAATTTGTAGCAAAAAGAATCAAACAAAAAAACTGGCACTTCCACATCATGGATAAAGACTGACAGCAACTTAAAAAGGTACGAGATGAAGCCATCAGATGGCACCCGGTTTGAAGCAACAACCAGGAAGGTGGATGGCAAGTTCAAACAAATTTTTCACTGAAAAACTGTACTTTTTGACCTGTGATTCTGGATACAAAATAAAACCTCCCACAGTTGAGATACATTTGTTAATCTTAAACTCACAATCCACCCGAAACTATTAGAACCCAGTTTTTAAATGAAAATAAACAAAGCTGTTAATTTGAGACTGGTCTTAGCACCAGTAGAGTGTCAGCAAGGATTCCAGCTGGGATATTGTGACAAGTAAAGCTTTGGCTAGTTTTTTTTTTAAATAGAGGCCAAACATTAATGAAATCAAAGTCTGTTGCTTGTAAGTGACATTTCAATAACTGGGAGCCCACAGGCTTCTGCGTTCTACTGAATGTATTCTACGAGATGTCATCACATCCCTACCAACAGCACCTCATCCAAACTCTTGACCCATCGTGCCAATTATCATTGAAAACCCTGAGGAAGGCGGAGCTCAGTGTATTTCGTATTTAACTTTTGAAACTGCGGTCACCAATGCCCTTTTCACCACACACGCTGAAAAGACGCCCCCACCCTTCCTCTGGAACGTGGAAACGGCTCACCCCTCTATCCGGGAAGGCGAGGAAGCCCCCACTTCCGCGGAAATTCCCCGCCCTCACCGAGAAACATGGGTCAAGTTCCCCCTTTTATTTGGAAACGCGAGGGAGGCATTTCCCCAGGAGGACGAGAAACGTCTCTCCCCCTGTTCCCAGTAATATGTCAAATGTTCATGGTTCACTGGAACAATAAGAAACGTTCCTCCAGGACCGCGGGGAAACGAGACCCGATCACCAGGAACCGTCGCCAATGTGAAATATGTCACGGCGGCGAATGAGCAGGCGGCCGTGAACCAGCCAACGTGGAGCTAACTCCTGAAGGTGGATACTCTCACCTCCTCGATCTCCCCCTCGGAATATTGACTGGAATCATCGCTGGAGCGCGGGGCCGTTTCCTGCTTCGGTTCTTTCACCACCCCGTTTTTCTCAGACTTTCGGCCCCGACTGGCATCCCTGTCCTCATGATCCTCGCTCTTGTGCTTTTTTGCTTTCGGAGGCTTAAGTTCACTTTCTCCTTCGTCGAACTCGCCATTCTCCCGGTGCTTGGCCTTTTTGAGCTCGCTTTTCTCGGAATGTTTCCTCTTCTCTTTCTACAATTAAACAACAGTAGGTGAGAAGCAGAAAGATGACCCTAAGTTCGCACTCTTCACTTCCCCACCCCACCCAGTCCCTCCATCCCCAGCAGCATCCGAACACAAAAAAGGGCCCTGAGCCTGCGGTTCTCCCGGACAGAATCTACTCCAAGTCCGAGGCTTAGGCCTACCCAGGAGACCGGGTGTATCGTGGAGCCCGCCGCTGCCCTCACCTTGCTTTTCTTGTGTGATTTCCTGCTGACAGACTCGGCTTCCATCGTGGGCTCCGGGTCCTCGGGCTGAGGGCTGAGTCGAGCCGGCATTTCTCGAACCTACAACAGGACACGCGGCTCCGAGTGACCGGGCGGAGCGGAACCGGCCGGAAAGAGGGGGCGGCGGTGGCAGCGTCAACATACAGCGTAGAGGCGGAGGCCTCCAGAGACAGCGCCTCTCCTGCTTACTCCAGTACTGCAGGCTCGCTCCAGTCCCTCAGTCCATTTAAGTCCTCGCTTTAATAATTGGGATTGCAATTCATAAAACTTCAACATTAAGCGCACCATTGTTTCCCATGCAAATAAATGTTAAGGCCTGAATAGGGTTTTTCTAGACTGTTTTTGATTGGAAAAAGCCATGAATAGTTAAACATTGCACAGAACATATGTAATACTGTATTCTTAGCTGAAATAAGTCACAAAACAAAATAAATCACTATAAGAAATAGGAACAGGATAAGTCCTTCGGCTTCTTGAGCCTACTCCACCATTCAATAGGATTGTGTCTGATCCGATCCATGTTCCTCACTTCCATTCCATTGCTCTTTCCCAGTAACCCTCGATACACTTCCTGATCGATAATCTATTTCAGCCTTAAGTGTACACAAGGAGATTACCCCGAGATACAAAAGCTATTAGGTACAAACGAAACACTGAACAGTCTTGCCTTAATTGGTCAGAACACTGAGTTGGGATGTCATTTTGCTGCTGTACAAGACATTGGTGAATCCACTTTTGGAATTTAGTGTACAATTCTGGTTGCCCTTCTATAGGAAACAATTCGTTAAACTTGAGAGGGTGCACAAAAGACTTACAAGGATGTTGCTGGGACTGGAGGGTTTGAGTTATAAGGAGAGGCCAAATAGGCTGGAGCTTTTTTCCTGGACCATCGGAGGCTGAGAGGTGATCTTATAGAGATTCATAAAATCATGAGGGGCATGGCTAGGGTGAATAGCCAATGTCTTTTTCCGAGGCTGGGTCAGTCCAAAATGAGTGGGCATCAATTTAAGGTAAGAGGCAAATGAGTTAGAAAGGACCTGGGAATAATTTTTTCATGTAGAACAAGCTGTCAGAAGAAGTGGTGGAGGCAGGCACAATTACAACTTTTGAAAGGCCTCTAGGTGTATATATAAATAGGAAGGGTTTAGAGGGATATGGGCCACGTGCTAGCAAATGGGACTAGGTCAGATAGGGATGTCCAGTTGGAGTAGATGAGTTGGATCAAAGGGTCTGTTTCCATGCTGAATAACTCTTTCGGATAATTCATTAACAAATAAGGTAACCTTTGCTGTGAGAAACGAAGCTCACTGTTCAATAATTTCAGTCCGAGTCAAATTCTGAAGCAGTCTTTATTCATATATTCTTGCAAGCCCGGGTAACCACAAAGTAGGCACCACGGTCAGGCAGTTACATTACAATTTATACAGTTCAGTTGAGTCTCTTGGCACTCCCCTTTTACTTCATATCTGATAGGTATATTGCTCTGTACAGTTGGCTTACCACATCTATTGTTGGTGTGCAACACCCCCCCCAGGCTACTTGTGCATGCATATCTAGCTTAACTCCCCCTCATGACTCAGCCTTGTGATTTTTGCAGAAACAATAACCTTTGCAAACACCTTTCACAATCCCCCCTTCTTTTTTTTAATAATCATTGTTTCCTGCATTTCTCTCATATGTTGCCCCCAAATTTGCAAGCATCATCCCTGAGACGTCATCCACCTTGGCTTCAAGGTCACCCATCCCCTCATTGTACAAGAGTAGAGTTCCTCTGCCTGATTACCTTTTAGGGGCATTTGTTTTCCAAGGCAGTCTCAATCAGCCATTGGGTTAGTCCCTGTACACAAGGTATGATACAACAGCCAATTGCTACTGGTACCCCTATTACCACTATCAGGGAGGTGAGGATGGAGACTACCACTCCCTTCCATTTCCCAAACCATGATTCCAGCCATCCCATGAGTGTTGTGTCCACCCCGAATTCTCAGCCAATTCTTCCACCAAGGTGGTCAATCCTCGCAAGGCACGAGTGATTGACCCGTCAGGTGCTGTATTATTTGGAATAAAAGTACAACAGCTCCCTCCTAAAATCACCATACACCCCCTTTTTTAGCTAAGATTACATCAAAGGCCATTCTATTTTCCCAGGCCATTCTACTGGTTGCATCAAGCTGTTCTGCTATGCCTTTGACTGCATTCCTAGTGTAATTGATGAATCTTTGCTGATTATAGAAAATATAGTTTATCCAGTCCACATTCTTGTTGACCGTTACCCACCAGAATAGAGTCGATTCAAAACCTGCTCCAATCTGGTTACGAGCCTTGTACCCATTCGGCAACCCTCTAGGAACTCCTATAGAGTCAAGATAAATCCTATCATCAAAAGAGGTGTCTAATAATGATTTTCTACTCCTCCCCCTTTTTGTTGCTATCTTCTCGTTATCAAATGCCAAGGTGAATGGGATTGCTTTTGTACAATTGCACATATCCCTCTCCAATCTGGAGGCAGGGTGGGTCTCAATATTTTGCCTCCACAGTACCACCACAAATCCGCTTCGGGAACCTTTAGTGCCGAGTAGTTCCCTCACTTGTCCATTTTGGTGACATTCTCAATTTCTGTACATAATTTCAGCTCCCCCAAGTCTCTGGACCGATTTGTACCTTGTCTACCTACACACGACGTGTAATTTCCGATTGTGGCTTTTAAGTCTTTCTTCTCCAGGGGTGGGAACATCAGAGATAGGGAGGTACAGTTCCTATCATTCCATGCAGTCTCATCCTCGTACAGGGCTATCATACATTTCATGCCCTTCCTGTCTCGCTTCCACCCGAGCAGAAAGGGGACCACCTGGGCCACTGGTCTACCGGAAGCACATGCATAGCTATTGCTCTTATTCAGACTTTTTACAGTATACATTACCCATTCAACCCAGGCATTTGCATCCCTGTATCCAGTTTCTATTTCGATCGTCTGTTTCAAGTCCTTCACCTCTATAATTTTTACCACCTTACGGTCATCGAGAGGGGTGAAAGGTTGTATCTTATCATCCAGTTGTTCTGCCCATTTTCCCTTTCCTATGCTAATTCGGAAACAACAGCCCGAGAAATCATTCCCGTTTGTTTTCATTTCTATCCCAAATGTTTCATTTAATTGTACCTGATAGGTGCTCCTGCCCCTAGAATCACTTTGTTCCATGTGGTTTTTCTTTATTGTTAAGTATATTGGGTTACACTTTTTATTGGGACAATCGAGAGCTGGTTGGAAGGGGGCCCAGTGTACTGTGACGAGACCAGTATACCAAGTACCAACCCCAAGGCCATCCCTGTAGAACTTAAGATGTATCTCTGAGCTGCTGTACGGTCTCTGATGATCAACATTCCCACAATTTACTAAGCTGCATGCATCGGCATCTATTACTTGTGGATTATCAGACTCAGGGAATGTTAATCATAAGTATGAAGATGATGTTTGACAAAATCCCAATACTAAGAGAGCTAATATTATAACCCTAAGCATTCCCAGCATTCTAGAATAGTATTGCAGCACCGAGAGACTTTACATGCAATCTATAAAAAACTATCCAGCGCTCGCGTCGCCACGGTATAATCAGTCACTTAAAGTCTTTTTAGCCTGAGTTTCAGTGGTTTTTGCGTTGATTCGGCTGTCCAGACTTCTTTCTCAAACAGGCATTCCACTGGTCCCTTAATCCTGGTGTAGTGAGTACAGCCTTTCTCCACCGTTCTTATCACCGTTTCAGTCGTCAAAAGAGCCTGATACGGTCCCTCCCAATCCGGTTGCAATTTAATTTCTGTCCATGACTTAATTAGGACCCAATCTCCTGGCCAGTTGGGATGGACGGTGAATTCAAGGGCAGAGTCTGCGCCAATAAACCCTGTTTCCTGAGGAAAGACAAAGAGGAGGACAAGCCCAGTATATATACTTCTTTAAGAACAAATCACTAGTTTCTGGGATTGGCAGTTCCCCATTTGTTCCCAAGTAAGGCAGGCCAAACAATATCTCATAAGGGGACAGCCCCAAATCTTTCCTTGGGGCAGTCTGCACTCACAAGGGGGCTATAGGTAAACTCTTAGTCCAAGGGAGTCTGGTTTCTATTATTAATTTAGATAACTGCCTCTTGAGTATCTGGTTCATTCTCTCAACCTTTCCTGATGAGGGTGGGTGCCAAGGTGTGTGGAACTCCCAGGAGATCCCCAACCCATTCATCGTTCCCCAGAGTACCTTGGAAGTAAAGTGAGTTCCCTGATTTGAATCTATACACTCCACTATTCAGTATCTGGGAACTATGTGTTCAAGTATTATCTTGGACACCCCACTTGCGGTGGCAGTGGCCAGACGATATGCCTCCACCCATCCAGATAAATGATCAACTATTACCACCATATATCTCAGTCTTCCCACTTTGGGTAATTCGGTATAATCTACCTGGATGCTCTGGAATGGTCTTAGCCCAGGTTCTCTCCCTCCTGGGACTTGTTTCCTTAGCACCTTCTTGTTTACCTTCCTGCATGTTATACATCCCTCACATATCTGTTTGGCTATCATATACATCCCTTTGTATCTATATTTCCTTAAGACTAAATCACACATTACTTGCACTCCCCAGTTACTCAGTCAATTCAAGTTGGAACACAATGCAAGATAATATAAAATGACCATTCATTAGTACAAAGTAATGCTTGTATGTTGGACCTTTAAAATTAATATTAATACACCCTTGAATGGGGTCTCAGTGTTAAGTACAAACATTTTGTAAGTCAGAGACCGTCTGTATTGCACATGTTCAACAGAGAAATGGAGACTGGGGATACCAGAAAAGTAAAAATGGAGGGTGGGAGTGATCTAGAAAGACTGAGGGCAGGGACTGGGGCAAGAACAGGAGGAAGGCCAGGGGGACTGAGTGTGCAAGTGTAAGCATGGTGCAATGATCTTGAGTGCATTCAGCCTGCACCAGAAGTCTGCAGGAAACATTACATTAAAACATTAAATGAATGTACTGTAACTGTGTTAATACTGTGTTAAAGCAAAAATAACTATGAGTCAACTTTATTCAGCATATCCAAATCTCTCACAATAGCCAGGAGACATCTCAGCACCAGATAATGACAGTGCAAATGAAAGCCATTGTGTCTATGTTAGCCCTGCAAAAGAACGATTTATTTAGTGCCAATCCCCAAATTTTGCTTGTATCTATGTGCATGTTTCCTCTTTTGACAATGATCCCATTCCCTTTCAAATGCTTTGTTTAAACCTTCCTGCACTTGATTTTCAGGAAATGAATTCCAAACATTAACAAATTGTTACGTCAAATAACATTTTCCTTTGTGTCACTTTTTGCCTGTTACCTTAATACCATGTCTTCTCATTAATGATCCTTCCACCAACAAGAAGAATTTCTCCCTTTCCAGACTTCTCATAATTTATAGGACTCTGTCACACCTCCAATCGATAACTGAGATTCCTCAATCATGAATCAGTGTCATGAATATGTTTTGTACTCTCTCCAATGCCTTGATATCATTCCAAAAGTGTGGCAGCCAGAGTGGAGGTCAAACCAATTATACAAGTTTCAGATTTTGAGGGCAAGAAAGTAGTATACATCCTTATCAATAAAGCCCAATATGCTCCAATCATGGCTCTGTCAACTTGTCCTCAACATTCAGTGATTTTATGTACAATCATGTTCCTCTGCTGCTGAATCTGCTTTACAGTTGTATCTTTTATTGTATATGGTCACTCCATGCTGTTCCTACCAAAACAATCTCTGAATTAAATTGCATCTGCTATTTTCTCCTAGTTTACCAATGTGACTACTTCCTTTTGAAATTTTTGATTATTTTCCTCACAGTTCACAATATTTCCAAGTTCAGTGTCAGTTGCAAACTTAGCCATTGTGCCTGGCACACCAAGTTTAGATCAATAATTAAAGCAGGAAGATCAGAGCTCCCAAAATCAGTCCCAGGGAAACTCCACTGTGAACCTGTCTCAAGTCTTAAAAGCATCTGTTAATTATTAATCTATCACTCAGTAAATTTCATGTCCATGAGGGGGCTGCCCCTTTAGTCCAAAATCTTCATTTGTTCCCAAGTTAGTTGTTAGTCACATGAATGATGAAGTTAGACATCATACTGGAGTGTTTACAATTGGTGTTACATAGGAAGTCAAATAAACTTGTGTCATACAAAACCAATCAATTATATACAATTATGATTGTTAGATGCAGGGTTACAGGGGTAGGGTAGGGGTTTGGGTCTGGGTGGGATGCTTTTCGGAGGGTTAGTGTGCATGAATTCATGCAAGGAACAACAGTTAGAAGCAGCACTCATGGTTATAATCTTAATGAGTACAGGACAAGTAACAGCTTAACAAAGAAACTAGTCACTGTCAGCAGTAAGAATCAATGGAATGTATAGCACGAAGAAAGACTCTTTGGTCCAATTTGTCCCTGCCAGCCAGGTATCCTAAATTATCCTAGTCCCATTTGACAGCATTTGGCTCTTATCGCTCTAAACCTATTGATGTATCCATCCAAATGCCTTTTAAATGTTGTAATTGTACAAACCTCCACCAATTCCTCTGGTAGTTCATTCCATATATGCACCACTTTCTGCATGAAAAAGTTGCCCCTTAGGTCCCGATTAAATCTTTACCTACTCACCTTAGATCTATGCCCTCGAAATTTAGACTTCCCCATCCTAGGGAAAAGACCTTGACTATTTACCCTATCCATGTCCCTTATGATTATAGAACATAGAACATAGAACAATACAGCACAGAACAGGCCCTTCGGCCCACGGTGTTGTGTCGAACATTTGTCCTAGCTTAAGCACCTATCCATGTACCTATCCAATTGCCGCTTAAAGGTCACCAATGATTCTGACTCTGCCATTCCCATAGGCAGCGCATTCCATGTCCCCACCACTCTCTGGGTAAAGAACCTACCCCTGACATCCCCCTATACCTTCCACCCTTCACCTTAAATTTATGTCCCCTTGTAACACTCTGTTGTACTCGGGGAAAAAGTCTCTGACTGTCTACTCTATCTATTCCCCTGATCATCTTATAAGCCTCTATCAAGTCATCCTTCATCCTTCTCTGTTCCAATGAGAAAAGGCCTAGCACTCTCAACCTATCCTCGTACGACCTATTCTCCATTCCAGGCAACATCCTGGTAAATCTCCTCTGCACCCTCTCCAAAGCTTCCATATCCTTCCTAAAATGAGGCAACCAGAACTGCACACAGTACTCCAAATGTGGCCTTACCGAGGTCCTGTACAGCTGCAACATCACCTCACGACTCTTGAATTCAATCCCTCTGCTAATGAACGCTAATACACCATAGACCTTCTTACAAGCTCTATCCACCTGAGTGGCAACTTTCAAAGATCTATGAATATGGACCCCAAGATCCCTCTGCTCCTCCACCTTACGAAGAACCCTACTGTTAATCCTGTATTCCGCATTCTTATTTGTCCTTCCAAAATGGACAACCTCACACTTGACAGGGTTGAACTCCATCTGCCACTCCTCAGCCCAGCTCTGCATCATGTCTAAGCCGACAGCAGCCCTCCCCACTCTCCACAACTCCAACAATCTTCGTATCGTCTGCAAATTTACTGACCCACCCTTCGATTCCCTCTTCCAAGTCATTAATAAAAATTACAAACAGTAGAGGACCCAGAACTGATCCCTGTGGAACTCCACTTGTAACTGGGCTCCAGGCTGAATATTTACCATCTACCACCACTCTCTGACTTCGACCAGTTAGCCAGTTCTCTTTCCAACTGGCCAAACTTCCCACTGATCTCCAGCATCTGCAGACCTCACTTTTTACTCAAACTTCCCACTATCCCATGCCTCCTGACTTTCCTCATAAGCCTATCATGGGGAACCTTATCAAATGCCTTACTAAAATCCATGTACGCCCCATCCACTGCTCTACCCTCATCCACATGCTTGGTCACCTTCTCAAAGAATTCAATAAGACTTGTAAGGCAAGACCTACCCCTCACAAATCCGTGCTGGCTGTTCCTAATCAAGCAGTGTCTTTCCAGATACTCATAAATCCTATCCCTCAGTACCCTTTCCATTACTTTGCCTACCACCGAAGTAAGACTAACTGGCCTGTAATTACGGGGTTATCCCTATTCCCTTTTTTGAACAGGGTCACAACATTCACCACTCTCCAGTCCCCTGGCACCACTCCCGTTGACAGTGAAGACGAAAAGATCATTGCTAACGGTTCTGCAATTTCCTCTCTTACTGCCCACATAATCCTAGGATATATCCTGTCAGGCCCGGGGGACTTGTCTATCCTCAAAATGCCCAACACATCTTCCTTCCTAACAAGTATCTCCTCTAGCTTACCAGTCCATTTCATACCTATAAAGCTCATTAAGGTCATCCCTCAGTCTCTGATGCTCCAGAGAAAAAAGCCCCAGATATTTAGACTCTCCCAAAATTCAAACCCTTCAACCCTGGCAACATCTGTGTAAATGGATGTAACTGTTTTGGGGCAGCATGATGGCTCAGTGGTTAGCACTACTGTCTCACAGAACCAGGGACCTGAGTTCGGTTCTAGCCTAACACGACTGTGTTGAGTTTGCACATTCTCCCTGTATCTGCATGGCTTTACTCTAAGTGCTCTGCCCACAATCCAAACATGTGTGGACTAGGTGAATTGGCATACTAAATTGTTCACAGTGTTCAGGGATGTGTAGGTTAGGTGCATTAGTCAAGGGAAATGTAGAGCAATAGGGTAGGGGAATGGGTCTGCGTGGGTTACTCTTTGGAGCATCAATGTGGACTTGTTGGGCCAAATGACCTATTTCCACACTGTAGGCATTGTATAAAATCTTTTCTGAACCCTGTCAAGTTTCACAATGTCTTTCCCATAACAATGAGACCATAATTGAATGCAGTGTGTTCCAAAAATGACCTAACTAATGTCCTGTAGAGCTGCAACATGACCTTCCAATTCCAAACTTACTGATAAAGGTAAGCATACCAAATACCTTCTTCATTATCCTATCTACCCGAGACTCCACTTTCAAGGAACTATGAACCTGCACTCCAAGGTCCCTTTGTTCAGCAACAACTCTCCAGGGCCTTACCATGAAGTGTATAAGTCCTGCCCTGCTTTGCCCAACCAAATGTAGCACCTCACATTTATCTAGCTCAAACTCCATCTGCCACTCATCCTTCCATCTGATCAAGGTCCCATTGTACTATAAGGGAATCTTCTTTTCTGTCCAATATACCACCAATTTTGGTGTCATCTGCAAATTTAGTAACTATACCTCCTATGTTCACATCAAAATCATTTATATAAATGACAAAAAGCAGTGTACCCAGCACTGAACTTTGTAGCACACCACTGGTCATAGGCCTCCAGTCTGAAAAATAACCCTCCGCCATCACTCTTTGTCTCCTACCTTCTAGCCAATTTTGTATCCATGTGATCCAACCTTGTCAATTAGATATCATGAGAAACCTTGTCCAACATCTTAGTAAAGTTCATGTAGATGATGTCCATCACTCTACCTTCATTAATCCTCTTCATCATGTCTTCAAAAAATTCAATAAAGTTAGTGAGACACGATTTCCCATGCACACAACAATGTTGACTATCCCTAATCAGTTGCTGCCTTTCCAAATAAATGTAAACCTTATCCCTTGTAATCCCTTTCAACAACCTGCCCACCATAGATGTCGGGCTCACCGATTTATAGTTCTCTGGCTTTTCCTTACCACCTTTCTGAAATAGTGGCACCACATTAACCAACTTCAGGTCTTCTGGTGCCCCACCTGTGGCCATCGATGATACAAATATCCTAGCAAAGATCCCAGTAATCACTTCCCTAGTTTCCCATAAAGTTCTAGCGTATACTTGATGTGGTTCCAGAGATTTGTCCATCTTTTGAAGACATCCAACACTTCTTCTCTGTAATATAGACTCTTTTCAAGATGTTGCAATTTATTTCCCCGAGCTCTCCAGCTTCCATATCCCTCTCACAGCAAAATAATCATTTAATATTTCAACCAATGCCTGTGATTCTACACATAGTCAGCCTTGCTGACATTTAAAAGGCCTCATTGTCTCCCTAGTTTTTCTGTTCTTCTTAATGAATTTGTAGAAGCCTTTTGGATTAGAACATAGAACATAGAAAAATACAGCGCAGTACAGGCCCTTCGGCCCTCGATGTTGCGCCGACCGAAGCCTACCTAACCTACACTAGCCCAATAACCTCCATATGCTTATCCATTCTCCTTAACCCTACTTGCCAAAACTATCTCATGTCCCCTTTTTGCCCTTGTGAATTTGCTCTTAATATACTCTTACTACCCTTATACTCCTTGCAGGATTCACACAATCCCTGCTATCTATACCTCACATATACTTGCTTCTTTTTTTTAACCAGGTCCTCAATTTCTCGAGTTATCCAGCATTCCCTACATCTGCCCATCTTACCCTTGATATATATTCCATAGGCTCTCATTATCGCATTTTTAAAAGCTTCTCACTTTCCAGCCATCCCTTTATCTGTGAATATCCACACCCCCTGCCCCATCAACTTTTGAAAGTTCTTACCAAATACCGACAAAATTGGCCTTCCTTAGAGTTAAAACTTTAAATATTAGATCAGGTCTATCTTTATCCATTACTATTTTAAAATTGACCTTCTTCTAAAAAACCCAAGCAAGTTCAACAAGTTTCCTCATGGTAGGCTGATTAGCAAGATTAGTTCACATGAAATACAGAGAGAACTAGCCATCTGGACACAGAACTGACTCAGTGGAGGAGGTTTGCCTTTCACACTGGAGGCCTGTGAGCAGTGGTGTGCCACAAGGATCGATGCTGGGTCCACTGCTTTTCATAATTTATATAGAGGATTTGGATGCGAACATTGGAGGTATGGTAAGTGAATTTGCAGATGCCAACAAAATTGGCAGTGTAGTTGACAGCGAAGAAGGTTACCTCAGAATACAATGGGATCTTGATCAGATGGACCAATGGGCTGAGGAGTGGCAGATGAAGTTTAATTTAGGTAAATATGAGATGATGCATTTTGAATGGCAAATCAGAGCAAGTCTTATACACTAAATGGTAAGGTCTTGGGGAGTGTTGCTGAGCAAAGAGACCTTGGAGTGCAGGTTCACAGTTCCTTGAGTGGAGTCACAGGTAGATAGGATAGTGAAGAGGGCTTTTGGTATGCTTTTCTTTATTGGTCAGAGCATTAAGTATAGGAGTTGGGAGGTTATGTTGTGGCTGTACAGGACATTGATTAGGCCACTTTTGGAATATTGTGTGCAATTCTGGTCTCCCTCCTATCGGAAGGATGCTGTGAAACTTGAAAGGTTTTAGAAAAGATTTACAAGGTTGTTGCCAGAGTTGGAGGATTTGAGCTATAAGGAGAGGTTGAATAGGCCAGAGCTGTTTTCCCTGGAGCATCGGAGGCTGACAGGTGACTTTACAGAGGCTTATAAATTCATGATTGGCATGGATAGAGTAAATAGACAAGATCTTTTTCATGGGGTGGAGGAGTCCAAAACTAGAGGACATAGGTTTAGGATGAGAGGGGAAAGATATAAAAGGGACATAAGGGACAAATGTTTCATGCAGAGGATGGTGTGTGTATGGAATGAGCTGCCAGAGAAAGTGATGGAGGCTGGTACAATTACAACCTTTAAAAGACATCTGGATGGGTATATGAAATGGAAAGATTTAGAGGGATACAGGTCAAGTGCTGGCAAATGGGACTAGATTAGATGAGGATGTCTGGTCGGCATGGACGAGTTGGACTGAAGGGTCTGTTTCTGTGTTCTATGTACAACCACTCCCTATAACTCAGATCCTTCAGTCCTAAAAGCATCCTTGCACATTTCATATAGTAGATTCCTTACAGTGTGGAAATGGGCATTTGGTTGAAAAAGTGCCCACCGACCCTCCAAAGAGTAACCTACCCAGACCCATTCCCCTATATTTACCCCTGACAAGCAGATGTTACTTACACATCCCTGAAGATTATGGGCTGTTTAATATGGCTAACTCACTTAACCTGCACACCTTTGGACACTGGGTGGAAATACCACATAGACATGGGAAATTGTGCAAGCTCCACACAGACAGTCACCCGAAGCTGCAATTGAACCAAATTGAACATAACTGCAACATAACTTCCCAACTTTTATACTCAATGCCCTGACTGATGAAGGCCATTGTGCCAAAAGCTTTCTTCACTGCCCTGTCTACCTGTGACTCCACTTTCAGAGAACTGTGTATCTGAACTCCAAGGTCTTTCTGTTCCAAGGCCCTACCATTCACCATAAAACTCCTACCTTGATTTGACTTTCTAAAATGCAAGACCTCACACTTATCTACATGAAATTCCATTTGCCATTTCCCAGCTCACTTCCCCAGTTGATTAAGGTCCTGCTGCAATTTCTGAGAACCTTCCTCACTGCCCACAATACCGCTTATTTCAAAGTGTCATCTGCAAACGTACTAATCATGCCTTGAAGACTCTCATCCAAATCATTGATTTCGATAACAAACAGTAATGGGCCCATCACCGACCCCTGAGGGACTCCACTAGTCACAGGCCTCCAGTCTGACAAGCATCCTTCCACTATTACCCTCTGCTGGATGTAGGTTTGCTCACTGAACTGGAAGGTTCATTTTTTTAGACATTTTGCCAAATTACTAGGTAACATCATCAATGAGCTACCAGATGAAGCACTGCTGATATGGCCCGCTTTCTATTTATGTATTTAGATTTCCTTGGATTGGTGATGTCATTCCCTGTGATGGCATCATTTCCTGTGGTGACATCATTTCCTGTTCTTTTTCTCAGGGATGGCAAATGGAATCCAACTCAATGTGTTTGTTGATAGAGTTCCTGTTGGAATGCCATGCTTCTAGGAATTCTTGTGCATGCCCCTATTTGGCTTGTCCTAGGATGGATGTGTGGTCCCAGCGGAAATGGTGTCCTTGCTCATCTATATGGAAGGATACTAGTGAGAGTGGGTAATGTATTTTTGTGGCTGGTTGATGTTCATGTATTCTGGTGGCTAGTTTTCTGCATGTTGGTCCAATGTAGTGTTTGTTACATTTCTTATACGGTATTTTGTAAATGACATTAGTTTTGCTTGTTGTCTGTATAGGGTCTTTCAAGTTCATTAGCTGCTATTTTTGTGTGTTGGTGGGTTTGTCGGCTACCATGATACCAAGAGGTCAGAGTAATTTGGCAGTCATTTCCAAGATGTCTTTGATGTAGAGGAGAGTGGCTAGGGTTTCTGGGTGCATTTTGTCTGCTTGTTTGGGTTTGTTCCTGAGAAATCAGTGGACTGTGTTCATTGGGTACCTGTTCTTTTTGAATACACTCTGTAGGTGATTTTCCTCTGAGCTGCAGTGAGTGGTGGCTCATTGAAATAAGGTTCTAATGCAGCTCTGTTTGTGGGTGTTGGGATGATTGCTTCTGTACTTGGTCAGTATGTATTGTTTTCCTTTTATATAGTTGCAGCATGATATTGCTCCTCCAGAACTCAATCCCTCTACCAATGAAACCTAACACACCGTATGCCTTCTTTATTTTTGTAAATATGTTTATTAGCAAATATTTTTAACTTTTACAAGCATATAAAATTATTGGAGAAACAACAATAACAAATATCAGTATAATAAAAAGAAAAAAAACCACAAATTACAATACAACTACTATCTACTAATTACTAACCTACCTTAAAATACAAAGCAAACCCGAACACTATGCAGAGCAACACCAAAAAAAAAAAACCAAAAAACAAACCAAAAAAAATGCACAAAATACAGAATAATTGTGCTCTTGGGCGCAATTTGGGGCGCAAACGTTTCGTCCCCTTTCTAGGTGACATCCTCAGTGCTTGGGAGCCTCCTGTGAAGCGCTTCTGTGGTGTTTCCTCCAGCATTTATAGTGGCTTGTCTCTGCCGCTTCCGGTTGTCAGTTCCAGCTGCCCGCTGCAGTGGCCAGTATATCGGGTCCAGGTCGATGTGTTTGTTGATAGAATCTGTGGATGAGTGCCATGCCTCTAGGAACTCCCTGGCTGTTCTCTGTTTGGCTTGCCCTATAATAGTAGTGTTGTCCCAGTTGAATTCATGTTGCTTGTCATCTGCATGTGTGGCTACTAAGGATAGCTGGTCGTGTCATTTCGTAGCTAGTTGGTGTTCATGGATGCGGGTCGTTAGCTGTCTTCCTGTTTGTCCTATGTAGTGTTTTGTGCAGTCCTTGTATATATACTGTATTAACCTGAGAGACCCTTTCCAGGGCCCAGGGCTTGACAAATCTAATCATCCTGGTTAAGCAAATGCATTAGTTAAGATAACTGACAAATCTATATCCAAATAACTCAAGTAGGGATGGCATGTCTTATAAAAATTGTCTATTGTGTGGTGCACCATGTTTGTAAAAATGTCCAAGGGAACGTGCTCCATAATTAATGTCTGCCATCCCAGCAAGTCCGGCGGGTTTTCAGATACCCAATTCACCAGAATATTCTTCCGTGCACAGTATGCAAGAATATTAAATAGTTTCTTCCCATGCCCATCTAAAGATGGTAAATTCGGTAGACCTAAGAGGAGAGATATCAGGTCTACTTTGACTTCAGTCCCGAATACCCTCCCGATCTCTCCCGCCACCGCGTTCCAATAAACACGGAGCCTGTGGCTTGTCCAGAAGCAAAGGGTAAGAGTACCTGCACTTATTTTAGATTTGGGGCACACTGAAGATGCCCCTTTTTTAAACTTTGCCATACGGTCTGGTGCCAGATGAACCCTGTGCAGAACTTTTAACTGCGTAGTGCATGTCCTGTTACAGACTGAAATCTTTCGAGTATTCTCCCATATGTTCTCCCAAGAGATCTCCACTCCCAGCTCTTGCTCCCAGATGTCGAATAACCAGTTAATATCCTGCCAGGCCCTGCCACTCTGCAGTCGATAGAGGGCACTAACTGAAAGGGTGCTTGTGGAGCATGGCAGCAGCCTCTCTGTCTCAGGCTTATAGGGCTTAGTGAGAAGGGTAGTCTTCTTCTGGATGAAATCCCTAACCTGAAAAAATGGAACCCGTATTTGCAGCTCAGTTGCTCAAAAGACATCATAACCCCTCCTTCAAACAAGTCTCCTCTCGCTGCCCTTGTTTGAACCCTGAGTCCATCATCCCTGGTCGGAACCCTGGCATGCCAACTATAGGTGTAAGTGGCGAAGTCTTAGATAAACAACCCTCACATCGCCCTCTGTGCCTTGACTGTACTAATGACGATGGGATTCCGGCAGTGGTCCATAACTGTCCTCATCTTATTCATGAACAACAGGTTTATAAGAGGGCACTTTGCCTGGGAGGCGTCAATATTCAGCCATATTGAGTTTGGATTTTTACCTCCCAATCACAGACAAAGGACAGCAGGGAACTCAACTGATACCTCCAGATGTCTGGGAAATCAACTCCTCCCCCTCCTTGAGGCAACTGCAATTTAGTAAGTTTGACGAAGGGCTGCACATGATGCTAGACAAAGGAACCAAACCACCCCATAAACTTCTGCAGTGTTGACCTGGGAAACATTATAGGGAGCATACGCATGGGATAAAGCAAACGAGGAATAACATTCACCTTAATGAGAGAGATTCGGCCCCGCCATGAAATTGGAAGAGCCCCCCCCATCTCTGGAGACCTCGCCTAATATTGTCGAGCAAGTGAGCAAAGTTAGTCCGAAATAACAGATCAAACTTGGGGGTAATAAAAATGCCTAGGTACCAGAACCCTGCCCATGACCACTTAAAAGGAAACTTAGGGTACTTTCAACTTCTGGTACATCCGATTTTGCAAAGTTAATCTTATATCCTGAAATAGCCCCAAATTAATTGATACATTGTATCAAATGGGGTACAGAGGTCATCGGGTTTGATAAAAACAGAAGGACATCATCTGCATACAGTGTAATCTTGTGTGCCCTTGATCCCACTTCCAGAGCAGTTATGTGGACGTTCTGACCAATGGCCTCTGCCAGTGGTGCTATCACCAACATAAACAACAATGGTGAGAGGGGACAGCCTTGCCGACTACCCCTACCAATCCTAAAATTCCCAGACTTGACCCCATTGGTGATGACTGTGGCCAGAGGGTGGGAATATAAAAGCTCCACCCACCTAGCAAAGACCCCACCCAACCCAAACTGTTCTAAGACATAAAAAAGATACGGCCATTCCACCCGGTCAAATGCTTTCTCTGCATCTAAGGAAATCACCAACCCCTGAATCGATCGTTGCTGACAAGCGTGGACCGTATTCAGCAACCTTCTAGTATTATTAAACCACTTATGGCCCCTTACAAAGCCTGTCTGGTCCTCTTTAATAATATGGGGCAACACCCTTTCCAATCTCAGCACCGGGATCTTGGACAGAATCTTGAAATCTGAACTTAATAGAGAGATGGACCTGTATGAGGCACAATCCTCAGGAACCTTCCCCTTCTTAAGAATTAAGGAAATATTAGCTTCTCTCAAAGATGGTGGTAGGCATTCATGCATATAGGAGTGATTGTACATCTCCAACATCAGCCCTGACAGAATCCCTTATAAAACTCACTCGGGAGACCATCAGGGCCAGGCACTTTCCCACTCTGAAGTTGCCTAGCTGCCTCCTGTATTTCCTGATCTGTCAAGGGGACATTAAGGATAGAGGCCTGTTCCAAGGTTACCCCTGGGAAGTCCAGGTTCTTAAAAAAGGTCTCCATTATAGCCCTCCTGTCCTTGCAACCTTTAGACCGATACAATTCAGAGTAAAAGCTCTGAAAAGCATCATTAATCTTTTTAGCACCATATGTAAGGACCCCAGTGCTGTCTCTGATTGAAGTAATGGATTGGGGAGCACGCTTTTTCCTAGTCAGATATGCTAAATACTTCCCTGGCCTATCCCCATATTTGAACAGCCTTTGTCTAGCAAAAGCAAGTTCTTTCTTTCCTTTTTAAGACCATAAGACCATAAGACATAGGAGTGGAAGTAAGGCCATTCGGTCCATCGAGTCCACTCCGCCATTCAATCATGGCTGATGGGCATTTCAACTCCACTTACCAGCGTTCTCCCCATAGCCCTTAATTCCTCGAGACAACAAAAATCTATCAATCTCTGCCTTGAAGACATTTAGCGTCCTGGCCTCCACTGCACCCTGTGGCAATGAATTCCACTCTCTGGCTGAAGAAATCTCTCCACATTTCTGTTCTGAATTTACCCCCCCTAATTCTAAGGCTGTGTCCACGGGCCCTTGTCTCTCCTCGCCTAATGGAAACAATTTCCTAGCGTCCACCCTTTCCAAGCCCTTCTAAACTCCAATGAATACAATCCCAGGACCCTCAGCCGTTCCTCATATGTTAGATCTACCATTCCAGGGATCATCTGTGTGAATCTCCGCTGGACACGTTCCAGTGCCAGTATGTCCTTCCTGAGGTGTGGGGACCAAAACTGGACACAGTACTCTAAATGGGGCCTCACCAGAGCTTTATAAAGTCTCAGAAGCACGTCTCTGCTTTTATATTCCAACCCTCTTGAGATAAGAGACAACATTGCATTCGCTTTCTTAATCACGGACTCAACCTGCATGTTTACCTTTAGAGAATCCTCGACTAGCACACCCAGATCCCTTTGTACTTTGGCTTTACGAATTTTCTCACCATTTAGAAAGTAGTCTATGCTTTTATTCTTTTTGCCATAGTGCAAGACCTCGCAATTGCTCACGTTAAATTCCATCAGCCATTTCCTGGACCACTCTCCCAAACTGTCTAGATCCTTCTGTAGCCTCCCCACTTCCTCAGTACTACCTGCCTGTCCACCTAACTTTGTATCATCTGCAAACTTCGCTAGAATGCCCCCAGTCCCCTCATCCAAATCATTTATATATAATGCGAATAGCTGTGGCCCCAACACTGAATCCTGTCGGACACCGCTTGTCACCGGCTGCCATTCTGAAAAAGAACCTTTTATCTCAACTCTCTGCCTTCTGTTAGACAGCCAATCCTCAATCCATCCCAGCAGCTCACCTCGAACACCATGGGCCCTCACCTTGCTCAGCAGCCTCCCGTGTGGCACCTTATCAAAGGCCTTTTGAAAGTCTAGATAGACCACATCCACTGGGTTTCCCTGGTCTAACCTACTTGTCACCTCTTCAAAGAATTCCAACAGGTTTGTCAGGCATGACCTCCCCTTAATAAATCCATGTTGACTTGTTCTAATCAGACTCTGCTCTTCCAAGAATTTAGAAGCCTCATCCTTAATGATGGATTCTAGAATTTTACCAACAACCGAGGTTAAGCTAATTGGCCTATAATTTTCCATCTTTTGTCCTGATCCTTTCTTGAACAAGGGGGTTACAACAGCCATCTTCCAATCATCCGGGACCTTTCCTGACTCAGTGACTCTTGAAAGATCTCAACCAATGCCTCCGCTATTTCCTCAGCCACCTCTCTCAGAACTCTAGGGTGTGTCCCATCAGGGCCAGGAGATTTATCAATTTTAAGACTTTTTAACTTTTCTAGCACTATCTCTTTCGTAACGGCAACCATACTCAACTCAGCCCCATGACTCCCTTTAATTTTTGGGATATTACTCATGTCTTCCACTGTGAAAACTGACGCAAAGTACTTGTTAAGTTCTCCTGCTATTTCCTTATTTCCCATCACTAGGCTTCCAGCATCAGTTTGAAGTGGCCCAATGTCTACTTTTGCCTGTCGTTTATTTCTTATGTACTGAAAGAAACTTTTACTATCATTTCTAATATTACTGGCTAGCCTACCTTCATATTTGATCCTCTCATTTCTTATTACACTCTTTGTTATCCTCTGTTTGTTTTTGTATCCTTCCCAATCTCCTGATTTCCCACTGTTCTTAGCCACTTTATAGGATCTCTCTTTTTCTTTAATATATTTCCTGACTTCCTTTGTCAGCCATGGTTGTCTAATCCCTCCCCGGATAATCTTTTTTTTCTTGGGGATGAACCTCTGTACAGTGTCCTCAATTATACCCACAAACTCCTGCCATTTTTGCTCTACTGTCTTCCCGGTTAGCGTCAGCTTCCAGTCTATTTTTGTCAGTTCCTCTCTCATGCCCTCATAATTACTTTATCTAACTGTAACACCATTCCATCCGATTTTGCCTTCTCTCTTTCAAACTCCAGACTGAACTCTACCATATTATGATCGCTACTTCCTAAGGGTTCCCTTACTTTAAGATCTTTTATAGAGTCTTTACTTTTGTGTCAGTATTGAGAGCCATGATCCGCTGTAGCTTAGTCACCGAAGGCCACGCAAAAATGTGCCGCCTCGGCGGCTTTCAACTGCGTCTCAAGTAGACGTTGCTGTTCCTCCTTCTGCCCTTTCCGGCTAGCCGAGTAGGAAATAGCTAATCCCCTAGCAAAGGCCTTAGTGATCTCCCATAGCATAGATGGACTACTAGCCATGCCTGAGTTGATAGTCAAGAATTCCTGAAACTCCTTCAAAATGTATTCCATAAATTTGGAGTCCTTAAGGAGAAAAGGGTCCAAATGCCAGTGCCGCAAACATAACCCTTCACTCTTGGCTTTAACCTCCAAATACACAGCTGCATGATCAGAGATAGCTATATTCCCAATTTTACAACCTATAATTGAATCCAGAAGGGCTGAGGGAGCCAGAAAGAAGTCAATCCTTGTGTGACATTTATGTGGGTTTGAAAAAAAGTCCCTGCCGGTAGGGTGAAGATATCTCCAAATATCCACCAGCCCCAACTCCTTGCATACGTCAACCACCTGCTTGACCTGCAAAGAAATAGTTGGGGGCCCACAAGGCATCCTGTCCACTGTCGGATCCAAAAGAGAATTAAAATCCCCCCCTCTATAATAATGTGCCATGTTCCAAAAGCACTCAACTTAGAGAAAGCTCTAATCAAAAAGTCGAAGGGATGCACCGGAGGACAGTAGACATTTAAAATGCCATATTCCTCCCCATGTATCAGGGCTTTAAGTATTAGAAACCATCTCTGCTCATCTTTCACCTGCTCTAATAATGTGAACGGAAGATTTTTCTGAATAAGTACCACCTCTCCCCTACTTTTAGTAGTAAAGGATGAAAAGAATACCCATTCATAACCCCCCTGTTGTGATTTCAGGTGTTCCCCATCATCAAGATGGGTTTCCTGCAACAAAGTGATATCAACCCTTTCCCTCTTAAGGCTAGAAAGCACTTTGTCCTTTTAACAGGCGAATGACTTCTCTTAATGTCCCAGGTGCACCATTTAATAAGAGACTTAGCTATATCCCTTTTCAGAGGCCCTTGAACCCTTGGGATGGGGGACCCTGCTTACAAAGTGCTGAACGTAAGTAAATAAAGGCTCAAAGATTCGAAGAACTATATATACAAAAACTACTCTATCATAACTATAAACAACTATTACTACCAAAAAAATTACAAAGAAAACCAACTATAAAACTATAAATGGACGACTCTTGCCCCTGCCCAAAGGGGGCACTCACCCTACCCATCCCTCCTTCAGAGCTCCTTCAAACCCGGACTGTGCCACAGCCTTAGGCCAGAAACAAAAACAAGGAGATGATCCTTAAATCAACAGAAAAAAGACCAAGTTAGGATGAACACTCCACCCATCCCTGGCTTCATTTCACCCCTACTTGTGACTAAAAGAGAAACAGAAGAAACAAAAAAAGGGGAGACACAACAAAGAACATCCACAAAATTTCCCATCAGAAAATCCAGTTATTAAAAAAAAGGAACAACTTATTCTAAGGTCTTTTCCCCCCTTTCCAAAAAGGAAATCATTAGGGAGAAAGAAAGGAATTTTAAAAAAAGGAAGGAAAAATATTGGGAAAGATAGAAAAGAGAACAAACATTAACCATATTCTTCAGGCCAATCTGTCTATTTTAAAGTGCTGACAAAATTTTTAGCTTTATCCGCTGAGTCAAATGTATAAACTGAGTCCTCATGGCTGAAATGGAGCATTGCAGGGTATCTCATGGAGTATTGGGTGCCCAGGTTCCTCAGCCTCTTTTTAACTTCATCGACGGTCTTTTTCTTTCGAATTACAGCTGCAGAGAAATCCTGGAAAACATGATTTTTGGCCCAATGTAGTGCCTATGGATCTTTTCACAGGGATCTAGAAGCTTCTATCACTTTTTGCTTATCCTTATATGAGTGGAAGAGCACTAGGACCAAGCGGGGGTGCTGCACTGGCCCTGACCTGTGCACTATAACCCAATACATCCTTTCAACCTGCAGCCTGCTGGACTAGATGTGAAGGCCCTAAATCTTCGGCTGCCATTTTTCAAAGAAGCTGACTGGCTGCTCACCTTCCTCACCTTCAGGGAGCCCAACAATTCGGGGATTTATCCTTCGACCTCAATTTTCGAGGTTGTCGATATGGTCTCGCAAGGCCCGCACCTCTCGCTCCAGCACCTGGATTTGACTGGATGAGGACTCCATTGCAGCTCCCGAGGCCTTAGTTCGACCCTCCACTTCCTCCAGCCTCTCCCCGAGGCCCTGGGTCTCCTGATCATGCTTCTGCAGCATGGATGCGATAGGTTGAACCTGGACAAGAATCTCCGCACGGATCTCCTCAATTGCAGCCCCAACTTTCAATGTAAGTCTCTCCATCACCGCAGCCAATTCCTGTGAGTCTGTCAGGTCCCCGGGTGGTTCAGGAGAGGCTGCTGCTGCAGTCTCTGGTGTGGTAGGTGTTGCAGGGGAGTGTCCTCCCTGCTGCTGTTTGCTCACTCCTTTTCCTTTTGGCATCCTTCCCACTCCAAAATATGAACAAATATGTGTTCTGTAAGGTTTTAAACTAATAATTCCACCACATAAGTTGGCCAGGGATGGCAAAAAAGCACCAGTATGTCTTGGCTGTTAGGCAAAGCTGTCCACAGCAGTTCTACAGAATTGCCGCCATCTTGTCGAGTCCCCGTATGCCTTCTTAACAGCGCTATCAACCTGGGTGGCAACTTTCAGGGATCTATGTACATGGACTCCAAGGTCCCTCTGCACATCCACACTACCAACAATCTTTCTATTGACCCAGTACTCTGCCTTCCTGTTATTCTTCCCAAAGTGCACCACCTCACATTTAGCTGCCTTGAACTCCATTTGCCACCTCTCAGCCCAATTCTGCAGTTTATCCAAGTTCCCCTGCAACCTGTAACATTCTTCCAAACTGTCCACTGACTTTACTGTCATCTGCAAATTTATTAATCCTTCCATCTAGGCCTGCGTCTAAGTCATTTATAAAAATGACAAACAGCAATGGTCCCAAAACAGACCCTTGTGGCACACCACTAATAACCGGTTTCCAAGCTGAATATTTTCCATCAACCACTGATGGAGCTGCCTACTTTCAGAAAGCCAGTTTCTAATCCAAATTGCTAAATCACCCTCAATCCCATGCCTTTGCATTTTCTCCAAAAGCCTACCATGTGGAACTTTATCAAAGGACTCACTGAAGTCCATGTATACCACATCAACTGCCCTACCCTCATCTACATGTTTGGTCACTTTCTCAAAAAGCTCAATGAGGTTTCTGAGACACAACTTACCCTTGACAAACCATGTTGACTATCTGAAATCAAATTGTTGCTTGCTAGATGATTATAAATCTTATCTCTTATAATCCTTTCCAAAACCTTTCCTATAACAGAAGTATAATTACCTGGGTCATCTCTACTCCCTTCTTGAACAGGAGCACATTTGCTATACTCCATCCTCTAAACCTGTAGACAATGACGACTCAAATATCAAAGCCAAAGGCTCTGCTACCTCCTCCCTAGCTTCCCAGAGGATCCTCTGATAAATCCCATCCGGCTACTTTCACTCCTTCTAGAACTGATAACACCTGTTCGTAACTAACCTCGATCCTTTCTAGTCTAATATCTCGTATCTCATTCTTCTCCTCTACAATATTTTCCTTTTCCTGAGTGAAAACCAATGAGAAATGCTTGTTTAGCACCTCTCCGATCTCCAAAGGGTCCACACTCAACTTCCCACTTCTGCCTTTGACTGGCCCTATTCCTACCCTAATCATCCTTTTATTCCTCACATACCTATAGAAAGCTTTAGGGTTCTCCTTTATTCTATTTGTTAAAGACTGCTCGTTTAGTCATTGGTGACTAACTCTTTTTGCTCTCTTTGTTCTTCTTAACTCTTTCTTTAAGTCCTTTCTCTCTGATCTGTAATTCTCCATTGCCTCATCTGAACCATCTTGCCTCATCAACACATAAGTCTCCTTCTTCTGCTTAACAAGAGATGCACTTTCTGTAGTAAACCACGCTTCCCTTTCCTTATCACTTCCTCTCTGCCTGACAGGGACATACCTATCAAGGAGACGCAATATCTGTTACTTAAACCAGATC